>NC_141675.1:59422671-60622671 GCF_028749965.1 Puma concolor
GACCTGCTAACACTGTGAGATAATAAATGAGTGTAGTTGTAAGCTGCTACATTTGTAATGTGTTATGCAGTAATAGAAATCTAACAGGGTGTCCAAAGCAATGTCCATTACTATTGTGGTTTAGTTACTGAGACAACACTGCAATGTTTCTATTTTTCAATATTTCCATTTATAATTTAAGTTTTAGTTAGTTAACATAAAGTATAATGTTAGTTTCAGGAATATAATTTAGTGATTCATCACTTACAATACCTAGCACTCATCACAAGTGCCCTCTTTGGGGAGTGCCTGGGTGGTACAGTTGGTTAAGTGACCGACTTTGGCTCAGGTCATGATCTCACAGTTCGTGAGTTCGAGCCCCGCATTGGGTTCTGTGCTGACAGCTCAGATCCTGGAGCCTGCTTTGGATTCTGTGTCTCCCTCTCTCTCTGCCCCTCCCCAACTTGCGCTCTGTCTCTCTCTCAAAATAAATACACATTAAACTGTTTTTTTTTAAAAGAAAGGGTCAGACTTTATGACCCTTAAAAAACAAACAAAAAAAAAAAAAAAAAAACAAGTGTCCTCCTTAATACTCTTCACCCATTCATCCCATCCCCTATCCACCTTCCTCCATAAATCCTCAGTTTGTTCTCTATGATTAAGAGTCTCTTATGGCTTGCTTCCCCCTCTTCTTTTTTTTCCTTTCCCCTATGTCCATCTGTTTTGTTTCTTAAATTCCACTTATGAATGAAATAAGCTGGTATTTGTCTTTCTCTGACTGACTTATTTCACTTATCATAATATATTCTAGTTCCACACACCTCATTGCAAATGGCAAGATTTCATTCTTTTTGATGGCTGAGTAATATTCCATTGTATATTTGTACAACTTCTTTATCCATTCATTAGTCAATGGACATTTGGGTTCATTTCATAATTTGACTATTGTTGATAACACTGCTGTAAACATTGGGATGCATGTACTCCTTCAAATCAGCATTTTTGTATCCTTTGGATAAATACCTAGTAGTGCAATTGATGGGTCATAGGGTAGTTCTGTCTTTACCATTTTGAGGAACCTCCATACTGTTTTCCAGAGTGGCTGCACCAGTCTGAATTCCCACCAGAACTGCAAAAGGGTTCCCCTTTCTTCACACCCTCACCAACATCTTTTGTTTCTTGTGTTGTTGATTTTAGCCATTCTGACAAGTGTGAAGTGATATCTCATTGTAGTTTTGATTTGAATTTCCCTGATGATGAGTGATGTTGAGCATCTTTTCATGTGTCTGTTAGCCATCTGAATGTCTTCTTCAGAAAAATATCTATTCATGACTTCTGCCCATTTTTAACTAGATCATTTGTTTTTTGAGTGTTTAGTTTGATAAGTTATTCATAGATTTTAAGAGATTTGATCACAGAGAAAAATGATAAATTTAATTAATTAAATTTAATTGTATGTTTAATTTAAGGAATTGTAATGATGACACTGTATTTACTATTAGTGAAAACATAATTAATGTAAGGGCAGTACACAAATTTGCATCAGTTTCCAAAGAGGCTTTGTGTTCTAATGGAAAAAAACACTGAAAGAGCAACCAAAATATCTGACTTCCAAGTCCAATACTAGCCAAGTGGCAATGAGCGAAGCTTTTGTTTCGTCTGCAGTTGATCTTTCTTGTATTTCAAATGGGTGTCATACTAGCTCTCTTCTCCTCTCACAGGAATGTGAAATTCTAATGAGATAATATATATAAACGTACTTTATAAAGTATAAAACATAACGCAAATGTGACAAAATTATTACTAGATTGCTACTAAGTGAAATACTAATATTTCTCAGTTAATTCTGAATAGTTTCCATAATTCCAGAGTAATTAGGTTTCAGAGGTGGTGTAGCTTCCTCAAAAAGGTAAATAGATTGATGGATGGGTAGGTGGATAGGTAGTTAAAAGTATATGTATTCAGATTTTTCTTAAAAATATTATTTTCTAAGGAAATTTCAAAATGTATTTAGAAAACTCCTCTTTCTGAATAAATGATTTTAGAGCATTAATATCATTGCAAATGTCTCAACTCACTAAATACCACTGTGTAATTTATATACTTTTTTTTAAAGCAAAGTTGCTCAAGCAGCAAATTCAAAGTGGCAGGACTCTTTATATCATATATGCAGCATTATTAATTTTGCAGCATCTCCAGCAGATGCTAAAAATAGCATGCCGTTAAATTACAAATGTACACAGAGTTCTCTAAGGTCTGGGTATTCACAAGTAAAGATGAAGGCATTAAAAAGCTCATTAATATAAATAATAGTGTGAGCAAAACAGATATTGCCTTAAGCAGTACAATTACTAGTCAATAACTCCTTATCAGTTTTCCATTATAATCTCTTTATTGTACTACTTCACTTCTTATCCTTTGATCTAGTAATTCTGTTTCTATACCTTTAGGCCCTTTTGTTATTTTCTGGCAAGAAAACTGATCTAGTAAAGATTCGAAACAATCAATCTACATTTAAGAGTTTTCCCTAAATCTTTATTAATACTGAATTTAAAAAGTTTAAGGTTTCTTTTTCTTTTTCAGTGGTTATCAAGATATGACTATGATGTGCGTTGGTACTCTTTTCTATATTCTGATTGGACTTGTTAAACTTTTATCTGTGGGTTCATAGTTTTCATCTAATTAGGATAGTCATTGGCCATTATTTCTTTAAATAATTTTTCTTCCCTCTTCTGGCCATATGCTCTTTGTGTTTCATTCTATTACCATGCCTTCAAGCACACTGATCTTTTCTTTCACAGTATCTAATCTTAATACCATCTAGGGTACGATTTATTTGAAATATTGCTTTACACCCAAAAGTGCTTGGTCTTATTTATTTATTTTTTTTTTACAAATTTTCATCCCATTGCTATCTTCTAGTCCATTCCTCATAATAGTAATATTGTTTATATTCTTGCATATTTGGGGCATACACATTTATAGCTATTTTACGATACTTATCTGGTAATTCCCTTATCCCTAATCATTTTTGCATCTCTTTCATTTGATTCATTTTTTCTGCTGCCATGAAAAGCCACATTTTTTTCATGCTTTTTTGCATACCTAGTAATTTTGTATTGGATCCTGGACCTTATGAATTTTACATTGTTGGGTGATTCATTTTGTCTTATTTCATTCAAGAGGTTTGGACTTTTCTGGGGCATACAGTTACTTGCAGTCAATTTGATCTTTTTGGGACAGCTATTAAACATGATGAAGGTGGTTTCAAAGAAGTCTTTAGTCTACAGCTGAGTTGGCTCAACTTCTGAAGTGATACTATCACCATATGTGAACTATCCCTGAGGCCCCATAAATTTAAATGTATTTCTGCTTTGATATTTTTTCAAATCTAGGATTTGTTTAGATTGCTCGTACTCTAACCACCTCATGGAATTTCACTCCTTCCGCTTACAGACCACTAATAAGGTAAATATTCTAAGAGACCCCTCTTTAGTTCTCTGAAGCTCTCTCTATCTCTCTCTATGCTCTTGACTCCTCTCCAGGATTCTTTCCAGCACAGTTGAGCTTTATCTCCTTTGACTCTGATGTCTGGCTGTTCATCTCAATGAGATTGCTTGTTTGTTTGTTTGTTTTGGTTTCTCTTTTCCTGGATTACAACCTGGAAACTGCCTTCAGAAAATAACCTATGTTAATCATAAGGTTGATTTATTTGTTTCCTTTCTCTCAGGGATCACAGTCCTGTTCTGGTTGTTGTCTAATGTCTGAAACCTGTAGATATATAGATGATAGATGATAGATAGATAGATAGATAGATAGATAGATAGATAGATAGATACAAGCAGGGTCATTCTCATAGCACTGCATTGACAGAAGTGAAAATGCCCTTGAAGCTATGGAAAAAAAAAAAAATGTCCTATTTCTTTTCACTGAAAGAGTCCAGAAATAATGACATATCATGAACATAAGGATATCCAGTACCTAGATCTTTGTTTTAAAATATTATTAATCACCAAAATGAGCCAGTACTCCTTAGAGCATATTTTAAATATGGAAGAGAGAAAGTAGAAAAGATGAGCCTGGAAATTCTTGTTACCTGAGAAAGTAAAAAATGCTAAAAAATTGATGGAAATATGTCAAATTCGTATAGGTGCCTGAACAGGTCATATGGACATTTGGCAAATACTTTAGGAGTTCAAACGAAACACAGATAAGCCAATGTTTTAGGAGTAAGGGTCTTTCTGAAAACAAAGAGATACATTATTGGAATAATAAAATAAATATAGATTCATCCTAACAAAAACCAAAACAAAACCTTTATAGGATAAAAAAGATCCACCAACAATTTAACTGTCATGTAGAAAAATTGAACACTCAGTGAAGATAACAAAATCAAGATTCCCTACAACTTTTCATCTATAATGTTTTGCACATAATTCAATATTTGTTTTAATGTGCATTCACTTTTGAGAGAGAGAGGAGAGAGAGAGAAAGAGAATGCATGGAAGCGAGGGAGGAGAGAGAGAGGAGGACACAGGATCCAAAGCGGCTCTGTGCTGACAGCAGAAGTCCAATGCGGGACTTGAACTCATGAACCATGAGACCATGACTTGAGAGGAAGTTGGAAGTTTAACTGATTGAGCCACCTTAGGTGCCCCAATAATTAAATCTTAATAGACATGTGAAGAAGCAGGGAAGTGTGATCCATAATCAAAAGAGACAATAAGTGAATAGAAAAAAAAAAATACTCAGATGGTGGATTTGTTGGAATTAGCAGACTAAGACTTCAAGATAACTACTAGAAATATGTTAAATAATTTACAGTAAATGATGAATAGAATGGTAAATAGGGAATTTCAGGAGAGATATGAAATCTCTTTAAAATGCACCCAGGGTCACCTAGGTGGCTTAGTTAGTTAAGCATCCGACTTCAGCTCAGGTCATGATCTCACAGTCTGTAGGTTCAAGCCCCACGTCAGGCTCTGTGCTGACAGCTCAGAGCCTGGAGCCTGATTTAGATTCTGTGGCTCCCTCTCTCTCTGCCCCTCCTCTGCTTGTGCTCTCTCTCTCTCTCTCTCTCTCTCAAAAAATAAACATTTAAAAAAAATTTAAATGCAGCCAAAGAAAATCTCAGAACTAAAAAGATTCAATATGTAATTTATTTTTTATTATATTGTTTAATTTTTAGTTATATTTACTTTTTTGTTTATTTATTTTAGAGAGAGGGAGGGAGAGAGAGGATGTGCTTGCAGCTTAGGATAAGAGGGAGAGAGACTCTTAAGCAGGTTCCATGCTCAGCATATAGCCTGATGCAGGGCTCAATCTCACAATCCTGGGATCATGACCTGAACTGAAATCAAGAGTTGGATGCTCAAACAACTGAGCCACCCAGGCACCCCAAAATAAAATTATTGAATGGGACTGATGGCAGATAGAACACTGCGGAGAAAAGAATCAGTATACTTGGAGACCAGTAAAGAGAAACTAAACTGAAGCACGAATTATCTTATCTAATCTGAAGCACAGATAGAAAGAAAAGATTGAAAGAAATAAACAGAACCACAATGACCTAGGGGATAATAAGAAGCCATCTATAACGTGTGTAATTGGTGTCCTAGAAGGCAGAGGAAAAGTGATTATATATATATATATATATATATATATAAGCACTGCCCTCAAAAAACTCTTTAAAGTATCAACCCACACAGCCAAGAAGAAAGGAAACCCAGAGGTAGATAAACATAGTGAAAACCACTCAGGGTCACAAATAACCAAACTACTTAGTCTAAGATATAAAGAAAACATCTTGAAAGCAACCAGTAAAAAAAAAAAAAAAAAAGAAAAAAGAGAGTAAAAAAGGAAAGAAAAAGAGAGAGAGTGATATATACCATGGAGAAACAATAAGCAGGATAACTAATCTATCAGGAGTAACGGAGGACATAAGGCAATAAAATGACATCTTAAAAGGCTTTAAAAAACAAACTTACTTAGAATTTTAAGGATAATGAATGTATACTTCAAAAAGGAAGGCAAAATAAAGACACGTTCAGATGAACAAAACTCAAGAGAATGGGCATTACTGCAAGAGCCACCATAGGAAGTGAATCAGGCTGAAGAAAATTGAGTGGGAATAATTCTTACATTATATGTGGAGATGTATGATATTAATTCAAGGTAGATGAAAAGTTAAGGAAGCATATTTTACTTCCTAAAATAACCACCATGAAGCTAATTGAAGGAGTTAATAATAACATTCCATATAGAAGATAACATGGAATACTGAAAACAGTGATTTCAAAAGAAAGCTGCAGGGGGATGGAAACGAGGATTCCCAGCTCAGTGCTTTGCTTTTTTAAGGTGAACTGAACTCTGCTGACCCTGCAGCAGAAAATTACTAAAGAAATAGATGGCTTTTTACAAAAACTGAGGGAGAAGATGAAAATTGGAATGCTAGGCAGGTAGGACTTTGAGAGGAGCAACTGGGAAATGATGTGTTGAGAATATGACTATGTTTTTCAAGAAAATGGCTTGGTAGCATACAAAGATGGGAAACTCTGTGTAAACAGAATATTCAAGGTCAGCTGGGTGAGGCATTCAACTACTGTGTGAGCTACGTTGCAGAAACTAAACTTCCAAAGAGGGGGTACTTTCATTGGAATTCTAAATGAGATGTTAAATGTGTCCTCCTTTGGAGACAGTAACTTGGGATGTTGAATGTCACTGAAAGATCTTTCTTTGAATTGGATGTGGTAGGGCTTCCCAAAGGCATTATTCAACTCTAGCTTCTCAGGGATCAGGTAAGAGCCTGAAAATTAATAAGAAATAGAGCTGCACTTTATTTCTCTGAAAATCTTTTAACAGAGGTGTCCACCCAGGCCCTCATACAGACTTTGACTTAAGGTGTGGGAGCAGCAGTTGTGGGGACCCTCATTCCCCTCTTTCACATTTGGCAAGTTCTTTGTGAAACTGGAAGTAACCTTGAGGTCCCAGTCTAGAACATCGTGAAAGAGAGTTTTCCAACAAAAAGGTTTACGGGTCACTTTTCAGTAGATGGAAATATTGGGACCCACAAACCTTCCACCGGTTGGTTCTGGGGGTGGGTTCAGTCCACAGGTGGTCTCTACTAAAGGCTCACCTACCTGAATATTCAGCCTAGGGGAACCCTGTGGTCTGCATCCCAGCCCCAACCAGGTGCTTTCAACACAGATAGCCCTGGTTTCTTCCAAACCTTCAGGCCACTCAGCCTTGTCTCGCTCAGGATTGGGCTGGGAGAAAATAAGAAGAAATGCCAATTTGTGGAGTTTTCCCCCCCTCACACACTTCAATTTATCTCCTACAGGATGGATGTATCCCAGTGATTCCCAGGACACAGCATCCAGTGGCTCTTTTCCTCATTAAATTTTGCAAATGACATTGAACTGACCATTCAAAATGAAAAATAACAAAGTGATTTCATTGTTTCCTAAAAAAAAAAAAAAAAAATAGAAGTCATTAGGAACAACGGGACAAAGAATGAACAATGAAAATGATAATGAAAAATAGAAGACAAATAGAGAGAACACAAATAGATCAACAATTATGTCAAATAAATGTGGACTAAATGCTCCAAGTAAGAGTCAGAGATTGATGGGGTGCCTGGGTGGCTCGGTTGGTTAAGCATCCGACTTTGGCTCAGGTAATGATCTCACAGTCTGTGGGTTCGAGCCCCACGTCGGTCTATGTGCTGACAGCTCAGAGCCTGGAGCCTGCTTTGGATTCTGTGCCTACCTCTCTCTGCCCCTCCCCCACTCTTGCTCTCTCTCTCTCTCTCTCTCTCTCTCTCTCTCTGTCTCCATCAAAAATAAATAAACATTAAAAAATTAAAAAAAAAGAGTCTGAGATTGTCAAACTAGATAAATAAGCAAGACTCATCTATATGCAAGTTATAAGAGATGAATTTTAGGGAGCCTGGGTAGCTCAGTCAGGTTGAGCATCAGAGTCTTGATTTTGGGTCAGGTCATAAACCTAGGGTCATGGGATTAAGCCCCACATCAGGCTCAGCATTGAGCATGGACCCTGCTTAGTATTTTCTCCCTCCCTCCCTCCCTCCCTCCCTCCCTCCCTCCCTCTCTCTCTCTCTCTCTCTCCCTCCCTCCCTCCCTCTGTCCCTCTCCCCCTCTCTTCTGCTCATGCATGCTCTCTCTCTCAAAACAAAAAAAAAAAAAAAAAGAAAAGAGAGAGAGAGATGATTTTTCAACCTAGGAAAGTTGAAAGCAAAAACATGGAAAAGTACACTATGTGAAAACAGTATAGTAAAGCTGATATGACTATACTAATATCAGATAAAGACTTCTGGACATAGGGTATTACCAGATATAAGAAATATTCATAATGATAAAAAAGCCAATTTAACAAGAGGATCTAAAATATTAAACCTGTATTCACCTACTAACAGATCTCAACAAAGCACAAAGTAATAACTGTCAGAGCAAAAGGGAAAGCTAGAGAAATCCATCATTATTATTGGACATGCCGTATGTTCTTATTTACATATATTTCTAGAACCGAAAATACTGATCTTATCTGAGGAAAATCTCAATAATGGTTGGTTTTGTTGGGGGTTTGTCTGTAAAGAGCAAGATGTATTTTCTCAGTATGATAAAAAATACTTTTTTTCTTGATTGGGATGGGAGTTTTACAGAAGTACACATTTGCCAAACTCCTTTAGCTATCTACTTAAATCTTTGCACTTTATTGCTTTTAAATTCTATCTTAACAAAACCTCAAAGTACTGTCCAGTATTCTACATAATACCCTTTTGTCATTTACATTTAATATTGGATATTTATATGTATTATTTCCCTGTTAGAGTTCTGCTTATAACACTTTGCCCAATTTTGATAATTAATCAATATCAATTGAACAAATAAAAATGAACTGTAAATATTGAATCCAACATTTTATATATTTATTTTTATTTTTTATTTTTTTAAGCTTGGATTTTCACTTGCTTTATCTTTTTTTTTTCAATATATGAAGTTTATTGTCAAATTGGTTTCCATACAACACCCAGTGCTCATCCCAAAAGGTGCCCTCCTCAATACCCATCACCCACCCTCCCCTTCTCCCCACCCCCCATGAATCCTCAGTTTGTTCTCAGTTTTTCAGAGTCTCGTATGCTTTGGCTCCCTCCCACTCTAACCTCTTTTTTTTTTTTCCTTCCCCTCCCCCATGGGTTTCTGTTAAGTTTCTCAGGATCCACATAAGAGTGAAACCATATAGTATCTGTCTTTCTCTTGTATGGCTTATTTCATTTAGCATCACACTCTCCAGTTCCATCCACGTTGCTACAAAAGGCCATATTTCATTCTTTCTCATTGCCACGTAGTACTCCATTGTGTATATAAACCACAATTTCTTTATCCATTCATCAGTTGATGGACATTTAGGCTCTTTCCATAATTTGGCTATTGTTGAGAGTGCTGCTATAAACATTGGGGTACAAGTGCCCCTATGCATCAGTACTCCTGTATCCCTTGGGTTAATTCCTAGCAGTGCTATTGCTGGGTCATAGGGTGGGTCTATTTTTAATTTTTTGAGGAGCCTCCACACTGTTTTCCAGAGTGGCTGCACCAATTTACATTCCCACCAACAGTGCAAGAGGGTTCCCGTTTCTCCACATCCTCTCCAGCATCTATAGTCTCCTGATTTGTTCATTTTGGCCACTCTGACTGGCGTGAGGTGATATCTGAGTGTGGTTTTGATTTGTATTTCCCTGATGAGGAGTGACATTGGACATCTTTTCATGTGCCTGTTGGCCATCTGGATGTCTTCTTTAGAGAAGTGTCTATTCATGTTTTCTGCCCATTTCTTCACTGGGTTATTTGTTTTTCGGGTGTGGAGTTTGGTGAGCTCTTTATAGATTTTGGATACTAGCCCTTTGTCCTATATGTCATTTGCAAATATCTTTTCCCATTCCGTTGGTTGCCTTTTAGTTTTGTTGGTTGTTTCCTTTACTGTGCAGAAGCTTTTTGTCTTCATAAGGTCCCAGTAGTTCATTTTTGCTTTTAATTCCCTTGCCTTTGGTGAATCCAACATTTTAAATAGGATTAACTTTATTGTGTATTGTAGAGTAGGTGTTGGTAACAGTTAGTCAACATAGCCCCTAGCCTAAATTTGGCCCACTTCTTGTTTTGTATGATCCAAAGCTAAGATTAGTTGATGTATTGTACGTGGTAGGAAAAAAATCAAAAGAAGAAAATATTGTGTGACGAGTTAAAATTATATAAAATTCTACTTCAGAAAACATTAAGTTTTATTATAACACAGGAAAGTAAAAGGATGAGAAAAGATCTGTGGTTCCTCGATACCTCAGTTAGTTGAGTGTCCGACTCTAGGTTTCCGCTCAGGTCATGATCTCCTGGTTCATGAGTTCCAGCTCTGTGCTGAGGACACAGAGCCTGCGTGGGATTCTTTTTCTCTCTTCCTCTCTCTCTCTCTGCCTTTCTTCCTCTCTGTCTCTGTGTCAAAATAAATAAATAAACTTAAAAAAAAAAAGGATGAGAAAAGATCGATCATGCAAACACTTAGCATGATACGGCTGATAGGATTTTCCTGGTATCAAATAAAGGACGCTTTAGGTTGAGAGGTTTTGTCAGATACAAATAAGGAGAATTCAAAAAGGCAAAAGTTGAAGGAGTTGCAGGCGCTGCTGAGATAGAGCCCAGGAATCTGGACTGCAGTAAGCCTTCAGGCCCTCTGTAACAAAACCTGCTGTAGAGTAATGGCAATAACAAAATATTTCTTAATCATGAGCCATGCAAATAATCAGCTGTTTCACAAGATACAAAGTGGCAGATGGGGTCATGCAGCAGATTTAGTAAGAGTATAAGTGATTATGTAGGCTACAGGAGTGGATACAATTTGGAAGGATGGGAGATAAGGAGATAACTGGTTTCTGCCTACACAGTTTCAGCAGCTTTGCAAAGATGAGATTTATAAATACTTTATAAATTAAAGAAATTAACTACAGCATCACTAAACTGAAAGTACCACCTACACCACTTGCACAGTGTTCTATTAATAGTGAGTGAAGCATTAGCTGCCAAGGCCTTGGAATAAATTATTATGGAATTAGACCTCGCAGAGATGAGTTATTGCCTCTCATATGCACATTACTTGTAGCAAGAAAATACCATATTTGGAGTCAATCTCCTGTAGAGTCCAAAAGCTACACACAGTTACAATGACATAAGAGCTTAGACTTACAGCCTTATTAATGTTTTATAGAAATGAGGTGGAGAAGATAAAATGTATAACAATTTAAATGAAGATGAGATGGATCTTCAATACTTTTTGGTCCTTTTTTGGTCTCTCAGCTACTTCTAAGAGTACAAGCAGGCATTCCTTGTTTTAAGAAAAACTCGTTATTCTATGGCACTACTTATTAAGGGGAGAATAAATTCAGTATTAATTACATGAAAGATTATAGTTAGAAAAATGCTGAGGTCCACGTTTAATTAATTGTGGTCGATCCCTGCAATGTGAGTGAAAGGAGGTGTCAGAACAGGATCATCTGCCTATAATTAATATAATGGTTATCATTCTTCCTACAAATAAAAAACCTGTTGAGAATTTCTTGGTCAAAATGGGAAATGTATGACTAGGATGGAATATAAGGGTAATTCGCAGTTCAAGGGTCTCATGTGGCCAGGCCTTAGGAAAGAAACTGGAACCACCACATCATTGCTGTTAGGGCTTTCTCTCAATTATCATTCTGGGCTGTTTCCTTGTTCAGTCTTTCTACTGACCAACCTCTTGTAGCTGAAAATGGCTGCCGTTACCTCTCATTTAGAATTTTCCCTTGAAGAGGGGTGCCATAATAGAGATTAAATGTTTACATTCCTGGGGTGCCTAGGTGGCTCCGTAAGTTAAGTGGTTGACTCTTGATTTCAGCTCAGGTGATGATCTTGCAGTTCGTGGGATCGAGGCCAGTGTTTGGTTCTGAGCTGACAGCGCGGAGCCTACTTGGGATACTCTTGTCTCCCTCTCTCTCTGCCCCTCTCCCAGTCATGTGCTCTTTCTGTTTCTCTCTCAAAATAAATAAACATTAAAAAAAAAAAAATGTCCGGGCGCCTGGGTGGCGCAGTCGGTTAAGCGTCCGACTTCAGCCAGGTCACGATCTCGCGGTCCGTGAGTTCGAGCCCCGCATCAGGCTCTGGGCTGATGGCTCAGAGCCTGGAGCCTGTTTCACATTCTGTGTCTCCCTCTCTCTCTGCCCCTCCCCCGTTCATGCTCTGTCTCTCTCTGTCCCAAAAATAAATAAACGTTGAAAAAAAAAAAAATGTCTACATTCCTTGCTAAGGAACTCTTCAGCCCAGTTGGTGTCAATAGATCACCACTCCTAGTCTGACCACAGTGGATCCTGTGGTTCTATTACTGTGTTCAGAGAAAGAGATCTCATTGTTTTTGTTTTTTTGCTGTTTTTTTTTTTTTTTTTTAATTTTGTTTATTTTGAGAGAGATAGAGACACTGCAAGCAGGGGAGGGGCAAAGAAAGAGGGAGAATCCCAAGCAGGCTCCACCTGGTCAGTACAGAGCACAACAAGGGCCTCAAACTCATGAACTGTGAGGTCATGACCTGACTCTTACCCCACTGAGCCACCCAGGTGACCCATCTGTTCTTTTTTTCTTTATTATTCTTATTTTTTTAACATTATTTTTTTTTTACCTTTTCTTTTCTTTTCTTTTCTTTTCTTTTCTTTTCTTTTCTTTTCTTTTCTTTTCTTTTCTTTTCTTTTCTTTTCTTTTCTTTTCTTTTCTTTTCGTTATTGTTCTTAGTCTTCTAATCTGACCAGTACTCACTAGTCAAACCAGAGACTATAATAATAAGGCTGAGCTAATAATGTATCAGTTGTCTCAAAAACGGACTCATCCATAAAACAAAAATGGTTTGCTTGCCCTGGTTATGACTTTATAGAATTGATTAGTAGAAAAATGAAATTATGTATGTTAATAATATTTGCAAATTTTTTGACACCAATCATATAAATTTCTTCACTATATTTAAAGAATTTCTTTCTTTGTGGTTCTTTTTGGAAAGCTAAGCTCCCTGCACACACTATAGAAGTTAAAAATGCTAGATTCTCACATTCCAAGTCTCCCTAACACCTCAAGCATGAACATGTGACCTACATGGGCTACTCAGGGGCATTCATAAGGGACTGCATGTGGCGCATCATAGAATTGCCATGAGTAAGATATTGTGTTGGGCCATGGCAACAACACTGACCAGATCTGATGACCCTACTTAATACCTTGACCCTGTGTTTCCTTTAGTTTCAAAGCCTGGCTCTTCTAGCCTGCTAGTGCTTTTTCTATGCTTTTAATTAAAATAAATAAACTCAATAGATTTTCAATAAATTTATTTTCTATTTAGGTATAAAAGATCCAGATCTAGTTGAGTTGGTTTTTGTTGCTTGCAACTTAAAACTCTAATAAATAGTGAAAGTACTCATAAAATACAATTCCTTAATGTTGTATATTTGATTTACATTTGTAGCCCTCAATCCACCAATCTGGAAAGTTATTGAGAAAATAATAACAAGAAGATAAGCTTACCATGAGTCAATGCCCTTTAAAAATAGACATCTAAATGCATTTTTCAGATTTCATTGAAAGGGCATTAAGGACTTCTGCATTTAATAGTAAATAAATTTCACCTCAAAAACAACAAAAAAGTACTAGAAACAAATTTAGAGCTTTGGTTAATAATATGCACATTGAAGTTTTTGTGGGAATATACTGATTCTATAACTTTGCTTGAAATGCATCAAGAAATAAGATAGATGAGTCAATGGCCAGAGGGATGTGTATATGAATATGGATGAATAGATATGTGATAAAGCAAATATAATAAAATGTTGATTTCAGCCCTGACATAGTGTATACGTGAATTTTTACTCTGAAATTCTTTCTGCTTTTCTGTGTGTTTAAAATTATCATAATGAAATGTTGGAAAAAATAAACATCTAGTGATTTGACACCTCATAATATAAAAAATTCATTCTCAATATTTCTATGCATTTGAGAATCTAGAAAAATCTCTATTCCTACTACCTCCACAATGCTCTTTTACATTGCTTTAACCCCACTTACCTTTGAAGTTTCTAAGTTCAGTGTGTACCATAGTTGCTGTTTACAATGGGTCATCTTAGTTATTCCTTTCAAGTTTTTAATTCCACAATGAATAATTATGTCTTTCAGAAATCCACAAGAGCAAAATCTGAAAATATAAATTATCTGTTTCCTCAATACTCAGAGATATTTGGTGTACATTTCTCTAGAATTTGCTTTAATAAATGCCCTTTAAAAAGTTGGAGAGACTAAAGCAAATGTATGGGAAGTATGTATTATCTTTGTCATTTAATAGATCGGGCCAGAAACTCAGCTTCTTAAAATCCAAATTTATCATTTCCCACTTGCACCTTATCATGACAAATATTTGTTTTTATCCTTCATATTTCTCATTGACCTATTCCATGGGTATTTTATGTTCTACTGATTTTCTCAGCTACTACAATATTGTACATGTATTTCATAATACAATATTATTGGATTGTACTCTCTCAGTAGTTTGGGGACTGAGGTGTTTATCAAGTACTGCCTAATAGGCATCACCATGAATAGTGCCATAAAAATCATATAAAGGAAATAAAACTCATCTTAAGAAATATTAAACAGGTCATTTTGTTGAACGGTTAAGATAGGCAACATCTTTGAGCCTTAGTACTTAAACCTGAACAGCTTTAAAAGAAGTAACATAACATGCTAGTAGCACCTCATCCAGTATATGCCATATGCCCAGTCAGCATAAGAGATAATTTCTATTAGTATGTTACTTTTGATTTGTACACTGCCAGCATATTTACAGAGCAAACTGCAAAAATCATTTATACTCAAAAGAAGTTTCAACATTTTCCCTTGAATAATTTTTAACATTATCGGTATTTTTATTATGCCCTTTTTCATTGATAATGCAATCCTATCTTTAGCTAGACAGGTTCTGACACCACAAAGTCTGGATTTTTTGAGACTTGGTAAATGAGATTTTGTTATTTAAGAATCTAAGATAATGAACCTTACCTGGTGCTTTATAGTCTTTGGTAAGACATCATTCTTTTACCTCTATTCTGGACTAACAACTCTGGTACTCCATTTGTGTGCAGTGAGTCATTAGAGAAAGTAAAGACTTTCTTCCTAAAATTATATAATATTATTTTTTTCTTTTTGAATTAAAGGTTTCCCATTTGTCATGTAATAGCCATTACTAATCTGTTCAAATCATTTACAAAATTCTCACTTTCCATCATGCTTGCTACATTTTTTCAATCATAAAGAAGAACAGATGATATATTAATTTTGCTGTCTTCCTTATCTAATGGAATTTCTCTTCCAACCCACCTTATGTGAGTCAACTGACATGTGGCAAGTACCAGCCTCACAGATGGATCAGTAATGACAATCACACAATTGCTGCATTTTGCAACACAGGTGCTTGGATTGGCTTTGCCTGCTGGCCAGCAATTTACAGATTTTTGGCAGACCCCCACGGTTGTAAAAAGAAGCAAAGAGAGAGCACATACTCATTCAACTGGCACTCATCCTTCTCTGCAATGGGTCCTATGGTGAGCCAGACTCACTGCTATCATTGCTTCCTAGTCCCTGAATCACTGTCAGGTTCTTAACCCCTATCTGCAACTTGTAAGGAAACCATTTTGGTTTAGTTATAAATGTGTCAGTTTAGTATGGAAATAATGTGTTCCTTCATGCAATATTTACTACCAAAAAAAAAAAAAAAAAGTAGAAATTGAGACACTTTTTCTTCCGAATCCAAAATGAAATGTTTTTACAGCAAACATAAAAATACACTTAAAAAGAGATTGTCTTTTTTTTTTTTTAATTTTTTTTTTCAACGTTTATTTATTTTTGGGACAGAGAGAGACAGAGCATGAACGGGGGAGGGGCAGAGAGAGAGGGAGACACAGAATCGGAAACAGGCTCCGAGCCATCAGCCCAGAGCCTGACGCGGGGCTCGAACTCACGGACCGCGAGATCGTGACCTGGCTGAAGTCGGACGCTTAACCGACTGCGCCACCCAGGCGCCCCAAAAAGAGATTGTCTTTAAAAAAAAGGTCATATTTTTGCTATTAATTTTTCAAGTTTAACCTTTGATTTTCCAAATACTCCTTTGTCCTTCAAACTTGAAGATGTATCTGGAGAGAGTGATTGCTATTTATATGTATGTGGGTGAGTATGAAAATACTGCTCATGAGCCATTTTTCAGCATGAGTGCATATGAAAATTTGTCTTTAGTGAGAATTTGTGCACTTGGCTGGTTTCCAGGAATCTTAATATGAATTGGAGATAGACTCACCCTTGAGGAACTCATGGTAGAGTTGACGAGAATGTCAGTGTGACACCTTCCACTAAAAAGTATGAATAAAGGAAGTAGTACTGCTGGGGGAGAGGCAATTGTGCTTGAAAAGGGTCAAGGAAAACAATAGAAAGAAACTGACATGTGTACTTAAGGCTTACAGGATGTGTACTTCATTAGGAAAGTACACAGATGTAGTCAGTTTGAACAAAGGGAAATAGTTTGTTTTGGAAAACGGGATTTATTGTGTTTGTTGGGAATAACTAAAGATATGGTTGGAGAGATAGTCTTGGATCAGACATGAAGATCCAGTGATTTATCCTAAGAAGTATGGGGCTGATTTCAATATAGGCCATGTCCAGAACAGAACATTACACTAGTTAACTTGTTCCACTTCCTGAGCTTCCCCATCTCACTGCACCATAGTAAACCCAGTGAATCTACCTGAAATCTTAGAGTCATTCTCCAGTCTTTCTTTTCTTTCACACCCCATATCAAAACATTAAAAAGCTTTAATTTCATCTTCAAAGCATATTCCGTCTTCTTATCTGGACCGTCACCAATATTATTCACTTTCAAGCCACAGTCATTTCCTGCGTGGACTATTATAATAGACTCATTATTGGTCGTCCTGCTTCTGTTTGGACTACCTTTCCCCCGAATCCATTTGCCACACAACAGAATGATCTTTTAAAATCGAAATAAAATCACATTATTCTGCCTTTTTCCCTCCTAAAAAGCTGTCCACTGAAGATTCTAGAATAAAATGCAAAGTCCTAACATTCAGGAGACCTTGCATGGTTCAACTTCATCTCTTGTGGCAGGTGCTATCTTTTCTAAACTCCAATCTTTTCCTCAAACACAATAAGCTTATTTTTTTGCCCTGAGGTCTTTGCACTAGCCTAGAATGTTCTTTCTCAGATATTGGCATGACAGTCCCATTCTTGTTATTTTCATCTCAGGTGTAGGTATCACTGACTTGCCGGGGTGGGGGGGCATTTCTGACCATGGAACCTACCTCATCCAGAAGTCCATTATCACTGCTCTTCTAAGTAAAACCCCTGAGTGGTTGGAAATGGGAATAAGAAAATTGCAACAGAATGTGAGACAATGTACTGCTTTCTTTATCAAGAAAGTTGTGTAACAAAAAAATGTGAACTATAATATCTTATGTGTATGAGTCATATTTGCTTTATTCAGAAATTACAGAAGGCAGTATGGTGGAAATTCTGGGAAGAATGAGCTTTATCTCAATCGGAAAACAGACCTGATTATCTGACAAAGCACCTATCTGGGCACGTATTTTTCCCTTTGTTGCCTTCCTTTTATTTATCAACAGAAATGGGATGAAGGGAGCACGTATGCATAACATGAATATCAAAGGAATTCTGTCTGGTTACTATGGCAAAATGTTGGCGTTACTTTTCCTCCGTCTTATCAGAGAAGGAAACGGCTTGGGGTAGGCAGGCCTCACAACCATTTTATCTATTCCAACAACATAGGCTATAGATACATTCTGATATTGATTGAAGCAAACTGTAAGTGCCCATTTAAACATTCCATTATGGAAATTAAAACTATAAATTGTATTTTTATTTAAGGAGTTTTGGGGCTTTTTTTTTGTAAAAGAATCAATGCCTTGATTGAAATCCCAGAATTCTGTGCCACAGGGCATGGAAGAGTCATTTTTGGCATGGAAATGTTAAAGACAGTTGTTACTGGTTATTTGTAGATATTGAGGAACTTTAGTAAATCTCTTGCCCAGTGTAGAATTTTGACTAGCACTGCCTTCAGGAGTCCTCCAGGATTAGTCCATAGCAAAATGATGCTCTAAGTTGTAGAAGGTATTAACAGGTCAGATGGAATTATTTAACATCATTCCATTATATTGCTGAACAATGTCTGCCCAAAGGAACAGTATGGGTATTTATTGTGGTTGCATTTTGTTCCCCCTGACAATAATTAAACAACAGACTGGCTACCTTTTTAAAAGTACATGTTATTATTTGTTTTGAATAGATAATATATGCACATGATGCAAGGTATAAAAGGCACTCAAATAACATACAAAATAATTCGCAGTCCCACATTTTTAAAAAAATTTATTTGCTTTGAGGGGAGGGTAAGGGGCAGAGAGATAAGGGGAGAGAGAGAGAGAGAGAGAGAGAGAGAGAGAATCCCAAGCAGGCCCCATACTGTTAGCACAGAGCTCGATGTGGGGCTTGAACTTACCAACCAAAAGATCATGACCTGAGCCAAAACCAACAGTCAGATGCTTAACCAACTGAGCCACCCAGGTGCCACCCCAGTCCCACATTTTTATCACAGCCATCTAGTTCCTTAGAGGCATTCACTGTTACTCTTCTTAGATGTGCTTCCAGAGATAATCTAAGTACATCCAAGCAGATATCCCATGCATATTGTCTTTAAATAGAAATCATAATCCATCTATAATATTATGCACATTGATTTATTCCAAAATATCTTGGAGATTTTTCCATATTCACACATAAATTCCCTATCTAACTGCTGCATGGTATTCCATTTTATGGATAAACCAAATTACCTTCAATACTTTCCTGTTATTGGACATTTAAATTGTGCTTTTAACTATCTAATAAAAAAGAACTTTTTTTAAAAAAGTCTTGTGGAATTCCTAGGATATGTGTAGTACTCTCCCCCACGCCCACCCCCGCTGAGAAATTGTGTCCTTTCTCAATCTATAGACAAAAAGGTGTACTTAACAAATTTCTTGATTATGTGAATTCTTTTTTCTCCTATTTTAGTTCTCAAGCTTAGCAAGCTGATTGTATTAGATCTCTTTTTAAATTTTTTTCCTATTAACCTTTGTCTTTTTTTTTTTTACTCCTTCATTCCTTTTTTTTTTTTTTTTTTCACTTCCTTTTCAATCCTATCATGTTTTCAGTGGGGATAGTTTTTGTGTTGCGCCTAATGTGGGCTTTATACCTGAGATTTTATTTTTTTCTCTTACTTCTTTCCTGTGCTTTGCTAACTCATGTGCTGTCTTTCTCTGTTATCTACCATATCTGTCTTGGATTCTTGCACCTCTGCTTTGAACTTGAGGTCATATAATTTTTTGCTTTATCATTAAGATTTCTTAAATCTAATCTTATTCTAGCATTTTCCTGTAAACGCTGTTCTTGTTTCTTAATTTCAATGAACTCAGTTCTGGGACCAATAATCTGCCAAAATTTTATTGTGAGGCAGGAATTTTTCTTAGGACATTATTTTTAAAAATTTTTTTAAACATTTATTTATTTTTGAGAGACAGAGAGAGACAGAGTATGAATGGAGGAGGGGCAGAGAGAGAGGGAGACACAGAATCTGCAGCAGGCTCCAGGCTCGGAGCTGTCAGCACAGAGCCCCACGTGGGGCTTGAACCCATGAACCGTGAGATCATGACCTGAGCTGAAGTCAGATGCTTAACTGACTGAGTCACCCAAGCGCCCCAGGACATTATTAAATTAAAGCAGTATTTCCTTAGTTTATCACTGAAATAAATTATTATATTCAAAATAAATTTTGCTATTAATGATGGCATTTAACATCTTTTGGCTTAATGGTCCCCAAGTGTTCATCTTGGCCTTTATTGACAAAGGCTATCTTAAAATATTGAAAAGAAGTAGAATTGGGTGATTTAATATGTCTGGGCAATAAGAGTTGATTTATTCCAACTCAAGGTTAGCAGCATCAGGCCTCTTGACTCTTAATTGAAAAGGACACCTCAATGAAAAATAACCGGAGTCCTCAAATGCTATTGAACATATAAGCATATTATATAATATATTCTGAGAGCTATGGAACCTACTGCAGAGAAATAAAATCGTTAGTAGACGTGCTACTCAAACTGAAAATTGCTGTGTTCAGTAAAAATAATCTTATAGGGGCGCCTGGGTGGCTTGGTCGGTTGAGTGTCCGACTTCGGCTCAGGTCATGATCTCACGGTCCGTGAGTTCGAGCCCCGCGTCGGGCTCTGTGCTGACAGCTCAGAGCCTGGAGCCTGTTTCCGATTCTGTGTCTCCCTCTCTCTCTGCCCCTCCCCCGTTCATGCTCTGTCTCTCTCTGTCTCAAGAATAAATAAACGTTAAAAAAAATTTAAAAAAATAATCTTATATTCCTATGTGATGGTGTTGACATACATTTTTGTTTTGTTTTTTACAGAACAATTAATATCAATATTGTGATCACCAGCTGATATCACTATTTCACCTACTTTTCTTGGGCTATATACCTCCTTGCGTTTCTGATGAAAGATTTTGACACACTGGTCTACCTACAGTTTTTGAGGATGTAATTTTGTTCTTCTTTTTCTAGCACAGGAATTTCTGCCCTGGTGTCACACATAATTCCATCCTATCTATTGCTTTACATTTTCAGGATTTTTTTAAACTTTACCTCTACAGGTCGGCAGCATTTGGACTCTATCATTTAAACTAATCATATTTCAAGTTCTAAAAACTGAGCCAGGCAAAGAGTAAACAGTTCTCTGAAGGAAAATGCTCATGCAATCCCAGGGCCATGGAAAGCTGAAATAATGAAAAATAAGACAAATAAGTAAAATGAAAAGTAAACTGGAGTGGGACATTGCTGAGGCAATTTCTGTCTATCACATCTATCTTAGAGAAGAAACTCTCTGGAACCCAGATAAATATCCCTTTTGTGGCAGGACCCACCGCAAGAATTTCTCCATAGACCCTACCAGATGTCAGATTTCCACATGTTAAATTAAAGTTCTATTAAAGATAATTTGTCTCCTTTTGTTTGTGTCTGAAGGAGTAGACTAGAAATACTTACCTATTTCTGCCCAAATCTCAACATTTGTATCACATAATACTGTGTTGGCATAGACTTATGGAAAAATAATTCATCTAAAAATGACTATATCCAAAAACAACCTGCTTTTGAAATTCTGTCAGTAAATAAATAAGGAATTTTTAGAATACTTATGAATATAAAAGAATCTGTTTTTAAAAGACCAAAGGGAGTTTTTGCATTTATGAAATTATAACAATAAATCATGAAGAAAGGAAAAGGTGAAATAAGAAAAACTGTATGGTGCAAAACACATGTTATAAAATTTAATGAAAATAATGGTGGTGATAAAAATAATGGATTAGCTATAGAAGACAAATCTTGGAGAAGAAAAAGGCACTGGAGGGAAAGTGTTCAAATCAGAGTATTTCTGAGGAGAGGAATAAAATAAAGTGAAAGTAGGTCTGAAGTGGGGCAGATCCAGGTAATCAGACCCACGTATCACATACCATGCTGGTGAGGACAGAGTGGACAGAATAAAAATAACGAAGACGTGTGTCTGAAAACTTTCACCAGATAAAGACATATTTCAACTGGCAGGTTGCAAATACCTTTGAAAACCTAGGGAAAGTTATGTTAGATAAATAATATTTACATTTATCATGGTGAACTGTGATGGCTATGTATTTGTTTCCTGTGGCTGCCGTAATCCATTAATACTGACTTGATGGCTTAAACGATGCAAATTTATTCTGTCACGGTTCAAGAGGTAGGAAATTTGAGATCAGTTTCACGGTGGCAAAATCAAGGTGACAGCAAGGCCACCTGCCACATGGGCTCTAGGGAAGAATTTGTTCTTTGTCTCTTTTGGCTTCTGGTGGCGGCTGGCATTCTTTGGCTTGTGGCTGAATCACTCCAGCCTCTCTGCCTCTGTGGTCACACTGCCTTCTCTTCTCAGTGTCAGCGTTCCCTCCTCTTACAATGATACATGCATGTGATTACATTTACCACTCTCCTAGATTATCCAGTGTTGTCTCTCTCTCTCTCTCTCTTGATCTCCAATTTAATCATTTTTGCAAAATTCCTTAATGCAATATAAGGCAACATTTATAAGTACTGGGGATTAGGAAGTGGATGTCTTTTGGGGGGCCATTATTTAGCCTGTGATTTAGATGTATGTATGCATGTATGCATGTATGTATAAATTTTGCAAGCCTCCAAGCACAAGATACAGATTACATACAAGGAAACAAAATTCTAGTTGTTCTGAGACTATCATTCTGTAGAGAATTCTACAGCATTGAGGAAGCATGGTGGTATTACAAATTCAACCAAATACTCATTTATTTGCAAAGGCAACCAGAAGATTTTCTCAGCTCTAAAAAAGCTCAATTTAGTTTTCCTGAAGATAAAATTTTGTTGCATTACAGATGGATGGGAGATGATTCAAGGTTAGAAAGTTAAAAAGAGGGAAGTTTTTTATAAAAGTCTGGCAATAAGCACTGTAGCTTAACAGAGACTTAAACATCAAATTAAATCTCCATGCTGGAGTGCTTCTCTGCTCAGGCCAGATTTACACTCAGTCTCTAGGTACTCTCCTTCAGTCCTGTGACTTTGCATACCATCTGTATGCTGGAGACAACCTGACTTATATTTCTAATCTAGGCGTCTCCTCTCAAGTCAACTCTCACTTAACCGTGTTTTTTTCTTTTTCTTAGATACCTGATAGGCATCTGAAAGTTAACACACCCTGAACCAAACTCTTGTGTCTCTATTTAGACCTGGTGAACCTTTAGCTTTCCCTGTCTCAGAATATGGCAAATCTATTTAACCAGTTATTTAAGCAGAAGATCTATCCATTGTTTATTTTTCCGTATCTTTTAGCAAATCCCATTGGCGGTTGTTTAGAGATATAAGAACTACCACACCTCTCACTCTGTGGCTCCTACCTAGCTGGAGCCATTCTCCTCTCTTGCCTCAAATAATTAAACATCTTGCTCTGCACCCACACTTGCCTTTGTATAGTCCAGCCTCCAAGGAACCAGAGTGATCTGAACTAAAGTATGATCATGACTGCATTACTTAGCTGCTCAGAGCCCTGCAATGGCTTGCAAGCTGCTCCTGTCACTTCCTGACTTCATCTCCTAACACCCTCTCTTATTTCTTCCAAGAGTTAGGCCTCCTGGCTGTTGTCTTAACACATGAGTTAGGGGAAGGTCTTCCCAGGGCCTTATGTTTGTCCCTTTTCACTGAATTGTTCCCCCAGATACTTGCATGGCTGGCTGCCTCAGTTCTTTCAGGATTGGCTCACATATCCCCTGTTGTCCAGGCCCCACCATAAATCTCTATTTCCTCACTCTGCCAAAAATTTGTTCATGGGTCTGACATTACACAACTGTATATTTACAGTTTCATTGTATATCTCACACCACTAGAATGTGAGTTTCATAAGAGCAGAGGCTTTTTCTTTTTTGATCATTGCTATATCCCCTGGGCTTAAAAGTATATATAACAACTAATAACAGCTGTTAATATTTTTCAATAAACACATTAAATGAAAAAATAGTGAAAAAAATTATCCCAGTATATTCTGAAACACATTTTGAAATATATATGTCATGTAAGCATATATATTTTTATGTATGTAATATATAATAATTCATGAATATATGCATATGGAATGCCCTCTCCCTACAAAAAAAGATTCTCTTTGGTCAGTATGAGTATAGTTTTTTTTTTTTTTTTTTTACTTTTTCACATTTTCTAAGTTTTTTCAATAAACATATATTTTTAGTTTTTAATTTTTTTAAGAAACAGAATTTTTTTTCTTTTTTTTTTTTTGTTTTTAAGAGACAGAGAGCATGAAAGAGGGAGAGGGGCAAAAGCAGAGAGAGAGAGAGAGTTGTAAGCAGGCTCCACACTCAGCATGGAGTCTAATGAGGGGCTTGATCCCACAACCCTAGGATCATGACTTGAGCTGAAATCAAGGATCGAGGGCTCAACAGACTGAATCACCCAGGCACCCCCAACAAATATTTTTAAAATTAGGACTTGTGCTATTAACATTTTTTACAGATGAATAAGACAGAAAAGGAGAGAATAATTAATTGGTGTATGGATATGCAATCATCAAGTTCTTTTTGAAGATGAAGGTAGCTGCCATTTTATATGGCAAGGAGTCCTCTTCTAAAGCTACCTTTAAAATTTGTTTAGGGGTGCCTGGGCGACTCCATTGGTTAAGCCTCTGACTCTTGCTTTCTGTTCAGGTCATGATCTCACAATTTTGTGAGATCAGGCCCTGCACTGGGCTCTGCACTGGCAGTGAGGAGCCTGCTAGGGATTTTCTCTCCCCCTTTCTCTCTCTGCCCCTCCCCCACTCATACTGTCTCTCTCTCAAAATAAATAAACTTAAAAAATAAAATAAAACAAGATAAAACAAAACAGAAATAAAATAAAATAAAATTTGTTTAGTAGGAGTACCTTAAATGGGAAAATGTCCCAAGACATTCCACTACAAAATTTCTTTACATGGATCCAAGCCAGACTCACTTAAATTGACAATGATGATAGTAATGTGATAAATCAAATACTTCTTGTTAGGACATCCGTATATAATAGTTTAAATTTTGTTCTTCTAAAAGATAGTCACAGTTTAAAAGAGTTAAAAGATGATCAAAGGACATCCTTAGAGGCGTGCATAGGTGGCTCAGTTGGTTGAGCATCTGACTCTTGATTTCTACTCAGGTTATGAACATAGGGTGGTGGGATTGCTCCGAGCTCAATATGGAGCCTGTTTAAGATTCTGTCTCTCCTTCCCACTGCCTGTCTCCCCCACCTGTGTTCTCTCTATCTCAAAAAAAGAAAGAAAGAAAGAAAGAAAGAAAGAAAGAAAGAAAGAAAGAAAGAAAGAAAGAAAAAGAAAAGAAGAGAAAAGAAAAAGAATGTTTTCCAGGTGATAAAAAATTTATATGGAATAGTGGAATTCTAAGTAGCAGTGCCAACCATTGGTCAAGAAGTTTAGGTGCTCTGGAATTTGATGAATTCCTTGGTAGCCTTCAATGTACTCCAAGATAAATAAATAGTTGCCTCTGTAACTGACTATAATACCAGGTAAGCAGACAGGGGACATGGTACTCACCCTCTGTCTTTGAAAGCTTCAAAAGTCTTAAAGAAGGAATGGTGTTCTGTTAGAATTCTAACTTAATATTTTGCACATGACTTCAAAGGGACAATTCCAAGGGAGGTTATTAAAATTTTATCTTTCACGGTTTTGTGAAAATGTTAATTCACTTACCGAAGAGAATATTATACACACATTTGGTTTAAAATTGAAATACCACAGCAGATGTTAGCATTTGAGTTTTTCACTTACTTATTACCTTGCACAAAGATAGTAACTCCAAAATTAGCATATTACAATGTTGTAAAACAAAGATAACACATTGCAGCTAAAGAAAACCAGGGAAATATCTTTAAGAACAGTGGGAGAAGAATCCTTTTGGATTAAAAATGTTGTTTTCTGCATGGAACTATAAACTAAAGATTCATTTCTGTTGATGGTGAAAAACCAAAGCTAACCCAAGTTGTGTTCCTCTCAAAAACTCATATCTTTCTAGTAAACCTGTTTAAAACAATAATATGAAATTACAAATACAAAATTACATATAGTGCCTTCAGAGGAGTCCTTGCAAGTGAAGATTCCTTAAGTTATATTAGCTTCATGATAAACCTTTCTCTGTGAAAATGTTATTTTTCATCTGTTCCCAAAGGCCTAGCAGTATAATGGAAATATGCATTACAGATGTAAATGTAATCCTTTATATCACTAGTGGCTTCTAGACAACAGCACAAAGATCTATAGTTATTCCTTTGCATTAATAAAAAGGAAAAAGAAAGAGTAAAGGAGAGAAGAAAAAAATAAAAGAAATCATATATGCAAAATGAGAGAATCCATTTTCTCATGGCCACGCTAATAGGAAAACAGTATGAACATGAAAACTTAAATTTCATATAGAAGGGGAAAAAATGCCAGAATATTAAGAAATGCTAAAAATGAAAGACACCAAAGACTTGAGATTAACACAGAAATGCAAATTATTATCTGCTTAAAAAATTGGTAGAAATGTGACTGTGCCCCAGGCACTTTAAAAAAGTGTTGGATTTTAGTTTAGACTATTAAAGTAAAAATTGCATTGGACAAAATAAACAGGCAAGGGAGACTTTATTCAAGACTATTACAGTCGTAGAGACTGAACTCAACTCTGTGAAACTAAAGAAGTAAGAGTATTTAAGTGCTGAGGTGAGTTGGCAGAAAAGTACGAGGGGACTTTTGGGAAGGGTTGACTGATGGTAGGCATTCAGCACACTGAGTTATTCTTGAGTCTGCAAATGTTTTTATCTCTGGTAAGGGCATCTGTGTTTGGTACTTGGCTCTCAGTGAAGTTGGAGGGACTGGGAGACAGAGCCACTCTATCTTGTACTGTTTAATTTGAAGCCCTAGTATATAGGTCCTTCAAAAAGGCATTTCCTAGTACTAACACTGGCAAAAGGCTGGGATATTTGCATACATTTCAAAAGAGCAGAGAAAAAACTTACAATTGCAAGATTTTTAATATAGATGTTCTAAGGAACAGATGATTAAAGGAGTATAGACAGCAAGAAGTCTGTCTAAATTTTAGATGAGCCGAGGGGACCATTAAGGCCATCTTCCTCTAAACAAGGACTTTGAATTTATATTTCAAGTTAGATGAGATTTATTAGTTCCATTCCACTGGTCACCACTGCCCATGTTTGCTAAAATTGGGAGTGGCAATTTTAGAGAGATGATACAAATAGATGATAGACAGATAATAGATATCATTTTCTGGCGTATTCATTTTTAAGGATTTTAGAATGCTTAACATTATTAAATACATTTTTATAGTTTATTCTCCAGAGACATTTTTAATAAGTTCCCCCCCTTCTCCCTAAATTATTAACAGAAATCAAAATAATTAGAATGGAAGGTCTCGCTTCAGAGAAACAAGGTAATACAGTAATTGCCTCAAGCAAGAGGCTTCTGCTAATTCTTCTGAGATGAAAAACAACTCTTAATACTCACCTACCTAGTTTAATAATCATTAAGTATTTAGTCCTAACAACATCTCTTTATGAGTCTGGCAAGAATGAAAACCTACTTGCATTTCTGAGAATTCTCAAGACTGTCAAAACACTTTTTAAGTGAAAAGGACACTAGAAAATGAGAATTAAAATTCTGATTCCTTATCTTGAATCTAAATTATTATATTCAATTATTATCAAGTGAGCCAATGTGGGTTGCCTCAATGCCAACAATGATCTTCTGTAATAACTGCTATTACACACCACCATAAAATATTATATATATTTCAGTTGCCCATCTTATTTTTCAAACATATCTCTACCCAATCCCATATTTATTGGTAAACATGATTTCTAGTGTAAAGGAAGAAAGTATGCACCCCAAATTTATTCCACATATTCAGTCATCTCTGTTACAGTTCCTTGTTCAAAGAAAAACTATTAGTTTCTCAGATATCAGTAATGAATACACTTCTTTGTCACATTAAATTGCAAGTTTTATATTTTCTGCTTCTGAGTATTAACACAATATGAATACTCTCCCTGTTCTTTAAATTGACCATCTAGAATGGGCCATTAGTTCCCAGCCTTTAATGCATATTAGGACCAATCAGGAACCATTAAGAAATGCTGGTACCTGGCTCTGACCCTCACATTGTGATTTAATTAGTATTGGTATTGGCTGTGATATAGATATTAGGAGTTTTTCAAAATAACTTTTGAGATAATTCTAATATGTAACAGAGCTTGGGAATTATTCATCTAAGACCTATGATTTTTTTCTCTAGAGAAAGTATCATCCTTAAACCTGTCAAGACAAACAGTGTTATCATAGAAAAAAATAAATCAGTGTATCTCAGCCTGATAATATTAGAATCATCTGATAAACTAAAAAAATATATATATAGATAGATATCTAGACTCTACTCTCAGTGATTCTAGTTCAATTGGTCTGGTAGGTTCAGGCAACAGTCATAGAGCCAGGAATTCTAACATGTTGTTGAGGATATAGGTTGAAAACTGCTGAGTTAAACATCCCTATATCAATGTAAAATTATCTAAAAAATTTATCTACCTATCTAGCTATCTATCTCCAATTTCTTATCTCACACTTCTTCCAGCCTGAAACGCTCAAGTGATAGATCATTTGGATAAATTTGATTACAAATGGAGGCTGTCATACTCCTCCTTCTCTTCTTCCATTTAAAAAAAAAAAATATATATATATATATATATATTTATTTATTTATTTATTTATTTATTTTAGTCTTTTTTTTAATGTTTATTTATTTTCAAGAGTGAGCGATAGAGCATGAGCAATGGAAGGGCAGAGAGAGAAGGAGACACAGAATTCAAAGCAAGCTCCAGGCTTGGAGCTGTCAGCACAGAGCTGGACTTGGGGCTCGAACTCACAAACTCAGAGATCATGACCTGAGTGGAAGTGGGGATGTTCAACTGACTGGGCCACCCAGATGCTCCTTAAAAAATTTATTTATTCATTTTGAGGGGCACCTGGGTGGCTCAGTCAGTTAAGTGGCCGACTTTGGCTCAGGTCAGGATCTCATAGTTCGTGAGTTTGAGCCCTATGTTAGGCTCTGTGCTGACAGCTTGGAGCCTTGAGCCTGCTTGAGATTCTGTGTCTCCGTCTCTCTCTGCCCCTCTCCTGCTCATACTCTGCCTCTCTCTCCTTCAAAAATAAATAAATATTTTTTTTTTAAGTAACAGAAATTAACTTGTTTTTAGAGTGAAAGAGCACAAGTGAGGGAGAGATAGAGAGATAGGTAGAGAGTGAGAATCTCAAGCAGGCTTCACACTGTCTGCCTGATGATGCAGGCTTCGATCCCATTAATCGTGAGATTATGACCTGAACAGAAATCAAGAGTTGGACTTTTAACCATCCGAGCCACCCAGGGACCCATCACCTCCACTGTTTCTTATCCTTTCATTTATCCACTGAGTCAACAAGCACCACACAGTGTGGTGGCATTGTGCATGCAGTTCCTAGTTGGGAATCCAGTGATGAATCTCATAACATCAAGACATTGGCAGTTAATTGCCTTGGGAATTCAGGTTTTCCAACATTCAGGGCAATTGTAAAGGGTTAAAGTAGGTTTGTAAATTGTAAAGTCCTATGAAAATGGACAATGCATAGAGAAGAAACCAGACTTCTTTGGTGAGGTAAGTAAGTTTTGTGTTAGGTGTGTATGGCTATTGGTGTTAAAATTCACCTCTAATATAACTATGCCACTTCTATTGCTTTATTATCTCATTGATTGGTAACTCTAATGGTGAGATTTTGGACCAAGGATAAGACAGAACAAGGTAAGCTGAACTCATGGAAGCTATGGCCTAATTGAGGAATTCCTTCCTTTTCTCCTTCCTTCTTTCCTTCCTTCTTTCCTTCCTTCCTTCCTGCCTTCCTTCCTGCCTTCCTGCCTTCCTGCCTTCCTAACCTCCTTCCTTCCTTGTTCCTTCCTTTTCTTTCTTTCTTTTCAGGAAAATTGTAATTTTAGATGTTGTTCACATTGGGATATAGAATTAGATTTGTGGCTTGGCTATATAAAAGTTTTACTTTTTCTATGCCCTACAACCTGTAATGCCCTTCCTGCATTTTGATTGACAACATCCTTCACAAAGTATTTGACAATATAATTGGTCTGTTATGAGTCTCTTCAATAAATTTATAAGTAAAATATTTTACAATTACAGTAGCTCTTGTCAATGGTATGTCAAAGTGACTATTGTGTTTCATCAGAATTGGTCCTAATATAAGATATATTGTCTATTATATAATTTCATAATATTTTTATAATTGTATATTAATACACAATAAATATGTATTAACAAAATATACATTTCACATTAGTGTCTAATGCATAATTAGATGGCCATCATATGACCACCATGCACTCTTCTTTTCTAACACTGATCTTCCATGACTTACCATGCATGGGGTTACATCCCAGTAAACCCATTTTAAGTTGAAAATATCATAAGTCAAAAATGTATTTAAAACACTGAATTTATTGACCTAGCTTAGTCTAGGTCATCTTAAATGTGCTCAGAGCATTTACATTGGCCTACAGTTGACTATAATTGTCTAACAGAAAGCTTATTTTTTGTGTGTATTTATTTATTTATTTTGAGAGAGGAGGGGGAGGAGCAGGGAAGGGGCACAGAGAGGAAGAGAGAGAATCCCAAGCAAGCCCTGTGCCACCAGCACAGATCCCAATGTGGGGCTCAAACCCATGAGACCATGACCTGAGCCGAAATCAAGAGTCAGTCACTGACTGAGCACCCATGCACTCCATAACAGAAAGCTTATTTTATAATAAAGTGTTGAATATCTCATGTAATTTATTGAATACTGTACTGCAAGTGAAAAACAGAATGACTGGGTACAGAATTTTTGTAAATGTTCACCCTCCTGATTGTGGGGCTGACTGGGACCTACGGGTTGCTGCCACTGTCCAGCATCACAAAAGAGCATTGTACAGATACTGCTAGCCTGGGAAAATATATCAAAATTCAAAATTTGAGGTACAGTTTCTCCTTAATTCCTATTGGTTTCATACCATTGTAAAGTCAAAATATTGTAAGTCAAACCATCATAAGTAGGGGACTGTCTGTATTCCAAACCTCCTGTTTTTCTCCTATCTTGGGACTGTTCAGGGAATTCTTCAATGTGACCACCTGCTGGACATGAATAGAATAGTCCTGTATGTGTGTATGTGTGTACCTACCTGTGTGTGTGTATTTTAAAATCTGGTGTTCACTTTGTTCTTTAACAGTCTCAAGTTTCTACCGAGATTGTATTGATAAATAGCATTGCTGGTTTACATTTACATTAAGTATGTTTGGTTTAAAAATACATATGCCTTATTTTTCTTACAATCCTCATTTAAAAATTTTTTCAATGTTTATTTTTGAGAGAGACAGAGAAAGAGTGTGAGTGGTACTGGGGCAGAGAGAGAGGGAGACACAGAATCCAAAGCAGGCTCCAGGCTCTGAGCTGCCAGCACAGAGCCCGACAAGGAGCTCGAACTCACGATCCATGAGATCATGACCCGAGCCAAAGTTGGACACATAACCAACTGAGACACCCAAGCGCCGCTCTTACCATCCTCATTTTAAAACAAACTCTTTGTAAAGAGAATACTTTTGCTCAATTCAGTAAGGCTACAGGCACAACAAGAATTTTACTAGCTGATGAGTCTGTCCTCTTTCTTTAGCAATGTCAGGAAGGTCCCATTTATTTGAATATTCTGCTAAAAATGTCACAGCTGCAACTATGTTAAGATTTATCCATGAAATTTAATTTCTGATTGGTCAGAAACTAATTACCTTGCCTTCATGCTAATAATGTTCAGCAGCCAACTTACTTGAGAAACAAAATCAGTTATAATGGTATTTTTTTAAGGTATGTGACTTGTTACCTTAATCCTTATATGTATTACATGGATACCAAACCATAAATGATGATCAATTTGCAATAAACCTTATAATGCAAAATCTTGTAGAGAGTTCCACACCACAAGAAATAATAATGTTTTCACTTAAATAATTGATCAAGCTGAGTCTTGTGATACTGGTTGGAATAATTCCAGTTGTTCAGTTGTGACCTTAGACATAATTTTCCCTCATACTTTTGAAAAATGTACCTTAAAATTTTACCAGAATTAGGTGATAACCTCCATGGCTTTGTGAATTTATGCTAATATCTCCCCATACTCTGCTTCTGGGAAGGGTTTATGCCATTTTGAGGTTTTAATACTTCTGTACTGTTAGTATCTGAGACAATCAAAACTTTTTTCATCTATGAGCCTGCTGAAATGTAAATCTGCAAGATCTATTCAGAAGTATTAGTTTCCATTATTTTATGCAGAAGTTTCTCCCTTGGCTTGGGGTCCCTGGATTAAAATACTGCACTGAAACTGCCTTTTAAATGGCATTCATAGTAAGAGAAATTGTATAGACGCTGCTACACAGTGTTTTCTCCAAAAGCCTTAACCTAACTTCCGGCAATGGTGCTAGACACAGTGGATTCATAATAGTTTATTTACAGAGCAAACACGAAGGAGTTTATGTGCTGGTTGACTCTCCTTGTTGCGTTTAGGTAAAAGTTTCAGAGTAAGCCAAGGCTTGTGTCAATAAAATTCAAGAACAAATCAATTGATTGTCCAAGGTAGGACAAAGTGATCCACATGATCTTTTCAGATGACTGGAGCATGTCATTAAAGGCAGGTTATAGGTATTCTATAAACATAATCATGTTTTCCTAATTATTGGTCTCATCAAGAATATCTTTAAAGGGTCTTTAATGATGTTGAACAGGCATCATCTCATTTCATATCTCAGAGGGTTCTACATCGAAAGGAGGCTCAAATGATTCAGAAAAACATAATGGATCCTGGAAGAATGGCACCCAAAACAAAGATGGTGGTGTGGAATGAAATGCCTGCTCATTCACCTATTATTTGTGGTATTTTTTTCCTTCCTTCCTTTCCTTTCCTTCCTTCCTTCCTTCCATCACAGGATGAAGGAAGAACTATAAAGCAAAAATATCCATTTACAGCAGCACTGAAGTGATTATCAAAACTGACTTGACTTGTATAATGACTCCCTCTAACCAGCTGAAGATGATAAGGTAGCCTGAACTCTGAATGACCTTGAGTGAGGATGGCAAAACCACACTGTCTCTAACTATGAACATCCTTATGGCCAATGAACAATGGGACATGCTTTAACCAACAATGTACAGATCTATGAACTCACTTTGTCCTATCCTGGGTGTCAGTTTTCAATGCTTAATTAACACAATCAACTTGCAGTGCCCTTTTCTGGAACTTAAAATCTCTGACTTCTCCTCTTTACTGAACTACTCGATTAATTTATTCGTGGATGTCTTTAGTTGCCATGCCAGTTAGTAAATGCAGTTTTGTAATTTTTTAAATTATAATAATAATATCATTTGTCTACAGAAAGTACAACAATTTCTTTCCTGGAATTAAACAATTTCCTTTTGAAAATCCTAATATTTCTGGGTCCAGGCAAGAATTCTCCTAACCCAGATGCTTAACTGACTGAGCCACTTAGGTGCCCCTCAAAACCTAGTTCATTTTAAAAAGATACCTTTTGGGGCGCCTGGGTGGCGCAGTCGGTTAAGCGTCCGACTTCAGCCAGGTCACGATCTTGCGGTCCATGAGTTCGAGCCCCGCGTCAGGCTCTGGGCTGATGGCTTGGAGCCTCTTTCCGATTCTGTGTCTCCCTCTCTCTCTGCCCCTCCCCCGTTCATGCTCTGTCTCTCTCTGTCCCAAAAATAAATAAATAAACGTTGAAAAAAAAATAAAAAAAAAATAAATAAAAAGATACCTTTTTTTATGAGTGGCCATAAACATACATATGCAACTAAAAGTAGAATACAGGTATTTTTTGAGAGAAAAAATTCTTAAGGTTATTCAGGAAAGAGAGTTTGAAGCTACAAATCATTTTAATATGCATAAAATTAATTGTCAAACTTTATATTGTGAAATTTAATTAAACATATTCTAGCCATTTGGGTTTTGAAATGCTAGGTATAATACTAAGTGAAAGATGTGAGGAATCAATATTATCCTTCTGGCATTTTTGTTTCAGCAGTATAATAGCTTTCTTACATGGTGTGTAAGAGAGCTAGTGATATTTTTACCTTGATCTATAGGAAAATGAACATTCTATAAAGGGTAAATCTATTAATTAGAGACCTGCACAGCTTTCTTTCTTGCTAGTATAATCATTAAATTGATTTTTCCAGTCCATCATGTAATTGTTCCAGCGATAGAATCCTGCTCTCCATTCTCGTTCTGCTTCATCAATATTTCCTGTAAAACATGGAATAAGTTGTATTAATCTAAATTTTAATCTGTTTACATTAATTGAAAAATAATTTTGATTATAGACGCTATTTTCTCCAAGTACACTGTGCAGTAATTTTTTACTTTTCATTATTTATTATCAGCTTCTTTCGCTACCTGAAAAGCTTTAATAAAATTTTATACTTTACATGGAAATGCAAATAATATATATGTGAATTGAATATATCATAAAAATGTGAACATGAATTGATATATTATGTCAAATTATATTACATAACATATATTTAGTTTCTAAGAAGATATATAGATGTTATCTTTTTTTGAACCCCTCTGCATAACAGAAATCTCATTTAATGCATTTCATTTATGTATGATACAACAGACTATTATTTCTGATGAAAATATTTATATATATTTATTAATGCATAAGGGTAACGTTGTAATTGACATTCCATGAAGATTTTATACTCACCCTATATGAGTTATTTTAATTCCAAACAATGCCTACTCATTGAAAGCAGCTTATTGAAACTACTACATGAAAGCAGTTTATTAATTGCTTTACAAATTAGAAAGATGACTAAGAAAATCTCTGCTCTTCAGTAGCTTGCAAAGTGTATGCATGTGTCAGGAGAAAGGAGTGTTTATGTCAGAAATAATGTGAGGCAATGAACCAAAAACAGTCTATGTGTACTACAGGCACCTTGAAACCTTGATTTATTTGAAAATCTATTACATTAAAGAATAAAGTTTGTGAGCAATAGAAACTCTTGAACACAAACTTCTGAAATTATGTATATATGTTCCTAATATTAAAAATTTTTAATGTTTATTTATTTTTGAGAGAGAGAGAGAGAAGGAGTGTGAGTGGGTGAGGGGCAGAGAGAGACGGAGACAGAATCTGAAGCAGGCTCAAGGCTCAGAGCTGTCAACACAGAGCCTGATGTGGGGCTCAAACTCATGAACCTTGAGATATGACCTGAGCCAAAGTCAGATGTCTAACCTACTGAGACACCCAGAAGCCCCTCCTAATATTAATATATATGATAAAGCTAGAAGATTGTTTAAGTTATTTAAATCTCTAAGTATTTTACACATTTGTTGTTTTACTTTTTAAACTCTTAGAATGCTGTGCTATAGTCATTGAATTAAAAACAGCATTTTGAGTTATTTCAGTTACCTTGAGAATAAAGACTGACAGTGTTTTAATTATATACTTTTCAGTTAGGAATTTTTGAAATTAATTATAACTTTGTAAGATATTAATTTGGAGAAGGCAGTTCATATGATCTCACTACATTATACATGAAAATATGTCTTTGTTTCATTCATACTGTTAACAATGGAGCACATTCAGTGATTTATTTTTAGTTTATATGAAAATCAAAATATTTAAAACATTTACACAGCTACTAAAATATCCCCTGTAATTTAAGATATATTTAAGTTTGAAATGTTCATAATGCTTGGACTTTGGATAAATATTTGAGAATATATACAAAAATTTCCCATTTTAAAAATGGCTTTTAAAAGGTCAATGACTGTAATTATTTTGTGAATAATAGAACTTTTCTAAAAAAACATTAGATGTGAAAGACATTAAATATCATGCCAAATGATCCACTCCTATGATATTTTTTATAATTAAATGCTGTTTTAAGTGTTATGCAAAATAAGGGCTCTAAAGTTCAGAAAGAACAAAATTTTTGTTATAAGAAATAAATGAAAAAAAAAAGAAATGATTGGTAATCTAGCACTTACACCATGAATTTTAATACTCAGAAAAAAAGTCTTAGATTTAATTTTTTTTCTTGTACATAGAATGATGCCAAATCCATTAATTCATATAAATGTAAACTTATTTCCTTATGTATCATAATCAAACACTATACTTTGCTTTTTAGTGCACAAATGCATTGTAAACCTTAATAATTTTTTTCTTTAATAATACTGAACATTGACTAAGACAATAAAATATGAAACATTTGATTTTTTTCTAATACAACTCAGAAGAACTGAATACACCTTAGTAAAAAGATAACAAAAATTTTGAATCCATGACATAAATCAAACCAAAATTAGTTCTTATTCTTCCTCTTACTTCTCCTCTTCCTCCAAACTGGAATACTACTTAAGTGGCTATAGATTGATCATCTGTGAGATGTAGATGTATCATCTTGTAGTTAACAAGGTACTATAATGTGAAATAAAATACATTATTTAGGCTTTGGACTGATGTGGGTTAAATTCCAGCTTGACCACTTATTATATTTCTGACATAGCAAGAATTCTTAACTTTTCAAATTAGTTTTCCAACTGTAAATGGGGTTGGTGTTCACTATTGTGCAGTGTTACTGTGAAGGATAAATCAGCTGGTATGTACATTATAAAATCAAGCTCGATACAGCTATTGGGAGCTCCAAAAATGAATTTACTGCCCTATTACAAAAATTTATTCTTAACTTTGCTCTCTATTGAATCCATGTACAGCTAGATCAATACTAGTAGTTCATAAATATATTGACACAACTTTTTCAGGACTTTCATGCTCTTTGATTTGTCCACATTGTTGTCTCACTTGGAAAAAGAAAGAGTCAGGCTTTCTTCCTTACAGAAAGAGTAATACTAATAAAGCTACTTTTTGTCTTGCCAATTAAAAAAGAGTGAGCAGGGGCGCCTGGGTGGCGCAGTCGGTTAAGCGTCCGACTTCAGCCAGGTCACGATCTCGCGGTCCGTGAGTTCGAGCCCCGCATCAGGCTCTGGGCTGATGGCTCGGAGCCTGGAGCCTGTTTCCGATTCTGTGTCTCCCTCTCTCTCTGCCCCTCCCCTGTTCATGCTCTGTCTCTCTCTGTCCCAAAAATAAATAAAAACGTTGAAAAAAAAAATTTTAAAAAGAGTGAGCATATTTCACCAGAGTGGAGTCTATTTAATCAAGTTGAAGGAGGTAAGAAGGAATACAGGAGAGGTGAGTTGACTCAAAATTATAAATGGAGGTAAAGTTAGAAGAAAAGATTAAAATGGATATTGAATTGTTCTGATGATTATAATAAAAAAAAAGTGATTCATGTACTTTGAGATTTCATTGAAAATCTCTCTTGTCCCCATTACTTATTTTCCTATTTGTTAATCAATTACTAAAATTACCAAGAAATGCATAATTCTTTATGAGACAGATCAGAAACACATTTATTTTCCTGTTATAATTCTGAGTGTGGGATTAGAGTGAACTATATCTATACTAATACTACAGAGTGAATTACCATAAGCTCAGGCTAGGCTTTATGAAGACATCACTTACAGGCATACCTATTTTATTGCACTTTACTTTATTGTGCTTTGCAGATACTGCGTTTTTACAAATTGAAAGTTTATGGCAACCTTGTATCAAGTTAGTCTATCCACACAATTTTCCCAACAGTATTTGCTCACTTCATGTCTCTATGTCATGTTTTGGTTCTTCTTGCAATAGTTCAAACTTTTCATTATTATTCTATTTGAATTGCTGCAATCTCATGATAAAACTGTAAAGGATGGGGAGTTGCTTCTTATGGATGAACAAAGAAAGTCATTTCCTGAACTGGAATCTACTCCTGATGAAGATGCTGTGAAGATTGTTGAAATGACAACAAAGAATTTAGACATTACATAAATTTAGTTGATAAAGCAGCAGCAGGGTTTGAGAGGATTGACCCCAATTTTGAAAGTTCTACTGTGGGTCAAATGCTATCAAGTAGCTCAGATGATAGTGTTTTTAGCAATAAAGTATTTTTATTTCAATTTTTTAAATGTTTATTTATATTTGAGAGAGAGAGAGAGAGAGAGAGAGAGAGAGAACCAGCAGAGGAGGGGCAGAGAGAGAGGTGGAGACAGAATCCTGAAGTCGGACGCTTAACTGACTGAGCCACCCAGACACCCCAGCAATAAAGTATTTTTAAATTAAGATGTGTTCACTATTTTTTTAGACACAATGCTACTATGTCTACTACTTAATGGACTTCAGTATACTGTAAATATAACTTTTATGTGCACTTGGAAACCAAAAAGTTCGTTGACTTGCTTTATTGTGATATTCACTTTATGGTGGTGGTCTGAAACCAAATGGCAATATCTTCTATGTATGTCTGTATTTTTAAAATGCAACAAAGGAAAACAACACTAGATCTAACGCTTTTCTTCATTGGGAAGATTTGAAGGTCAAAGTGGTTTTTCCTTTAGGTAAATTTACTCTTTCACTTTTAGTGAAAAATATTGGTATCTTATTGACATTGAATGGATCATTTCTCTACTTCCTTTTCTTTCTTTTTCAAACAATTATGAAGTACTGTGCAGTTACATTTTGAGTGAAAATTGTTGATAACATCTGAAACAAATACTGCACATTTTATTTCTTGCAGGTGCATGCAATAATAGCACAGGCATATGCTGAAGTATAGTCTGAAAGTTAAGTGCTAGAATTCATGTGTTTAAACAAATCTTAAGGATCATTTTATTTGAGAACATTTATTGCTCAAAAGTAAACTACTGCTCAAGTGGTACTTATAAAGCTCATTGGGTTTCCATCTTGAGTGAGGTGAATATTTCTCCTTTTAAGAAATCCAGTTAGTTTTTTTTCCTTTATGTGTATAGCTGTTGTGTGTGTTTGTGTGTGTGTGTGTGTGTGTGTGTGTGCGTGTGTGTGTGTGTGTGCATTTAATAATATTGCCATAGAAACTTCAGCACAAGTCATCTGAATAACCCCAATTTGCAAAATATCAAAGATTGAAATGTATGAGGTTTTGCAACTTGAAATACACAAAATATGGTAAGAACATGTTTTCTTAATCTTTTTAATCCCCCTACATTATTTATTTATAAAACCTAAAAACATGTAACTTCAAACTGGTTTTGTTTAAATGTAAAAAAAGTTGTTGATTATTAATGAAGACATTGATTTTACAACAATCATATCATGCATTTACTTTAAATTTTATAAAATATATTGAATATAACTTTTTGGGGAGAATTATCTGAAAAATGCTAAAGTATAAAATTGTGTTTTTTAAAGACACTTTGGAACTATTCCAAAGCACTGTACAAACCCAGAGCAAGGTGTGGTATTTCCAAACAGCAGTGGTTCAGCACTGGATAGGAAGGAGTGGCAGCTAGCCAAAAACTTAACAGTTTGTTTATTCAATCTGCTTTATGACAATTCACTATTTAAAGATAGAGATTTTGAAGTACATCTTCAAAAATTGTTGATACTGAAGTTTTATTTTGTCAACAAATAAATTACAATAGGCTGCACAAGCTCAAACCAGAACAAGTCAATTTGGCTTATGATAAGTTGGTCATTGAAAATCCTCCCCACTCCCCTTTCATTGTCCCTCAAGTACAACCTTCTCATTTAAAAATATTTTAAGTAAAGATTAAGAATGTGCCATCTGTGATATGTTAAATGGTACCTCTTTTGGTCTCTTGGCAGTTTAAACATGTTACCTCATTGTTATTCACACCCGGAGGACACAAGGGCAGCACTGTAGGTTTGCCAAGGGATGCAGAAACCCATCTCTGGATATATATTATGTCACAGAACATTTGGTAATACACAGAGCACGGGTATATCAGAAACATCTCCCAAACAGATGGAGTACATAATTATAATTTTGGTGAGTAATGTCTGATAATTAAAACACATATTAAACAATCAAATATAGCTCTGAGATGCCCATATTTGCCTGAAACTAACCCCCAACCTCTCTAAACATTAAACCAAAACAGCTACTATATTGCGGTATCTAACACAGCCTGAAAATTGCAGAGTATTATGATGAACAGAGTGGTAAAGTCTAAAGGAATGGGGCAGCAATATGTCTGATGGTTGAAAGTCAATTACTTTTACTTAAAAAATAAAGACCTGAGGAGTCACATGGGTTAGAAACAGCTGGGCGTTTTAAAACCAGCAAGTGAGTGAGATACACATGTCATTTTCCTCACAGAAGAGGCGATCATTCAAGCTGATTGCTCGAGTTGATTTAAATATCTTCTTACTGATGAGTTTTGAAATAACATAATAATATGGACCAGTTTTCCTAGCACTTCCTTGTATAAGCTTATGGAATCCTTTCTTAAAGATTAGTTAACTAAATTATTGTTTGTTTATTGTATTATGGAATACATGTATGTGTTCAAGATAAATATCTCTAACCTCAGAATATTTAGAAATGTTTGGAGTCTGCTTTTAAACATTTAATTCTGGAGGGTTTTTTCCACCCTTAGAAATCAAGAGTTCTGTTTATCAATAAATTTGTTTTTACCTCTCTTTGAGTATAAATTATATTTCATTCTATATTTTATTAATTATATTATTAGTTCTATACATTGCCTTCTTTATATATTCATTTGTTCATTTATCCATTAATTAGTTACACATAGACTAACTAATGTGTTAGCAAGCAGTGCCCTATTTTAGTTCCACTACCACGTTTTATGTTCCTCTACGGGAGAATTTCTATTTTAGTTTTCTTTACTACTAAACTGCTACTCATATAGTAAGACCTCAAAACACATCTAAACTTGCTGGAAGAAAGTTGTTAAAATTATCTACTCACTGGAATCAAGTAATTGTAAAATCACAAGTTAATACCATCACTGTCCCTTGGATAGTCTACCTTTTCTCCCTTTTACATAATCCACAATCAGTTACTTGACCAACTACTAAAAAGCACATACCTGTCATTTCCAAGACTTTGGGAAAAAATAGTGTCCAGAATCGGCATTGTTGAGCACGTAGTTTAGTGTGTATTTTTGGTGACTCTGCATTCAAGGTTAAATATTTTTGATCGGTGCTTCTGAAGGCAGGCCATCGTGTGCTGTTGTTCTGGGTTCCATTTGGATTTCTAAAAAATTAAAGAGACACAGTGTAGTTCTACTAAAATCATTGTTAGAATATTGTTCTCAAAAACCAACAAGAGCTTTTAAAAAGTCAGAAAAAATGTGGATTTGTTTTGATGAGGTCAAGTAAAAATGAACTGGGTAGAATGTTTTCAGTAACTTGAAGCATTAAATTAGTTAAAAGTGTAGGAATTAAAATTTAAAGAAAAACTTTTTCCATGCATTTTGGCTTAACATACAAGGAAGAAAAAATTTTTTTTTTCTATTTCAGGAATAGACAAGCTTAAACAAGCTTGAAGGGTCAGTATTCTTTTTGTTTCCTTTTATTCCTTTACCTCAGATCCAATCTTTTCACAATGAAGATTAATACCATTTTCTCAATATCTTGCATCTATGTTGTTCTATTTGTTCCTGTCATTACTGTCTGAGTTTGTGACTGATTACACATCTTATTATGCAATAACTTCATTACTATAGGAAACTGCCTTCAGTCTCACTTTTAAAGATAAAGGTTCATTTATTTCTTTTGAGAGAGAGAGAGGCGGGGGGAGAGGCAGAGAAAGAGGGAGACAGAAAATCCCAAGTAGGTTTTGCACTGTCAGTGCAGAGTCCCTGATGAGGGATTCAAAGCCATGAACCCTGAGATCATGACCTGAGCCAAAATCAAGAGTCAAATGCTTAACTGACTGAGCCACCAAGGTGCCCCAGTCTCACTTTTAAGTTGATCTTACATTCTTATAGATCTGCTCACTGATTAAAAATTGTTTCAGTGATTCACTGTGGGTTCAGATAAATTTAATTAATATGGTGCCACCCATATTTCCAAGCTTATTTTCAGATAGTCTCTGCATAAGGCAACCGACAGGAATTAGGGACAGTTCCTTAGTAATTCCCTCCTCTATTTCACTTCCTTGCCCTTGTCACAGCTACTCTGCTTGGAATCCCTTCATTTCCTGATAGCATGGGTCTAGGTCAATTCCAATTCTCTTTTTTATATTCTCCTTTTGTGCTGATATTTCCTATATCTTTCATTGTGATTTTTAAATCAATAACACTTGTCTCTATTTTTTAGAAAAAAATTTTAAATGTTTTTTAACATTCATTTTTGAGAGACAGAGCATGAGTGGGGGAGGGGCAGAGAGAGAGGGAGACACAGAATCTGAAACGGGCTCCAGGCTCTGAGCTGTCAGCACAGAGCCCGATGCGGGGCTCAAACCCACGAACGATGAGATCATGACCTGAGCTGAAGTGGGGCACTCAACGGAATGAGCCACACAGGCACCCCTCTATTTTTTAGAAATTTATAGTTTGGGGTTTATTTGCACCTTTGTAGCACTCAATAATATGTTCTTACCTAGATCACACAAACACAAATTCAAAGAGTAAACATTTTGAGACTCCAAATAGCCACTGGTGAGTCCCTAGATTTCCCTTTAATGAACTTTTATGCTATGATTATGAATTAGACTCTGCTCTAAGATCTAGAAATACAAACAAATATGGGAAACATATGTACATATGTGCAAGGAAGAACATTCGTGAAAACAAAGAATCAATATATGGTAGCCTAAACCAAACATAAACAAAGGGACACAAATTGTCAGAAGAGGGAACAATCACTACATGTTTGCAAGAAAATTGCCTGAAGGAAGGAGATTCTAACTGACATAAGAAGAGCAAATAAAGAACTGATCCAGGAAGAGAAGTTGGAAAAACTAGAGAAAGGGAAAACAATTAACATAAGTATAAATAATGAGTGTTCATGTTAGGTCAAATAACAATGAAAAAACTAGTTTTCTTGGAATATAGGATAAAGGACATCCTATTAGAGTTACAGCTTCAGGATATCAGTGTTATTGCATTAACATCTGACAGCCTAGGAAAATGGTTTGAAGTACAACTTCAGGCATTTATTATTCTTAAGGGATTTTTGACTAAATGGCTTATTTTGAACATAACATTTTAGAAATACTGACCTGGAAGTTATCCAGAATAATCAAGAACCTATAGTCACAGGTATTTCTATCATAAACAGAAGACTAAAGTGATAAGGATAAGTAATTCATTCCTTTCTCCTAGAGTCTACCTTAAGTAAAATTATGTAAGAAAACCTCTAGTTGAACTTTTCTAAAAATTCAATGCACAAATTTCTTTGTCATTCTAATAGTTCTGTAGATTGGTATGGATAGAAAGTTCGGAGTAGTGACAGCAGATACAAGGTTTTTTTGTTGTTGTTTTGTTTTGTTTTGTTTTCCAAAAGCCTGTGAACTCAGTAGATTTTGGAAAGAGAAGCAGGCATTCATTCAGCGTGGTTATCTACAGGCACATTTTGCCATCAAGAACTTGTATCGAATAAGCACCATAAATTCATATTTTATCATAAAAGTAGACATATTCAACCATGAATTCAGGAGCTTTGGAGATAAATAGCTTCTTGATGGACTAGTTGATTTTATGTAGGAATTGGATGGTTAAAAAGAATTATTAATAACTAGAGCTATTCAAGCTAAACCAATATCATAACAGGATTGAAACCTCCTGCTTTAGGGTATTATTTGAGAGAGGTCATGAAGAAAATTTCTCTGGATCACAGATGGCACACTTGTCTAGGTGAATTATGTAGTCTCTTCCCTTTCTTTTAAAGCTTTAGAAGCTAACAAGTACAGCTGCTGGAGGCTGGATATTAAACCAGGAGAACCATTGGTCTGATTCGGTACAGCAATTCTTATGTTCCTAAATTGCCCACTTTCCTTCTAATTCCACTCTAATTAACTTATGGCACGATTTTAACTGCTCATTCATTTCTGGCTGCTGCAAATGGTGACTTAAAGTGAGCTGACTCGTACTTGAGTTCAAGAGCAAAGCACTATTGGCACTGCCCGTGTTCATTTGACAAACTTTGTCCTATGAAATAACTCATGAAATTCCAGAATGCAATTCAGAGATAATAAAATTCCTTTGCCTATGGATGCAGATATAGTTTTCAAAAAGTGATTGAAATAGCTATTGAAGCGATGGAGCATTTTACTGTATAATTTGAAAGAAATCTTCAAAGAATTTAAAACTTAACAAGAGATATAATTCACTTTCTATCCGCATCAATTAAAGACTTTATGAAATACAACGTATTTTCCAGATACACAATTCTGAAACACTATATAATTTTAGTCTCAAAACTATAAGATATATTTAAACATCTTGGCTTTGCTGTTTTTTAAAAATATTTCCTGTTCTTGTCACAAAATAGAGACTTCAAAGTGCTAATACCTAAATTTTTTTTTTTATAAAATAGAGAAATCTCTGCTCTGTTTTTACTATGAGATTTTTTTCCCCTACTTTGTGGTATACAGAAGCGGTCTAAATATCATTCATTACACTTTTCCTCTTATGTAGGTTGGAAAATTTTTAAGACACAGCTTGTTTAACCAAAAAGGCAGAGTATTTTCCTAACATCTGTATTTCAGGAAATTACCTGCTTGTCATTGATATTTGAGCAAAGATTTGATGTCTTATTTTATGAATAGACTTATAAAAAAGACTTTAATTGACTCAGGGTGCCTGATATGAAGACAAAGTATGCATTCAGCTCTGTGCATCAAGTTTTCTTGGGATTATAAATCCCAGGATTGCCTATCAATCTTAACATAAGAATTAAGATTCTTTTTGATTAAGAATTTTGAGACAATGGTATCTAAGAAAGCTATACAATGATTTTAAAGTGAATATATTTCTAGTAAGATAAAGCCATGATTAGTAGTTGTAAATTGAAAGGCCATCTGAAATATTCCACTCCTGTGAGAGGGCTACAGATGACACTGGATAATTTCTTAAATATGAAAATGTTTATAGATTTATATTCTATGTTAAGTCACACTTGAATAAAATTGTATATTAATTTACAGAGTAGAAGGGCTATTAGAGAATCTGAATTTAGCAAAAAAAATTCATCTATTCATTCAACAAATACTGAATGCATACGACTTCAGGTTTATTTAAGTCACAGAAAATCAACAAAGACAAAAATAAAAACTCTTGCCCCTTGCAGTATTCATTCTTTGAGGAAGATAGACCATAAACAAGATAAATAAGGAAAATACAATATGTTGGGTAGTAATAGTTCTAGAGAGGGGGCAGTGGTGAAGGAATATGCAATAATGAATTTGATTGGCCTTGGTCCATAGTTCCTATGAGGTAACCTCTGAATGTTTGGAATTTTGCACCATACCGAACTGTTTATGCTAACACGGCGACTCATGGTGGGCATCAATGGCTTTTGCTAAAGGCTTGACTCAGGGTGGGGCTGTTCACACTGATATCTTATGGAAGGAACCAGCCATTCCAGAAGGACCAACCATGTGATTAGAGGGTTGGGACTTTGAGCTAGGTAATATCAACCTGACCTCCAGGAAGAGGAAGAGGGCTGAAGATTGAGTTCAAACACAGTGGCTAATAATTTAGTCAACTATGCCTATATAATGAAATTACAATAACACTCTGAACCTTAAGCTCAGGTGACCTTCCTGGGCTTGTGATACTCCATGTACACATTGCCACAATTAATGCCATGAAGGTAATGCATCTATGAGGTCCCAGAAGCTTTGCCTTTGGAATCCTGTCAGTACCAGATCCTGTTTTATGTATCTCTTCTTTTGACTGGTTCTGATATATATCCTTTTATTATATAAAAACTGCAATTGTGAAGCATCTTGGTGGCTCAGTTGGTTAAGTTTTCTACTCTTGATTCCGGCTCAGGTCATGATCTCACAGTTGGTGAAATTGAGTCCCTCATCTGAACTGACAGCACAAAGCCTGCTTGGGATTCTCTCTCTCTCTCTCTCTCTCTCTCTCTCTCTCTCTCTCTCCCCCTCCCCTGCTCTCTCTCAAAATAAATAAAGAAATCTTTTAAAAAAGATTGCTCTCTCTCTCTCTCTTTCAAATAAATATTGAAGAAAAAAAACTTCAGTTGTAATTATAGCACTCTCCTGAGTTCTGTGAGTCATTCTGGGGCATGATTAAATCTGAGGAAGTTCACAGAGACTTCAAATTTAGAGCCCACTATTCTGAAGTGAGGGTGGATCTGGTGGCTTTGAACTTGGAACTAGTGTCAGAAATCTTGGGCTAACTTGGAAGTCTGAAGGCCTGAGCCATTAACCTTGATTTGGCTACCTCAGGGTAGGGAAGCTGCAATATTTGATAGGAAAGGAACTTTTAAGTAAAGACTTGAAGAAGGAGAGAACTGAGATATGCAATTTTTTGGAGGAAGAACATTTCAACAGAAGGGCTAGAAAGCAAAGGCTACAAGACAGATAAGCATCTGGAGTTTTCCATGAAAAGTGAGTAAGAGAGTGGGGCTAGAGTAGAGCCAGCCAGGGAGGGAGTAGTCTGAGGGGAAGTTGGAGAGGTAACAGGAGACCACATTAATTAGTGAACTATAGGTCCTTGTAAGCTTTTTATGTCTACTCTCCGTGGGAGAAGTAATTGGAGGGTTTGCACAAAGAAGAGACAAGATCTCACTTATATTTTTCAAAAGATTATCTGGCTGGAATTCTGGGAATAGACTGCAGAGAATCCAAAGCCAGAATCAGAGAGAGCACCTAGGAGACCACTGTATAATTTAGGTGAGAGATGATGGTTGTTTGAACCAGGTAGGTAGTAGTAGAAGTTGAGAGAAGTGGTCATATCTTGAGTGTATTGAAGGTAGAGAGCACCCTTGCAATTTGCCAATGGAGTAGATATAGAGAGAAAGAGAGCAGTCAAGGATGACACCAAGGATTTTGGCCTGAAAAATTGGAAGGATGAATGGAGTTGCCATTACTGAGATAGAAACTGCTGCAAGAAGAACATATTTGGAGGAAAATATTGAGAATTCAGCTCTTTGCATGTTAAATTTGAGATACAAATACAGAATGGAAGTAGACAGTTGGAATTTAGTGGCTAATCTTTATTTTACTGAGGGAATCTCTGTCTTACAAATGGATTCACAAGCTCTTGAAGGTACTATTCCCCAGGAACACCAATATTCTGACTCAGTTTCCAAATTTCAATGCAGAAATGACATTTAAAAATATACACCTTGCAATAAATGAATTCATAGGACACACAGCACCTGTCCCTTCCTATATTGTAGCTCCTTGGTCTAATGCTCCTTTTACCATCTTGTCAGACAGGCCTTCCTTGATGACCTCATTAAAATGGCCAGTCTCGATTTCCTCACACTTCAAAATTTCCTTTTTAAGTTTTTATTTAAATTCTGGTTACTTAACATACAGTGTAATATTAGTTTCAGGAGTACAATATAGTGACTTAACACTCGCATACAACACTTGATCCTCATCACAGGAAGTGTATGCCTTAATCCTCATCACCTATTTTACCCATTCCCACACCCACCTCCCTTCTGGTAACCATCAGTTTGTTCTCTACAGTTAAGAGTCTGTTTCTTGATTCGCCTCTCTTTTCCCTCTTTGTTCGTTTGTTTTGTTTCTTAAATTCCACATATGAGTGAATCCTATGGTATTTGTCTTTCTCTGACTTATTCCACTTTTCATAATACTCTCTAGCTCCATCCATGTCATTGCAAATGGCAAGATTTCATTCTTTTTTATGGCTGAATAATTCTCAAAATTTATTTTAACTGCACATTTTCCTCTTTCCTCATTACAGAGTGCTATGGTCTGAATGTTTGCATGCTCTCAAAATAAGGTGATGGTCTTAGAAGCTGGAGCCTTTGGGAAGTGCTTCAGCCATAAAGGCAGGCTCTCATGAATGGGACTGGTGTCTTTATATAAAAGGTTTCATAGAGATCCTTTGCCCCTTCCACCATGTGAGGACACAACAAGAAGGAGCTGGCTATCAGTTAGGAAGAGGGTCTTCACCAGAAGCTGACCATGCTGGTAACTTAATCTTTGACTTCTAGTCTCCAAAAGTGTGAGCTGTTGTTTAGAAGCTACCATATCTGTGGTATCTTGGTATCGCAAGAATGGGCTAAGACAGAGGGTAAGCTCCATGCAAACCATCATTTATTTACAACCTAAAACTGTGCTGAATCATAGTATTTAGGAAATAAATATGAAGAAAAAAATAAGAAACATCACAACATCATGGTAGTTTATCTCATTTGTCTTTAACTATAGTAAATATTCACATTTAAAAACCACCACCACATGGGAAATTATATTTCAAAGATGACTTATATGACTATAAGAGTCTATGGGATAGTTTTAACATGTGTCTTACACGTAAACTATTTTTTACCATGACAGTTTAACATTTAAATAAACATAATTGATAACATAGCATAAATTTGTGCCTAGGAGATCTCATTTAAAAAGTGAGATGTGCAGATTTATTATTCTTAGAAAAAAATTAGGAACCAATTGAGCAAAACTGATCAAAAAGAAATTAAAAAGGAGATAATATCATGATTAGTAGTGGTAGCAGAAAATGAAAAGTTTCACAAGTTGCTTCTATTTTGACATTTATGTAAAGAGCAAACAAAGCAATTTAACATAGTAAACAAATTTTCTCTTCATATATAAGTATATAATGATGAACATGAATTCATAATATAATCTGTTTTAGAAAAATATGAAGACAGGTAAAACAGTGATGCTAGTACATAGCAAGGGATAAATAAAATCCTGTTTCTCTCAAGATCATATTCTTTGCTTCATTTTGTATACAGGCAACTCCTTACGATAAATATAGACATTAAATACATTTTGAAGTAGTTTTATTCCTTCTAGAGACATTTTCTGTGACTATATTTATAAATTTGACAAAGTGCCATTATTTATTTCATTTAAGTGTGCTAAAAACTATTCAATCTTTAAAACTGACCAAACAGTAGCTTTTTTAATTAAATTAATAGTAACATTTATTCTTTAAAATTTTTTTTTAACATTTATTTATTTTTGAGAGACAAAGAGAGGCAGAGCATGAGCAGGGGAGGGGGAGAGAGAGATACAGAATCCGAAGCAGGCTCCAGGCTCTGAGCTGTCAGCACAGAGCCCAACGCGGGGACGCGGGGCTCAAACTCACGAACTGAGAGACCATGACCTGAGCTGAAGTCGGACGCTCAACCAACTGAGCCACCCAGGTGCCCCAATTGTAACATATATTCTTAATCATATAACCAACTAAATATCCACTGAATTCTCTTAAATCAACTTAGTATTAATTTGTGAATGCATTCCCAATAATTCAAACATACTGCCTCCATTTTAACCTATAAGGCTGTATCCTAGGTTGATCAATTAATTTTATAGAACTTATACTGAACTTTATCGTTTCCTACAAGTTTCCAAGATGAATCTTTAAAGACAAATGGAATAATTTAAATAATTTTTCTTTGCATACAAACACACAAACATGCATATTTCTATGTATCTGACTCCTGACCCTGTGTGTGTGTGTGTGTGTGTGTGTGTGTGTGTGTGTGTGTGTATTCTGCAACTCGAATATTAGAGGTACCAAAAACAATTGAACAAATATCACTTATATACAAACGTAATTTATATCATACTATTGAAACTCACTGTAAAAGTACCAGTACCAGATTATATAGATAACAACTATATTTTGAGCTTTAGAGTAAATAACATCTTACTTATTTTTGCATATTCAGCATGTATCATAAGCCTGCACAGAAACTATACATTCAATAAATCCTTGCTTAAATGAGAACTAAGTGACTAGCCTTCAGAACTTTGGATGTATTTTAGATGAATTTAATATCAGTTATAAAATATTAATTTTCACAGTATTAGAAGAGAGGAATTAACTTTATTCTCATGTGTTAAGATGACAAAAAGTCTTGTAAATAATACTCTTCTCAGGTTAAAAACTTGAAAACTCACATTAGCTCTTTAAGTGTCTAAAGTAATAATGCATTTAATGTCCAAGTCCTACATCAGCTGATGAGGAGTCACAATATGCACGACTTTCTGAGTTTCTCATAAGCCCTGTTCACAAACTGAAACTCAGCTCTTTTCCAAGGTTCATTTTTGGCCTCATCTAGATTCACTGTAGTTTGTTAGGAAGGTTTTTATGGTCGTACTGTTCTCCCTTTGTAGGCAATAAGGGCAAAAATATTAGTTACTAAAGCAATATGTAGTGTATAATAATGTAGTTGTGCATAGAGAGTTTTTTATAAATAGATTATTTGCAATTTAAATTATATTTAATGCAAATATCTAAACCTAGTTCACTTTTGTTGTTTGCTTCCTTCCATCTCTTGACATTTCCAGTGCAAACTGTGGAGATGAGAGAAGTAATTATGGACAAACAAGTCTCTAGATTCATTGGTTTGTTAAGTTTCCCCCTTACTCCAACAGGTTCATTATTCTAGGCAAGAGTCTGGGTACCCAGAAGGGCAGGACTGTATTAGTACAACACAGAAGTTGTCAGTAATTCAGAAATTCTTTAACAATGACTTCTTGCATCTAAATCTACTGTGTGGATACAGTCCATGGTCAAGTTGGTTATTAAATTTTTATTACTTATCATTCCTAACTAGTGGATTGGAATACATTCTTAACCTCACAGAAAAATAGGAATACAGATATTTATGAGAGAAAGAGAGATCAGAGGAAGAGGAAAAGAAAAGAAGGGAAGAAAAGAGAAGAATCCTAAAGGCCATGTAAAAAACTGTATGATCCTGTTACCAAATTTGCTCAAAAAACAAACCATATCAATAGGCTAAACCACCTATGGAAGAAAAAAAAGAGAGGGAGGTTTATTTTCACTCACCATTAATAAAAAGGAACAGATTACATTTCAGTTAAATAAATACCATTAGCTAAATGAGATATGTTTAGCTGCAGATCATCTTCAAACTTTGAGAATAATTAGTAACTGTAGTAACTGAAGGTAGGCAGCATATGGGCTGAGGTTTCAGCACTAGCAATAAGCAAAGGCCCATTATAATATAGTATAGCTAGATATGTGCTATGAAAGTGGATGCCTGGTAAGAAAGAAACATCTAGTCTAAAGGATGATCATAAAAAGTAAAACTGTGGAATATTGAAGGTAAGGTAAGATTTTTTTAAGTGTATTTACTTATTTTGAGAGAGAGAGACATAATAGGAGGGCTAGAAAAAGAAGGAGAGAATCCCAAGTGGGCTCTGGGCTGGCAGCACAAAGCCCCAGAAGGGACTCAAACCCACGAATTGTGAAATCATGACCTGAGCTGAAATCAAGAGTTGGACACTTAACCGACTGAGCCACCCCAAGTGCCCCATGAGGTGAGAGTTCTTCAGGAAACTTGTCTAAACAACTACTTCTCCTCCTTCTTCTTCTTCTTCTTCTTCTTCTTCTTCTTCTTCTTCTTCTTCTTCTTCTTCTTCTTCTTTCTTCTTCTTCTTCCTTCTTCCTTCTCCCTCTTTTTCCTTCTCCTCCCCCTCCTCCTCCCCCCTCCTCCTCTTCCCCTCCTCCTCTTTCTCCTCCTCCTTTGTCTTCTTCTTCTTCTTCTTCTTCTTCTTCTTCTTCTTCTTCTTCTTCTTCTTCTTTCTTCTTCCTTCTTCTTCCTTCTTCTTCCTTCTTCTTCCTTCTTCTTCCTTCTCCCTCTTCCTCTTTCTCCTCCCCCTCCTCCTCCTCTTTCTTCTTCCTTGTTCCACATTCTTCCTTCTTCTTCTTTCATCTTTCTTCTTCCTTCTTCTTCCTTCTCCCTCTTCTTCCCCCTCCTCCCCCTCCTCCTCCCTCCTCTTCCTTCTTCTTCTTCTTCTTCCTCTTCTTTCTTCTTTCTTTCTTCTTTCATCCTCTTCTTCCTCTTTTTAACTAGTGCCTAACAGAACCTGGCACTGGTTATCAATGTTGCTGAACCCAATCATATTTAAGAAAAAAGGGGGGGGGAGGAAAATGTTTCAAATACACACAAACATGTTTCTCCTTTTAATCCAAATCTAAGTCCTCCTACACATATTCACCTTTGCTGAGATGTAGTATTTTGTTTTCCTTAAATTAATAACTAAGAAAAAGTTACCCAACTTAAAACACATTTCTGTTTTGTAAGAACTTTTAAATCTTAATTACTATTTAAATGTGGCCACTGTACTTAACCCACTCTCCTAAATACTGCACTGCAATAGTTGGATAGAGTCATGCAAACAAGTTGATTTCCAAGACGCAGTTCCCATTTAGCAATTGGTTTGCACTGCACATCTTCAGTTGTTTATCAGCTGAAAGAGCAAAAGGCTGCCAAACAAAAGATCTCTAAGATCTTTACTATCCTGGTAAAGTATGGTATGATGGATGACCAAAGCTTTCTTGGTCTGGTAAATTATTCTTTCTTCTTTCCGCTGCATTGTTTGGACAGAATGATTTGTTTAATTATCTGGAGAGTTAAACAGGAATACCAGGCAATGTTTGGCTCCTCCAGCTCTCCAGAAAATGAACTGGGTTGAACACTAGAGTGATTTATTTATTTATTTAGTGCTTTTTAAAGTTCTTATTTAAATTCCAATTAGTTAACATACAGTGTGGTATTAGTTTCATGAATAAAATATAGTGATTCAATACCTGCATACACCTGGTGCTTATCACAGCAAGTGCGCTCCTTAATCCCGATCACCTATTTTTACCCATCCCCCACATACCTCCCCACTGGTAACCATCAGTTTGTTCTCTATAATTAAGGTCTGTTTTACCTTCCCCTCTCTCTTTTTTCCCTTTGTTTGTTTGCTTTGTTTTTAAAATTCCACATACAAATGAAATCATATGGTATTTGTCTTTCTCTGTCTGACTTCTTTCCCTTAGCATAATACTTTTTAGATCTATCCATGTCATTGCAAATGGCCAGATTTCATTTTTTTTATGACTAATATTCCATTGTGTATATATACCACTTCTTTATCCATTATCCGTTGATGGACACTTGGGCTGTTTCCATAATTTGGCTATCATAGATAATGCTCTATAAACATTGAGGTGCATGTATTCTTTTGAATTAGTATTTTTGTATTCTTTGGGTAAATACCTAGCAGTATTTACAATTGCTGGATAATAGGGTAGTTTTTTTGTGGGGGGAGGAGCATCTCTATTGTTTTCCAGAGTGGCTGTACCTGTGCACATTCCCACCAACAGTGTGAAAGCTTTCCTCTTTCTCCACATCCATGCCAGCACCTGTTATTTCTTGTACTGTTGATTTTAGCCATTCTGACAGGTCTGAAGTGATATCTCATTGTAGTTTTGAATTGTATTTCCCTGATGATCAGTGATGTTGAGCAGCTTTTCATGTGTCTGTTGGCCATCTGTATGTCTTCTTTGGAGAAATGTCTGTTCTTGTCTTCTGCCCATTTTTTAATTGGATTATTTGTGCTTTGGGTGTTGAGTTTTAGAAGTTCTTTGTATATTTGTATAGTAACCCTTTATCACATAAATCATTTTCAAATATCTTCTCCCATTCCATAAGTTGCTTTTTAGTTTCATTTATCACTTCCTCCGCTGTGCAGAAGCTCAGAGAGAAGCAGAAACTTATTCTCCCTCCCTTCCTCCCTTTCTTTCTTCCTCCTTTCCTTCTTTTCTTTCTTCTTTTCTCTTTGTTAGCTTGGCAAGTGCATCCATATATCTTGCCTAATTTCCAAGTGTCCAAATGCATTATATTTGCATTATAATTTTGTTTCTAGTGGCAATAGATCAACCACTATCATTTGTATATGATCACATGAATTCCCAGAGACACTACAGTCCAAGGGTCTGTAGAAATTCCAGAAGCACTTTTACATAACAACACTAGAGCTCTTATTTTAATAAAAGGCAAACTTAACATTAATTATGGATAAGAAAATGATCCCAAACTGGAAACAAATTTGTTTCTCTTTTGAGTCTTCCAAATTCTATCAGTTTTGTACTTCATGTTGGTTTGCTGTAGTCTCTGCCATAAAGATAATGGCAGCAAGCCCACAGTTTCAGGAATAAGCCTAGGAAATGCCAAGAAAAAGTCCTGGAAACTTAGTTTTGTAGTAGCATATATATCTTAAAATAGTTTGATTTTAAGGGAACACTTGGACATTAGAAGAGACTTGGGAAATCAAATGCTCTAAGAAAATTATACAAAATCGCAATTATTGCAATTTTTTTCTTTAATGGGTAGTTTGAGCATATCAAATAATTCTCCTTGAATTAAAAGTTATTTTCTTTATATCACTATTCACTGGAGGTCCCTATATTTGAGTAATCACTTCCATTAAACTGAAAAGCTCCATGAGAGCGGAGAACATGACTGTGTGCTCATTCCCATAGCCTAGTATAGTCAGTGCTCAGTAAAGGCACGGGGTAGCCTACTATACCTTGCTGAAGTAAGTAAACCATTAAATTGATTATATTTCAACTTATTATAATTTTATGTATAAATATATAAATATAATTTTTTCTAATGTGCAAAGAAAGATTTAGCTAATTAATATATTACAAAATATAATCTTTCAACTATCTATATATGATTTTATTTGTATATTTACAGGGCATTGTTTTTAGGGAAAGTAAGTAATGGAAACAAGTGTGCCACATTAAGGTACATGGATAGCAATAATATCATTTTTGGAGAAACTGTCAGCATAACAAATAATTTAAGTAGTAACTTTTATGGCAATGCACATACATACAGAGCTTCAAATTACACTCAATGAATTTTCCAAAGTGAGCACTCAAGCATATTTAATTTCTAATCATTAAAATAGTTATACATACAAACCAATCTTATTTCATTTTAATGAGAGGTAAAAACATTTGATCTAAGTGATATTAAGTCTATATGAACATTGGAGAGATAACAGTAAATTATATATTTTCTATCTACAATATAAAATAGGATGCTGTTTTTCAATAATTCTATTATATTACTTGAACAATAATTAATAGATTAGAAATTATCCTATCCATATTTTTTAAAATATTATTTAAAATTTTTATGATGTCCTATCCCAGCGTCAATCATTTCTCATTAAAGAATTATATTTATTTATTAACATGGAGTTGGAAATGTTTTATAATCAATTATTTTCTGTTCTTAACTCTTTTCTGGATATTTTTCTAGCTTTTCTATTACTTAATTTTTTTTTTTAAGATTTTTACTCAATAATAAATAAAGGTTTCCTGAAGTAATGTTGTCCAATCTCCTATGCAGTATTTTATTCCCTGTAAAATATCTACATAAAGCTATTCCAGCTTCTGTTCATTCACTTTCCATAATGGGATGTGTGTCACATTCTGGACCAGGTCATTCCAATCCCTGACAACTTTATTCATTAGTAATTCTACTTGATAAAACAGACCTGTATTCAGGCCCTGCTAGAATTCCAGGCACTGTGGATATTTTTTATTCTTTCTCAAAGAGAAATATGTTTTTTTTTTCTTTCTTTATACTGTTAAAAATGGTCTCTATATGAATTTTACCCAAAGGTTCTCTGTTTTGTGCCCACATAGAATATATCTAAACTCTCTGTTATGACATAATTTTTTTTCTTGAAACCAGCTACACTCACTGCCACAACAAACACCATTTTTTTCCCCTCCAGACTAAATGTAACCTCTTCACTTGTGAGACAGTGAGGTTATTCTTAATCGGAGATGTATCACATAATAGACAGTGTTTTGTTGAAATTTTTAATCCACAATAAAATATCAAGCTAATTTTTTTTCAGGAAGTTGTTTGTTATTTCTTCATTGAATTTTATCACCTAGTGTGTGCCAGGAACTCCTCTCTGGACAATGGATATAGGACTGATAAGGTCCCTGATCACAGAGATCCATTATTTTAATTTGTGGAGATAGACAATATATAAACAAAGTAATAGATATAAAAAATTCAGATAGTAATATTGTTGATGAAGAAAGACAAATAGTATAGCCAAACATCTTTAACAAGCATGTACTAATTCAGAACTGGCTATTGATTCACGGAAAAGTTTGAGATGAGCTGACAGGTGTTGAAAGCAAACCTTACTTTTTGTGCTGCTTCTTGGCTACAGTTTTCTGGCTTTTCCTTAGAAAAGGAAATTTAAGAAGGATGAACAGAGTGGACTTTGCAGTTCTCATAGATGCTAAGGACAGCTCAAGCAGTCCCTCCTGGACTTCCTTAGAGACAATGATGAGTGTAATTTCTTAATGACTTGCAAATTGCGGCTAAGTCAGTCATAGGGTTTTACTTCTTATATACGAAGCAGATGTATCATAATAAAAACCAAAAAGATAATCATTTTACATTGGCTAGTAAGATTTAATAACTTGTGAATTTAAAGACAGTGTTCCTTGGACACTTTTTCATGAATTTTATGTAAAAGTATCTGAAGTAATGCTAAAGAATTACAAATATTTGTTTCTGGGGCACCTGAGTGGCTCAGTCAGTTAAGCGTCTCTGAATTTTGGCTCAGGTCATGATCTCATGCTGATGTAGTTTGAGCCCTGCATCAGGCTCTGTGCTGACAGTGTGGAGCCTGCTTGAGATTCTCTCTGTCCCTCTCTCTCTACCCCTCCCTGCTCATGCTGTCTCTGTCTCTCTCAAAATACATAAATTTAAAAAATATATTATTTTCTGTTAAATTGTATGTTGTTTTATTATTATAGCTATAGAAATAATTATCTTCCTATGATCAGATATATTTTTGACATTTTATATGAATATATAATTATGAAGTAAATATAAATTATGAAATATAATATATAAAATTAATAAATATATACTTGAAATTAGAAATTTTAAAACTTTCTTAATCTGAGAGGTGGAAAAAATTTATTTTCTACATAGAAATAGTAGCTATATAAAGAAGAAGAGGAACAAGTGATCTTGGTTACAATGTATTTATCTCACAGTTTAAGTTTCTAAACTATTATTTCAGGTACCATAATTTAGAAACAACTTTAATATCAAGAAACAAGGTGGAAAAGGTATTTACTAAAAATACTATTGCGGGGCACCTACGTGACTCAATCAGTTAAGCGTCCAACTCTGGATTTCAGCTCAGGTCATGATCTCATGGTGTGAGATGAAGCCCAGCATGGGGCTCCATGCTGGGCGTGGAACCTGCTTAAGATTCTCTTTCCCCCTACCCTCCCTCCCAAAAAAGATTCTCTCTCTCCCTCTTCCTCTGCCCCTCCCCCACTCACATTCTTGTGCACAATTTCTTTCTCTCTCTCTCAGAAAAACAATGTTATTGGCTGTGTGATCTTGGGCAATTTGCCTAAACTCCCCAATCATCAATTTATTTGTAGAATAGGAATATTAATGCATTTTACACACATTCATTGTAAAGAATGCATGAAATATCTATATAGAATGTTTAGAATCATAATAGAATATTTAATAGTAAACATTAATAAAGTATTTAACAAATGGGTCTTAGTCTTAATAAAACATTTAATAAGTGGAAAGTGTGATGAATAAGTAGATGACAACAGCAATGGTAAAGGTGATAACAGCACTGTCCTATAGCCACCAAAGCCACTCTGGCTGTTACCTACAGGCTTTCCACAGTAGAATTCATATTACTTACTGGACATGTTTTCCCAATAAAGATGTGAGGTAGGTTTTATTAGGGAAATAGAGACATGGTGGAATTAATCACCTTGGAAACTATATGGCAAGGATCAAGTGTATCTTCTGATAACGGCCATGTTCTTTCTGATCCATTATAGTTGGAAGTTCAACAAAAAAGTAAGGCTATTTTTGTTGGATGAAAGAAGAACCAAGAAATCAGTTCAGTGTGTGTTAGATTTTCAACTTTTAATGTGATTTATTTCAATCTTTTTGGAATTAAAAAGTAATGAAAATAAAACAGTGTTTTATCTTTTAAACATACTTGTAATTAAGAAAAAAATCTTCATGGGACCTCATCAAAATAAAAAGCTTCTGCACAGCAAAGGAAACAATCAGCAAAACTAAAAGGCAACCAATGGAATGGGAGAAGATATTTACAAACAACATATCAGATAAAGTGTTAGTATTCAAAATCTATAAAAACTTATCAAACTCAACAGCCAAAAAACAAATAATCCAGTGAAGAAATGGGCAAAAGACATGAATAGACACTTCTCCAAAGAAGACATTCAGATGGCCATCTGACACATGAAAAAATGCTCCACATCACTTATCATCAGGGAAATACAAATCAAAACCACAATGAGATACCACCTCAAACCTGTCAGAATGGCTAACATTAACAACTCAGGCAACGACAGATGTTGGCAAGGAAGCAGAAAAAGAGGAACTGTTTTGCACTGCTAGTGGGAATGCAAACTGGTGCAGCCACTCTGGAAAATAGTATGGAGGTTCCTCAAAAAGTTAAAAAGAGAACTACCCTACCACCCAGCAATTGCACTACTTGGTATTTTCCAAGGGATACAGGTGTGCTGTTTCGAAGGGGCACATGCACCCACCCCAATGTTTATAGCAGCACTATCAACAATAGCCAAAGTATGAAAAGAGCCCAAATATCCATTGATGGATGAATGGGTAAAGAAGATGTGGTATACACACACACACACACACACACACACACACACACACACTATGGAGTATTACTCAGCAATCAAAAAGAATGAAATCTTGCCCTTTGCAGCTAGGTGGATGGAACTAGAGGGTATTATGTTAAGCAAAATTAGTCAGAGAAAGACAAATATCATATGACTTCACTCATATGAGGAGTTTAAGATACAAAACAGATGAACATAAGGGAAGGGAAGCAAAAATAATATAAAAACAGGAGGGGGACCAAAACATAAGAGACTTTTAAAGATAGAGAACAAACTGAGGGTTGCTGGAAGGGTTGTGAGAGAGGGAATGGGCTAAATGGGTAAGGGGCATTAAGGAATCTACTCCTGAAATCAGTGTTGTTCTATATACTAACTAACTTGGATATAAATTAAAAAAATAAATTAAATAAAAATTTAATAAATAAATAAATAAATCATAAATAAAAAGAAAAAATCTTCATCCCAACACTTTTTAGAAAACCTATTCCTTCAGACATGAATTTACCACAATTTATCTTATTTGCACATCGATGAGAATATTATGCATGAAATAGCTTTTAATTTAATACACATTTTTAAGTTATATCTCTTTTGCTACCACCATTATTTTCTCTTATATTATCCTGCTTTTTGTCTGTGTAGTTGAAAAAAATATTTTAAGTATGTTTCTGTTTCTTATGCTATAAAGCACTAACTCTTAATGTGAAGAGAAATAAGAGAGGAGAAACGGTGGTGATAAGGAGACACATCTATTTAGGGGTTATTCAGAATTATTTGCAGGACCTTTTAAAATTGCACCTGCTCACCTAGAGTTTTTGATAAAGGTGTAAGTCCTTTTCTTTATCTTTACAATCACTGTCATTGTGACCCAATATTCTGGAGGCAAGTAAAGACCTTGTTATTCAAATGTTTGTAATAAATTAAAAATTAAGGGGCACCTGGGTGGCTCAGTCGGTTAAGCATCCGACTTTGGCTCAGGTCATGATCTCACAGTCCGTGAGTTCGAGCCCCGTGTCGGGCTCTGTGCTGACAGCTCAGAGCCTGGAGTCTGCTTCAGATTCTATGTCTCCCTCCCTCTGACCCTCCCTTTTTCATGCTCTGTCTCTGTCTCAAAAATAAATAAACATTAAAAAAATTAAATTAAAAATCAAACTGCTATTCAGATTCTGGGTTCACAAGTGTTAACTTTCACTCAAATTTGCTTCTTGCCTCTGTCCCCTTTCTTGACAAACGTATCCATTTTCAGTTTTAACTATTCTTGTACATGATGAACTCACATGTCTCTGTCCACATTCTTTCATCCACAACACCTTGCTGGACTCAAGTCATAAAATCCCAGCCACTGCATATACACCTACATTTATTGTTCTGCTTTTCCTTCAACTCTATGAGACTGCACCATATTTAACCTCCATGAAAGCACTCTCTGTGTTCTCAGATTCAATTAATGTCTTCAACTTGCTCCCAGTATCACATTACACCCTGAAGGGCTGCATAAAACGTGGTTTGGAATCACAAGCTTTGAAACTATACTCTCCTACTAAAAACTGGCTGAACTCGCATGACGTTATTCAACTTCTCAGAGCCTGTTTATCCATACATTTTTAATAAGTGATCTCAAGAGGACCACAAGGTTGGCTGGAGCATTGTAAGCAGGGACAGAATCTTAATAGAAGTAGACAAAGAACATCTCATAGAGGCCCTTTTAGATAATGATGAGAAATTTAGATTTTATTCTAGATAAAATAAGAAATCACTAGAGAGCTATTATCTAGGCAGTGACAAGATTTGGCTAACATTTTGAAAAGGTAACTGCAGCTATAAAGAATGAGAATAAACTATAAAGCGACAAAGGAGGGACCAGGGAGACTGGCTATTGTAGTAAACCAGAACAGGTATGTTGGTGGTGTAGAATAGGCTTGTATCTGAAAACAGTGAGACCTAAATTATTTTTGAATCTATTTTAAAGTTTGAGCTGATAGAACTGGCTGATGTAGAATGGAGAAAGTAAGGATTTAAAGATAGGGAAGGTTTAAGTTTTGAGTAACTTGAAATGTAGGAGACATTTACAGATGGAATTAATTAATTAATTAATTAATATATATATATATATATATATGTTAAAGACTATATATGTTTATATATTAAACACTATATATATATAGTGCTTAACTAATGTTTATATATATATTATATAATATATATTAAACACTATATATATATATATACATATATATATATATATACACACACACACATATATAGTAAGTAATCTCATCTATTTCTAACACAATAGAAATAGATGAGATTACTTAGGGAAGAGTATAGAAAAAGAAAAAAGGGAAGAGATCTAAGAACTAAGCTCTCTTACGTAGAAAACTTGAGAAGAATCCATTTAATTATTCATTTACTCACTTACTGAAAAATTATTCGTTGACTACCTATTATGTGCCTAACAATGTTACAGGTACTATATACAGTTTTAAATAAAAGCCTTATTTTTCTGGATCTTATATTTTGGTGAGAGAGTGAGATGGTGAATAAGACCAATCTGCTCAATAATATGTGTTAAGAGGACAAAAATATGCAGAGAAGGAAAATGTTAAATGCATAGAAAATTGGGCAGCCTGGAAAATTGGGCAGAATTTTGGGCTGAAGAAAATGAAGGGTATATTCATGAAATATCTGAAGAAGGAGGCAGAGATCAGTGAGGAAGACTCTGCAAAAGTTCTGAGTATAAACAGCATCAAGTGTGCCCTATAAGTTCAAGAAACATTAAGGAAACAGAAAGGTGTGGAACAGAGATGCTGTGTTGACAACAGATGAAGGTTAAGCAAACACAAGAAAGTTAACACCAGGCACAAAGCTAGTGAAAAAAACATATATGGGACACGATGGTGGTTTGAACCTAAGTAGTAGGAGCAGAAGTAGTCAAGAGTTATTAAACTCCTTTCATCCATTCATTTGTTTTATGCTGTAATACAGACACCACATTCTGCACCTAAGCAATTTAGTTTTCATCTTCCTCTCCCTAAAATGGATATATTCCTACTTAGCCAAAACCAAAGTGTCCTACCAAATAAATTTAACAATAATTTCTAAATATCACTGAATGTCCAGACTATATTTATGACTATTTTAGATAAAAAGATATGTAATGGGCATTAATAACTATAAGTAGTATGTAACCTTAAGAGAATTCTTGCTTGCTTATTTTTGTAAAGGTCAAGTTGACAGAATTTACTGATAAACTGGATATGGGGAATGGCATATGCAAATGGAAGAATGGAGTTGTTTTTAATGGAGATAAGAAAGCCTAAGAGGAGAATATTAAAAGAAAATTATGACTATTTAGTTTATGATAGTAAGTATCTACACAAATACACACATAAGGTCCAGGGCAATCAGGGAGAGGTCTGGGCTGCAGATACAACTTTGGAAGTCATTATTATGTTGATGGTAGTTAAAGGGATGAAGCTGGTTGGGATCACCTATGGGATGAAAATGTACAGAAAAGAGAGCATATTCAAGGACTAAGTTTTGGAACACTACAACATGCAGAGGTGAGCTGAAGAGGAGAAACCCCAAAGGAGACTAAAACAGTTTTGGAAAGGTTAGACAAAACTTGGTGATGGCTGGGTTTGCAGTACCCAACTGAAGGAGATGCTTCAAGAAGGAGAGAATGCACCAAGTTCAAACACTGGTAAAAGGTTAAGACTGAGGAAGGATTATATAATTTGGTAATGTAGAAGCAACTGCTGACCATTACGAGACTAGTCAATTTGAGGTGGCTGGGAAAATGGGATAGTCTAAATACAGAATGAGAGAAGAAAAGTAGGCAATTGGTAAAGATATTTTGCTATCAAAGAGAATAGGAAAATGAGAAAGTAGCTATTGAACAATGTGATGTCTTTTTTAAGATGTTATACATTAATAAAAATAGGAATGATATATAAAGAAAAATGATGAAAGAGAGAAGGAAAATAATTTTTTTCATGTTTATTTATTTTTGAGACCAAGAGAAAGAGTGCAAGCAGGGGAGGGGCAGTGAGAGAGAGAGATAGAGAATCCCAAGCAGGCTCCACGGTGTCAGCCCAGAGCTCCACACAGGGCTCAATCTCACGAACCATGAGATTATGAACTGAGCCAAAATCGAGAGTTGGATGCTCAACTGAGTGGGTCACCCATGCGTCCCTAAAGAGAAGGAAAATAATTTTAAAAGCTACATTCTTGCATAGTCATGAGTGGATGGGTTCCACGCATCGCACCTGCGGTGGGCAAAGGAGACAGAAAGTTAGCTACAGAAGGAGGAAGGTAGGGTACTTAGGCGTGAATTCTGATAAGTTGATTGATTTGGTGAGCTAATAGAATCAGGGTTTGTGTGTATGTGTGTGCACGTGTGTGTGTGTGTGTGTAAAATGCAGGTTTATAACTGAAAGTGTGACTGGCAGAGGAATGTTTAGGCTTTGAAGAGTGAGTAAATAAATAATATTCTCTAGAAAAGTTGGAGAAATAAATAAATTGGCTAGCAATATTTATTAGCAAGAAACATTAAAGATCTTGAGTGTAAGGTCTTAAAGTTATTAGTACAGTGTGTGTGTGTATGTGTGTGTGTGTGTGTGTGTGTACAGCCACATTAAACTGTTTGGTTGCAATTGTATATTTAGACATAAAGAAGGTTGTATTCCTGCAGGTGAGAAAGATTAAAAAGAGTCATTGGATGGATTATTGTTATGAACACTGAAATAATTAAAAATGCTTACAAGATTTATGGTAGAAAGAGGACAAGGAAGCTAGATGTTCAAAATTGGTGAATGAGTAGGATTCACTAGGATTTAAGCAGACTCCTACAGCAAGAATGGGGAGTGTGTAGTGTTGTCTGACATTGTTCAATAGAATTTGCCTTAGAGTGGAATGAGGGAGGTGGGTGGAATGATGTTTTGGAAATGGTGATGAGCACTCAGGTAGACAGTTGTATGACTCTGGTACATGAATACTGAAATAAAAACAGTCATCCCTTGAATGGGCTGAAGGGAAAATAGAATCTTCAGGACCAAAGAATGAAGGAAATGCTTAAAAACTGAAACTGCAGTGAATTTTGTTGACAGACCAGGAATCCCAGAAGGGACAGTGGGAGGGGTTTGGAAGCTTGGCAAAAGTGGAAATTTGATTAGGGTGTCTTTCAGTATAGGTTACTGAAGACACACAAATACATTTCCAAAGGGATTCTTAAATACAAGCTTATGTTTCATAGTGGTATAAGATGTTTTGTTATATATTTTGATTATTTAAATTGATGTGTGCACACTCATATGTATAGCGGGAGAAGAAGAGATGTTTTTCTCTCTTCATATGATTCTGGAAGATCTGAGATATAGCACCAGGAGCGTCTGGGTGGCTCAGTCAGTTGAGCATCCCATTTCAGCTCAGGTCATGATCTCACAGTCCATGGGTTTGAGCCTGAAGTCAGATGCCGTGCTGACAGTTCGGAGCCTGGAGTTGGCTTCGAATTCTTTGTCTCCCTCTCTCTCTGCCCCTCCCCCCCCCATGCTCTGTCTCTCTCCATCTCCCAAAAATGAATAAACATTAAAAAATTTTAAGATACAGCACAGATGGATGACACCAATGACCTAGATCATTAAATATAAAGGTCATTGTTTTGGTGCTTATTTTGCTAATTTTTTACCTTTCTTTTCCAGAAATTTACTTGCAATGCCTTCAGAAACAGCACAAATTTCTTTTCTTTTCTTTTTTCTTTTTTTTTTTTTTTTTAATATATAGCCACTCCTTCTTACTCTGAATTTTAGGCAGCTTGTCCTTTTCTTCCTCCCTAACGTTGGCTATTGTGAAGTATCATAGTCCTGTTAGGTTTCCCATTGTACATAAAGTATCTTAGTGATCACACCCAGTTTGGCTGACTAAATTACTCTTTATATCCAAGTGCCTAACAATGAAAACTCATGGGTGTTTCATAGACATTAACTCAATGTGTGAAGGACTGAACTCCTCAATTTATTATTTCTGTCATTCACATGTATCTCACTCAGTAAGAGATCCTGACCAGTCGGGGCACCTGGTGGCTCAGTCGGTTAAGTGTCCGACTTGGGAGTTCGAGCTGGGAGTCCAACTCTGTGCTCAGAGTCTGGAGTCTGCTTTGGATTCTGTGTCTCCCTCTTTCCCTGCCCCTCCCTGGCTCGTGCTCTGTCTCTGTCTCTCTCTCAAAAATAAATAAACATTAAAAAGAAAAATTTGTTTTTTAAAAAAAGAGATACTGAGTCAAGTCAGAAAACTGTGTAAACTTCATTGATTTCCCCTTCTCAAATACCCTTTATAACTATCTAAGTAATCATCAAACCGTCTTATATCATCATCAAATCATCAAACTGACATATTCACTGAACCTCTCAAATCGATCATCTGACTGGTCTTTTGTTTTTTTATTTAATTTTTTTAAGTTTGTTTATTTATTTTAATTTTTTTTAAGTTTATTTATTTTTGAGAGGCAGAGAGACAGAGAGAGAGAGAGACAGAGCATGAGCAGGGGAGGGGCAGAGAGAGAGGGAGACACAGAATCTGAAGCAGGCTGCAGGTTCTGAGCTGTCAGCACAGAGCCCGCTGCGGGGCTGGGAGATCATGAACTGAGCTGAAGTTGGAAGCTTAACTGACTGAGTCACCCAGGTGCCCCTATTTATTTATTTTTAAGAGAGAGAGAGAGGGAGGAAGGGGCAGAGATAGAAGGAGATAAGAGAGAGAGAGAGAGAATCCCAAGCAAGTTCCACACAGCACAGAAACTGATGTGTGGCTCAAACTCACAAACCAGGAGATCATGACCTGAGCTGAACTCAAGAATTGGACCCTCAACTGACTGAGCCACCCAGGTGCCCGCTGCCAGGTCTTTGCATTCTCAACATAACCCTTCTAATCTAGGATTATTATTGCTGCCCTGGGCCATTGAAACACATCTCTAAATCATATTCTGTCACCTTTCTTGCTCACCTCTAGGCCATCTTTCCCCTGCAGACAGGATGATCTTACTAAAATGCAAATTTAATAGCATTCTGCCCTGACTGAAACAAACAAGGAAGCAACAAAACAAGATGTTTCCACATGGTGCCCTTCCAATATAATCCTAAAACTAGTAGAGTTGACACATTTATGAACTGGTTTCTGCAAAACTCTTCAGACTCATGTCTCCCCACTCCTGCCTTCTTGTTTTCTCTTGCTCTGTTTATCAGCTTTGGGTTTTTGCAAATACTATTTTATCTTCCCAAAGGGCTCTCTCCTTGAGAAAGGTTTCCATAAGACTCTAGGACTGACTTGAGGTTCTTCGATGCTTTATTCCACAGAAGCCTATTTTTACTCATGGTGTAGCCCTTGTCACTGTGCATGGAAAATTGTTATTTGCTGCTGTCTTTCAGCAGTAAGTGGTACCTCTTAGGTGGCAGGTCTGCATTTTATTCTGAAGTATATTTCTACTAACTCTACAACATTCACCACAGTGTCTGGCTTATAATTGGAGCTCAGAATTTTTTTTTTCAATGAATAGAATTATAAAATATCATAGAGATGTAGGGTACAATTTAATATAAAATATTTGATTTTGTATAATCAAGATTTTTTTGTTCATAATATTGGATAATATTAGAACCAGATGCCCAAATAATGGTATAATCATATCTTTACAATAATGACTATGTAGTTTATTTTGATCTGCCTGAATAATAGCAAAATAGATCAAATATTGTTCTGATTGTTTTAATGACCAGACTGGGTTCTTTCCCATGGCTGTGTTGATTGAGAATGCAAAATTGTGTTAAATTAGAAAAGAATAGCGTTACTAGAACACTGTGATCTTCTAGAAACAACTATTATTTTATGTGGGCTATTTGGGGAGTTGGAAGGACAGCATTCAGCCAGTATAACTGAAAATACTGAAGTTCAGGTATAAAATATAGCTAGACCCAATTTCCATGTGGTTTCAATTAAAAAACTGATTTTTTTTTCAACTTTTAGGTCAAGACTACACTCTTGCTAAATTGGAATATTCATGGATCTCTTGTGCAGCATACTAAATACATCTTAAATACAGGACACTTTTCAACTTTTTAAAATTGTTATATAATAAGAACATAGAACGAATGAGTAGATTTTAATTTTTTTTTGAGATTCGAGATGATTTAAAACATGTTACTTCCCATTCTATATAATCACATATGCATAACTGTTTAGATCCAATGTTCATATTTAGCATAAGTTTAGCAGGGGTACACAAGGCAAATATTTGTTAGGTATATTTCCTTCTAACTATCTCATCCATTTTAGCAGGCATTTTATAATCCAAGCATAGTATAACTTCATTTTACATTATTTTCCACATTAAAGTGCATAATATGATAACATTAGGTTCTCTAAGAAAAGTGACAAAATTTTTATATTTATTAAAACTTTAATATTAAAAGCTGACTTTAAGCATGTCTAGTGGAGCATGGTCCTTAGTTAAATTTCTGTAACTGTTAATCTTTAAAAACAAAAAGTGTTACCAAGCTAAGTATTCTTTCATTATTATAATTTATTGGAAAATACCCCTATTTCTTGGTATTTTATAGAAGTCAGCAGAGTTTTACACATTCCTAGGATGGTGTCTATATTTATGATTATTCATAATATTAAAATTACTGTTTTTAATAATGCTTACCATATGGCATACATTGTATTAGATGATTAGATTTTTGAAAATCTCTATTTTCACATCAGTTACAAGAAATTGATATTTATTTTGGAGACAAAAATAGTAAGCTTCAGGCAGGCTATATTCTTGCATGCTGAATTTTTAGAAAAATAGGTCTTTGATAATAACAAGTTTTATTGTCTATAGTTACACTCAGTATGAGTTAAGGATATTTTTCTGTTCAAGTTGTGATTTTTCTAGCAGCAGATTCCAATTCACAGAGAAAAATTTATGAGGGTTTTCCATATTGTTCCTATCAGGAAGATTATGCCCTCTCAAAATATCTTAATATACATTGTATATAGTGTCTTGGAAGGTGTATAGATTCCCAGTACTTAACACTTCCTTCATTTGTGTGCTAACATTGTATTTTGGGAGAGTCTCTATATACTTGTCACAGCTTTATCACTTTATAACATTTGTTTCTATTTTGTCCTTGGGTGTGTTATTTTGTTGGCAGTTTTTCAGTTTTTAGGCTGGCTATGATTTGGGGATAAACAGCTCTAGCCACTGGGATTGAGGATGCATTGTCATCAGCTCTGCCCTCTGGCCATTCAGAGAATCAAGTTCCTCCATTTGAAATTAAGAGTAAGAAGTTGGTTTCCTTGGCAGTATTTTTTTTGAATGTTTATTTATTTGTTTTATTTATTTATTTATTTGTTTGTTTGTTTATTTATTTATTTTAGAAAGAGACAGAGACAGAGACAAAGTACGAGCCAGAGAAGGGCAGAGAGAGGGAGACACAGAATCTGAAGCAGGCTCCAGGCTCTGAGCTGTGGAAACAGCGCCAGATGCCTGTTGTATCTCATAAACCAAGAGATCCTGACTAGAGCGGAAGTTGGATGCCTAAGGGACTGAGCACCCATAAGCCCCTCCTTAGCAGTATTTGAGGCAAGCTGTTATTCCTTTTATCTCTTTTGAAAAGTTTTGTTCTTTAGTATACCATTAAATGAAGAACTGGTGTGGAACTTTTATCTTAAAGCACAGACTGTGGCCAGATTAGAAGATAAAACTAGGGGTAACTTTTGGAAGAAGAGAAACGTCTAACTCAGTGTTAATACATTAAAACACGCAGGGAGTACTCCCTTTAAAAACAAAACAAAACAAAACAAAACATTTTACTTAAGAGTTAGAAATTAAACTTTCGGACTAAAATTTATTTCGTAGTGATGATAAAAATAAAATTGCACAATTGATAACTAAAATACATACAATAAATCATTAATTTAAAAAGTCAGTCATTGTAACACGGCAGCAATGTTGAATGTTAATTAGTAGAATATGACAACCCAATGAATGAAATGTTCTTGCTCACAAGTGGAAGACCCAAATTGCAAATGAATCTAAACTTGAGAGATTTAGATCTCCATTTAGCATGAAGTTACGATACCCACAGAAGAAGTGAAATTAGAAATGACTCTGCATATGCAAGTGGAGGTCTAATTCTTTTTTTAACTAAATTTTCATTAGACAAAGGACAATAGTCTGAAATAAAAGTGAAGGCATATGTACCTATATATTCATTTATAGATGCCCCATCTTGTGCAAACATTCTTAACAGAGTGTGTAATTGTATGGAGGAGAGGCAGGAATGTGGGATAAGTGAAAAAAACAATAAAATACTTTTACTGACATGAGAGAAGTCTTGCATGAACAATGATAAAATGTTTTAGGAATAACTGAATTTTCTGCATCTGCCAAAAAACAAACAAACCAACAAAAAAACAGAAAAATCAAACCTCAACTGACCAAAAATTAATTTGATTTTCTCCTCAAAAATTCCCTTTTTGGATTGTTTTTAGCATTAAAATTTTAATTTGTACATTTGAAATAAAGACAATTTAATCTGATAATTTGGACATTATTTCCTCAGCAAGATGGGAGGGTACATGGATAACCATTGTTTTATCTTCCTACTGTAAAGAGTGCCAATCTAAGCCCACAATTATAAGTACTGAGCAGAATGGGGATTATATAATAATAGATAAAATGGTAAAATCTAGAGTGACAAGAGGGTTAGGTGACCTAGTGGAAAGAAATAGGCTTTGGTGTCATAACAACTTCCTTAGGTATCTCATTTCAAATCACCTCCAGCCATCTGACTTTGCCCAACTTAACTCACCCTACCTCTTCATTTAATTAGCAGAGATAATAATTTCTTAGCAAATTTGTTATGGAAATTAAGTGGGTTAATATTGTGAAAGCACTTAGTCCAAAGCTAGAAACTTGATAAACTTTCCTCTTTTCATTTATTTCCTTTTTTCTCTTTCTCATTCATTCTCTATTGACTCTTTTTACTGTAGATTGGTTCAAGAGTTCAGAGGATCTTCAGGTCAGATCCTAAAGACTCTGTGAATACTGTGACTTTCAAGAACAGATAAGTGACCACATCAATTCTATCAGGAACTAACAGAAATTTATATAAATAAATAATCTGGTCTTTATCCGTTCTCAACATTTTGGTACCACATCTGAAATATATAATTTTATAATTGTTAGACAGTTTGAAAAGAAAAGAAAATACTATCATATCCTTATCTAAAGATTTGTTAGATATGAATCCATAACTGGATAAAAGTTGGATCTCATAAGTTTTTTACCTTTTTGTGCTTCTATGACAAGACAAAATACAAACGTATTTATCATTATTTATATTCTATGTTTAACTTTTAGTTATTAATTTGCTTTTCTTGGCATGATAATCTAGCCATGCTTACTTCACATGCTAGATAAAAGAAAACGGTAAAACTACTATAGTTTCAAATAAACAGCATGCTCAAACTTTAAAATGTGTTTAGATAGGCATTTCTAATTTTGTGGATTATAATATCTTTATTTCTTTTTAATTCGCCACTTGCATTATTTTTACAACTGCTCTAAAGCACTAGAGAAATAAAAGAAAATTAAATATTTTACATATTTCCATATGTATTTATTTACTAGTTACTGGTAATACAATTGTTATTTAATTGCACTGTCTTTAATGTGGTATTTTCCAGTGATGAAAAATATTTAACTAATATTCTATAGAAAGAAACATAATACTGTGAATAAGCATGAACTCTAATAGCATGTGATGTGGGAGGGTATGCCTTTTAAATACGGATGTATAGTCCAGTCAGTAGCAGACTGTGCTCCAAAACATTGAACATTGGCATTAGTTACTCCAGATTTTGTCTAGAACCCTTTCTCTGTTGTCTATCATTTCTAGTTACTAAAAATATTCAGATGTCCTTCATAATGTCATAAGATTCCACAATTCTCTAATTGCTAGACCATCTTTACTTTCATTTACAACTATTCAGTGAGGGTCCTCTGCATACATGTTTTGTCAGAGTTTTGGTTCAAAACTTTTTTTTTACCAGGAAAAAAAAAAAATGATAAAAAGAGAAGCTGCCATGAATTAAACAATACAAACTGCAAAATTGTAATAAATCAGTGCCCTATGGCATGTTGATAAACAAGAAGTAAGTTCACTTTGATGATTTACCAATATAATTTAAAAGATACTGGGGCGCCTGGGTGGCGCAGTCGGTTAAGCGTCCGGCTTCAGCCAGGTCACGATCTCGCGGTCTGTGAGTTCGAGCCCCGCGTCAGGCTCTGGGCTGATGGCTCAGAGCCTGGAGCCTGTTTCCGATTCTATGTCTCCCTCTCTCTCTACCCCTCCCCCATTCATGCTCTGTCTCTCTCTGTCCCAAAAATAAATAAACGTTGAAAAAAAAATTTAAAAAAAAAAAAAATAAAATAAAAGATACTTTGTAGGTAGAGTCTTTTTGATGTTGAAATAATTTTATATTCTTTTAGGTACTGAATTATTAAATATTATTTTTGGTCATTTTACTACAATCGTCTTTTATCTCTTCTGGTTTTCTTCCTTATGAAGTAAATAATTTTCAGTTCCTAATCACTAAAGATTGAACATCAATTCTGATTTTTCATCTTATTTTCCATTTGTAGATACCTGATTATGCTTATATCAAGAGTAGGTTCCAATCAGAGAACTTAAATATGTATACCAATACTTTGTAAAGTCAATACTTTTTTATAAAATAAATATAATTGATCTTTAACTTAATCCCATTGAAAAGTTCGTTGAGAGAATATTCTGTTTAAACCATAATGGATCCACCATTTAGATTTACTTATTTACACCAAAATCTTACCCTAGTCCTAAAAATGAAAAAGAAAGGAAACTCAAAACACAAGGCTGAAATAAATTTCCAGGCCCAAAATGGGAGTTGTTTCTGCTTGAGGTGATAGGTCAGCAAACCAAACTTAGATAACTTTTGTATCCCTGCAAATTTTCCACTTGATCAGAAACACCCAGTAAGCTGATCCCCAAATGCTAAGTCAACTCACGACTCTCTACTTATTTGTTTCTTGATATTTGTACATAAAATCAGATATGCAAACCCAGCTAGTAAAGTCCTGCCTTCCCATTACGGCTTCTAAAGCTCTATAAAATTTGCTCTCATCCAAACATCCCCGGGGGTAGAATGTTCTACTGCTTGATAAGCACTGTATACTCCCCCAATCCATGCACTGCTATTACTTAAACAAAGAACATCAAACTTACTACTAAATTGTTTCATTTTTGACATTTGACAGCAATAAATATAAATTTATAAATTTTAAGCCAATTTTCTGTAATGTTTTAACAAAAGAAAGGCCAAATATAAAGATGATGCTCAATTTAAGGTTTAAAGAGTAATAATTTTTCTCACTTTAATATTATTTATTCATTACATATAAATGATCTCCATTGTACTAATGGTAGAAAAAGAATGTGATGAGGTTTTGGGTGATGGTGGGGTTCGTGGGTTTCAGAGCTAACAAGCCAATAAAGAATTCTTGAAGATGTCTTTGATACAAAAAGATGATTTTATTAAAGCACAAGGACAGGACCAGTAGGCAGAGAGACCTACACTTGAGTTGTGAAGAGTGGCTCCTTATATAGATGGGACTGGGGAAGGTAAAGTCAAAAGGGAAGTTTCCAAAGAGATTTTCTTTTCTTTTTTTTTTTTTTTTAATTTTTTTTTTAACGTTTATTTTTGAGACAGAGAGAGACAGAGCATGAACGGGGGAGGGGCAGAGAGAGAGGGAGACAAAATCAGAAGCAGACTCCAGGCTCTGAGCCACCAGCCCAGAGCCCGACGCGGGGCTCGAACTCACAGACCGCAAGATCTTGACCCGGGCTGAAGTCGGACGCTTAACCGACTGAGCCACCCAGGCGCCCCTCCAAAGAGATTTTCATATGCCAAAGACTCACAGATTACTGGAGGCCAAGATATTGTCAAGTTGAGGTTTCTCCCTCTAGAAGAGCATTAACATTAAGATAGTAAGGAGTTCTGGACTTTAGGCCATTGATGTCATTGCCTTTTTCTTTTTTTTATTTATTTTATTTTATTTTATTTTATTTTTAATTTATATATGAAATTTATTGTCAAATTGGTTTCCATACAACACCCAGTGCTCATCCCAAAAGGTGCCCTCCTCAATACCCATCACCCACCCTCTCCTCCCTCCCACCCCCCATCAACCCTCAGTTTGCTCTCAGTTCTCAACAGTCTCTTATGCTTTGGCTCTCTCCCACTCTAACCTCTTTTTTTTTTTTTCCTTCCCCTCCCCCATGGGTTCCTGTTAAGTTTCTCAGGATCCACATAAGAGTGAAACCATATGGTATCTGTCTTTCTCTGTATGGCTTATTTCACTTAGCATCACACTCTCCAGTTCCATCCACGTTGCTACAAAAGGCCATATTTCATTTTTTCTCATTGCCACGTAGTATTCCATTGTGTATATAAACCACAATTTCTTTATCCATTCATCAGTTGATGGACATTTAGGCTCTTTCCATAATTTGGCTATTGTTGAGAGTGCTGCTATGAACATTGGGGTACAAGTGCCCCTATGCATCAGTACTCCTGTGTCCCTTGGATAAATTCCTAGCAGTGCTATTGCTGGGTCATAGGGTAGGTCTATTTTTAATTTTCTGAGGAACCTCCACACTGCTTTCCAGAGCGGCTGCACCAATTTGCATTCCCACCAACAGTGCAAGAGGGTTCCCGTTTCTCCACATCCTCTCCAGCATCTATAGTCTCCTGATTTGTTCATTTTGGCCACTCTGACTGGCGTGAGGTGATACCTGAGTGTGGTTTTGATTTGTATTTCCCTGATAAGGAGCGACGCTGAACATCTTTTCATGTGCCTGTTGGCCATCTGGATGTCTTCTTTAGAGAAGTGTCTATTCATGTTTTCTGCCCATTTCTTCACTGGGTTATTTGCTTTTCGGGTGTGGAGTTTGGTGAGCTCTTTATAGATTTTGGATACTAGCCCTTTGTCCGATATGTCATTTGCAAATATCTTTTCCCATTCCGTTGGTTGCCTTTTAGTTTTGTTGGTTGTTTCCTTTGCTGTGCAGAAGCTTTTTATCTTCATAAGGTCCCAGTAATTCACTTTTGCTTTTAATTCCCTTGCCTTTGGGGATGTGTCGAGTAAGAGATTGCTACGGCTGAGGTCAGAGAGGTCTTTTCCTGCCTTCTCCTCTAAGGTTTTGATGGTTTCCTGTCTCACATTCAGGTCCTTTATCCATTTTGAGTTTATTTTTGTGAATGGTGTGAGAAAGTGGTCTAGTTTCAACCTTCTGCATGTTGCTGTCCAGTTCTCTCAGCACCATTTGTTAAAGAGACTATCTTTTTTTCCATTGGATGTTCTTTCCTGCTTTGTCAAAGATGAGTTGGCCATACGTTTGTGGGTCTAGTTCTGGGGTTTCTATTCTATTCCATTGGTCTATGTGTCTGTTTTTGTGCCAATACCATGCTGTCTTGATGATGACAGCTTTGTAGTAGAGGCTGAAGTCTGGGATTGTGATGCCTCCTGCTTTGGTCTTCTTCTTCAAAATTACTTTGGCGATTCGGGGCCTTTTGTGGTTCCATATGAATTTTAGGATTGCTTGTTCTAGTTTCGAGAAGAATGCTGGTGCAATTTTGATTGGGATTGCATTGAATGTGTAGATAGCTTTGGGTAGTATTGACATTTTGACAATATTTATTCTTCCAATCCATGAGCAGGGAATGTCTTTCCATTTCTTTAAATCTTCTTCAATTACCTTCATAAGCTTTCTATAGTTTTCAGCATACAGATCCTTTACATCTTTGGTTAGATTTATTCCTAGGTATTTTATGCTTCTTGGTGCAATTGTGAATGGGATCAGTTTCTTTATTTGTCTTTCTGTTGCTTCATTGTTAGTGTATAAGAATGCAACTGATTTCTGTACATTGATTTTGTATCCTGCAACTTTGCTGAATTCATGGATCAGTTCTAGTAGACTTTTGGTGGAGTCTATTGGATTTTCCATGTATAATATTATGTCATCTGCAAAAAGCGAAAGCTTGACTTCATCTTTGCCAATTTTGATGCCTTTGATTTCCTTTTGTTGTCTGATTGCTGATGCTAGAACTTCCAGCACTATGTTAAACAACAGCGGTGAGAGTGGGCATCCCTGTCGTGTTCCTGATCTCAGGGAAAAAGCTCTCAGTTTTTCCCCGTTGAGGATGATGTTAGCTGTGGGCTTTTCATAAATGGCTTTTATGATCTTTAAGTATGTTCCTTCTATCCCGACTTTCTCAAGGGTTTTTATTAAGAAAGGGTGCTGGATTTTGTCAAAGGCCTTTTCTGCATCGATTGACATGATCATATGGTTTTTCTCTTTTCTTTTGTTAATGTGATGTATCACGTTGATTGATTTGCGAATGTTGAACCAGCCCTGCATCCCAGGAATGAATCCCACTTGATCATGGTGAATAATTCTTTTTACATGCCGTTGAATTCGATTTGCTAGTATCTTATTGAGAATTTTTGCATCCATGTTCATCAGGGATATTGGCCTGTAGTTCTCTTTTTTTACTGGGTCTCTGTCTGGTTTAGGAATCAAAGTAATACTGGCTTCATAGAATGAGTCTGGAAGTTTTCCTTCCCTTTCTATTTCTTGGAATAGCTTGAGAAGGATAGGTATTATCTCTGCTTTAAACGTCTGGTAGAACTCCCCTGGGAAGCCATCTGGTCCTGGACTCTTATTTGTTGGGAGATTTTTGATAACCAATTCAATTTCTTCGCTGGTGATGGGTCTGTTCAAGCTTTCTATTTCCTCCTGATTGAGTTTTGGAAGAGTGTGGGTGTTCAGGAATTTGTCCATTTCTTCCAGGTTGTCCAATTTGTTGGCATATAATTTTTCATAGTATTCCCTGATAATTGCTTGTATCTCTGAGGGATTGGTTGTAATCATTCAATTTTCATTCATGATTTTATCTATTTGGGTCATCTCCCGTTTCTTTTTGAGAAGCCTGGCTAGAGGTTTGTCAATTTTGTTTATTTTTTCAAAAAACCAACTCTTGGTTTCGTTGATCTGCTCTACAGTTTTTTTAGATTCTATATTGTTTATTTCTGCTCTGATCTTTATTATTTCTCTTCTTCTGCTGGGTTTAGGCTGCCTTTGCTGTTCTGCTTCTATTTCCTTTAGGTGTGCTGTTAGAGTTTGTATTTGGGATTTTTCTTGTTTCTTGAGATAGGCCTGGATTGCAATGTATTTTCCTCTCAGGACTGCCTTCGCTGCGTCCCAAAGCGTTTGGATTGTTGTATTTTCATTTTCGTTTGTTTCCATATATTTTTTAATTTCTTCTCTAATTGCCTGGTTGACCCACTCATTCGTTAGTAGGGTGTTCTTTAACCTCCATGCTTTTGGAGGTTTTCCAGACTTTTTTCTGTGGTTGATTTCAAGCTTCATAGCATTGTGGTCTGAAAGTATGCATGGTATGATTTCAATTCTTGTAAACTTTTGAAGGGCTGTTTTGTGACCCAGTATATGATCTATCTTGGAGAATGTTCCATGTGCACTCGAGAAGAAAGTATATTCTGTTGCTTTGGGATGTAGAGTTCTAAATATATCTGTCAAGTCCATCTGATCCAATGTCTCATTCAGGGCCCTTGTTTCTTTATTGACCGTGTGTCTAGATGATCTATCCATTTCTGTAAGTGGGGTGTTAAAGTCCCCTGCAATTACCACATTCTTATCAATAAGGTTGCTTATGTTATGAGTAATTGTTTTATATATTTGGGCGCTCCGGTATTCGGCGCATAGACATTTATAATTGTTAGCTCTTCCTGATGGATAGACCCTGTCACTATTTATAATGTCCTTCTTCATCTCTTGTTACAGCCTTTAATTTAAAGTCTAGTTTGTCTGATATAAGTATGGCTACTCCAGCTTTTTTTGGCTTCCAGTAGCATGATAAATAGTTCCCATCCCCTCACTCTCAATCTAAAGGTGTCCTCAGGTCTAAAATGAGTCTCTTGTAGACAGCAAGTAGATGGGTCTTGTTTTTTTATCCATTCTGATACCCTATGTCTTTTGGTTGGCGCATTTAATCCATTTACATTCAGTGTTATTATAGAAAGATACGGGTTTAGAGTCATTGTGATGTCTGTATGTTTTATGCTTGTAGTGATGTCTCTGGTACTTTGTCTCACAGGGTCCCCCTTAGGATCTCTTGGAGGGCTGGTTTAGTGGTGACAAATTCCTTCAGTTTTTGTTTGTTTGGGAAGACCTTTATCTCTCCTTCTATTCTAAATGACAGACTTGCTGGATAAAGGATTCTCGGCTGCATATTTTTTCTGTCTAGCACACTGAAAATCTCTTGCCAATTCTTTCTGGCCTGCCAAGTTTCAAAAGAGAGATCAGTCACGAGTCTTATAGGTCTCCCTTTATATGTGAGGGCACGTTTACCCCTTGCTGCTTTCAGAATTTTCTCTTTATCCTTGTATGTTGCCAGTTTCACTATGATATGTCGTGCAGAAGATCGATTCAAGTTACGTCTGAAGGGAGTTCTCTGTGCCTCTTGGATTTCAATGCCTTTTTCCTTCCCCAGTTCAGGGAAGTTCTCAGCTATTATTTCTTCAAGTACCCCTTCAGCACCTTTCCCTCTCTCTTCCTCCTCTGGGATACCAATGATGCGTATATTATTTCTTTTTAGTGTATCACTTAGTTCTCTAATTTTCCGCTCATACTCCTGGATTTTTTTATCTCTCTTTTTCTCAGCTTCCTCTTTTTCCATAACTTTATCTTCTAGTTCACCTATTCTCTCCTCTGCCTCTTCAATCCGAGCCGTGGTGGTTTCCATTTTGTTATGCATTTCGTTTAAAGCGTTTTTCAGCTCCTCGTGACTGTTCCTTAGTCCCTTGATCTCTGTAGCAAGAGATTCTCTGCTGTCAGCTATACTGTTTTCAAGCCCAGCGATTAATTTTATGACTATTATTCTAAATTCACTTTCTGTTATATTATTTAAATCCTTTTTGATCAGCTCATTAGCTGTTGTTATTTCCTGGAGATTCTTCTGAGGGGAATTCTTCCGCTTGGTCATTTTGGATAGTCCCTGGCGTGGTGAGGACCTGCAGGGCACTTCCCCTGTGCTGTGGTGTATAACTGGAGTTGGTGGGCGGAGCCGCAGTCAGACCTGATGTCTGCCCCCAGCCCACCGCTGTGTCCACAGTCAGACTGGTGCGTGCCTTCTCTTCCCCTCTCCTAGGGGTGGGATTCACTGTGGGGTGGGGTGGCCTGTCTGGGCTACTTGTACACTGCCAGGCTTGTGATGCTGGGGATCTGGTGTCTTAGCTGGGGTGGGTAGGCAAGGTGCACGGGGGCAGGAGGGGCAGGCTTAGCTTGCTTCTCCTTAGGTGATCCACTTCAGGAGGGGCCCTGTGGCAGCAGGAGGGAGTCAGATCCGCTGCCGGAGGTTTGGCTCCGCAGAAGCGCAGAGTTGGGTGTTTGTGCGGAGCGAGCAAGTTCCCTGGCAGGAACTGGTTCTCTTTGGGATTTTGGCTGGGGGATGGGCGGGGGAGATGGCTCTGGCGAGCGCCTTTGTTCCCCACCAAACTGAGCTCTGTCGTCAGGGGGCTCAGCAGCTCTCCTTCCCTTTGTCCTCCAGCCTTCCCGCTTTCTGAGCAGAGCTGTTAGCTTATGACCTCCCAGACGCTAAGTCGCGCTTGCTGTCGGAACACAGTCCATCAGGCCCCTCCGCTTTTTGCAAGCCAGACTCGGGGGCTCTGCTTGGCCGGCGAGCCGCCCCTCCGCCCCGGCTCCCTCCCGCCAGTCCGTGGAGCGCGCACCGCCTCGCCGCCCTTCCTACCCTCTTCCGTGGGCCTTTCGTCTGCGCTTGGCTCTGGCGACTCCGTTCTGCTAATCCTCTGGCGGTTTTCTGGGTTATTTAGGCAGGTGTAGGTGGAATCTAAGTGATCAGCAGGACGCGCGGTGAGCCCAGCGTCCTCCTACGCCGCCATCTCTCATTGCCTTTTTCTTATAAGCTGGTGGACACTCTTCTCAGTTTAACCTTTTTTTTTTTTTTTTTTTTTCGTCCTTTCCTTTTTTGGGTAGGTAGAAGTGTCCAAGGAATATCACACATATCCCACCTGGGGCAAAGGTGGTGGGGGGAGGGTGGGAGGGAGGTGCTAGCTTGTACTTTGTCCTCAGACTGCCTGTGCTCCCTCATCAGAATGTAATTAAATACAAAAGATATAAAGTAATCAATTTGGCTTTATGCAATAATTTAGGTAGAGATCTCAAAAATAAATAAACGTTGGGGCGCCTGGGTGGCTCAGTCGTTAAGCATCCGACTTCAGCTCAGGTCACCATCTCGCGGTCCGTGAGTTCGAGCCCCGCGTCGGGCTCTGGGCTGATGGCTCAGAGCCTGGAGCCTGTTTCCGATTCTGTGTCTCCCTCTCTCTCTGCCCCTCCCCCGTTCATGCTCTGTCTCTCTCTGTCCCAAAAATAAATAAACATTGAAAAAAAATATTAAAAAAAAAAGTCCTTGTGTTATAAGGTTCTGGTCAGACTTCCCTTCCCTTCCCCCTCCCTTGTTTCTTCTTAGGTTCTACCCTTATTGGCTAGGTCACTCTAAATGCCTAGTCATTACTTTTTGATTGGCTTCTTTCTATTGTATAAAGAGTGGTCTATGGCCATATCCCTCCTTGTGAGTCATATATTTTATGGATGGTCTCCTACTTATTTTTAGTTAGGTCTTTTGTCAAATTCCTGAGGGAAACCTGAGGGGGACTAGGTGGTGTCTGTTACATTCTTAAGTGGAACCTTAAGACTGAGGGGGTTTGATATGGTCAGACACTCCCATCATTGTTCCAAAATAGGTGTTTTTCCACACCCAGAGACCTCAGGTCCTAACCTTTTCCTCTAGGCCTACTGAATCTTATCTTTTCCTATCATACTGAGACCCTCCCCGCCCCTGCCCCATGTATTGAGGTAAAACATCCTTCAACATTAGCACTCCCATATTAAAGATAAGGAAACTAAGGGTAAACAGGATTCAGTTACTTGCTCTTTCCCTTTCCCAATGGCACACAAAAATTCTAACAGGGATCAAAGTATAGGGAAGAGGTACCTGTGTTCCTCCATGACAACAGGATTCAAATTGGAGCTCTGGTTTTTATTAATACCTGTAGAATTTTGAGAAGCTTAAGCTCTTTAAGCTTCAGTGTCCTATAACACTACCTGTTGATGATGACCATGCTTCCTTAGAGAGCTGCATAATGAAAGTGAAGTCCTGAGATGACAGCTCATGTTAGCATTTGATTTATTTTAATTGATGCTATTAATATAAACAACACTATATAGACTTACAATTATTAGTCCAAGGCCATTTAGTTATTACTTTCTTTTTTAAAAATGACTTTAATGTTTATTTATTTTTAGAGAGAGAGCGAGAGAGCTCACAAGTGGGCCAAAACCAAAAGTTGGATGCTTAACTCACTGAGCCTGCCAGGTGCCCCATAGTCAGTACTTTCTTCAGAAGATTCTGGCCACACAGTAAGGCTTAATTATTATTAATTATAGGTCCTGTGCAAAACATATTCCTTAAGGGTTCAGTTATTTTAATTATAACCACATTAATTTTATTTTAACAAATTAATTTTCCTAACAGGGCTGCACAATATTTCCCTGAATGTTAAAGGACACCTAGAAGGCACTACATAACATGTTAGGTGATCTGCAGTCAATATTTTATTATCACTTATACTAGCTCTCATATCAGAGGTTATTTCCCCCTCCAGCTCCTTGTCTTGCTGTTCCTATGACCTTTCAGACTGTTGTAAAGTTGCTTACTTCCTGCCTTAATTCTCAGGAAACTGCTGCTTCTGATTTGGCTCTCTTCTTAAAAAATAAAGGAATGGTTCTTTCAGAATTTAGGGTACATTAGAAACCAAAAGATCCCAAGTGATGAAATACCACCTTTTCTGTGGAATAAATATCAAAGAAATATTTCATGATAGGTTTTTTGATGTTCATAATATTTGGGTGGTGGTTTTATTTATTTTCCCTTTGATTTCCATCTCTTGATTCCCTTAGTGTGTGCTCTGCAAAATCCAAGTTACTGATGGCCTGACTTCTAACCAAGTGGTTTGCGTTATAGTGAGATGCATTGTTTTCCAACATAGAAAATAAATAAATGAGTAAAATTAGGTAGATGATTATGATGCTGACACAAAACCAAAGTAGTCACACTAATCACTGTACTGTTCCCATCAGCACACAAACATGTTGCGATGGCTCTCATAAAAAAGCAGAAACAATTGTGAAAAAAATCGACACGACTAGAGCCATTTTAAATAGAGCCCGAGCAGCCACTGCAGAGAAACTGCTTTACCTGCCTTTGTTTGCACTGGGTCAAAACCTTTGTACTGGGCAAAAGAGCAACTGTTTTAGCAATCAGTGGGAGAACAGATACCCAATCACAAGACTGACTGCTGTGGACTCTCAGTCCACAATTGATAACTGAAGAGAAAATAACCCAGAGTGGTTTGCAACTTAACACACATGGAAAGCTTGTTAACACCCACAGAAAACCTTTTGCTTTCCTTCAACTCATGTAATTGCCTCTTGCCTTTTCCTCATAAATCAGCCCTGATTTCACCTACAAGTGCAACACTGCTTGGGTCTCTACCTGAATCTGTGCTCCCCAAATTGCAAATTCTTTTATACCAAATAAACATTCCTTTTTCTCTCATCCTGGCTCTTCATTTTAAGCTAACATAATCAGAAAGCCTCTTGCTCTCTCTTGTCCCTACATCTCCTGATTCTGATTTGGCTTCCCTGCCACACTTCAGAGTAAGCCTTTTGCAAAAACTGATTCAAATTGAAATTTCTAATTCCTCTTCTCCCTTTCTCTTTGGCATCTCCATTAAGGTTGTACTTCCCACCATTGCATCAAAACATCATGTCTTGCCACCAATAACCCATAGGCCTTTGTATAAGTTTCATGTAGTTTTCATTATACTCATTCTATATTTGATACTGGTATCACTCCCTCCTTGCAATGTTTTCTTCATTTGCTCTGGGGAGATACTTTGTTCTTGTAGTTGCTTTTCTAACTCATTGGCTAGTCATTGTCTCTGCTGGTTGCTCTTCTTCCCGACCTCTAGTCTAGGAGCGCTCAGATATCTGCTCCCTCTAAAACCCGTATGAGTAAGACAATCCTGTCTTATGGCTTTAAATACCATCCTCATGCTGTTAGATACCAGATTTATATCTCTAACCCCTACCTTTCCCTGGAGTTTTAGACTTCAGTGTCCGAATTGTTATTTTATTGATACAAGTGTCTGAAAAATAGGCACCTGAAACTTAAAAATATTTAAAATATCACATTTGGTTACAAAATCCCAACCACCTCCTCCCATAGGTATCCTTATCTCAGAAAATGGCACCTCTGGTGGCTTAGGTCAAAAACCTCGGAGCGTCCTTGCCATTACTTATTCTCACATATCCCACACCCGATTTATCAGCAAATCCTGTCCAATCTTCCTTCAGAGTACAGGCATATCTTGTTTCATTGTGCTTGTCTTTAGTGCACTTCACAGATAATTGCATTTTTTTATACATTGCGGGTTTGTGGCAACTCTGCCTCCAACAAGGCCATTGGTGCCATTTTTCCAACAGCATTTGCTCATTTTCTGTCACTGTGTCACATTTTGGTAATTCTTGCAATATGCAAACTTCTTCAGTATTATCATATTTGTTGTGGTGAACTGAGATCAGTGATCTTTGATGTTATTGCCATAACTGCTTTGGGCCACCACAAACCTTGCCTTTGTAAGACAGACAACTTAATTGACAAATGTATGTGTTCTGACTGCTCTGCCCACCTGCGGTTCCTCCCCCTCTTTCCCTCTATTCAGGCCTGCATAATATATGACCCAACCATACAAAAAAATATTAACTTGTGACTAATAGCGCTCTATAAAAAATGCAGATTTTTATATCAAGGAGTTTTACAAAATGTCTAAGTTTCGTACTTCCAGAAGCATTATGAAACCAGTAAAACCATGATTGGAATTATAGTTTTTAAGCAAAACATGGAATTCTAACATTTATGACCTCCTTGGATTATTATGGTGGTTTGCGAAGGTTTATCAGATCGAATATATTTTTGTAGTTAATATTTTAACTCTTGTCTTAAAACAAATATTACTTTGATATCAATCCTTACATATACATCAAAAATAATGTAATTTGTATAAGATACTTGATGTATATAATAGAGGTCTGTGAACAAGTTAGTATTAGCATTTCATTCACAATAAATCTACATATCATCCTTTCGGGTTAATAGTACCTATTAAGCTAATAGGAAGGAATCTAGATAAAATATTAACATATAAAAATAAAAATAGGGTGCAGTTGTGCTTTTTAGTACTCAGAAGGAAAATTGGAGCAAGAATAATTTCTTGGAACTCACAAACCTGACCAAATACATTTTAGTTATATCTGATTGTGAAACAGTCCGAAAAATAGTATTTTATACAGTAAAATATTTAAAATCACACTATGGTTTCTGCATTTTGTTACTTAGTGAAATATTATGTATTATTTTGTATGTGACAAGTCTTTTGAAGTATTGAATTTATATGTTACTGAAATTATGACTTTGTTTTTTTAAAAAATAATTGATTAATCTAATTTCAGATTGAATTTAAGATTTACAAGTTAAAGAAAAATGTAATTTTTCCAAATACAGAAAGTATGTGGAAAAAAATACAGAATTAATCACATTGTTATTTCCAAGTAAATGGATCATATCAATGTGATTTTCCATGTTTTAATGAGCCCCTTATACTATAAAAGCATTAGCTTTCTCCTACTTGACTGTGATAAAGTATTCCAAAACACTTAGTCAAACATATTTTAGTTTTATAGCTATCTTCATAGATGTAGCCCTTTGGGAGATCTGGTTTTTCTTCAGTCCACTGTCACTGATGGTAAAATATTGCTGCACTTTGAAATGGTTTTGCAAGTGATCTTATATTCACGTTAAACTGTCCCATAATGTAATTCCTCCTTTTCAAATAAGTTACTCTAATGCATGTATGTTTTTTTTAACATACATTTATATTCTGTCTGCTGAATTTAAGGTACTTTACAGGAACACTGCAGCTAAGATTCACTGTTTTATTCCTTACTGAGTAACTCCTCACCTAATTCCTAAGGTGTTGGTGGAGGGGCGCACAGAACTTCAAGTACTAGAACACTGATGCTGTCATGATAGCCATAAAATAAATCCAAGGGGACTGGAACCGTGACCCTTTTGCAAAGTCATCAAAATGTTTCAGTTAGGTTAATTATGATAATGTACCACAAATAATTATAGAATCAGAGGGTAAGGATTTTTTCTTCACTCTGGAAACCGCATGAACTATTATCTGTCAGAAAATCTAATTATAAGCCTGATAATAATTGCAGTAGATGGCCAGATGACAGTCTTTCACAAACTTAAACTTGTCTCTATATCTCATGATGTCTAATTTTAGCCTGTTCTCTGCCCTTACCCTTGTAACGTTAACCAGGTAGGTATCAGCATGCTAACATGTTAAAATTATTAGTTCGTCACCAAATTCATTTCCTAAAAATGTTTCATGACTGCTTTCAATAATTCATGGTGATGGCAGCCTGGTGAATGAATAGTACAAGGAAATGAAGTTAATAGTCTTGAGTCATAGTCAATCTTTGTTCTGTCACCTATTAGCTCCAATTCACTTTTCTTCTGTGGACCACACTTTTCCCATCTGAAATGTTAGATAGTGTCATCATTTCATCATTTTTTTCATCCTAATAATAGAATCCCTATACTTCCTACCTTGTCAGTGCAATGGTATCATTCACATTAAAACGATCTTTTACTGCTCTCGTTTTGCTACTTAAGGCATCTCTTATTAAGAAATGGGTTGTAATGAAGTCCTAGGATATTTATTTTGTTGAGTTAAAAATAATAAAAATAATTTCAAGTGTAATATGAAAATTAATTTCTTGATGAAGGGGTTTGTATAAACTTTACATAATGAATAGGGACACACACTAAATTCCTATGGAGAGATTAAGAATGAAGAAGCACTGCTTCTTTACTTACACGTACTTTGATTTCCTTAGGTTTTTCTATTATCTTTTGAAAACACAAAATGACTGCAGGAGAGGAAGAAAAAGAGCACACAAAGAAAATATACTCATTTGAAAAATAAGTGGGGTTGAAATGTTGTTCTTTCAATTACTTTATTTCCTGTGTCATGTATAAGGAAACAAGATATAAACATACCTATTAAACAATAATATTATTAAATCCACTTCACATTATAAATATCAGAAAATATATTATTATAGACTGTGTTCCTAGTAGTGTAGTGAGTATAATAATGTATATGAAACACCCATCCCATGGTGCATGATGTGTGTGTGCGCGTGTGTGTGTGTATGTGTGTGTTTGTATAAATGAACTTTATTTCTGATTTGGAATATTTGGGATATATCTATATACATGTATATATACATACATATATACATTTGGAATATTTGTTATGTATATGTACATATGTATATGTATACATGTATATGTACATATGTATATATACATTGCAAATATTCTAAATATATATTTATACATCCCAAATATTCGAAATATATATGTATATGTGTGTGTATATATATATGTGTGTGTATGCATGCATATATCTGTACATGTGTGTATGTGTGTGTCTATATACATATATATATCCCAAATATTCCAGATGAGAAACAAATGTCATTGCTTTAGAAATCTGGCAAATCTGTAATTGTACACATTATAATTAGAATTTAGTACATGGAAGCATACTTATTTTTAAATTGTCTCAATTATTAAAAAAAATTGTTGTGCACTAAGAAATTATGGCTTAGCATTTAATTTAATCACACCTACTTCCCAGTAGAGAAATCAAGAACAGTTCTTATTTATTTTTAATAGATAAGTGAATCATGGGAATGAAAGTTTAGTATTACATTTTTGTTCCCATATAATTAATTGTTCATGTGCGATAAAGTTTCTTACGGTGTAAGGGACTAAATAATAAATAAATAAAATACACGAGAGTAGCAGTGGATAAGCTTATGTGAAGTTACAAATATTTTGTTAAGTAATTTTTTTTCTTGTTTCACGATATCAAAATAGTACAAAGGAAAAGTGTTTTGTGCCATAATATTTATTTCTGGCAAAAGTGTGTTAGGAAACATTAACCACTTTAGAGGGATTCTGAATAAATGAATTATCAACAAAAAGACAGAAGGAAGTTAGCTGCCTTGATTTTGCAGTTTATTTGTTTGAAAACTGAACTGATTAATTAATGTGGAACTGGGATGTCAAACAATTGTACACTTTGGGGGGAAGGCAAGTTTGATTTTAGATAAGGATAGATTGGAGTAGTTTATGACTGGTGGGGAACGGGGCATTAATTTTTTTAGTGGGAAGGACGAATGCAATTCCCTGCAAATGAGAAGGTAATATTTAAATATGTCAGTGAAGGAGGTATATTTATATTCCCATTTTATAGATAAGGAAAAGTAAGGAATTCTAAGTAATTTGCCTGAAGTGATAGAAACACAAGATCTGTAGAAAGATTACCACTGGACACATGAGACCTGTCACATACAATTGAGAAGACTGTGTAACTACACTGTGAATGTCTCCCCTTGAAGTTGCACACTGGAGGTGCTCTGGATATAGCACCTGGGAGCCTACAGTAAACAAAAGATGCTCTGAAACAGTAGGAAACAACTGGAGGGGTCCTGGAATAATGATCCTACTCTATCTTACATTATGCTACTAATTACGTTTTGGCTATTTACTCTCTTTAGCTGTTCTGGCCTCCTTGGTAAATTAAGTTTGATTTCACCAGTTTCCTGCATAATTGGGATAGTGCTGAATGGATGTCATTAAGTGCTGCTTAATTTAATTCCTTGACCATCAAGTTATTACGTGGATGAATGATTGATGGATAAATATGTGAATTGATATTTCAACATATATTAGCACAGAATATTGGATGTAATGCACATACGGACCCGTGTGCTATTTGGGTACGGTTTTAAATTCATTTTCAGAGATCGGACTGAGGGAAAAGCAGGAGCAAGCAAAGTACATATAAGTGGTTAACAAAGTCTTACATGATATTGTGGCTTCTGTTTTATAAGGAATTTAAAACGCTACAACTAAGGATACCATATTTGAATACAATTTAGTGCTACCAAAGAATGTTTTCTTATTTTTGCCAAGAAGTAAGTGACAAAAGCTTTCATATGTATTGGAAATCGGTAAATATTCTAAAGTAACTGCAAAAAATGCACTTCATATAAGGGAATGAAAAATATAAAGGTTAGAGTACCCTCAAAATACAAACGGGAGTAGTTTGGGCTTTCATCTTCATCCATGATGGAGTGATTTAAACTGAATTAGCCTTCCCACCATAAACAATTTTAATACTATATAAAAAAACAAACAAAAACAAACAAACAAACAAACAAACGAAAAATGGCAATGAGTTTCAGGAACCAGGTAATAGGCAGTAGAAGTCTGTGTTATATGAGAGACGTGGTTACTCACAAGAGCATAATTTCTTTTTTTTTTTAATGTTTATTTATTTTTGAGACAGAGAGAGACAGAGCATAAATGGGGGAGGGTCAGAGAGAGAGGGAGACACAGTCCAAAGCAGGCTCCAGGCTCTGAGCTGTCAGCAAGAGCCTGACACGGGGCTCGAACTCATGGACTGTGAGGTCATGACCTGAGCTGAAGTTGGATGCTTAACTGACTGAGCCACCCAGGCACCCCACAAGAGCATAATTTCTTATCCAAGATGCAGGGAGCTTAAGCCTAAGCAGTAGAGCGGCTTCACTAAGGTCAAGAGACAGAAATAAGAGTTCCTGGATATAGAAGGAGCTAGAATCTGTGGAGCAGGACTCCAGAAAGAAGGAAGGAAGGCTCAAATTTTCTTCAGGGGTCCTCTACAGATCTTTGACTCAGGCCTGGACTAAATATATATAGGATGAGAGTATAAAGGGGCTGACCAGAGACAAGATGCTGTAGGGCTAAGAGCAGGAAAGAGATGGAAAAGTTGGAAAGTGAATAACTATCGTCAAGTTGTCAGTACTTAATTTACATCTCATTAATACCTCTTTAATGTTCAGTGTCCAGCTGGACGGATGGTCATGCCTTAGAAGTACAGAATACAATAAGACCTAGTGTATCCCCACCCTGACAGACTATTAAACCAACTACCCCCAAAGCCCTCAGTGAACACAGACTTTCGAGTTTAAGTCCTGCCAAGTTGGAGGATCTATAAAATATCTTTGACCTTCCCTGGATCCATTTGAACAAAATATAAAACCATGCTGATTACACATTTGAGAAAAATTCAATTCTATATACATCCTTTAATTGAATGGCCTGGTAAAATAGAAAAAAAACATTATTCAGTGGAAGCATACATTCTTCGGAGAAGGTTAAAATAATATAGAATTTTTGCTGCATATAATCCACAAAGTCTAGTATAAACTTGAAAATTACTAAGCATGTAAAGACATAGAAAAATAGAAACTGAACCCTGATATTATATGAACAAACAAAACCTTAAGTTATTTTAAGTATGTTTAAGAACTTAAAAAATAATATGTTTTATGTAGGAGACGGGGAGGGACTCTTGACAAAGAAATGTAAGTATTTTTAAAAAAGGAAATTTTTATCTGAAAACTAAAGTAAAATAAAAAATTCATGGGATTCATCCAGCTACAAATTGGAGAAGGCAGAAGGGTCAGTGAGCTTGCAAAAAAAATCAATAAAAATTATTTAATTTGAAAAACAGAAGCAAAATTGAAGAAAAGAAACAAATTTAGTCACCTGTGGAATAATATTAAACAACCTAGTGTATGTATAAATGGAGTTTGAGAAGGAGATGAGAATGAGGAGACAAAAAGAATATTTGATGAAATACTGACCCAAAATATCTCAAATATGACATTAAAAGTCAACAAGAAGAATCTTAGTAAACTCGAGATAAAAAAAAAAATTCATACTTGGAAACGTCATGAATGAACTATTGAAAACCAAAGATAAAGAGAAAATTTTGAAATCAACCAGAGGGGTGAAAAAACAGATATTGCATACAGGGAGAAAATCATATGAGTAAAAGCTTCACATCAGAACTAGAGAGAGAAAAACATTACGGAACACATCTTTAAACTGATGAAAGAGAAGGAAAAAAAGATCAACTCAGAATTCTATATTCCTAAAAAAAAATCCTTCAATTCAGGTAAAATAAAGACATTTTCATATAAAAGAAAACAGATAAAATTTGTAACTAGCCAATGTACACAATGAGAAATCCTAAAGAATGTTCTTCACCATGAAGGGAAATGATACCAGATGAAAAACTAGAATCCACAGGTAAGAAGAAAGAACATTGGAAATGACAAGTCTGTGGGTAAATACAAAATATTGTTTTCTTTTTTTCCCATAAATTTACATAAATATAGCTTATGGTTAAAGTGAATAAGATTTTAGGAGAGATTTTATATTACACATTGCCTAAACATGTGGCAGCAATATTGAAAAACATCGAGAATGCATGAAATGATATTGTTAGTCTCCTGACTTTGTGAGGTAGTAAGGGTGAAATAGAAAATGGGAAGCATGAATTGTGAAGAAAGTGGGAAATGCCAGTTGCAAAATGAAAAATGTTTCGATATTAACTCTAAGTTGACTTTCATAAGTTAAAGACACAATTGTTAGCCCTAAAGCAGCCACTGGAAAACATATTAAAGGCAAATTAAAATGTCTAGGGGCGCCTGGGTGGCGCAGTCGGTTAAGCGTCCGACTTCAGCTCAGGTCACCATCTCGCGGTCCGTGAGTTCGAGCCCCGCGTCGGGCTCTGGGCTGATGGCTCAGAGCCTGGAGCCTGTTTCCGATTCTGTGTCTCCCTCTCTCTCTGCCCCTCCCCCGTTCATGCTCTGTCTCTGTCCCAAAAATAAATAAAAAACGTTGAAAAAAAATTAAAAAAAAATGTCTATATAAAAACTAAATTGAAAAAACCTTTCAATTAGGGTAAAAAAATTGGTGGATTAATCACACCGATTGTAAGGAAGATTTCTTTAAAAATGTAAGTGGAAGAAAAGGATAGAACAAAACATGCAAACATAAGTATAGGAACCTTGACCTGTCTATCTTAGTATTAGGCAAATCCAACTTCAGGATGAAGAGACATTTCATAATGGTAAAACAGCCAATTAATCAGGACTACATAATTCTAACTATGCATAGAAATTAATAGCATAGCTTTAAAATACTAAAAGAAATTAGGAGGGCAAAATGGAGAAATGAGGAACACCACAATTACAATTGAAGATGCTAATACCCCTCTCTCAGCATTTGAAGCAAGTAGACAAAATTATTAGGAAGAGTATTAGAAGACCTGAGCAATTGTGAACTAATTAATTTATGGAACGAATCATACCAAGTAAACTAAAGAGCACATAAAATAATCACCCATATAGATCATATACTGGGTCCTAAAATAGTTCTTAATATGTTTCACAGGGGAAAATCTTACAGTATTGTCTCTCACTAGAATGGAACTAAATTGGAAATCAACAACGAAATATATAGAAATTATCCAAATACTTGGAGGTTAAATAACAGTCTACTAAATGACCCATTGGCAACATAAAAAATCACATAGAACAATTCAAAATTATTTTGAATTTAATTATAACAAACAGTACAATATATATACTACACATTATTTGTTAAATTTGTTAAAACATTTTCTGAGCCATGAACTTGATACCTTGTTTTTCTGAAGAATTATTACAACTCCTACTTCTACTTTTTTTATTTTCTTAATGCATTGTTTTTGGGTTATGAAGAAGTAGAAACCTGTAGTTTCTCAATCTTGGAATTATTCACTTTGGGAATGAATAGTTAATTCTTTGTTGTGGGAGCTGTTCTGTGCTTTGCTGGAAGTGTAGGAGCATCCCTGGCTTCTTCCTTGCCAGCATTACCCCCACTCCCAGTTGTGACACTCAGATACAGTTCCAGACATTATTGAATGTTCCCAAGTGGTGGGGGGGGGGGGGCGGTGAGAGCGTGAGAGGGTAGAGGATTAATCTCCCAGCATTGAAAACCAGAGTTAGAACATCATGTTTGTGGTAAGATAGATGTGGATGGATTTACAAACTGTGTATCTGCCAACTTTGTTTCCTTTGGAGTTTACTTAACTATTTTAAACTTTTATATTTATTCATAGATATACTTTGAAAAAAGACAATTTATACCAGGAGATTAACATTATGTTTGCCATCAAGTTAACTGTTAGCTTGTATGAAGTATTATTATTTCTGTTCAACTGTGTGAATATGAACTGTAAAGACACTCCCTAACTGAAATGACATCATGTGATAGCTAAACTACACTGAAAAGTTTACTTTAATCTTTATGGCTTAAAATCTTACTTATATGAACTTGTCTTTATGATTGAAATGTGTTAACCTTCATATATTTCTCATTAAAATATATTAACAATAGAAGTAGATTGGGGTTAAACAATATATTCTATTAAGTGTCAAAGATTCTCTTCTTGGAACTCTTGCTATCTGTGTGTCAAGATATATTCCACATCTGATTCTCAGTGTTCTCCATTGTGACATGAGAAAATATAAATTTTCTGGTAATTTCAATATGCAAAATATAAAGTCCTTTAAAAATTACAGGCCCATCAATAATCTTAAGAAATATATCTCCTTAAATTCTTTACAATCTCTAGAATTATAAGAAAGAATTTAAAACATATTAAAATGATTTAATATGGGCATAGCCTTTAGGCAGAGAACAAAATGAGATAGAAATAATTCTAATGCTTCTCCAGTAATGATGATCCTTCTTCAGCAGAAATTTGATGTTGAGAAGGCAAAAGATATTGCACAACTACAGGTAAATTAATAGCCCACAAATCTTAATATATATATATATATATATTTTTTTTTTTTTACTCATTCTAGCCTATACCTATTTTTGCTCAATCATTGGATAACATTGGATAGCCAAATATTTGATAAATATGTTATATACCAATGGCAGTAACTCTAATGAGTGGGCATCCAGTAAAACCAGTTTCTCTTTTCAGAAGCCTGTTTAGTCTAGGTTAGGAGGCTCAGCATATGATGAAAAATAGCACAGAGACAAATTACAGTCAATCACTTCTGTGGAGAGTGAAAAGAGGTCCAAAGCAATTATAACTTTAAGAATTAAAGATATGCTTGGTGAAACATGTGGGTGCTCAGGATCTTCAAAAAAAGAGTGGGATGTGTGTCATTAAAAAGAAAGGTAGACATTTTAAACAGGGCACAGAGCAAGAGCAAGGCTCTAAGGTGTATTAAGCTTGAAATCTTTGGCATTCATGAGATAACTGCCCTGCCAAGAAGCCAGATATTGTTGGGGAATATGGGTTGCAGTAAGATTATAAAAGCCTCTTAATGAAAGATAGAATTTTAGCTTTAGACACAGTGGATAAGCATTAAAAAGTTTTGAGAAGAATTATATTATACAAGTCCTTTGTAGAAAGATATATATATATATATATATATATATATATATATATATATATAGTGACATGAAGTACAATGAATTTCAAATGGAGGTTGGAAAAGAAAACCGGAATGCAATAATACTAGTAGCAACATTTTTTCAGTTATAAAAGATATTATGACAGATTGGATTAGCACATCCATCAATTTGTGTGTCTATAAGTATTTCTTTTAAACATAGGTGCTCAAATTTCTATTTGTTTTGTTCTTCCCATGGATACAAGGTATCCCAATATAGAAAATTCTTTTTAGGATTACAAAAAAAAAAAAAACCCTTATATCAATGCACATGCATTTATATATTTGAGAAATACACAAATTAGAAAATACATGTGAACAGATTATTTTCTTCTGATTCTTGAGGATATAATATCACAATATTTATAACAGATGAGGAAAAATGGGTTCTTTTGTCATATGTCTGGTTATCTAATGTTAGCTATATGACTGCTCAAATGCAAAACGGCTTAGCTAAACATGGGGACCCTTGTAGACGCCCTTGTCCAATACAGATCACTTGGAAACTCTGAACAAACCTAGTAGGGGAAAAATTGATAAAATGCCAAACTCTGCATTTGTATTTGGAGTAATCTGAGGGCCAACTCCATCACCATCTTGCCCTTTGATTTTCCTGATCAGGAATGTGTTTTTTCACTACCTCTGCTTAGAAGCATGAACAGAAGATATATTCCTGCTCTTCCCTAAACCTGTAAACATTATACATTTCAGGTTCAAGAGTATGGTGACAAGAGCTTTAGTTTTCAAGGTAAACATCCACTTCCATACAAACTTTGGCTAATATTACTGAAGTACTTCACAGTATTTTGGAAATGAAATCAGAAAATGTTTTTTTTTTTTTTTTGTAAAAGTCATTTGATGATTTATGTTAAGTACCCTGATGCAAGAAATTGAAATTCATTACATAATAAAAACCAAAACTAGCTTATGGTACAAAAAGAATAAAAAACTAAAACATGTCTGTGCCTTTAATGAAGTCTACACCACAGAGCAAGCAGAGTTAAGCAAAAGCAATCACAATCAAAACAATTCCAAAAATCAACACTTACCCATATTTTGCAAAATTTGCCCAGTAGTTCATGATGGATCTGCTCAAAATTTCCTCAGCTCTTGTGTAGTTAACTCTTCTTTCCAGAGGCAAACCAAAGACAAACTCAATTTCATAACCATGCATCACTCCCATCCATTCTGGCCAAGGAAGTTGGGAAGATCGGTGTTCAAAATAGTAGAAAAAGGCATTATTTCCCAATTCTGAGAATTTTGTGGTGAACTCCAATGCAGGGCATATGATATTGTAATCTCCAAGAACATCATCCAAGGCCTCACGGTACTTTTCAGCTCTCTGATCATCTAACAAGTCCACATAATAAAAAAGAATCGCTTCCCTTCCAAATTCACTCACTCCTGGAAAATATATTTTTAAACCTTCTTGAAATTCTTTTCTAGTTATGATACTGTCATTATCTTTGCTGAAACCAGGAGCACCATATACTAAAAATGCTGTCCCTTCATCTTTATTAACACCCACCAAGATCTGGGTTTTTTTGAACTGTCCAAGTTGGAGTAGTGTGTCTGGCATATCAGTGAGAAAATCACCATCCACGACTGGACCAAAGTTTACAGATAAAAGAGTATCAGAGGGGACAACCAATAGTTCATTCAGTAGAATTTCCTGGGGATCTTTGTTTCGAAGGCATTTGATTATCTCTGTGTCATTTTCTTTAGAGCAACCAATAAATTTAGCTAAGGTCAGTGTTCTGTTCTTGGCTTCATCCAGAGACATTACTGCCCAAGGGGCATTAGAGGATCCACTTTGCAGAATGGCTCTGGTAAACAATGGCTGGCTTCTAGGAGAAAGTAAATGAAGGCTAACTGAACCCGCCCCTGCACTTTCTCCAAAGAGAGTTACGCTTTTAGGATTTCCACCAAAGGCTGCTATATTTTTTTGGACCCACTGTAGTGCCAACTGTTGATCAAATAAGCCCATGTTCCCTGGTACCTCAGGATTTCCTGGTAAAGCTAAGAATCCTAGGGCACCCACCCTATAGTTCATTGAAACTACAATAACTCTTTCAACCCGAGCCAGAAACTTGCCATCATAAACAGGTAAAGATGATGTTCCGGTTTGAAAACCACCACCATAGATCCATATCATTACAGTAGCATTTTTTGGTTTAGGTGTTGGAATCCACACATTCAGGTATAAACAGTCTTCACTGAGATCAGTGTTTGGGTTCCACATCTCTGATCCAGGGAAGCCTGGGAAACTTTGATCTGCATTCTGATAGCAAGAATTTGCATATTTTGTGGCATTCCAAATATCGGACCACTTGGTCAAGAATTGTGGCTTTTTGAATCGAAGTCTACCAAGAGGTGGCTGTGCATAGGGAATTCCCAGAAAGGCTGTCACTGTGCCATCAAGAACTGGCAAGTTCATCCCTCTGACTTTTCCATTCTTGGTTGTAATTATGATGTCTTCTTCCGTGTGTGACTTCCCAATGAGCACCCAGAGCAGAAGAAACCGCAAGAGAAATTGGATGCTTATGATTGTACCCTTGCTCTGCATATTGATTTCTGAAAGAGAGGTGATTAGGGAGTTTTAAAAGCCTCATGCATCAAGTATTATATTTTATTTATGATAATTAATTAAAACACAGTAGTTATAATTAACCCTACCAATTATGAAAACTAATAAATCTGCTACCACTATTAAGGTTTTATCAAAAAAAAAAAAAAAAAACAGAAAATGCTTGGAGATATTTCAGTTTTCAATTTAGAATAGAAATAAGTGGAATGGAAAAGCAGAAATCATTTCACTTTGGAAAGATTCATTATCAAGTGTCTGCAAAGAAGATTTAGTATTTAAATGTTTTTAGTGTTTGTTTAGTTTTGAGAGAGAGAGAGGCAGAGAAAAATAGAGCACTAGTGGGGGAGGGGTATTGAGAGAAGGAGACAGAATCCAAAGCAGTCTCCGGGTCTGTCAGCACAGGGGCCTGAAGTGGGGCTTGAACTCAAGAAACGTGAGATCATGACCTGAGCCAAAGTCGGAGGCTTAACTAACTGAGCCACCCGGGCACCCTAGAAGATTTAATATTTTCAAGAGGAAGTTTGTCCCAGGCATATATATATATATTTCTCCACCATACATAGACCCACCAAAAGTGGAATTAAGTAGTAGTCAATTTATGACAGATATAATTTCTACCTTGGTTAGAGGAGGAAATACAAGCTTGTGTATTTTCTGAAATACGCACTGTTCTATTCATGGCCAGCTTAGACTTCTGTTATTGTATTTTTCTGTTTCCATGGTCCCTTCTGTGGTCCTTTCTGCCTCATGGTTTCTTCCTCTACACAATTCAGAAGAGAATTTGAACAATCTGTTCATAGAATACTAAGTAACAAAAATACAGCAGTTGTCATTTATCTTAAAAATTGTGAAAATGAACACATCTGTGACCCCTATAAAGAACTATGGGAAAAACTGGAAGAGAAGGCTGCAGACATATAACACACAAGTTCTGGAAAGTGAATAATGAAGAAATTCCTTCTCTATACCTGAATTACAATGTCAATAGAGAGAACCAGTAGCTGATAATATATCGTGTGGGAGAAGATAGTTTGAAGGAATTTAACACTCAGGTATTACTCAATGCACATCTATTATTTGTTAATTGATTAACAACTTGTGATTATAAATATGTTGACATGATCAGATTAGTTGCATTTTGATAGTGGACAAAATTAGTGAAATTAAGAGAACTAATGCTGAGAAATTACTGGAAAAGGTAGAAGAAAAAGCAATATTTGACATTTAAAAAATATTTATTGATGACATGAAGAGATTGCTTATGGAAATCAAAGTTTTATTAAAATTTCATAATTCACACTCGAATTTCTTTGAAATTAATAACATTTAAAATTCAGATTCTGAAACTCCAAATGACAAAGAGGGACACAAAAATGTAATGCCCATATCAATAAAAAAAACTACTATCTTTATATAATTGAAAGAAGACCTGATTAAAACGGTCAAATACAAACACTGACTCCATCCACACAATAATAACAAAGGTCCATAAATGTGCAAAATTTTTTTCTTTATTATTTTTGGTATTATAATTGTAAAACAATCTATGTGTCTAAGAAGCTAATCATGTGAGCATTGAGAAATTGTATTAGTGTGTGTGTGTGTGTGTGTGTGTGTGTGTGTGTGTGTGTTTAATTTAGATTATCTCAGAAGGCAGAGAAGAAGGCATCATCCTGAAAACTGTGCCAGAGTTATAATTTTCACATTTTAAATCAACCTCATTTACCACTGCTAATAGTGCAGCTAGTGATCAAAAAGTATTTCTTGAGCCCCCCAAAAGATCTAAATAAATTGATCAATTGTATACAGTATTTTGTTCAGTGTACTTATAGATCTCTTTATCTCTGCCTCTGTCTATATCTATATAGCTATACATGTAGATCTTATTCTTTCAATGTCCATAAGTATATGCATATTTTTACATATATGTCTATATATAATGATTATTATGGTAATCAAGTTTTAAAAAATCAAAATGTGAAATTATTTTATGTTCTCAAATTTGATACAATTGAATCTGTGTTAAGACCATTGAAATATATTATTGAAGTATATAATATCTTAATACCATTTCTATATTATATTATTTCTATACTATGATATATTTATATTATTTATGATTATATTATAGTATAATCTCACACTATTATGATAATGTAATAATAATGTAAAGTTTCCTGTAGACTTGACACTTACTAATGAGATTTTATATTTCTGACAGTTTAGGAGTTTTAGAGGCATGACTACCACAGTCTTTTTTTTTTCCTTTTGATAATTTCTAAGCCCTTTCTTTTAAATAAATTTCAGTGACATTTGGAGAACAAAATGCTGCAATGGATTTTTTTTCTTTTTTAAAAACCTGTTTGGGAAGGAAAAAAAGAATTAAGATACCAAGTGGGTTTACTTTAAGCTGCATTTCAATAGATTAATTGCAGCATCTCTGGTTGGCCTCATTCCTCCCTGGCTCAAGCTATGTTCTTCTGAGTCTGAAGCAGAGATTGTCTGGGCTTTTTTCTTGTTTTTATATAAATATTATTTTGCCTTTATTAACAAAACACCTAATGCTAATAATTTTGGTCTCTGATACTTTTCAAACATTTGTTGTACAGTTTATTAATTTTATTGCACAGCAAGTATAATACCACCGAAATGTTTTGTTTTTGCATGTAATTAATACATGCAATAATCTTCCTTGACTATTTAAAAAAAATATCTACTATAACAGTTAAAAGGTTGTCATATCATTCCCATGCCACTTAGCTTGATTTACATAACTGTTTCTTATATGGTTTTATTTATATTTGTGCTGAATAGGTGTTAATGTTGTATAGTATGATTCATCCAAATAATAACTAAGCTTGCTTTTTCAACCATTATCTGTGAGTCATCATCTTATAAATAATGTAATTAGGAACATTCAAAAAATTCATTGTAAGCATGTGTTCACTGCAAGAATGGTAATATAATTCCAACTCACTATCATGCTACCTGTTGGAATGTTTATACACCATATTATGAAATCTAGACTTTAATACAAAAATACTCATGTGCTCACATACTCATTGTTAGTGTAGGCTAATATTTTTATATTTAGCCGCAGCACTTATTTAAATAAGCATTTTCATAATCTGGTATTCTCTAGTCTAACAGGTTTCTCTGTAGTTTTACTACTAAGAGATATTTGTATTTTTAGTATATGCTATCACATGATTAAATAATCAAAAGATAAATAAAGGAGACTAAGAAAATTTTATTAGTTTGTATGTCTAAATCTTTATTTTTTAACCAAATTGATGTTTATTCATTTTTGATAGAGAGGGGTGGGGAGGGGCAGAAAGAGACAGGCACAGAATCTGAAGCAGGTTCCAGGCTCCAAGAGTCAGCACAGAGCCCCATGTGGGGTTCGAACCCACAGACTGTGAGATCATGACTTGAGCCGAAGTTGGTCACTTAACCAGCTGAGCCACCCAGTCACCCCATATATATCTAAATCTTTATTAATAATTAAACCATTTTCTTCAATAAATTCTAGTGCAAATTGGCTAATGTCACATTAAATAAACAATTTAAACTCTGAGAATACATAACACGTTTACTATAAAGAATAGGGAAAATTTTCATACCAAGAACAACTGAATATCTAAATTTAGATCATTTAACTTACTGTCATAGTTTTTGAAAGAAAGGCAGGAGTTTTTGTTTGGAATTGCAAAAGAAATTGAATGATGGAAGTGGGAAGAGGAAAAAGCTGAAAGATATTTAAGACTATAGTATTCTAAGGATATCAAGTGCTCTAGGATATCAAAATCTACTGGCCATCTTTGGAAAATATTCTAAACTTTGAATAGTAAAACTTTGAAAAATAAAAAAAAGCGAAAAATACATTTTTTGGATTTTTGATTTAATTTTGAAAGCATCAATTTTAAGAAATATGTTATGCTATAAGATATGGGTGTAAAACGATTGATAGAAAGAGCTATTTATTTGCCATAAATTTGCCATAGTTGATTATCAAACACATTTTCAAAATAATTGGCCACCCACGGTCAAGCAAATATTGATAACAGTTTTCTCTGAGTGTAATTTCTGTTTTTAAAAACAGTATAATATGTATTTCTATATAAAAATAAAGCTTCTTAAAATAGTCGGGCAAGAGACATCTAGATGATATGATCTAGAACAAGCGTCTCTAAGATGTATTTGGCCAAAGTAAGACAGTTAAACCTTTATACCAAACCTAAAAAGCTTGTTTTGTTGCAGGCTATCTGAAGTGGGCAATTGAGGAAGTCTGTTTATAATAGACTCTACCACTGCCTTTCAGGGATCTTTCTGATACCTTTTAGGCAATAAAAGAATGTGTACAGATAGAAGACACGATGTTACGTATTAGAAATGTTAAGATCTGTATCTCTCCTCAACTCGGAAGAATATTCACAAAGTCTTCCTTGTGTGAATAAATCAAACATTTAATATTAGAGAGATAACTTGGGTCTTCTTTGAAAGTTGAGTCTGGTCTTAGGTTGACATCTATTCAACTATAATTCTCTAACATCCTGTACAGTTCAGTTTCTAAGAATAAGCAGATTTTGGCATGAAAGCATCAGTATGAAGACAACATGTAATTTAAACATGTTATTAATTTTTATCAAAAAACGACTCAAAGCAGAAACTAAATTTATAAACAAGATGTGACTTGCTAAGATATTATTAACTTATATTTCAAAAACTGAAATGTGGAATAGATCTCAAACAGTTTCTTAAGGTTAAAGAAGCAGAGCATTAAAAACAAAAAACAACGAAAGAACAACAAATCTAGGAGAATAAAACAACTTTGCAAATCCAATTAGAAATTTTATTTGTCATTCAAAGATAATGTTATTTCAAAATCACAGAGAATTTCTGAAGATCTTCATTTAAAGTATAAAGACATTTAAAAACTCATGTTCATCCTTAAGAAAGTTCCTATTTACATAAATGAAATATAATTAAGCTTACCATCAGTATGAGATAGTTTATATTATGGAAGATATTACATAGACTAGGGATAGAAACTTCTGGTTGAGTTTATTACTATGTTATACACTCATAAAGATTGGGAAGGCCTACTCTTGAAATAAAAGGAAATTATATATGGAAATCATAAACAATGAAATAATTTTGTTCACATTTCAGTTTACTTTTATCATTCATACATATTACACTCAATGTTCAATACTCTGATTAAATAAGTACTGATATCATCAAAATAAGAGTAGATTTGCCAGACAACAGGATGAATAGAAAATCTATATTTCTAATTGTTTCCATAATAATAGTAATAATAGAAAATTTCCAATATTTTGCTATACTTTAAATGCACATATTAAAAAAAAAAGAGGACAAACAGGACAAAGGTGGGGGGAGTTCATAAATGAAATTAGAAAACAGAATTTTCTTTTAGATACAAGAAACTTACACCTCATTCTTTGCCAGTTTGATACTGGTAAAGTTTCAGATGACAAAATGTTGATTAAGAAAAGTACCCTGTCAAGCCAGACAATAAGAGGACTATTCATTTCTTTCCACTTAAAAAAGAAAAAAAATAGACTAAGACAGGTCAAAGACCACTTTTATTACCCTTTTCAGGAGAGATTCACTAAATCGTGCTTTTAAGGGCAAAATAGAGCATAAAAATATTTCCTTCAGGGAGTGCCCTGAGAACATACATCACAGTGATTCCACAAGTGCTGCGGTCCTTTACACAAAGTTGAATAAATTCATTATTTTCTCAGCAGTTAAATGGACTCAGTTTGCGTTCCTTGAATAATAGGCAGATTTGATGCATGTGTCTGCTGGCTCGCTTCATCTGTCCCATTTGCAATAACTGTCCTCCACAGAGCACCAAAGGGGCACAGCAGACCAGTGAAGGGATAACAATCCTCCTACAGAATGAGGTTCACCGCAAGTTGCATCTCTACACGAACACGTAAATTCTGAGCAGCTTACCTGACTCACTGCAACAAAAGATGATAAAGTTTGCAAGGAATGGAAGTCATGGAATACTTCAGGGAAATGCAGAATGCAGCTGCTGCTCCAGCCTGTAAATTGGACTGCACTGACATTACAATCAACTGTTACTGACAAAGCTCGCGAGAGTTGGCAGCAGCAACTTGATCTAGAGGCAGCCAATCTTTACACTCTGACATCTGTTCAGAGGCTAATGGTACGAATGCAATAGTGATTCATTTACAAAAGTATCACTAGATTCTTTACGAATTGCAGGCGCTAGTTTCAGAGTAAGGGGAAAAAAAGAGAAGCTGCTTTAACTAACAGAAGCTGATATTGAACAGAAAATGCACGTGTTTTCCTTTTTAAACACTACCAGAACTTTTAAGTGTTTTTCCTCTTTTATAGAATATGAAATTTTTGTGCTTATTTTAAGATTTAAAGACGTGCACATTGTCCTGAAGAAGTGTGGTATTGAAATTCTTTGTACCTTCAATCTGTGCCTTGCATGTAGTTATAAAGGAGTGCAAAAGAGGAAATAGGAAACAAAATAATTACTCTGTAGATAAAACTATGCAAATCAAAAGATTACTTATACTAACTGAATGTATGTCTCTATTAGTTATGTCCTTTCAAGCACTGTGCCCCGATACTTTCTTTAAGTTATACAAATCTCAGCATTGGTAATTTCCTATTCAGGGGCCCTGCAAGCAGTCAAGTGTGATGAGAAGCAACAATTTTCTCGTCAAAACAAAAATACAATGAACAATCTTCACCAAACTCTTAAAAAGACACATTTATCAGCTGGAAGAGTATGAATTCCCAGGGATGTATTTATAACTTTCGGGCTTTTATCTTCCTTGAAATATATATTTAGGAAAATGAAAAAAATAAACTTGAATGCCTCTTTCTCAGTGCAGTTATTTCTTTATCTGTTGCAAATGAGTTTTAACTTTTAAATCTCTCACTATTGGGCTCACTGAGGACTAATCAGTAGGCATGTACTTATAGATAAACCCATTTTTGTTTTTAATATTGTGCTGAAATATCAAACATGCAAACATAAGAGCTGTCATTTGTTATGCATACTATCTTGTTCCAGTCATTATAATAGACAGTTACATAAATTATTTTATTTTATTCCAAAAAATATATAAGTTAAATATCACTAGTCATATTTCTCAATGAAGAATCTAAGGCTTACAAAGATAAGAAACTTGTTATATATCCTACCGCTAGTAGTTGTTGGAATCAAAATTTTAACTTTGATTTGCCTGATGTCATGTCACGGTAACCGTTTCTAAGATAACAGCAATTTTGGTCTTAAAAATGATCTTTTCTGCAAAAATTGCTACCCAGGAGGTATTTATGACATAAAAAATTTCCAATCACAATGATCCCTAATGCATTTAGAATGTAGTTTATATAATGATTACCTAGTCACAAAAAAAGTTACAAAATACACGGTCTATCTAAAAGGAAGGAGGGCTTTTTAAAAGGGAGTACACTGACAATTAAGCAATGCTTTGTAAAGTGATGGCATTTCTGTTTAAAATGTAGTCATTCTAGCGAAAGAGCATTCATTGGTTTAATAAATGTGATTTGGTATGCAAATGTCAAAACTCTCTCCAACACAGCTCTTTTGCACTGTTTTCTGGACCAGCATGACTTATTCTCAAATCCTGCAATTGTCAAGGGATGTTTTTGATATTAGCGAATTCGGCAGAGCATTTTGCACACTCCTACTATCCATTCACCACCAGGTAAAATATAGCACATGGATACACATATTTCATTTTCATCTGGTAAACAAGAAGCCAAACAATAAAATAATCTGTTGCAAGCAGATTTTTATTTTGAACACATGTTTGCGTTGGCTGACTAGCAGCATCAGCTGACTACAAAACCTGGCAATTTTTCCTCAGTTCAGTATTTTCACTTCAGTGAAGCATCTTCAGCCACTGCCCCTTTAGTTTGTTTTCTTTGATTTCTCAGCTATCCTACATTATCTGATGCATTATTTCAGTGCATTTCTTCCTCCTGTTTTATTTGAAGGTTTCTTCCATTGTGGCTCAACATACAATGTAGCAGGAATCTCGCAGAGTCCTCACACAGAGACTTTTCTTTCCAGGAAGCAACTTTATTCCTGTCAGCACTGCTCAGTTGGGTTCATACCAGAAGAACTGAGCCCCGAAGGAACATCCCGTGGCACAGTTTTTTTTGTTTTTTTTTTAAATACATTTTCTATTTCTTTGTCTCCCATATATGGTAACACACACAATATTAAGTAGTCTCAGTTTACAAGGTCATGAGGGTCATGAGGGCACATAGCCAGGTTACCTTGAATTTTTTTTTCTTTTCTCTCTCTTTTTTCTCTTAGGGAGGGCACCCTACCACATTCCCCCCTTTGATGCTCAAAACCCTCTATTTTGGGTCAAAGAGCATCATCTTGGTTTAGAGGTTTATATTTTTATAGCATTATTACATGAATGGCCATCCTTTTTAAATCATGGCCTCAGTGAGACTGGAGACAGACTGTACAATCAAGGGAGCTAAGCAGGGTAAGATTAAGCACCCTCCCCAAATTAGAAGGGTAATTCCCACGAAGGTTTTGAATCCCCTGAGAGTTGAAAACCATCCTCTAAATAACTCCCCGGGTTTCCAACCATTCCAAGTCTGGACTGGGACTTGAGCAACCTTTCCCATTTGATCTGTGATGTCCTCTGTGACTTTTCCCTCATCATCTCTCTGTAGGCAGCAGTTGCTCAGGTTAAGTTTTCCACAAACACCTCCCTCAGAAGCAAAGCAGGTAATCTAAGGCCAAGCGATTTTGATAGATGGCCTTGTGCACTTTGGTTTGCCGCGTGGCTAGTAAGTTAAGAGCTCTGGCAGTTTCATTGGTTATAATTTCTACAACTGCTTGCAGTCTGATTATGTGGTTTAGCATGTAAATGGGAGTGCAGCAGCCCCAGGACCCATCCTCTGCCCAGTTGGCAGGGCCATAATACTGGATTATATGCTCAGGAGGCCATTTATCATCTTTTTAATTGCCAATTTGTAAAGCACACTGCTTCCTGTGAGTCTCCCTGTCCCTATACACTTGGACTCCCAAATATTTCCCTCTGGCAAGTGGGAGCAGGAAGAAAGATGGATGAATAGTTTCCAGCACATATGACCCTGACCAGACTGAGGGAAGTATTATATAGGATGTCCTTCCACAGATCTAGTATAGTCCACCTGGACCTGCCATTTGATGGCTGTGACATTGTCTCAGGCCTCTCAGAGATGAGACAAGTTAGACAAGAGGTGGGGATCTGGCTCAAGGTGATCTGGGGTCCCCCCCGACAACTGGGTTTTTCGGGTAGTTGAGTTATAAAATCTTTGGCGTAGGCATGTTAAGTTTTTAAAAGAGACAACAGTGAACTTTTTCCCCACTACTCAAGACAGTTTTTCCCAATAATTGAGCTCTTGAGAAGCCAAACCCCAGTAGTAGGCCTGGGGTGTTTTGTTTTACTATAAGGTTTGTGGGGATCTAATTTTCTAGGCTCTAATGGCCATTGTTGCCCCATGTCAGTGGCAATGAAATATCCTTTCCACAAAAGGAAGGTGAGTGTCAACAGAAACCTCTCACCACATTTCCAGCTGGCCAGGCAGCCTTGGCCTATCTTATGGCAAAGAGTAGAGCAAGAATCACAATAATAGTGAGAACTAAAGCGTGACAATGCATCAGAGTAAGGAAACAGATATAGAAAATAAGGACAGTCTTTCGTTTCGCCAGATCGTGGATTCCTCAAGCTTTTGCCGTACGTAGATTAGCAGGACTCCAGTCTGTTGGAGCCTGGGGAGTTGCAGATCGCTTCTTCCTATGGTCAGCTTGCACAGCGTTGATGAATCAGGAATACACTCCCAGTTTCGAGAGGGCAGCTTCACTCTGCTGTTGTGAATCCAGGGACCCACTTTGGCCACCTTTACTGCAGTAGGGGTGGACAAAATGGCAGTGAATGGGCCCCTCCAGAGGGGTTTTAGGGTTTGGTTTAGGGTTTCACTCCTTTATCCATATTGCATCTCCTGGTTTAAAGGGGTGAGTGTCTGTGGTCAGATTCATATGTTATTGCTCCCTGACTCAGTGGTGTAAGGTGGTTAAGGTAAAGCCAAGGGCCCGCATCTGTTGTCTTAGGGTTAGATTCCCTGTCTCACTTAGATCCCCCTGCCTTATGCCCTTGGTGCCCATAAAGGATTTTATAAGGGGAGAACCCCGTCTGCTTTAGCCTCCCACCTGCAGTTGCAGTCTGCCTCCCTGAAGGTCCCTTATCTCTCCCTGCCTAATGTTAACCCTTTCCCTATGTATTTCTCCCCTGAAATAGGGCCTGTAACTGCTGTTAGGAAAAAGGGATGATGACTGCTCTGGCTTCTGCAAGCTGATAAGGGGCGATGTAGGGTATAGCAGTTAGAGTCTTCCCAAGGGTCAGTCAAGTGGCCCACAGTATGGTTTTATAGGAAGGCTGGCAGGCATAAGAGAGCATAAACGTTAGGAGACACAAAGAGAAAAACAAAGTAAAGATTATATTGACCAACAAGATGGCATCTTAAGATAATGTATATAGTTTCCAAACCTGTCCAACAATCTAGGAGAGACCCTGGCTATGTAAACATATATCAGGGAATCTCTCATAACCCAGGTGATGGAGAAGCAGGAGCAATAAGTAATTAATGGTGGTTCTATTTTTAAGAGTTTGGTCCTAACTTACTTTAAAAAAAAATTAAAGCATCTAATGCTTGTGAGGTGTTATTTAGAGATTTCCTGAGTATGGGCTGACAGTTTGCTTTATTTTGAGGTGTAAAACTTTTCCAAGAGCAAGGCGTTCTCCTAGAGAAAGAGTCAAGGCAGCTATTTACCATTATTAATTGGTAAATTTTTAGGTAAGCCAAACCTGGGTATTATTTTATAAAGCAGGATTTTTATTACTTTTTGTGCCTTTTCTGTCTTGAAGGGGAAGGTCTTTACCCAATTAGTAAAAGTATTGAAACCTAATTGTCAGTCTTTTCTGGAGAGCCTCCAGTTTCTTGATTGCCTGGGAGAGCAAGTTTGTGGTTGACCTCACAGGCTGATACTACTTTCAGTAAACATCCTTTGGGCCATTTGGTAAGTTTTGTCTCTCCCTAAATGAAAGGCTCGATGCTGTGTTTTAATGATCTTTTAGCCCTGTGAGCTTGGTAATAATAATTGCCCTATGTTTGTAACCATTCCAAGGGCTGGAGACAGTGTCTAGGAGTCAAACCCCAGTTTTTTTGGGTTTTTTTTGGGGGGTGGGTGGGGAGAGTAGGTCGGATTGAGTCTCCTTTAATAATTGATATGGCAGGCAAACTATTTTCCTGAACCCTGGTATCTACAGCCTAAAATATCTAGTAATTTCCCAAAACTCACATCATTGTTTATTCTGTCCTGGAGTTAGTAGCAATGTCCATTTCTAGCAAGGGAGTAAGGCTCTCTGGCATTATCAGGAAAGAATGAGAAAAAAAAAAAAAAAAAAAAAAAAAACTAGGTTTTCCCATATACATCCCAGGGGCTGAGAGAAAAATTTAGTTAGAAGTTTTCCAGAGATGCCTCTAATCGTTATGCTGCATTTGGATAGCTGGCCTGGAGTGGAAAGGAGGACAGAAAGGGTAGCTCTGGTGTTAAGAAGGAAATCAACCAGTTTTCCTTCTGTATTTAGAGTTACCTGAGGCTCTGGGTTTCTGATAGACAGTTGGTTTAGGGGAGCCACAGTGAAGAGCCCTAGGCCCCAGTTAGTCCCTTTCCAGGGACATTGGTTATCGGAACCTTCACAGATAGAGGTCCCCGAGGGCATTCAGATATCCAGTGATTGTCTCCACATAAGGGACATGGCTTATGGGGTTTTCATTTTGGTTGTCCCCTCTGAGGACATTCTCATTTTAGTGCTCCGAACGGCCATATAAATGGCACCTGGTGCCAGGACCTTGGGAAGTCTGGTCTGACATAGTACATAAGGCCACAATTAAGGCCTCAGATTTTTTTTTTTAAGCCTCCTTTTCTGTATATTTTTTTTCCTCCTCCTGATCTTGGTTGTAATATACCCAACTGGCAGCTCATAAGAGCTCCTCTAGGGTCCCTTCAAGGCCAACAGCCAATTTTTGCATTTTCTCTGAATATCTAGGGCTGATTGAGTGACAAATTTGTCCTTTAAAATCATCTCAGCTTTAGGGGTGTCAGGGAAGATAGCCATATATTTAATGACAGCCTCCCACAACCTCTCCAGGAAGGCCCTTGGGCTCTCACTTTGTGTTTGTAAAATAGTGGCTAATTTAGCATAATTTAAGGGTTAAATCTTAGATTTCCTTATTTATTTACTATTTATTTTTTCAAAACATCTGTCTCATTAAGAGTCTGATTTAACAAAAGCGTTGTATCTTTCCAGGTCAACTCAAAAACATACATAATATTCTGAAAAGCATTTATATACTTGTCTGATCAGAAAATTTACCTAGATCTTCTTTTATCTGTCTTAAACCTTGTAATGTAAAGGGTTTTTCTTCTGGCATTTTAGCTTATTGTAAGGGAAACATGTTTGTTACATTACGGGGATGGTCTGGGTAAGGTGGGTGGCAGGGCGCAGAATTGTGTTTTGTTTTTAAATATAGACCCAGGACCTGAGGAGGAGGAGGCTGAGGTGGAAGACTTCCCTTCCCTTCCCTTCCTCCTTCTCTAGGTCTGGTTTGGATACAGGTAAGGGGTCCTTAACTGTTTCCCCTCCTGATTGCTGGACTTCAGAAAGGGTTGCCATTAAATCAAGATCCACCTTACATTGCTTACATATATCTTGATTTTTTTTTATTAAGGCCCCAAAACCATGAACATGGGGGAATTCTCCCTTCACATTTGCAAAACAAGTCCAATTGTGGAACAGTATTGTCAGTGAAATTTCCCCCTGGCAGCCAGGTCCCCTATTCCAATATGTATTGGGGCCAAGCCTTTGTGCAAAAGAAAATGAGTCATAATGCATTCCAAAAGAATAATGGCCTTGGTTGGGGAATTACCCATCTATAGGAAAAAGGAAGAAAGCTGGCTCTTCTCTCAGTTTCCTATAGTTGGCCAGGAGATGAGGTTTCTGGCTGGCTATGCGACTGGCAGCCAAAAGCCCTGTCAGTCTCCCGAGGTGCTGGGAGTAGTCATTCTTAACCTGGCTTGACCCTATCTCGGAGAGCTGACCTGGTCTTTCCTATTTTTCTCTTACCCCTCCGTTTCCTGCCTGCAGGATCTTGGGGGAATGGACTGTGATCAAGCAAGACTTTCCTGGCTATCGTAGGATGCACTAATTTTACTTTGACCCAACAGTAACTTACATATTGCTCACTGGCCATTGAGGAAGGAGGTTAAGGGGCCAACATCAAGGTCTATTTCACTTCTTTTTTCAACAATGCCCGCATAAATATGTTTCAGCCATGTGGATATCCATTTTTGGCATACAGCAGGCTAACTTTAGTAAAATGACTCCTATGTATCTTAGCAAAAGCCCTTCATTTATCACTCATCACTCATATGGCAGAGGCATCCATTACTCTGCTAAACAGGAACAACACAAACGTGGAGGATTTGGAGGCTGGCACCAAGGGTATTACCATCATTTTCGCAGCCTTTGGATCAAATCAGGAGGAATTTTAATCTTAACCCAGTGTACTTTTAAAATCCATTTATTTTAAGCTTAATCTGTCCCGACCACACATAAAACTTCTTTTTAAAGATTTTCCTTCATGAACCTTCTACAACTTTTCTTTGCATTTAGATTTTGTCCCAAGCCATTTCTCTCCAAATAACCAGTCTCATTTAGGACAAAATTACTTTCTTTTACCTTCAACAAAAATATATTTCCATTTCTTATTTCTTTCATATCTCCTACATTTCTACGTACAGAGTTGCTTTTTTAAATTTTTATCAGTTTTAACTACATTTTAACTACATTTAGCAGAATTTTAAGTCTTATAAACCTAAGTCTCCAGTGAAAACTAAGTAGCAACCAATAGTGAACTCTATGCTACATCAGAATTTTTTTAGATGGCAAACTTATAAATCCATTAAGCATAAAATATGTTTTCCCATAGATCCATATATCATTAGTTTCTCTGCAGCAAGTCAGAAGCACAAACCTACATCTAGTAATTAGTGCTTTAGCCTCTTATCTCATTAGATATCCAATGAATTCAGTCTTAATTTATCATGCAAGGAAACATTTAACATTTTGGGTTACCAAAGACTTTGAAAGCTGTCTTAACAATTACCCATGAAAACTTTGAGACAGACAAAATTAACCATCATTTTAAGTCACCTTTTTGCTAACAGATTACAACAGAGTTAACAAGAGCTTATTTGACCTTTAGAAAACCTTAGGTAGAAAAAAGTTTTATATATTTAATGCTGATAACTCTAAAGATATATAAAGACCAACAAACTTAACTCCACTTAAATACCAAATATGTTCCATCTGCGTCCATTTAAAAGTTAATCAATTTGTTCCCCATTGTCTATTTTTACCTGGGGCATCAGTGGGGAAATCTGAAGTGTGTGGTCTTTGCTTCACGACCTCTAGGGTGGGAGGAGGAGTTGACAGTGCCTGAGGCACTGAGGAGCCAGTTATGCAGGCTGCCCCCCCCCCCCCAGGTGGTGCAGTAAAGGAGCAGGGGAAGGGAGGGCAGAAGAGGAGAGGTGCCAACAGAAGGTAGAGAAAGAGAATCCCCTGTTTTAAATCTTGTCAACTCAGACAGAGGAGCCGACTCCAGGTTTCTTTTGTTTTGGTTTGTTTTCCATTAGTGGAATTAGGCAGTCCATGTCAGTCCAGAGAAGATAGGGAATTTCCCCAAAACAAAGGGAGTTTCGGCAGCTGCTTAGGAATATTCCTTAAAGTGCCCTTTCTAAGGTAGAATAACCAGAGACAGTTGGCTCTAATTATAATTGTCATTGACCCAGGAAATGAAGGAGAGACAAGTCCCCACACACAGTCACAAGGCGACTCCAACCTGCTACCCAGTGCCCAGTGCCTTAGAGTTGCAGCTTCATTCCTCGTCCCTTGTGGAACTACTAGGGCAACTCTGGGAGGTGATCAGGCTCCCCTTCTGTCTCTTAGGGACAGGTCTGCCAAAACAAACCCTGATTCTTACCAGTCTGACAGGCAGTGCTCCTTAAGCTGGTTCCTGGGCCTCACAGGTTCTGTTGGTGCACACGGGGTCCTCACCCCGGTGCGCCAGGAGGGATAGTCTCCTGCAGATCAAGTGGTCCACTGGCACCAGGTGAGCTGCCTCTCCCAGTGCCCTGAGGTCATATCCTCTGTGGCAAAGGAGGTGGAAACACACCATCTCTGAATCCTGGACACGAGCCCCCAGGTAATGTAGCACGATTCTCGCACAGAGAGTGGTGACACCGAGGCCTTTCTTTCCCGGAAGCAACTTTATTCCTGCCATTACTGCTCAGTTAGGTTCACACCTGAAGAACTGAGCCCCGAACGTCCCAGGGCATAGTTTTTTTTTTTTTTTTTTTTTTAATACATTTTCTGTTTCTTTGTCTCCCATACATGGTAACACACACAAACATGTAGGCTGATTAAGCAGTCGCAGTTTACAAGGTCATGAGGGATGTTGTCACGTAGGCGCATACCCAGGTTACCTTGAAGTTTTTTTCTTTTTTTCTTTTCTCTCCTCTTTTTTCTCTCCTTAGGGAGGGGACCCTACCCCAAGAACAGCTCAACAGCTGTTTTACTTCTGTGATATCATTTTTTTTTTTTCTTTTACATATATCCAGCCAACCATGTAGGTCAAAGGCAGTGAGTTGTGTTTTGTTGTTGTTGTTGTTTTTTGTTTTGCTTTTGTTTTGTTTTGTTTTTGAGAGAGAGAGGGCACAAGTGAGTGAGGGACAGAGAGAGGGAGAGAATCCCAGGAGGAGCAGAGAGAGAGAGAGAGAGAGAAGCAGGGCTCACCTGAAGCAGAGCTTGTATTCACCCCATGCAGAGCTCCCGTTCACCCAAAGGGGGCTGAGCTCACCCTAAGCGGGGCTCATGCTGTTATCTATTGAGTATGCCTTGTAAGTGATGCTCCTGAAATATCATAGGACACTGCTCAGATTTGGCAGCCACATATGCTGAAGCTCAGGCAAGACAACCATTGTGGTCTTGACTCTATGCTCATTTTCAGTTAGTCTATCATGGTGGCTTTTTTGCCTTTAGGTTTTCATTGTAACTTAGGTACCACTGAGCTGGTTGTTTTCTAGAGAGCAGCATTCAAGGAGATTTGAAAGAGTGGGGAATCCTAATCCCATATTACACGTTAGTCTTCCTTAGGCATACTGATGCCACAAAATGCCCTAATCTTTTATTAATACTTTGTTTTTTTGACAAGAATAATGCCTTCTCTAAAGAAAATATGGATTACAGAAAGGATATTTTTACATTTTACATATCACAGAGATGGAAAAAATCATGTGATGTATTTTATTCTAAAAAATGTATACATAATTATAGAGTTATATATAGCAGTAGTCAAATAGGTTATCATAATTTGTTTCCTTTTAAAAATTTATCATGATATTATTTTTTATTAAAATATTTTAATGACCAAGTGATATAGTGAAAGTACCATAATTTATTGCACATTTGTTATATTTATTATAATAATTTTAGCTAATAACTACTGCTTGCAAACATTGTTCCAAGAACTTTAAATATATTAACTCATTTAAAATTTAAAAACACCTTTTAAATAAGACAGTTATTATCCCTATTTTACAGCTGTGGAAATTTAGCCATGAAAGTTTTAAGAAACTTGACAAAAATCATGCAGGTAATAAAACTATTTTCTAGTATTTTTTATGTAAACGCTATTACAATTGACATATTTGCATATGGATATTTAGATGTAACTTTTGCTTATTTTCTTAATTTATTTTCCCAGAATTGGAATAACTGAATATGACTAGTACAAAATAAATGACTTTTTTTGCAATCTTCTGAGAGCCTCCACAGACTTTTAAATAAGAATAGGTTTCCAGGGGCTCCTGGGTGGCTCAGTCCCTTAAGTGTCTGACTCTTGATTTCAGCTCAGGTCATGATCTTAGAGTCATGATCTCACAGTGCTGAGATGGAGACCACTCTGGACATGGAGTCTGGTTAAGATTTCTTCTGTCCCTTGCCCACTGGTGCTCTGTCTCTCTCTTTCTCTCAAAAAAAAAAAAAAAAAAAAAAAAAGTTCCCACCTTCTGGCAAAAAAAAAAGGAAATCTTCTTAATCAGAATAAATCTGAGCAAGTCTCTGGAGCCAAGAGACTGTACATTCAAATACCTGGGTGTGGAAGGTGCTTAAAAGTAGATTTTTGGACAAATTTTAGAAGTGGGCCTAGCCCTGCAAACAATAAAATTATTTAAGAGTGTGGAGGTGGCAAATATGGAAGTGCCTGCAGGCAGTGGCAACAGAGCTACAACAGAGATCTTTTGGAGTTAAGGAAGACTGGATGAAGGGGAGTCTGAAGTAACCCTGTGCTATTTATATGGGTATACAGGTAGTTTGTATAGAGGAGTTCTGGATAGAGATTTGTAGGCACCAACAATTTGGTTAGAGTCTAGAACACTAGACTCTAAGGAAACACACTCTGAAACTAAATCACACAGGGCCTAAACAAAGAAAGAGAAACTCATTGTTCTAAACATGACGAAAGGGAAAAGAAGCGGCACCTTTCCTTGTTTACCATCTAAGTTATTGAACTGGCTTCAATATACTCTTGCCAAACATTTGATTCATCTTGGAGTTCTACTTTCAGAAAAACTGTACATTAACATGCCACAGAATCAATCCAAGTGCTCTTTGAAGATCCAGATTCCTGGACCACATCCTTGGCCTTTGGCTTTAGAAGATCAGTGGTGGGATCTTCTAAACTAGCCTCCTCTGTGGGGTTGACTAGGGAAGTTCACAGACCACACTGTAAGAGGCAGGGTTCCAGGGTTGGGTTCCTCAGGAAATTGCTAGTCTATCATATGTACAGTTTATCTTTTTCCTCCTATCTACTCATGTGCAATTATATCTTTAACTTTACGCTAACTTGGAAATGTGTCAAATATAATATTTTGTAGTAGGCTTTCATATAACTGCTATCATATATTTCTTTTCAGCTTAATTTTATTGCCTGTATTTTAACTGGTTTTATGGTTTTACTATAATGTTACTAACTCATTTTCATTGTAAAGATAGATTGTTTTAAATTTATCATGGATAGTAATATAAAAATGGACATAATAATTGCAAATATCTTTATACATCTATTGTTTTTCATGGAATAATTACCTAAATCCGAATTGTTCAAGAGTAATTTACAGTTTATGGCTAAGACATATATGACCAACTACCTACAAAGTATTATCAATTTAAATTTCCAATGCACATTAAGAAAATGTTTCTTTTCTAATGCTCAAAGAAAATAGATTGTTATTTATTTTCCCATTTCACTTGATAAAATATTATTATGTTTAATTCATTTGCTTATTGCTACGATTTTCTTGGGTTTATTAGTTTTCTGAAATGTAACTTTTACTTAGATGTAATTTCAAATGAATGAAAAAGTTTCAAAACTGTTTAAAGAAGTCTCAGATACCTTTACCCAGATTCACATGTTAATATTTTGACCCATTTCAATATCATTTTTTCTTCACATATATGTATATGATAATATATGTGCATGTATACATATGTGCCTCTTATTTTTTTCTGAGTTATTTCAGTGTTATTTGCAACTAACAAACAAATAAAAGGATATCCTTTACCCTAAACTGTCCTATAAAATCTATGAAAATCCTCTGGCTATTGATATAAGTGAATTCAATCAGCAGTGTGATAAATAGAACACAACTGAACAGCTCTGTTATCGAGGGGCAAGGCTAACTTAAAAAAAGACAACTAATAAACAAAGAAGGAATAATATGCTAGAAGCAAAAATTTGACAAACCCTGGTGAAAATATTGAGTCAGGCAACAATTAACAATTGATATTAAAATCATTAGGTATATGACTGAGGGAGAACTGGATGTTTGATATTCCCAAGAAACCTGAATTATGTTCAGAATTTCATTATTTAAGCAGGGGGTCAAATTTAGCATCATGGATAGTGGGATCAATGGAACATCTGGCATAGAACAGCATCTAGTGTACCTAAAAATTTTCAAATTAAATATTTTATCACCAAGCTTTAAGATATGACTTATACTTTATATGAAATAAAGAAAATAATGAGAAAATAAATTATATCACAATGAAATAACCAGACAACTCCAGAAAGTGGAATATTTGGGCCTGGTAATTTCAACCAAACAGTGAAGAAGGGTTCTGTTATGTAAGATTGGACAACACATAAAGGACATAATCAGACGCAGTGTGTGGCACAGAGTAGAAATGGGTTTGAATATCAGAAGTTATTTGGGGGGTCATTTTTGAAAATCTGAATAATTATTGGGTGTTACATTAGATGAGAAAAACTGTGGTGAAAATTCTTGATTAAAAGAAGTGGGTCACATAACATTATGAAATGCATCCCATTGTGGTAGTGCACACACACATACATATACAGAGAAAGATTTGAAAGGATGTGCATTAAGATATTAATGGTGGTTGCAGCTGTGTAGTGAGTATATATAATATTTACTTCTAAATGTTTGTTTCTCTATGTTTTCCAGTTTTCTGTAATGCAAAATTATTGTTCCTATAATCCTATAATCATTATGTATATATACCCAGATAGAGAGTCAAATTTAAATAAATAGCGGTGAAACAATTCCACCATGGACCTCATGAGATCTTAGCGCATGTTAACTGGTTTAGGGAATTGGAAAGAGGAAAAGCTACCCAGCTGATATTTTTTAAATGATACAAACTTCATGGCAAAATAAGGGCAAAAAAAGAAAAACAAAACAAGAAGTTGCAGTTTAAAGAAGCTGAAGCAAGGAGATTTTAGGGTGGGTGAGGTGAAGAAGCTAAGGAGAGGGAAGCGATTTGGGGAACTGCCCTAAAGAGTGCAATTGTTGGGGAGTTACATGCATAAGAAAAACTTTCAGGAAGGGAAGATAGTTGTAGTGAGGTGTAAATCCCTCCTGAGAATCCTCAAGGTTGAGTTTGGTAGTATAGACTAACATTGTTTTTCAATGATTCTGGAACAAATGTATGTGTGAGTGTGCGCGTGCACGTGTGTGTGTGTGTGTGTGTGTGTGTGTGTGTGTGTGTGTAAGTACTCAGAGACACTGGCTGCAAAAATACGCAGAGAGACCTACAATGGCAAAAGGAGAGAGATTTATGTGGTATAAAATAAAATAGTTATGCTACTATATTTCTGAGGTGGGAAATTGTAACCTTTTGCTTTCTTCACTTCCGTAATTGAAAACTTTTCTAATTTACACATAATATGTTTAATTAAAAATAAGCTTCTTATAAAATAATTTTAATCCTTACAGGAGCGCATTTTGGAGTCAAACAGCGACTTCTGAGACAAGAGTTAAAAAAGAGCAACGGTGGCCCTTCCCCAGGAAGATCCTGCCTTCATTCCCAGGGTAATGTCTCCTCAGTTCCTCCCACCCCCAACTTCTGTCTCCTGTATCTTCTTTCCCTTCATCATCTCTGCAATATTTCCATAGATCTCTTTCTGCCTTTTTTTTAAGAGCAACTATTTTTATCACCTCAGGATGACTTTTCAAATGCCAGTATTTAAATCTTACTATTTTTGGAGAGAGTAAGGAGAAATAGAGTCAAAGCCGCAATGCAGAAATTGTAAACTGCTGAGACTCACCTTTGCTGTGCAGCTGGAGTGTGCATGTGTTGCCGAAAAGAGTCTGACGTTTAGCGGAGGGCTGGATTGCTGGGGCATGACTGCAGTTACTAAATATAATCAGGCAACTAATAATTAATCTTACCATGTCTGAGTACCGTCTGCATCTTAATATTGTTTTTCGGTCTGTTCATATTTGGTGATTACATTCACAGAATCATTTAACCATATAAAGGAAATTTATTCAGAGTATAGTCTTAAACATGGAGAAGCTTATTTTGGGGGCCGCAAGAAAACTTACTGCCTCCAAGCTATGGTTCTACCTTTGATTTCTTCCTTAAACCCATCAGATGGCATTTTACTTCTCTGTGTCATCAATCATTCCTCTGATGTCAAATTTCTGGCTCTGTTTAAATAAGCAACGTGAAATAAAGCATGAATTAGTACTACAAATACCAAGAAATATAATATGAAAGGGTTACCTATTTGTAGACCTTGCAAAGTATTCTTCTACAAGTAGATTATACATATCTAGCTTGTTTTTATGCAGTAGTTATTAACTTATGGATGTGTAATTTTATTACTAGATATAGATAAGACATGAAGAGCCTTCAGCAGAGAACATGTACTTCTGTTTTGTCTATTTTATTCAATTTTGTGAAAAATCACATGAGGTAATGTAAGGAAAGGATGTGGTGAATTATCATTCTCAACTTTATAGTTTATACATATAAATGACCAGAAAATATTTTTATGTCTGTTGCTAATCATACTGTGTCTCCAGAAGCACAGTAACATTGCAGTGCTAGTAAGGATCAGTGCCACTCTTTGCACTTGGTCTTACAAAAGCGAGAAATGCCCATTTCTGTTATGACACCAGTCACTGGAGGATTTCCAGAAGCAGCCACGTCAAAATACAAGAGCAAACGTAAGCACATTTATGGGCAGTCACAATGATCTTGAGGAAGGATGGCCATATTGCAAGAATATATCACTTTTGAAGCAAGGATGTGAAAATAGAAGGACAGGTGCTTACTCCTATTTCTATTTCTTCTCCCTTTGATACCACTCAAATAAACAGTAGCCTTGAAGTGAATATTGTACTCACTGATTGCTTCAGTTAAAACATCTGAACAGGCCAGCATGAGTGAGGGCATCAGAGAAAAAAAGAGGGGGCATGCTTTTAGAGTAAATACTTTATTATAGTTTAAGTTGATTTTCTTGTGTCACCCTTTGAATTTGGATTTATAAAATGGGCATAATTTTGTTTATGTTTGTATTTGTATTCTCAGCACCTTGCAAATTCCTCGGTATATACTAAGTACCGTATAAAAACTTGGTAGTTGTTTGAATGTATAAAGGAATGTATAAAACATATAGAACGATTTACTCAAAACCATTTAAATGTACAATGTGCCTATTTCTCTAAGAGTTTCATTGTTAGTAGGAGAAAATACATTTTTTTTTTAAGCAAGAAATGTTTCCCATCACTGGTGATTTCTTTGAAACCATTCAACTGTTATAGGTGGTTAGCTACTATAGGAATTTCTCATATCTTTCCCAAAGGTGTTTTCTGAACACCTTCCATTCCAGCTGGATACACTCAATGAAGTGATTTATTTGAAGGTTAGTCTTGTGCCTTTTGTCTAAAGAATGCAATAGGAGATTCGGAGTATAAAATTCAAGATGTTCTTGATCTAGTCACACATATTTCTAAGGTGGTAGGGATGCTGATTGTGGTATCATGAAACATAACTGCAAAGAGAGACTTCATGGAATGGATAGGTACACCATAACTCTTGATCTTATGCATTAGTAATTATTACTGAAATCAACACCTTACCATTATTACTTTGTGTAAAATGGAAGATTTGTGTAAAATTTTGCCACCACAAGCTTAACGACAGCTGATTATTTATGAAGTTCTGGAAACAAACCATCAGTATTTTGAAACATTTTGATAAGAACTTAAGTTTTTACTTGAACGTTACAATATTTAATGGATTCCATTTTCCCAAATTGTAGACTTGTATTATATTTGTCTGGGTCACTCCTGGTATATGCCTGTTTTCTCTGCATGCTGCCTTCCACTCTCAGAAATTGAAAAACAAATTATAAAGGCCCCTACTGATAGTTAAAAATGAGTCACTGAGAAATATTATACATATAGCCAACTGGTAAAGAGCAAATATGAACTCAGATTTTTTAGTAAATGTCCTTTTATGTAGTGATTTAGATGTTAATAAGTAAAAAACAGTATCCTTTCTTGAGGTCACTCTATAAACAAAGCAAAAGATCTTCAGAATCTAACTGGAGCAATTACTTTTCATCATATTTTCTTCAATGCATCGCCAAGGCATTTCTTCCCTTGGTAGGATAAGCCTGGCATACCAAGGATTTATTGACTGTGTAGTCTGGACTGTGACATCGTGATGAACACAAACCTTGCTTCTTGCCACTCACACTTCACCGTACAGTGTTGCAGCTGTGCTTAGCAACAAAATGCCAGATGGCACGGAGACATCAATTGATTAGTACTCAAGAACAATGTCACCTACCAGAATGGACTACAGACAAATTGACAAAGACAATGCTATGTTTGCAGGCCTGAATGAAAAAGCCCTTTAAATAGATTTATGGCTGCATTTTTAAATGTGTGCTGTTCAGAAAGTTTTGTTTGTAGGATAAGGCTACAGTCTTAATTGTATAACCATGCGTGCTTTGCTGGAATCCATTTTTTTAGTGCTTAATCCTCTTGTCTACACATCTAGAAGGATAATATAACATGTTAAAGGTCTCCGTTGTCTGCCACCGCAAATCCAAAATTATCCACCCTCTTCTTAAAATGCATTCTTAGTCACCTTTTTGTGATAATCAGTCAACATTGTAAACTTGGGCCAAAGAGGATAGCCAATAGAAGCATTGCCTGAAGAATTCTGGAATTCACAAGCTGTCAGCATGAGTTATCTGTCCACAAAGAATGTCTTTTATGAGTAAGTCTTGTTTTTATAGAAGGCATTTATTATTGTATTTGGCATCATTTTATATAGCATATCTTGAATTGTTTGCACTCAAACTTTGGCTATAAGCTTTATCTGATGGCCTTAGAATGGATGCCAATATTTGAAAAATACACATGTCAGATTACTCAGCTTAGTTTTGGTAACTAAATCATTCTGACTTTTCAAAAATATTCCTGGGAAACTCGTCAATTGTTATAGCTTCTCAAATTTATTTTAAGAGATTCTGGTATGTTAGTGAAAATTCTGCTTCAACAAATACAACTTATTGCTATTATTTAAAATGCATGGATGACCTGTAACTGTTTTTTGTTTTTGTTTTTTAAGATAGTGTGCATTTACTTGGGTGCAATATAATATCACTTTGGACATGGGATTGATCTATTTATCTGAGAAGTTAACAAAATGCCTCACTTGCTGCAAGGGCAGGCTTTACTTGGAAGATCCGAGAAGTTTATTAGAGAAGATAAGTCCATGAGTCCTACTGCTTCTGGTTTTGTTATACATTTTAACTCTGAAAACATGACTTTATTATCTGTAATTCACCTCATTGTCTCTTGGCGCATATTTTCCTGCTGATGGTGTTGACAGAGGGGTGGACCTTTCGTTGGCTTATTAAGTATAATTTGATCTCTTTTGGTTTAATATAGTTGTTTTCCTTAAATATTTAGTCCATATAAAGTTTAAGCATACTATCAGGATATTTTCTGTTTCAAAGGTCTCTTCTTATCATGACTCTCCATTTTGATACCTTGGTTCAGAGTGAAACTTTTTAATCTCTGTGGAAGGCATTGTCTATGCACATCTTCCTGTCCTCCCTGATCTCTGAGCTGACAGTCACTCTTGAACTGATGTCCGCCCCGGTGTAGCAAGTTTGGTCTGGTTTTAGACCATCAGGCTGGTACTCGTTGATGACACTGGGTAGCTCCACTGCCTCACATCACAAGGTTACCAGATTCTGCTGCTCCCTTATTTCAACTTGAGGCACCTTGCAGGTCACAAGTTCTCGGGGTTACCTCGTGTTCGCATGCTCAGAGAGTAATTGAAGAGCTCTGTAGCTCTTGCATGCTTTAAGCAAGCTGTGAGATAGATCCCAGTGGCACCATCTCCAGTTCTCCTTCTGCTTGTGAACGTCAAGCTGCTAGTTCTATTCTTCTGTGGTTGCAATGAGCGTCAGGTTCCAGATCTTCTCTTTCAGCTTGTTCCAGCTTTTCTTCATCCCCGATGGGGCCTTTGATCCCTTATCAGAGATCTACTCAATAACTTAACAAGCCTTCTATTGTATATATTTATATTTCTGTCACTGTTACGTACACTTATTTCCTTTCTAAGTCACAGTAAAGCTGTCCTGATATCATTTATATACTATGTTCTCTCTATACGTTGGTGTTGGCAAAATGTCATGCTCAGACCTCTAAATTTCATCTCGATATTTAAAAATAAGCTCTTAAAAAGCACGAAAAAGTAATGACCATGTTTATTATCTTCTGGTAGATTAAAATATATCTAACTTGAAATTCAAAATTAATCAATGCATACTTTATTTAGGCTGAATTTAAACTTCTTCTGAAACTAATGCACAATCAATGGGTATGGAAGCCAAGGTACAACTGAGATATTGGGAATAGAATTCTATTATATTACCTCAATTTCATCCTACCCCAGTAAAACAATATTTTCTTGAAAAAGACCCTTAATCTTATGTAAGGTGTAAAATACTTAGTCTTATGCCATTTTGTACTAGACGTTGAGGGCTAAGTATTGTCAAACTTGATTTTTCTATCACTTGCCATTTCTCCAACATCTGAACACTAGAGGACATTAGTCTTACCCTTGAACAGTGATTTTCAAATTACATCAGAATCATTTTCAGGGCTTGGTGGAGCAAATCCCTAGGAACTAGTCTCAGAGTTTCTGATTCAGTAGGTCTGCAGTGGGCCTAAGAATGTTCATTTCCTTCACTAGTAGCTATGCCACCAGCATAGGCAAAACTTTCTTTGAGTAGTTATGCAGCGTTTTTCCAGTTATGAGTCACAATTGCATCTGATTCAAGAGGAATGCAAGTGACCTTACATCCTAAATAATGACAAGACTCTTCACTGACTTCCCAAGACATCTCCAGAGGGACTTAGTGTCTGCCTTACCAATAGCACATTTTCTTTCTAAGCTGATTATGAATACCAATATTTTCCTACATATTCCAACCTCTTCACATATTCTTTAGGCCAAAACACTAAGGGATTGAGCTGTGGAAACTTGTATTCTGTATCCAAAAAGAGGTACCATATTTTGAAAGTTCTAATTCCAAGAACCAAGTTTAAAGGTTGTTTTCTATGCCCTTTATTTTTCTTTTCTCCTTTTTTTCTTTGTTCTTCCACTCCCACCCACCCATGAATAACCTGATTTTTCCTTGGCATAATACTTTTATTCCTTAAAGGGTCATGACCTTGGGTTCAAATGACTAGGCTTCTATTTTCTTTCCCAGGGATTAGTAATACCTCTGTGGTGCCAACATAAATCCCCATGAGTAACAAGTCTGGGATGTTTACACCTCTATAGTCCAGTAGCTAAGGTCTTTCCCTTCATATCATTCTAACTTCATAAATTCTCTGTGTTATTCAAAAGGCTTACAAAAAGTCCAGAAATAAATATTGGAGCACTGTGTTGGTTGTTTTGGATGGAGTTCTGAAAAATCTTGCAGCACAGATGAGAATCATTTTCCTGAGATGACTCACGAGCAACCTGCAGGAAATTGTTGATGAAAGCCCTTATCAGGTGATGATGAGAAGTATAGCCTACATGATTCCTCAGCCCAGCACACAGGAAGCATGTGCTCATGTGGGAACAGACAATGCTTCATGTATTGGTGAGAATCCCATGTAACTCTGATGGTGGTGTGACCCATGCTGGCCAGGCTTATGATGCTGTATTTGCTTCTCCATACATGGCCTCCATTAAGTCTCATCTCTTATAGCAGTGTCTTATCCTAAACCCCATTCCATGCCAGATAAGGTACATCTTCCTGGGTCTAAGTAATATATCTTTCTTTATCATCTCTTCAAATTTTATTGTGACATAAGCTTATGTTCTTCTATGCTAAGTGCCTTCAATTTAGCTTTTCAAGAATACTGTGTTCTCTGGGGCGCCTGGGTGGCGCAGTCGGTTAAGCGTCCGACTTCATCCAGGTCACGATCTCGCGGTCCGTGAGTTCGAGCCCCGCGTCGGGCTCTGGGCTGATGGCTCAGAGCCTGGAGCCTGTTTCTGATTCTGTGTCTCCCTCTCTCTGCCCCTCGCCCGTTCATGCTCTGTCTCTCTCTGTCCTAAAAATAAATAAACGTTGAAAAAAAAAATTTAAAAAAAAAAAAAAAGAATACTGTGTTCTCTTAACAAAGCCCATCCCTTATAATCAAAAGCTTTGACTATATTATGTTATATTATATTATATTATATTATATTATATTATATTATATATTATATTATTATAGTATATTTTAGAAAAAGAGAGAGCACAAGTGTGGGAGAGGGGCAGAGGGAGAGAAGGGATCCCAAGCAGGCTCCACACTCAGCACAGATCATGACCTGAGCCAAAATCAAGAGTCAACTCTCTGAGCCATCCAGATGTCCCAAAAGCTTTGACTTTAAAATAGGCTCCCCAAAGCCTATATTGTAAGGATATTTTCCTTTACTTCTTTTTCTATTTCTGCCATAATAACATTTCTCAAGTCAGTATGTGTAGCCCCAGTGTGGTCTGGAACTTCTGTAACTAAGGCAACATGACGTTAGGTGCAGAAAGGCAGTCACCTTGATTCATTGCTATAATTCCAGTTAAATAATAGCTAAGGCATAATAATTAATATAAAAATGCAAAAAGTAGGATTCAGTAAACAATGTTTCTTATCAGATACATGCTCCAATTTCACAAGAGGATACCTCTTAGTTGTAAGAACATGATAATGCAGGACAGTTTCCTTCAATGATAGACATAAGGTCTTGTTGATCATTCTACACCCAGTAATCAGCACAATGATTTTAAAATGATAAATTTCAATTTTTTTAATTAAATAAATTAACAGAAGAGGTAGATGTGTATACTAGGCATTCCTGGCCACTTTAGTTTTTATGGAAAATGGCAATAATCTCAGGTACTGAAGATTAATTTATGGTAGAGTTTCTTAAAGTTTTTGAATTTTGGATTCTTCTATATATTTAAAAATCATTGAGAATTTCAAATAGCTTTTTGATGTGATTTGTATGTATTAATATTCACAGTATTAGAATTTAAGATAGAGAAATGTTTAAAATGTATTAATTCATTTAAAATAGTAATAAGCCCATCACATGTTCATTTAAATCAATTTTAAACAAAATAACTCGGCTTTCTAGATCACAAAACAGTTTAGTCAGAAAAGCAGTGTTAATATTTTTGAAAATATTTGTAATGTCTGTCTTAACAGACGGTAGGATTTCCACATCTGTTTCAACATTCAATCCGCTGTGATATCACATGTCATGTAGCTTCTGGAAAACTCCACTGTACACTCATAAGCTAAAGAGTGTGAAAAAGGCAAATAAAGTCTCCATGTCATGAAAATAGTTTTGACATTATAGAACCCCTGAAAAAGTCTCCTTGAAACCCTGGGATCCCCAGACCATATTTTTTAAATGTTGACTTGGTTATTTCTTGACAGTTTTCTTGTTTTGTTATAGCAACTAAACACAATACCTCAACATGAGAAAAATAAGTAAAAGTAAAGAGTGAAGAGAGAAAAATTAATAAAAATACAATAAATTCAATGAATTAAAAATAGCTCCTACATTTTTTATTGACTAAGTAAGGGATTATTATATTTTTCTTAATCAGAAAATGATAATTTATGGTCCACATAAATTAAATCAAAATATTATAGAGTTTAAGTTCCAGTTTTCAATATTATCACAGTTTGTCTCCATGGAAGTCACTGATAACATTTAAAAATTTTATAATAGAGACATAGAAGTTATTATATGTCAATCAAATTTATACCTTGTTTAAGCAACTCTCAAGTGTGCGTAGGTAACAAGTGTTCGTAATTCAGTTTAGAAATATAAAACCAAAAGACAGGTGGCACATAATTTAGTTTGCAATTCATCACTATTGATTTGCAGACGTAAAGTTCAATAATGACTGCCAATATGATATATATATGGACAGATGAGAATTTCTCATGTATAACTTAGAAATATCAAGTTTAAAATGAAGTTAAAATAATTAGTAATATTTGTGTATGTTCCTTATGGTCCCGTGTCTGCTTCACTGAATTTTTAGAAAGCACGTTTGTATGTACATGTGCTACGTGTATGAGAGACAAAGACAGAAAGGCAAAGAGACATATAGTAAGTAAGTAAGTAAATTAGAGCCTAGAATATGCTAGGACTCATGTGTTTTTCTCCATATATAAATCAGAGAAACTAATAATTGTGTTTGGAGCTAAGATTCATATGCCAGAATGTTAGATTCTTAAATATTTCAATAGCAAAGAACCAAGATATAGATTGTTATGATCCATGTTTCTGCCAGTTATTTGTATTCATATTATGTCAAGTGATTTATCTGCCTTTCTTGGGAATCATCACTCAACATTCTAAGTCACTAGCTCCCTATTAATATCATCTTAAAGTCTTTTACAACTCAAGTTGAGTGCCTCTGTGCTTTTGGAATAAAATATTTTTTCCAGAGTGGCCCAGTTAACCTGCTATTCTGTGACCTGTATTTCAAGGAGAATTAACATAGCACCATAATTCATATGTCTTGATATCAACATTTTATTTTTCACTTGAAACAACATTTTCTCCATATAACAAATTGAAGTTTTTCTCCTGACAGCCTGGAGAGCACTGTGGTTGGAAATGAAAATCTTATTGAGATCTGGGAAGCTAGTTTTGTAAATTCCTTGAAGCCTGAGTGTTTTCATCTCCTTTTATTAAAATGAATAAACTCTAAATTGATCTTTTCCATCAAAAACTTCTCTTAGAAATATTCTACCTGAATGACTGAGACCACTAAATATATTTACTTCCTAGGGAATGCATCACCCTTAAAGCAAGCAGCATCTCTAAACATTACTAAAGGGAATCTCACCATTTAAGCGTCTTGCACAACAGGAGGCTCTGTCGTTCTCTGAATGTGCAAGTGGTATGTGATCATGAACATCTCATTACAAGCATCTGTGCAAAGTTTCCAGAGTCATGCCACGATTTCTACATACTGGATAATTTATCATAGTGCCATCTGTTTAAAAAACATGGTTGCCAATATGGATGGATGATCAAGAAAATAAATTATTTTGTGTCTTTATGTAAATGCTCTTGATGATATATGCATGTGAAGTCTCCATAGATCATTAGCTTCTAAAGGCCAAATAACATTGCAAAGATGGAGTAATCCTTGAAAACAAACATAATCCCAATCAAAGCAATGACTCTTAACAAAAATGATAACCAAGTATTAGTTGTTCTGGTCAGTTCATGAAGAAAACAGTATGAAGAAAGGTAACAAAGTGACAATATTTGGGGAAAAAAGTCCTTGTATCTAGATTTTATTTTTGTCTCTTGCCATTTGTACTGGTATCATATGGACATAACTTATTTCCTTAGAAACAGAGTCTATATACATAATTACTTAATTTGTATGTAATTACAACTTTTGCTCCCAAGCACATTGTGATCAACAATGAAAATAGAATGCAAGTCCTGCAAGATCTCATATCTCATATCTCACCTTAAATTGTGGCTCATAGAAATTCTGGCTATAAGGAATTTTGAAGTCATCCAGTCTGGTTCTTTTATTTTATAGATGGGGAAATTAGTATTCAGTGTGATTAAGTATTCATGTGACAGAGATAGTTGTATTAGTCTGGGTTTTCCAAAGAAATGGAGAGAAACAGAGAAACAGAATTCAAGGAATTGGCTCACCTAACTGTGAAGGTGCAAGTCTAAAATCTGCAGGGCAGGCCAGCCTGCCAGAGACCCAAGGAAGAACTACAGCCCGAATCCAAAGGCAGTGCACTGACAGAATTCCTTCTTGCTTAAGACAGGTCAGTCTTTGCTCCTTTAAGGCCTTCAACTGATTGGATGAGGCTTACCCATATTATAAAGTAATCTGCTGTAGTCAAATTTAATGATTTAAATGTTAACCTCATCAAAAACACGCCTTCACTGAAACTTCCAGAATAATGATTGGCCAAATCTCTAGGCACTACCACTGAACCAACCTGACACATAAAAATTAACCATCACACTAATGTATATGCTGCACCCTCAATGTTTTATTAACAATGATTGGAGAATTGTTTGGGTTTTTATATATTTTCTCCCACAAGTGTTTGTTACACAACACCCGTCCTTTAAGGAATTCAGTATGAAATTGGCATTACAAAGTATATGTTTAAAAAATGTCTTAAGTGTATGACTTCCCTATTAACTGAACTAAGATGCCTACTTAAGTAATCGGTTTTAAAATGTTGAATAAATACTAGATAATACATTTTTCTAGAATGTTTTACACTGCTTATAAAATCTGTATGTGATCTTTAGATCTATTTTAAAAGAAAAAGTACATTAATTTATAAGAGTAAGAATATTACTAAAACGTTTGCACCATAGATCACATATGTTTAAAGGAACCTTCTCAAATAGACTTGGTGACACCATATCTTGTTTTTATTCTAGAGAGAGAGAGAACAAGGGCACATGTGCGAGCGGGGGTGGGGGCGGGGCAGAAGGAAAGAGAGAATAAATCTTAAGCAGGCTCCAGGTGCAGCCTGGAGCCTGACTTGGGGCTCAATCCCACAACCTAAGCCTAAACATGATCATGACCTAAACCAAAATCAAGAGCTGGGTGCTCAGACAGCTGAGCCACTCACGTGCCCCAGTGACAATATATTTTAATTAAATGTACATTTAAGCCCTTAATATGCCATTCTTTTGTATTTCTGTGTCCATTTCTCCTACTCCTTCTCTGTTTTGACTGATGTTTATTCTTCAAAGCGAAACTTAACCATTTCTTGCTCTTCTATTTTCTGTTGGGTCCCCTTTCTCTGTGTTCCCAGAGCACCATGTACATGTTGCAATCCTGCCAATCTCCTATGGCATTGTTTACAAGTTTAAGTGGATCAATATCTTCTCAATAAATATCCTAGCACACTTAGTTCCCTATGAATAGTATTCATACTATCAAAGCACTAGTCAAAAATGTCTGGAACTACAAAAGGAAACTTTTCAGTCCTTAGGACTGACCTTGGGAAATGTATCAAGTGAAATAGAATTCAACTTTCTGATGAGCATAAGTGTAGATTTCACTATGACAGCTATATTGGTTAATGTTTCTTTCCTTCTTTATTAAAAAAGTAATGTTTATCCAATGTTATATTTTAAGATATATCAAGATTTCCTTCAAGGTTTTCTCAAGAATGTGGCATTTGATTTCAACAATTTTATTAAGGACTGAAAAAATGTATTTGAAATATATAATGTTCATTTCTCTGAGTGTAAAATATTTGATTAAATGTATTGTGTCTCATTCATCTATCAGTGGTACCTGTTATCTGCTATAATTGATACTACCCAATAATTGTTATTTTAAAAACACTAAATAAATCAGATATACTATGGGATGGCTACTAAAAAGGTTTGGTTTTGGATTTCTACCAATGTTAACCATAATAAAATTACAAATTTGCTTTTCTATACCCTCAGCACTTTTTAACACCCACTTTGCCACCTACACATTTTTATATATGACTAAATTCAGGAGCCCCGTGCTATCTTTATTTCTTCCCATCAAAAAGATTCTGACTTAAGTATCTGTCATTAGCAAGTGTTTAATAATATAAATGCATTCATTATGTAATATTGTCAAAAAGATATCTAACATAGAAATACCAACACAAGTGGGTAGAGACAAATGTAAATTAATATTGATTGTAAAGGTTATTTTTGATATTTATGTACCTTTTATTTTGAAAATTATAAGAATAAATTATCAATACCTCATATGTAGATAGAACTGCATATTGTAGTAAATACATTCATTATGCTCTCAAACTTGATCTTCCTCCCAAAAATCTGTGACAATTTAAGGCACTCTTTAGTGTTCACTGGGTGAAGAAAATCTAACTGGCATAGTTCAGTTTTCAAGCAAGATTACCAAAGTCATATCTTTTAGTTTATGAACTAGCAGTTGCCCAATCCTAGTATGGTAGAATGTGACTGGGAAAGTAGGAGAAATGGATTCCTTTGGTAAAAATCACTGTTGACAGCATCCTTTAAGTGTTTTTACCATGGGCAAACCACCAAGGTTTGCAAACTCAGTGTATTAGTTAGCTACTGCTGTACAGCAAATTACTGCAAATTTAGAGGCTTAAAACAACACAGATTTGTTATCTTAAAGCTTCCACGGGTCAGGAGTCTGGGTGCAGCTTAGCCTCCTTATTTGCTTATAAGGTATAAACTATTTGCTTATAATGATATAATCATTAAATATTACAGTCTCATAAGGCTTCCATACAGGTCAGCTGGTGATGCATTCTCATCTGGAGGCTTTATTGGGAAAGAATCTGTTTTCAAACACACTCAGGTTTTTGACAGACTTCATTTCTTCGCAGCTATAGGGTTGACTGCCTCTCTTAATGTAGCTGGCTAAAAGTTCGAGGTCATCCTCAGCTGCTAGGAGTTGCCCTAGTTCCTAGAGGTTGCCCAGTTGCTAGTCACAGTGGCTTTCCCAACATGTCATTTAACCTCATCAAGTCAACAAGGAGAGTCTAGAGCAAGTATGCTAGTGAGACGGAGTTTTATTTAATGTAACATATCCACAGGAGTGATATCCATCATCTACCTTTGCCAGCTTCTGTTTATTAGAAGCAAGTCTGTTGGTTAGAATCAAGTGTGGTTCTATCCACTCTCAGAGGGAGAGTTTTCCACAAAAGCATGGATCTCGGTTGGCTGGAATCACAGTGTGGGAACAGAGGGATCTTAGAGTATGTCAGCTGTGTTCAGTAGAGATAGGTTTTATCATCCCCAGATGAAAACAGCTGAACTAAAATTTTCTCTCAAGTCTTACACCACTAGCAAATAATGACACTAAGACTTAAAAATAAATCTTTCTTGTTCCTGGAAGGAAAATCTTAGTACGGTGAAAAGTTTATATCTAGCTCTTTCTCTTGGTTCTGTGACTTTTATTGCACCTTTCAGCGTCATAGGCCAGTTTCACTCTGGTTCCAACTCCCACTCCCCCTTCATCCCTGGCCTCCACTCAGTATTCACCCCTGTACCTTGTTGGTAGATGATGTGTTTCAGATGCCTGCACTCCACACCTGCTTCTGAAATTTAACATATAGAGACGCAAGCCATGGGAAATACGCCCCTAGGATACTTTCAAGGAAAAGAGACCCTGAGGCAAGCAGAAAATAAAATAACTCAAAAGAGAGCAGAGGAAAATTGAAGAACAGAGAAAATAATATGATTAAAATAAAAAAAGTCTCTCCTCCTTATGTTCTGCATGTTATATCTGGGATTTTTAAAATTTCAGACATGGCTATAAGTACAAAATTGTAGGTGGCAAATTACTTCCCTGAGGGCTGCATATTTTAAAAATGTAAAAAGGAAGCGGGCTGCTCTCTATTTCTCCCCCTTTGTGCAAGATGAGGGGTGACCCTGGATGGAGGTGAGCATGGATGCAATATAAAGATCTGGATGAAAGAGCAAAGAGCCCAACTAGAGCCCAAAGAAATCATCGACATGAAGGGAACAGAGGCTGAGGTACAGGCCTGAAGTATGAAGCCAGGGACCAAAAAAGACAGGTTCAGAGAGCTGGCTAAGCACGAGAGCCTTTGAAGTGTTATCCTGGGAAAATACCCAACAACTGGGTTGTGCCTATGGATGATTTCTTGCTGCTCGATTAGCTCGCTGCATGTGTCAGGGGTATAACAGAGTATGGCCGACAGAAGGCACGTATCCTGCAGCACCAGGGAATCCTGAACGCCCTTTGCTTTTGTCATCTTATGTGTGACTACTCATTCATTCATCAGATATGGCAGTGAATTAAAGAGACAAGAATGCCTTCTCTCCTGGAGTTTATATTCCAGTCAAGGGAATCGAACTCTAACATAATAAATATGTATATTATATGGCGATAGGTGATGAGTTCCTTGGGAAACAAGTAATAGGGCAAGGGTTTCCAGGAGTAGTGAGCTAATTATTAGTCTTCACTGAGACGGTGACATTAAAAAAAAAAATTCTTGAAGGAAGTGAGGATATGAGCTGAACAGATATACTCTGAAGTGGGATCATACCTGCTGTGTATGAGGAATAGCAAGGAGGCACGTGTGTCTGGGTGGAGTGAACAAGAGGGTAAGTAGTTGTAGATTAGAATAGAAGGTAATAGGAAGCCTTATCAGGTCGGATCTTGTAGGCCATTAATAGGGTTTGGGCTTTTACCCTGAGTAAATGAGAAGCCCCCGGAAAGTTTTGACAAATGACAAGAAGCCCAGAGATTTCATTAGTCCTATGTTACACCTACAATCAGGCTTCAGGGTCTTCCCTTGTCAGTGATTTCTGTCTCTATGCCTTTCTACCTGCAAGCAATAATAATCCTATCAGACATACAGAAGTCTCCTGACCTTGTATCTGCCCTCAACTTCAGCAGCAGATAGCCACATGCATTCTTTTAATATGGCTTGGAAAATAATACACAGGGATTGACAAATACCCTTTTAACCAAGCGTTACTGGATGAATGTCTTTTTACTTTATTTTTCACGTTGATGTTTTGGTATTGTAATAACATTTAAAAAATCTGTCGAAGTCTGCAAAGAACTCTTTTGATGAATTTGTATATCACCAAACTCCAGTGATAGTGATCTGTGTTGCATAAGGTCCAAGACTGCAGCCAGTGATGCCTACAATCCATGTCCTGATTTCACATATTTTCTTCATATGCATTTTGTCTCTTTCGTAAATAGAGAAGGGCCTTCTTTTATGCTCCTGATTTCAATGTTCCCTGGACATTTCCTTCTTCTTCTTCCACCACTACTTTTACTCACACAGGCAGAACCAATTATCTGGTTGCTAGATAATAGGTATTATTATTAATTTTTTGGTTTGACCTGTGTATCAAAAAATACAAGCATTGGGAATTTTATCTCTTCTGCACCTCCACGTCAAACCAGTATAAGACAGACAACAGAATAAGCATGTTTGCTCTACAGTCTTCAACCTTTTGCAAAAACCTGAACTGAGGGTTAATCCATTTGACTCTTGTTTTTGAACTGTATTCACCAAGGTAGCCTTGGAAAGCTGACATTTTGGACTTTTTTTTATCTTTTTCTCAATGCTAGGAATGTTGGGGGTGGTCAGAAATGTTTATTAGGTCTCTTCAAGTCCTAGATACTCTTCATAGATTGAAATATTACATTGGTCTCAAGAAACAAAATATTTGGAACTATGGTAACTAAAAGATAATATCCTTGAGAAGCCATGATTTGCCATTGTTTGCAGCTATGTGCTGCAATTTTCCTTTTAAGTTTCATTTTTTTTTTTTTGCAATGGTAATATGCTGCTACTAGATGATAATATTGCCACGTAGTCTAGACTTCAAGGCTTCAACTCTTTTGATTGAGCTGGAATAAGTAAGCATATCATTTATGACACAGAAAAATGACCAGTGTAAAACTCTATCTTAAAATCCAAACAAAAGACATCAGCATAGATCACTCTATTTTTTGACGACATTTATATATGAGGAATTTATGCATAGATCTCATTTGTGTAAATCAGTGAGCTATTACCAATGCATATACCCATAAAGCCAACAACCCAACTGATACAAATAACACTTCCATTACCTCGGAAACTTTCAGGTAACTTTTACATAATATGATTTTTTTTATATTACCTGTTCTTAATTTTAAGGGGAATTTTACACACAAAAGTGGGAAAAGACCTTATTTAGAAAACAAGAGGCTATCCAAGATTAAGTATAGTTCAAAAAATATGCCTCCCCATGAATCACAAGGAGGAGGCGGGAGTAGATATACTAGCTTGGCCTGTGGAGTGTTACTGATGAGACTGTGTTGTGCAAATGAATACTATTAATAGAAAAAAAAATGGGGGGGGGGAATGTAGAACATTTAATGAAATAATAATAAGTCCCCATAAAGCAACATGATACTTCCTCAGTGTCTCTCAACCAGTATCTCTTGTGGAAACATTAATCTTAAACACAAAAATAGACTTTATCTATTTGTTGGTTTCAAGGCAGAAGTCGTGAAACCTGAGACCTTTCTTGTTAGACCCAACTGAAAGATAGATGTAGTTTAGCTAAGTGACAGCGCATCTCTCCATCTTATCAGTTGTCTCCCATGTGTGGTACAAGGGAGAAAAGAGCTATCTGTGTGGGTGGGTCCTCTCTGTAGAAGGGTTTCTACCACTCTTGGGATGTTTACTCCCCCCTCCCAGATTTATTGAGATATAATTGCTACATATCGTTGTGTAAGCAAAAGGTGTATAAGGTGATGATTTGATACAAGTATATATTGTAAAATGATTACCACAGAATTAGTTAATACATTCTATCATATCATTACTGTTTGTGTGTGTGTGTGTGTGTGTGTGTGTGTGTGTGTGTGGTGATAACATTTAAGTTGTATTCTCTTAGCAACTTTCATATATATGATATAGTATTGTTAACTACAATCAGCATACTATATCTTAGATCCCTAGATTTTACTCATCTTCTAATTGCAAGTTTGTACCCTCTGACCAATACCACCCCATTTCTCACAACCCCCAGCCTCTGGTAACCATTCTGTTCTCTCTTTCTATGCATTTGTCTTTTTAGACTCCACATGTAAGTGATCTCATATAGTATTTGTCTTTCTCTGTATGAGTTATTTCACTGAGCATAATGTGTTCTTTCATCAAAAGGAAGGAAATAAAAATTCACTCATGAAGATTAACAAATTACTTACTCTTTCTAGACATTTCAGCTGAGGTTTTCCAGCTAGACATATTTTGATATTTTATTTTTTGCTCCCCTAAAATGGCTTGGCAATTTGCAACATTTATAGAAATGCAAATTGCTGTCATAAAAATCGCTCTAAAGATATTATATGTTAAGAAAATTATCAACCAAGAAACAAAACAAAACTCAAATAACTCAAACAGATTAAATGCAATTTTAAATAAGATATTATCAAAAGAAATAGTAAACATTAAGGGAAGCTGCTTCTAAATATCTTTAATATAGAGTGCTGTTCTATGCCCGTTAGATGGTGATGATGATGATAGCAGAACTTAATGACTCCTTCCTAGTGCCAGACTCTTAGGTAAATGCTTTAAATGAATCACCTCATTGCATCCTTACCTGGAAATAAGCATCATTATTATCCCTGGTTTGTGGTTAAATTAACTGAGACATCCGGGAGCCTGGGGGCTCAGTTGGTTGAGCATATGACTCTCGATTTTGGCTCAGCTCATGATCTCCAGGTTTGTGACATCAAGCTCCATGTCGGGTGCTGCACTCGCAGCATGGAGCCTGTTTGGAATTCTCTCTCTCCCTCTCTTTCTGCCTCTACTCTGCTCTCTCTCCCTCTCTCAAAATAAACAAATAAACTTAAAAAAATTAACTGAGACTGAACTCTGTTAAATTATAGATACCTGTGGTGGCCCAACTGAAAAGCAGTGGAGCCAGTAATCAAAACTAAACAGTATGAGTCCAAAGACCTTCAACTCAACTCTCATGGCAATGCGCATGACCTATGAACCATTTGCATCAGCGTTCATGAGACACGCACTCTTTGGCCTCATACCAGCTCCTTTATGTGTTCATCTAAAGGTAATAATTAAAATTGGCTCAATTCACAGTAATTCTTAAAACAATTCCAGTGCATATGTTCTCATAAGAGCTAAAGACAAGGAATAAATAACATATCTGCAAAGACAAGGAATAAATAACAAGACCAATTTCTCTAGTAAGTCAGATTTTGGAATGGGGTAGAAACAATTTATGTCTACTTTCATTATCTATGAAAATTGGCCAAATACTATGGCATTAGAAGAAGTGAGTTTGTTTTTACTAAATACGAAATTATTTTTAATGTATTAGAATCCAGTGATTCTCAACTATTTGCCTGTCCCTCCACACACCTAAGTAATAGAATGTACTGTCAGTAAGAGTGGCTGACTAAAGCATCGAATAAGATGTGTGTAAGAAGAACACTGTTGGTGGGGGGCCTGCTTAATTAAAATGATCTCCTTACATCATTCTGATACAACCCCTGGTTTAGCTGAGAATCCTTGGTGTCCTTTTTGTCAACCACTACTACTGCTAATTTCAATAGTGTGCTATTTTGAATCTTGGTAAAAAAAATCACAGAATATATTACTGGCAATATTCATAAAAGTATTTATTTGTAAATCGAGCATCATCTGTATAGTAACTGAACCACAAGATTTTCAGAAACTAGCCGAGAGAAGAGTCCATTTTATCTTGTTTCATTAGAGGAGAACCAAAACCAATTTGCTCTTCAGGGACAGGGAAAGTGTATTGTTTCCACACAAAATTATAGTTAATAAATTTTACTGTACAAATTATGAATATTTATAAATAAAAAGTGATTTATAAAATATTGTCCTTTTTGACATAGAATATTCTGTTTAGTATGAATATATAATTTGTAATCAAAGTTCAATTATTTCAGAGATTATTTTGTACTTTATCACTTTACGTTCTAAATATTTTGATGCTGAAAAATCAATGATCAGTTCTAGTTTAGACTGACAGATATCTCCAAATTACACTGTCAGATATTTGAGTTACTTATTCTGAATAAAACCACAATGCCAAATGTTGCTACAGAGTGTAGAGGAAAGTGTCATATCAATTAAGATGAAATCAGTAATGATCCATATGTTAAAAAGCCATAATTGTCAAGGCTGAGTCATTACTCAGAAACCGGAGTGTTATATGTTCATGAATATAGCAGTGACATATTAACTATTTTCCTCTTTTTAAATCTACAGAAAAGAGTGATATAAAAGAAAAAAAAAACTACTTTTTTTGTCATCAAATTTCAAGCACTGTTTGAATTAATTTTTTTTTTATTGGTAAATGGATGCCCCTTAGACATGTGTCTATAATCATGGCTCTACCTTTCCACAACAATATAGGTACTGTCACAAGAGAGTGTCAGAAACCATCATTTTCTTTGTAACTTTCACACAGCACATTGCCTCTTGAAATCTTGTCTGTGTGGCACGTCTCTGTGAACATCTTTTATCAATCCTACTGAAATATAAGCTCTTTGAAGGTAGAGTCACAGTGTTATCTTTGTTTCCCTGTTTGTAGCATAGAGACTTGACAGTGGTAGATTTTGAGTAAAAATTGTTCTTGCCCGTATTTGCTCTTCACATGAATGACCCGAGCAAAGAGGTTATGAAAACAAGCATTCTGCTTTCATGATATAAACCATGGGAGAGTGAGGACCTGTGGTTTCCAGGAGCCGTTATCACAGAACTAGGCTATTTATAGTTGTCATAAGCACTTGTCTCAAAAACACAAAAATTTAAAAAGCACTTTCTCATGGAGATGTGGCTGAATTACAATGTTTCAAGGTTCTTCTCTCTCATACGTTGTGAGAATTATTTAATACACTTATTCACTATCTAGTCTGTGCAAGGCACTGAATAGGCAGGAGAGGAAAATGTCAGCATGCTCCCAGACTTTACTGAGCATCTCAGAACTATAGCGATCAGGATTCAACCTTAGGTTACCCGGTGAGGAACACTGTAAGTTAGGATAGAGGGAGTTAGAGGTAGCGTCTACACATTGTTCTGCGTGTCCCACTGGTGCAGGGTTAAGACTCTCTTGAAACATCGTGCGTTGTTTCAAAATACATTTCCAACATAAGATTGTGGGTCATGCATTCAATACGAAGTCAGCTCTCTCCTTCTTGAACATTTTCAAACAGAGTCTGAATGGGCTTTGATTCTTATGAAGGATCTTATAGTGGAGGGTTTATGATAGAGCTTTCTTGTTGATATTCAGGATTATGTGGGATGGGAAGGAATTAGAGGCTGAAGTAGTAAGTCTTCTAATATCTCACTTGACCATGTTTCTGTGTGTCTGGAATTAGATTGCCAAACCAAAGTCAGAAAATCTGGGCAAGATGTTTTCTAAGCCTACATCACAGACAAAGGATGTGAAAGTACAAAGATGGATTCAGTAAAATTCTAAGTTAAATAAATATTCTCAAATGCTATGAATTGAGCTATATTACTTCATTTTTCGAACCCAGGTTGGACTAACATTTTTAGATATTAGTGATGTCAAATTATAATTGACAACACATAAATAATTAATATCTTCCTATATTAATTAGAAATTATGAATCAAAGTATATCTTATGTTTCTGTTAGCATTAATGTTTTGCTTATTAAACCCCAATAGCTAGACCTTTCAGCTAAATACAATTTTCTTTCTTTTACCAAAAGAGAGCTGGGAAAAAAAATATAACAAAACTAACTGATTTTTAATTCTCAACTACGGAATATTTTTGCATTTAGACAATCTACTAAAAACAATACAGGGTGTGATCTTAACAGCCATTCAAGAACGTGAACCTAAGATACTTATACAACATAAATTCTAAAATACAAATACATTGTATTAACTCTTACCTGCAAAAATGGAAATGTGGGCTGATGTAATTTACAAATAGGTTCACTGAGAGCTGGAACAATAAAGAAAAAATCTATTTTAACATATGATGTTTCTAGATAAAAAAGGAATGGGGATTATATCGTTTATTAAGAAAAAAATGAATTCAGAGAATTTTCTAGTGCTAGTCCTTAAGCAGGAACTCACCTCATTTGTACCAGTTTTTTGTATTAGTTATTCCATTTGTTCTTTCTGAATACAAGATGAACAGACCATGAAATTTCTAAGTAAAATTATCACTGTTAAAGTTTCCCCTATTCTTTAATCACAGTTCATCTCTCTTTTTGCTACCATGGCCTCCTTAAATCATTTGACACTTCAGTTCTTTGTCTTTTACTGCAATAAATTGTCCTCAATATTAATACCTAAATATAATAATCAATATAGCATCTAAAAGTCAGACTAAGAGTCTGTCTTATCTTCCTTTACCTTTCCTACATAAACTATTTGGGACTCACAAAGGACCTCATAATTGTTAATACTAATTGAGTGATTTCCCAAGAGTTGGCCAGTGTAGGAAAAAGTGTGAGAGGTAAAGAAAATAATGCTCTCGTGCACTGAATATTGTCATTATCTGAAATGATCCTCAATTTTCAAAGAATTAAGAATAGAATAGTTATTAATAAAAAGAATTGGATGTAATCTTTCCTTATACAGAGGCACACAACCTGAGAACCAACTAAACAGAATCTCCTGATTCTGTTAATCTTGCATTAATCAGCAGGATTACTTTAAAGAGAAGTTTCTGTGACTCCAGTGGTAAATCAGACAATTTTACCAATAACGATGTAGTCCCTCTTTGGACTGTTTTAAAGTGTTTGCATTGTAGACGGACTTATTCATTCCAGAGTTTCGCCACTATACACCCAATTGGCTATCATGAAGAAAATATGTTCAAGCTTTTAGTCACGTTAACAAAAGGCTGATTTGAAATTTAGGTGATTGGGGTGTGTGGGTGGCTCCATCAGTTGAGCATCCAACTCTTGATTTCATCTCATGATCCCAGGTCATTATCCCAGAGTTGTGGAATGGAGCCCCTCATCAGGCTCCTTGCTGAGCATGGAGCCTGCTTAAGATTCTCTCCCTTTGTTTCCCTATCCCTGTCTCCTGCTCATACTCTGTCTGTCTGTCTCTCAATAAATAAATAAATAAATAAATAAATAAATAAATAAATAAGTAAACAAACAAATAAATAAATAAATAAATAAATAAATAAAATTTAGGTGATAGAATCAGCTAATAACTGCCACAGGTGTTTTCCTAAATCTAGAAATTGAAAAAAATTATCTCCTATAGTAAAATGATGGACTATAAATTTACAAAATCAAAACAGAGTTCTGCTGAGTCATCTTAAAAGGGAAGGTGACACCAAGGTATGGTTGATTAAGCTTCAATAAAGACTCCTTAATACAGAATGAAGTGAAATGTGGTTACTAAAGGAAGAACAAGATATCACCAAAGCAAGTAAATTGATTAGTCCACATATTCTATGGTCAAAGGTCTGTGCTAATTTTTGAGGATATGGAAGTAAATCCTATCCTCATGGTCTAAAATTGAATGAATAAACAAAAATTAAATAAACAAACATCTAGTAAACAAAAATGTTTATAAGATTGTCATATATAAATGTATATAATATGTGCTAATATATGCAAATATATCCCCATATGTATGTATGTATATTCAGATGTATGAATATATGAGCATATCTTGAAGATACTGCGGTTCAGTTCCAGACCTATACTATAAAGCAAATATTGTAATAAAGTAAGTCAAACGAATTTTTGTGGTTTCCCAGTGCATATACAAGTGGTGTTTACAGTACACTGAAGTCCATTAAGTGTGCAATAGCATTATGTTTTAAAAACTAGTGTATATACTGAGGCGCCTGGGTGGCTCAGTCGGTTGAGTGTCCGACTTCAGCTCAGGTCATGACCTCACGGTTCATGAGTTCGAGACTTGCATCAGGCTCGCTGCTATCAGTGCAGAGCCCACATAGGATCCTCTGTCCTCTCTCTCTCTCTGCCTCTCCCCAACTAATGATCTCTCTTTCTCTCTCTCTCAAAAAATGAATAAACATTTATTAAAAAAAAAAAAACAGTGTGCATACCTACCCTAATTTAAAAATGCTTTATTGCTTAAAAATGCTAGCCATCATCTGAACTTTTAGTGAGTTGTAATCTTTTTGCTGGTAGAGGGTCCTGCTTTGATGGTGATGGCCACTGACTGATCAGGTGGTTGCTAAAGCATGGAGTGGCTGTGGCAATTTTTAAAAATAAAACAACAATAAAGTTTGCACAGCCATTAACTGTCCCTTTCATGAGTAACTTTTTCTGTAGTAGGTGATGCTGTTTGATAGCATTTTACCCAAAGTAGAACTGCTTTCAAAATTGGAATCAATCTTGTCAAACCCTGCCAGTTCTTTTCAATTAAATTTATTGAATATTTTTAATACTTTGTTGTAATTTAAACAATCTTCACAGCATCTTTATTAAGAGTAAGGCCATCTTAAGAAACCACATTCTTTCTTCATCCCTAGAAACAACTCTTCATACATTCAAATTTAACATGAGATTGTGGCAATTCAGTCACATCTTCAGGCTTAACTTCTGATTCTAGTTCTCTTGCTATCCTCACCATAACTGCAATTACTTCCTCCACTGAAGTCTTGAACCCCTCAAGTTTTCCATGAAGTTTGAAATAAACTTCTTCCTAACTCCTGTTCATGTTGATATTTTGCCTTCTTGCATGAATCATGAATGTTCTTAATGGCATCTAGAATATAAAATGACATCCTAGAATATAGAATTTACTCTGCACAGATCCATCAGAGGAATTACTATTTATGGCAGTCATAGCTCTACAAAATGTATTTCTTAATAACAAGACTTGAAAGTCAAAGTTATTCCTTGATCCATGGGCTACAGAATGGTTACTAAGTTAGTAGGCATGAAAACTACATTAATCTTATTGTACATCTCCATCAGAGCTCTTGGGTGATCAGGTGCATTGTCAATAAGCAGTCATATTTTGAAAGAAATCTTTTTTTTTTTTTTTTTTTTTTTTTTTTTTTTTTTTTTTTTTTTGCAGTAGTTTTCAACAATGGGGCTTAAAATATTTGGGAAACCATATTGTAAATGGATATGCTGTCAGCCAGGTTTTGTTGTTCAGTTTATAGAACATAGGCAGAGTAGATTCAGCATAATTTTTAAGCATCCTAGGGTTTTCAAAATGGCCAAAGAGCATTAGCTTCAGCTTAAAGTCACCAACTCCATTAGCCTCTAACAAGAAGGTCAGCCTGTCATTTGGAGCTTTGAAGCCAGGAATTGACTTCTCTCTAACTATGAAAGTCCTAAATGGCATTGTCTTCCAATAGAAGGCTGTTTTGTCTACATTGACAATCTGCTGTTTAGCTTAGCCACCCTCATTAGTTATCTTAGCTAGATCTTGATAAGTTACTGTGGCTTCTACATCAGCACTTGCTGCTTCACCTTGCATTTTTATGTGATAGAGATGGCTTCTTTCTTTCAACCTCATGAACCGATCTCTGTTAGCTTCCACCTTTCTGTCTGCAGCTTCCTCACCTCTCTCAGCCTTCATAGATTGAAGAGAGTTAGGCCTTGCTCTGGATTAGGTTTTGGCTTAAGGGAATGCTGCGGCTGGTTTGATCTTCTGTCCAGATAAGTCAAACTTCCTCCCTAGTAACAATAAGGATGTTTCTTTTTCTAATCATTTGTGTGTGCATTGGAGTAGCATTTTTAATTTCCTTCAAGAACTTTTCTTTTGCACTCACTGCTTGAGTAACTGTTTGGTGCAAGGACTTTGCTTTCAGCTTACCTCAGCTTTTGACACGACTTCCTCACTAAGCTTAGTTATTTTTAGCTTTTGATTTAAAGTGAGAGACATGTGACTTTTCCTTTCACTTGAGGACTTAGAGGCCATTGTAGGGTTATTAATTCGTCCAATTTCAATATTGTTGGCTCTCTGGGAATAGGGATGTCTGAGCAGAGGGAGAAAGATGGGGAAATAGAACATGTACATTTATTGTGTAAGTTTGCCATCTTATATCATCAGCCTTTATTGTGGAGCCCCCAAACAATTCCAATGGTAACATCAAAGATCACTGATCACAGATCACCACAACAAATATAATAAGAAATTTTGGCATATTGTGAGAATTACCAAAATGTGACACAGATATATGAAGTGAACCGATTATTTTGGGAAAATGGTGCCAACAGACTTGCTGAACACAGCATTGCCACAAACCTTCAATATAACACACACACACACACACACACACACACACACAAAACACAGTATCTATGAAGTTCAATATAGCAAAGCACAATGAAATGATATGTGCCTGTACTATAAGGGAAGGTAGGTGAGTTAACAAATAACAGAATATTCTACTTCAGATTGGGCCATCAGGGAACCTGGCTCTTGGGAGACAATATTCATGCTAACACCTGAAGGTTGAGCAAAAGCTAGTTAAAGGAAGAGGGGAAGGGGAGCACTTCAAGCAATAGAACAGAAAGTTTGAAAGTCCTGAAGGGAGATAGAGATTTATCTGTTGGATAAAAGGAAAGAAAGTAGGTCAGTGTGACTGGAACCTAACAAGGGAGAGACCACTGAATGATAATTTTGTGATTTTAGTGAAAGCAATTTCATCCTTTCAATTATTTGGGGGCAAAAATAGTGTTATCTTTGGCTCTTCCCTCACATCCATAGAAACTGTAAGTAATTCTTATAGGAGACACCTTCTAAACATTTCCAGTTTCTGCCCACTTCTATCACGTGTCCCAGCTATGATCATGCTTCATGTGGATGATTGCAAGAGCTTCTCAGTGATCTCTCCATTTCACACTTGTTCTGCTTCAGTCTATTTTCAATGCAGCGACCCCTTCTCCAACCTTATCACTCCCTCTGCTAGCTCTTCTCTTTGCTCACACAGCTCCAGTCACAGGAAAACACCATAAATGTACACAAAGTTTTCCAAGATTTAGTTTCTCAGATCTATTTTATGAAATTATTCAAAGAATTTTATAAAAATAAGCATGTAAAAGTTTCCTATCAGGATTCCTAAGTTCTAATTTAATATTAGCTATTAACATTATTATTGCTGATTGCAAAATTGACCAGTCAAGAGAAACAAAACATGCCAGTCACAGAAACTTTTACCTTTCTTGTTCTATTTCTAGTTGTTGCCCTCAATTAATACAATGCCACTTGAATTTAAACAATGCATTTTCTTTTATAAGGAACCTGGTCAAAAGAGTTATTACTTTTGTATTAATTTTGCAGTAAATCTGGAACAAGTAGACAAACAATACTTTTTAACATTGGAATATGGTTGACATACAATATTACATTAGTTTCAGGTGTACAACATGTGATTCAACATCTCTATATGTTATGATGTGCTCACCAGGAATATAGCTACCATCTGTCACCACACAATGGCCATTCTAATACTGTTGACTGTATTCCCTATGTTGTACTTTTTTTCCCTATGACTTACTCATTCTATAACTGGAAGCCTGTACTTTCCACCCCGTTTTACTCATTTTGCCCATCCCCTCAGTCCCTGCTCTCTGGCTGCCATCAGGCAGACAAATAATATCATTAAGACTCACTTTTTAGATTTTAGGTGACTGAAAAGGTACAAAAACATCACCCCTTATGGAAAGCTGCACTATAAGCTATGAGCACACGGACTTCTCAACAGTGTATGACTCCGAAATGTTATGGAGTGAGTGAAAGTGCCATGAGGTCTTTAACCTCCACAAAAAGTTGAAGGGTGTAATCAAGAGGATATTGCAACAAATCTATGATCTTCCTTTGTTACTCATTTGCAATTTTTCACTTTCATTTTCTTATCCTTGCATCAGGTATCTCAAAGGAAGTAAAAAACGGACTTGAAGAAAACAACTAACTCCAGAGTGAGTTATCTTCAGACTATTTGTTGCTCTTTAGATTTTTTAAATAGTAGTTTTATTGTTCCTACTTAAAGAAGAGATAGAAAGCACTTCATGATAGGGACCAATCATGTTTAAAAAAAATAATGTTCTCTGTGCAATAGTGAGAACGCTATCAATTTCACTCTCTGTACTACTTACCACTTACTTGAAAGAAGCATTATGGGGTTCATTGGCTCATCTGTTTCATTTTAAAGCTGGTGAACTATCTAGTCTCTGTGCATAAAAAAAATGAGACATATGCTCTATATTCTAATTAATCAATTATTCATGAAATGATAGCACAAAAGAGAAATTTGCATACCAAGTTTCCTAAATCCCTTTCAGGAAGATTTTCCTACCAAGGGAGAATTTAACTGTATGCATAATATTATAAAATACGCTTTTCTGTAGTGGTATTTGAGCTCTATAAGAGGAAAGGTACATTCCTGATAAATAATAATAGAAACACATTATCATTTAAAACTCTTCATAATAAGACGTTATTAACGGGTGCTTCATGTGAATTCATGCTCCTTTTCTGGCAAAAAATGTAATTTTCTAGACTCAATCTAAGCTTCATTATATATGAATATAAAATATGTCTATTGTAAAGCAAGTTATTTTTCTCTAGTGTGTTTCATGAAATTTATCCTGACAAAGTATGATTCTTAGTTTATCTTGGAGTCTGTTTCTCCTTTTTAATTAAAACTAATATTTAAGCATATAAATTAAACTAGCTATATTCATTGTTTAGGAAATTATGATTGTTTATTTTCTAGTTAAATGAGAGGCATCAGTAATGGGACCTAATATAACATGAGTAGAGTATCAAAATATAGAGCAAAATTAATCAATGTTTATATCTATATCAATGTTATCATGTTACATGACTTTCTGTAGTGTTACACATGGTCATTAATTTAAAAGAAATATGACCATAGGACAATGTATAAACTTTATTTAGGGATAAAGTTCATATCTTCTAGTAACATGGATACTTTGAAGTTAAAATTCTTATGAAACAGTAACTGATTAGATATTTTAACTGGGAAGTCAATGAGAATTTACATATTTGTTCAACTTGCAACATTATAAATAAACTATAGAACATGTTTCCAATGATATACATGTATATATATTTTTAGTTATGTACCTATATACATGTGTGTATGTGTATATTTAATATATACATGTGCATATTTATTATATATATGTATATATATGTGAATATATATAAATATGAAAAATGATGACAATATTTAAGAATTAAGTTTGTGGTACTCATCATCTACCTTACAATGAAGAAGTGGCAGACCTGGCAGAAATATATTTTGTCATTTTCTTATTCATTAATAGGATTGATGTCAATACTCTCAATCTTCCTCAATTGACAAAATAATTAATTAAAACCTAGGTACTCTGGACCCCAAGTTATAGGATGATGTGTTGAATACAGTATAATATTTGGTCCTAGACATCAAAGTTCTTGTAATCACGTTCTAGAAGCAAAGCATAAATGTAGTGAACCGAAAGTCACATATGTGCCAGAGCAAGCCAAGCCAGTAACTGTTGGCCAGCTATGACTCCTAACGAGGACTGACATGAAAGCTGAATCCAAACAGAAGAACCGATAAGATCTGGACCACTTATATGCTCTTCCTCCAGATACTGACCTAGAGATGTGGAGATGAGGACAGGCATTTGGAAGCAGAACTGAAAGAGAAACAGAAATGGCAGAGGATAGACATGTGTGTCAAACCTACAAGGAGGAAGGAAAGTCATGCATAAACAGAAGCTAAGATTAAGCAAAAGCCATGAAGTGCAGCATAGATATGCAGACTAAAAGTGAAGAGTTAATAGTAGCCACAGGAAGGGTGTAAGTAGAGACAAAAAGAACTGACTCGATTTTAAAGAGAGAGCGTGACATTTCCCCACTGTTGTGGAGATGCCTGAAATATGTTTAAGAGTCCATGAGACAGTTTCAATTCAAGCTGTGGGGGCTGGTCACGTTCCTGGAAATAAAGATGTGTGGCTGACTCTCCTGTGCTTTCTATTTCATGTGCCTCTTTACAGTGAAGCACCCATCTCACTATTGTATGTGGTGACCTCATTCATTATTTTCCTATAGCTGTTGCAACAAATTACCACATAGTGGCTTAAAACAACACAAATTTATGTCTTACAGTCCAGAGGACAAAAGTTCTAAGTGGTCTTGCTGTGTGAAAATCCAAGTGTTGGAAGGGTAGCATTCCTTCAGAAAGGAAAGGCTCAGGGGGAGACTCCATTCCTTTCCCTTTTCCACCTTCTCGCCCTCATCTCTTCTTTTTCATTCTTTTTAGCTGAAGGATAAGTGACATATCATATCCTGTTAGCTTCAGGTGTACATCATAGTGATTTAATAGTTTTATAATTACAAAGTGATCCCCGTGGTAAGTCTAGTTACCATCTGTGACCATACAAAGTTATTACAATATTATTGCCTATATTCCCTATATTGTACATTACATCCCCATGACTTATTTACTTTATTACTGAAAATTGGACCTCTTAATCCTCTTCATCTATTTTGCCTGCCCCCTGGCCTCTCTGTCCTCTGGTAAATGACAGTTTGTTTTCTGTGTTTATGAGTCTGTTTCTGTTCTGTTTTGTTTGTTCATTTGTCCTATTTCTTTAGATTCCACATATAAGTGAAATCAAACAATGTTTGTCTTTCCCTATAAGGCTTAGCCTCATAGTTTCTGGACCCATCCATGTTGTCACAAAAGGCAAGATTTCTTCCATTTTATGGCTAAATGGTATTCTGGTATATATGTGTGTATATATAGGTATCACATCTTTTTTATTCATTCATCTATCAAAGGACACTTAGGTCGCTTCCACATCTTGGTTATTATAAATAATGCTGCAATGAAATAGGGGTACATATATCTCTTCAAGTTGGTGACTTATTTTCTTCAGATAAATACCTGAAGAGGAATTGCTGGACAATATAAATCTATTTCTGACTTAGACTCTCCTGCTTCCTTTCATAAGGACCCTTGTGATTACATTAGACCCACCTGAAACACCAGTGAAATCTCCCCATCTCAAGATAACTTAAACACATCTGCAAGGTCTCTTTTGGCATGTGAGATGACATATCCACAGGTTTTGCAAATTAGGAGGTGAACATTTTTTTTTTTTAATTTTTTTTTTAACGTTTTTATTTATTTTTGAGACAGCGAGAGACAGAGCATGAAGGGGGGAGGGGCAGAGAGAGAAGGAGACACAGAATTGGAAGCAGGCTCCAGGCCCTGAGCCATCAGCCCAGAGCCCGACGCGGGGCTCGAACTCACGAACCGTGAGATCGTGACCTGAGCTGAAGTCGGACGCTTAACCGACTGCGCCACCCAGGCGCCCCATGGAGGTGAACATTTTTAAAGGACCTTTACTATTCCAACCATACTTCACATAATGAAAGTTCTAGGCGCTAGTTGACAAACAGTTTTACAGAAGGCTATGTCATGGGACTTTATTAGGAGAAAAACCTTTGGATTTGGCTAGCCAGAGAAGTCACTACAGAAGAGAAGCAAGTTGGGTAGAATTGTGAAGGTCAGGCAAATTTTTTATTGTTAAAGAAGAGGATGAATTCAATTCCAAGGTGCGTGTAGAGGAAAAAAAGATGGAAAAAGAAACAAGTTCAAAAGAGAGATAGACCAGTAGGCTGTTAGAGGTAGAATATTCACACAAGAGAGTAGATGGGAGGCAGCTGGTGAAGTTAGATTTGGAAAAAGTGTGGATCTTAAGAAAATCTAACAAAAAAGTTTTGCTTTAGCACATAATCATGGACTTTCAAGTAAAGGCTGTGGTGAAGACAGTGTCTAAGGGAGAATTCCAAGGAACTATTACAGTGTAAAGTCGTAAAGTGTGCCTACCTGAAGTAGGGAGTAACAAATACAATGGAAATTGAAGGGAAAATATTAAGAAAAATTTTTATTTGATGAATTCATATATATATATATATAATATTTACTTGCTGAGTGTATATAGATGTCATTAAAACATTTTATTTTTCTTTTTTTAAATTTTAAACATTTATTTATCATTAAGAGACAGAGAGAGACAGTGCATGAGCATGGGAGGGGCAGAGAGAAGAGGAGACACAGAATCTGAAACAGGCTCCAGGCTCTGAGCTGTCAGCACAGAGTCCGACGGGGGGCTTGAACTCACAAACCAAGAGATCATGATCTGAGCCGAAGTCAGACGCTTAACTGACTGAGCCACCTAGGCGCCCCTAAAACATTTTATTTTTCTTAAGTAGTTATTTATTACATAACACTCATTGTCAATCAGTATGACTTAATAATGGTATGAAGAAATCATAGCAATAAATACAAAGTAATATTTATATCTAATTATAATTCATACCTAAGCATAAATATACATTTATATTTGTCGTTCTTACATGTGAACAAGAGTAATATTGCTGATATTCAAGGTAAAAATTCAGTCTCAAACAAGGAGAGAACTGTGTTGCCATTACATTTTGACTCTCTTCAGGAGGCTTTATGGTTCTTCTTAGCTTGGTACTGATGGTTTCGTTTTCACATATCCTAAGTTAGAGTTTGCTCTATTGCTACTAGATTGATGTACATATTATCACAGCAAAGAAAGAAAGGAAGAAAGAAAAGAAGAAGGGAAGGAGGGAGGGAGGGAAAGGGAGGAAGGAAGAAAGAATGAATTCTGTTTGGTTTATGAAGCCCTGTTTTGGAAACATTCTTGTTCTACTAATGCAGAAGTGATATACGTTCATGCCAACCAAAGCCACCTAACCTCTACTATAAAGAAATGACAGCAACTCTCTGAAAACAAGATCTGTCTTGAATACTACTGTCTTTGAAACTAGACAGGAGATGATAAGGTACTCACTGTAAAAACATGATGGTGAACAGTTCAAAGAATGGTTTGCTATGTGCCAGATCCTTGACATGATTGAATTTTGTAACAATACTACATTCTCGTGTGAGGATACTGAAATTCAGAGAGGTTAAATGTTTGTGGTCACAAAGCTAGAAATTGGTGATGGGTGTGTACAGGATCCGCCATGGTATTTCCATCCTTGCTACCCCGTTGCGGAAACTCTTTATATTAAATAGCATTGCCGCTCTGAAAATTAGAAGTTTGAATCACATGTTCTTCGATGTCAATCCCAGTGCTAATATTTTATAAATATTTTATGAATATTAGCCTAGCTGGGATAGGAAACTGACTCTTAGTTTTCTTGTGATAATATAAAGGATCATTTTATAATACTTGCTTTCTATTTGACTCGGTTTGATCTAATTAGACCTGATTAAAGACAGGTAAGCATAAGCCAGAGGTAAAGCACAATTCTTAGTGGCTAAATTGTTTAAGTAGTTACCTTGATGTATGTCATTTAGTGTTTTTGATTGAATTCATTGTGGTGTCTATTTTAAATTTAAACACCCCACAAAACCTTATGGTAGTCAAAAAAACTAAGAGTCTAAAGGAAACAATGGTTCTCTGCAGCCCATTCAGCATTAAAAAAGGAAACAACAAACAAAAATGAAACTGTGTATCAGTCAGATTGTTGGTCTGTGTAAGTGTTTCTCAAACCTGTCCGCACATCTGAAATGATCTTGGGTATTTTTTTGAAAGACCAGTATCTGGACTCCTCTACCATGAAATTCTGATTTAATTGGTCTGTTTTGAGGATGGATGATCTACATTTTTTTTTTAATTTTTTTTTTCAACGTTTATTTATTTTTGGGACAGAGAGAGACAGAGCATGAACGGGGGAGGGGCAGAGAGAGAGGGAGACACAGAATCGGAAACAGGCTCCAGGCTCTGAGCCATCAGCCCAGAGCCTGACGCAGGGCTCGAACTCACGGACCGCGAGATCGTGACCTGGCTGAAGTCGGACACTTAACCGACTCCGCCACCCAGGCGCCCCGTTGATCTACATTTTTAAGTATCACTTTGCATTTATATCTATTATGGATGCTGCTATAAGAACTTCACTATAAACAGTAAGGAAAGAATGTTTCTTCTTTCTTGGCAACACCACAATATTTATTGCTGTTACAGTAAGTTTCTAAGTTAGGAAAGGATTTTTCAATGGACAATAGACAGGCTAGACATTTCAGAACATGAGAGGTTCTTATTGTATGCCAAAATAAAGTTCTGGGACCATATGATAAAAACACAAGCATAGGTTATTTTTAATGAGGGCCTTAAAAACCAATGCCATTTGAATAATGTGTCTTTTCATTCCATGAATATCTATTTTTAAGTTTTTCTCTGTGTTTCAGTAGTGGCAGTGGGTGAAAATATTTTCAGATTACAAATCTCCAAATGGACAACACTCAAAACATTGTATCTACTTGGCCATTTGATAAAAGATGAGAGGCCTAAGGGAAGAAACAGTACAAGGAACTTTTGCCTTTGTTATAAGGATTTACAATTATAGAAGGGTCATGTCTGGGTTGTGTTTTCTAAGATGGCTTTATGTTTTTATATGCTCCTTCCAGGCTTCTCAGAATGTTGTTACTCATCCTGTTAAACAGACAAAGAGAAAGCCAGAAAGGACATGATTGTTTTTGGACTGGTTTCTTCTAAAGAGAGCTCACTTGTATTTTGGGCTTATAATTTATTTTCTTTCCTTTCAATTAATTAATTTATTTTTTATTTTTAAAAATTTACATCCACATTAGTTAGCATATAGTGCAACAATGATTTCAGGAGTAGACTCCTTAGTGCCCCTTACCCCTTTAACCCATCCCCCCTCCCACAACCCCTCCAGTAACCCTCAGTTTGTTCTCCATATTTATGAGTCTCTTCTGTTTTGTCCCCTCCCTGTTTTTATATTATTTTTGTTTCCCTTCTATTATGTTCATCTGTTTTGTCTCTTAAAGTCCTCATATGAGTGAAGTCATATGATTTTTGTCTTTCTCTGACTGACTAATTTCACTTAGCATAATACCATCCAGTTCCATCCACGTAGTTGCAAATGGCAAGATTTCATTCTCTTTGATTGCTGAGTAATACTCCATTGTGTGTGTGTGTGTGTGTGTGTGTGTGTGTGTGTGTATGTGTGTGTGTGTATATATATATATATGTGTATATATATATATATATATACACATATATATATATATCCCCCACATTTCCTTTATCCATTCATCCATCAATGGACATTTGGGCTTTTTCCGTACTTTGGCTATTGTTGTTGGTGCTGCTATAAACATTGGGGTGCATGTGTCCCTTCAAAACAGCACACCTGTATCCCGTGGATAAATGCCTAGTAGTGCAATTGCTGGGTCATAGGGTAGTTCTATTTTTAGTTTTTTGAGGACCCTCCATACTGTTTTCCAGAGTGGCCGCACCAGCTTGCATTCCCACCAACAATGCAAAGAGATCCTCTTTCTCCGCATCCTTGCCAACATCTGTTGTTGCCTCAGTTGTTAATGTTAGCCATTCTGACAGGTGTGAGGTGGTATCTAATTGCGGTTTTGATTTGTATTTCCCTGATGATGAGTGATGTTGAGTATTTTTTCATGTGTCGGTTGGCCATCTGGATGTCTTCTCTGGAGAAGTGTCTATTCATGTCTTTTGCCCATTTCTTCACTGGGTTGTTTGTTTTTTGTGTGTTGAGTTTGATAAGTTCTTTATAGATTTTGGATACTAACCCTTTATCTGATATGTCATTTGGAAATACCTTCTCCCATTCTGTCGGTTGCCTTTTAGTTTTGCTGATTATTTACATTGCTGTGCAGAAACTTTTTTATTTTGATGAGGTCTAAGTAGTTCATTTTTGCTTTTGTTTCCCTTGCCTCCAGAGATGTGTTGAGTAAGAAGTTGCTGCGGCCAAGATCAAAGAGGTTTTTGACTGCTTTCTCCTGGAGGATTCTGATGGCTTCATGTCTTACGTTGAGGTCTTTCATCCATGTTGAGTTTATTTTTGTGTATGGTGTAAGAAAGTGGTCCAGGTTCATTCTTCAGCATGTCGCTGTCCAGTTTTCCCAGCACCACTTGCTGAAGAGACTGTCTTTATTCCATTGCATATTCTTTCCTGCTTTGTCAAAGATTGGTTGGCAATACATTTGTGGGTCTATTTCTGGGTTCTCTATTCTGTTCCATTGATCTGAGTGTCTGTTCTTTTGCCAGTATCACTCTGTCTTGATAATTACAGCTTTGTATTATAGCTTGAAGTCTGGGATTGTGATGCCACCTGCTTTGGTTTTCTTTTTCAAGATCACTTTCGCTATTTGGGGTCTTTTTTTTTTTTTGGTTCCATACAAACTTTAGGATTATTTGTTTTAGCTCTGTGAAGAATGCTGGTGTTACTTTGATAGGGATTGCATTGAATATGTAGATTGCTTTGGGTAGTATCAACATTTTAACAATATTTGTTCTTCCTATCCAGGAACATGGAATCTTTTTACATTTTTTTGTGTCTTCTTCAATTTCTTTCATAAGCTTTCTATAGTTTTCAGTGTATAGATATTTCACCTCTTTGGTTAGATTTATTCCTAGGTATTTTATGGTTTTTTGTGCAACTTTAAATGGGATCGATTCCTTGATTTCTCTTTCTGTTGCTTCATTGTTGGTGTATAGGAATGCAACCGATTTCTGTGTGTTGATTTTATATCCTGTAACTTTAATGAATTCATGAATCAATTCTCGCAGTTTTTTGGTGGAATTTTTGGGTTTTCCATATAGAGTATCATGTCATCTGCAAAGAGTGAAAGTTTGATTTCCTCCTGGCCGATTTGGATGCCTTTTATTTCTTTGTGTTGTCTGATTGCTGAGGCTAAGACTTCCAGTACCATGTTGAATACCAGGGGCAAGAGTGGACATCCTTGTCTTGTTCCTGACTTCAGGATGATATTAGCGTTGGGTCCTTCATACATGGCTTTTATGATCTCGAGGTATGCTCCTTCTATCCCTAGTGTCTTGAGGGTCTTTATCAAGAAAGGATGCTGTATTTTGTCAAATGTTTTCTCTGTATCTATTGAGAGGATCAATAGTTCTTGTCCTTTCTTTTATTCATGTGATGAATCATGTTAATTGTTTTGTGGACATTGAACCAGTCCCGCATCCCAGGTATAAATCCTGCTTGGTCGTGGTGAATAATTTTTTTAATGTATTGTTGGATCCAGTTGGCTAATATCTTGTTGAGGATTTTTGCATCCACGTTTGTCAGGGAAATTGGTTTATAGGTCTCCTTTTTAGTGGGGTCTCTGTCTGGTTTTGGAATCAAAGTAATGCTGGCTTCATAGAAAGAGTTTGGAATTTTCTTTCCATTTCTATTTTTTTGGAACAGCTTCAAGAGAATAGGTGTTAACTCTTTTTTAAATGTTTGGTAGAATTCCTCTGGAAAGCCATCTGGCCCTGGACTCTTGTTTTTTGGCAGATTTTTGATTACTAATTTGATTTCCTTACTGCTTATGGGTGTATTCAAATTTTTTATTTCTTCCTGTTTCAGTTTTGGTAGTGTATATGTTTCTAGGAATTTGTCCATTTCTTCCAGATTGCCCATTTTATCGCCATACAATTGCTCATAATATTATCTTATTATTGTTTTTATTTCTGTTGTGTTGGTTGTGATCTCTCCTCTTTCATTCTTGATTTTATTTATTTGGGTCCTTTCCTTTTTCTTTTTGATCAAACTGCCTAGTGGTTTATCTATTTTGTTAATTCTTTCAAAGAACCATCTTCTGGTTTCATTGATCTGTTCGACTGTTTTTTTTTGTTTGTTTGTTTTTGTTTTGTTTTGTTTTGTTTTTTTTGTTTTTGGTTTCAATTGCATTAATTCCTGCTCTAATCTTATTATTTTCTGTATTCTGCTGGTTTTGGCTTTTATTTGCAGTTCTTTTTTCAGCTCCTTAAGGCATAAGTTTAGGTTGTGTATCTCAGATCTTTCTTCCTCCTTTAGGATGGCCTAGATTGCTCTATGCTTTCCTCTTATGGCCGCCTTTGCTGCATCCCATTATTTTTGGGTTGTGGTGTTATCATTTTCATTGACTTCCATATACTTTTTAATTTCCTCTTTAACTGCTTGGTTAGCCCATTCATTCTTTAGAAAGATGTTCTTCAGTCTCCAAGTATATATTACCTTTCCAGATTTTTTCTTGTGGTTGATTTTGAGTTTCATGGCATTATGGTCTGAAAATATGCACTGTATGATCTCGATCTTTTTGTACTTACTTAGGGCTGATTTGTGTCCCAGTATATGGTCTATTCTGGAGAATGTTCCATGTGCACTGGAGAAGAATGTATATTCTGCTTCTTTAGGATGAAATGTTCGAATATATCTGTTTAGTCCATCTGTTCCAGGGTGTCATACAAAGCCATTGTTTCCTTGTTGATTTTATGATTAGATGATCTGTCCATTGCTGTGAGTGGGGTGTTGAAGTCTCCTACTATTATCATATTGCTATTGATCATATTATCATATTACTATTATGTTTGTGATTAATTGATTTATATATTTGGGTGCTCTCACATTTGGCGAATAAATGTTTACAATTGTTAGGTCTTCTTGGTCTATAGACCCCTTGATTATGATATAATGCCCTTCTGCATCTCTTGATACAGTCTTGATTTTAAAGTCTAGATTGTCTGATATAAGTATGGCTGCTCAGCCTTTCTTTTGTTGACCATTAGCATGATAGATGGTTCTCCATCCCCTTATTTTCAATCTGAAGGTGTCTTTAGGTCTCAAGTGTATCTCTTGTCAACAGCATATCAATGGATCTTGTTTTCTTATCCATTCTGGTACCCTATGTCTTTTGATTGGAGCATTGAGTCTATTGACGTTTCGAGTGACTACTGAAAGATATGAATTTATTACCATTATAATGCTTGTACAGTTGGAGTTTCTGGTGGTGTTCTCTGGTCCTTTCTAATCTTTGTTGCTTTTGATATATATAAACTTTCATCTTTTCTCCCCTCAGAGAGTCCCCTTACAATTTCTTGCAGGGCTGGTTTAGTGGTCACAAACTCCTTTAATTTTTGTTTGTCTGGGAAACTTTTTATCTCTCCTTCTATTTTGAATGACAGCCTTGCTGGATAAAGAATTCTTGGCTGCATATTTTTCTGATTCAGCACACTGAATATATCCCACCGCTCCTTTCTGGCCTGCCAAGATTCTGTGGATAGGTCTGTTCCAAACCTGATCTGTCTTCCCTTGTAGGTTAGGGACTATTTTCCCTTGCTGCTTTCATGATTCTCTCCTTGCCTGAGTCTTTTGTGAATTTGTTCATGGCTAGTTTTTGTTGAATATAATGGAGGTCCTCTGTGCTTCCTGGATTTTGATGTCTGTGTCTTACCCCAGGTTAGGAAAGTTTTTTGCTATGATTTGCTCACAAAACCCTTCTACCCCTATTTCTCTCTTCCTCTTCAGGGACCCCTATGATTCCTTTTTTTTTTTTTTTCAATATATGAAGTTTATTGTCAAATTGGTTTCCATACAACACCCAGTGCTCATCCCAAAAGGTGCCCTCCTCAATACCCATCACCCACCCTCCCCACCCTCCCACCTCCTGTCAACCCTCAGTTTGTTCTCAGTTTTTATGAGTCTCTTATGCTTTGGCTCCCTCCCACTCTAACCTCCTTTTTTTTTTTTTTCCTTCCCCTCCCCCATGGGTTTCTGTTAAGTTTCTCAGGATCCCCCTAAGAGTGAAAACATATGGTATCTGTCTTTCTCTGTATGGCTTATTTCACTCAGCATCACACTCTCCAGTTCCATCCACGTTGCTACAAAGGGCCATATTTCATTCTTTCTCATTGCCAAGTAGTACTCCATTGTGCATATAAACCACAATTTCTTTATCCATTCATCAGTTGATGGACATTTAGGCTCTTTCCATAATTTGGCTATTGTTGAGAGTGCTGCTATAAACATTGGGGTACAAGTGCCCCTATGCATCAGTACGCCTGTATCCCTTGGGTAAATTCCTAGCAGTGCTATTGCTGGGTCATAGGGTAGATCTATTTTTAATTTTCTGAGGACCTCCACACTGTTTTCCAGAGTGGCTGCACCAGTTTGCATTCCCACCAACAGTGCAAGAGGGTTCCCGTTTCTCCACATCCTCTCCAACATCTATAGTCTCCTGATTTGTTCATTTTGGCCACTCTGACTGGCGTGAGGTGATACCTGAGTGTGGTTTTGATTTGTATTTCCCTGATGAGGAGCGACGTTGAGCATCTTTTCATGTGCCTGTTGGCCATCTGGATGTCTTCTTTAGAGAAGTGTCTATTCATGTTTTCTGCCCATTTCTTCACTGGGTTATTTTTTTTTCAGGTGTGGAGTTTGGTGAGCTCTTTATAGATTTTGGATACTAGCCCTTTGTCCGATATGTCATTTGCAAATATCTTTTCCCATTCCATTGGTTGCCTTTTAGTTTTGTTGGTTGTTTCCTTTGCTGTGCAGAAGCTTTTTATCTTCATAAGAGACCTCTATGATTCTGATGTTGTTCCTTTTTAATGAGTTTTGATTTCTCTAATTCTTAAATCATGCTCTTTTGCCTTCATCTCCCTCTTTTTTTCTGCTTCATTATTCTCTATAAGTTTGTCGTCTATATTGCTGATTCTCTGTTCTGCCTCATCCATCCTTGCCACTGCTGCATCCATCTGTGATTGCAGCTCAGTTATAACATTTAATTTCATTCTGACTAGTTTTTATTTCTTTTATCTCTGCAGAAAGGGATTCTAATCTATTTTCTACTCCAGCTAGTATTCTTATTATTGTGATTTTAAATTCTGGGTCAGACATCTTGCTTGTATCTGTGTTGGTTAAATCCCTGGCTGTCATTTCTTTATGCTCTTCCTTTTCAGGTGAATTCCTTCATTTTATCATTTTGAAGGGAGAAAAGGAATTAATGAGGTAGAAAAATTGAAATTAAAAATAATGTAATTAAAAAATATTACAATTAAAAATTAAACACACACACACACACAAAATCGAATAGATGATGCTAGATCCTAGGTGTGTTTTGTTCTGGGTGTTGAAAGTGGTTTGACAGATTAGAGATTAGAGGTAAAAAAGGTGAGGGGGGAGAAAAAAAAGGAAATTGTTTGAGAATTTGAAAAAATGAATACACTGAAGTAGACTAAAATGAGATGATGGGGGTAAAATAGAATTTGAAAAGATATATGCAAAAGAAAAGAAATATAGTGGGATAAATTAAAGAAAAATATTTTTAATAAAAACTGAAATAAAAATGAAGTTTTTCTCTTTCTGCATTCAAAAAAAGAAAAGAAACAAAAGAGAGAAAAATAGAAAAAGAAAGAAAAAAGGAAATTGTTTGAAAATTTGAAAAGGTGAATACACTGAAGTCGACTAAAATAAAATGATGGAAGTAAATAGAATTTGAAAAAATTTACACAAAAGTAAAAAATACAGTAATAAAAATAAAAGAAAAATATAGTTAATAAAAATTGAAAATAAAAATGAATTTTTTATCTTTCTGTATTCAAGAAAAAGAAAAGAAGTATAAAAGAGAAAAAGAAAAAAAAAGAGAATTGAGTAGATGAACCTGCTAACAGATTGAAGTTGGACTGAAATTGCTTCGTTTTCCCCTAGAAGTCAGTCTATGTAGTGCTTTATAGTCCATAAACTAAGCCAGCGGTGAGACTTGTGTTCTTGAAGAGCGAAGTTGGTCCAGTTGGGCGGGGCTCAGTGTAACGACTCTGCTTTCCACTAGATGGCACTGCTATCCTACTGGGGTGGATTTTGCAGTACTGGTGGGTGAGTATGCGCATGTGTGGCAGCGGTGAAAATGGCACCGCCCAGCTACCCAATCTGTTCTTCCCATCAGCAATCCTGGATCAGCTATGGCGCACCCGTCCTCTGTCTTCAGCTTTCGTCCACTTGCCGCTTTTTCACTGTCTGTGACCAGGCCCCAGGCAGTACCTCTCGCCCGAGTTTTGTCTCAGATGCAGCTGTTTTCCCCGGCCCCTTACTTCCAAAGGACTGCGGCTTGACCCTTTTCGCCCCTCTGCGGGAGGGTCTCACCGAGCAATGGCTGAATGCTGGCTGCACCCAGGAATGCTTGCTGGACTCTGCTGCTGCTGGTGCCCCAAGACTGTGGCCAGGTGCCAGCCTGCCCCAGAAAAAGTTCATAAGATAGTATAGCAGCAGCATTTCAGAGATAATGGAAAATCACAACACACATCTGGCACCAGGCTTCACCCTTAATGACCTTGTTCCAGCACCAGCGAATGTGGCCGTTTTACGGGGTCTGCTGGGACCAGGTGGCTTCAACAGTCTCTGCCAAATGTCCTTCCAGCAGTGGAACCGCTTTTCCCCACGTAGCCCGAGAACCTCCTGGACCCCACTCTGTTCCTGGGGATTCGCCCTTCCCACCAGAGCACTGCCAGGTATGGAGCTGCGGAGTTGCAGCCTTTGTGCTCCCCTTGTTTATAGTCTTAATGGAACTTAAACCCTCTCCTTTCTCCTTTCTCCCTTTTTAGTTTAGTCCCTGCGGCTGTTTCCAATTTTCTACTTTGTCTCCAGCTGCTTTTGGGGGAGGGGTGCTTTTCCTGTATTCTCCCTCCCTCCCCAGTCTCCATCCTCTCTCCGCCCACAAAAGCAGTTCCATACTCTCAGTGGCTTTTTGCCCCCAAGTTCACCTCTCTGCGCCGTGTACCTGCGGAATTCTGTGGTTCAGGTTGTGCAGATTGTTGTGTTAATACTTCTTTCAGTTTTCTAGGTGTGTAGGATGGTTTAGTGTTGGTCTGGCTGTATTTCATGGACGCGAGACACACAAAAAACTTCCATGCTGTTCTGCCATCTTGGCTCCTTCTCTTGGGCTTATAATTTAAATGTTAGCATTACCATTGTAACAAAACTTTGTAAAGGCCTGTATGGAAATACTTAAGATATTGCAGCATGTGTGGGTTGTCCCCACAAGCCAGTGTTTCCAAATATGTGGTTTTATTGGGGAATTTACTAGCTCTTGTGGTTAACACGCTTAGATGAGTAATGTACGTTTGAACAAATTGTTGTTCCAAGTTCAAAACTACCACCCACTGACTCAGAAAATAAAGTGGGAAAATGGTTTCTCTAAAACAAAAATTAAAGTTGGAAAGCAAGTGTTTTTACTGGTAATGCTGGGTAAATAAGGGTGGAGAGTTTCAAACCCTCTCCAGACCAACTAAATCAGAAAAAAAGAAAAAAAAAAAAAAAGAGTACATATTGTGAGTCATATGTGATGTTAATAGAGAGAGATCCATCTATACTTGTTTAGTTTTGACTTTTTTCACATAAGAGAGGAACTAGAAAGCTACTATTTAAAAAAAAAGAATTTGCTGTTCTGCAGGATGGAAACAGTATTTTAAAACATACTTGAGATCAAACATCTCAAGAATGTCTTCTGCCACGAGTTGGACTCTTAGGTGAACTGAGTATGTGAGTTCCCTGGCCCCTGTCCTTTCGTCACACCATTATGGAAAAATATCAGTCTTCAGGTGGAATTCAACCAACCATAACTGTGCCCTGGCTATTGAACCGATCTCACACGAGGACAGACTGGAGATAGATAGATCTGTGTTCTGACTTCCATCTGCACTACCATCACATGAAAGACCTTATCTAATAAATATCGATGTGTACGTTGACTGGTCCAAGGGCCTCTTTGACAGAGAACGCTGCTTCCTTACAGTTAATCGTGGTTCATTGCAATTAATATGAAGAGTCGAATTACATTAAGGTATTGGTAAGAAGTCATGATTTTACCAAGGATTTTTATGGGAATTGAAAGGTAGCTTCAGGTCAAATGCTGAATAGAATTTCACTCAAAAAACCAAATTTAAAAAGTTTATTGTCTATATCTCAGTACCTTTACATCTTTGCCAGCATTATGTCCCTTTTCTTTGCTTTTTACAAAAAGAACCCAGCAGTTCTGGCCCTCCTTTTCACACTTCCAAGTGCTCCCCATTGGGTCTCAATCTTTCTCTTTTATTTCATGCAAGTAAGGTGAGCTAAGTCAGGTTTCTTTTAAATGCATACTTGCTTCATCTCATCTCTCAAAGCTCTTTTCAGCTATGTGGAAAGCCACTAATTTTACTATAACAACATGTACTCAATAGATTAAGAATTCTCTACTAAGAATTCTCCGCTTACCAGAAACCACTGTCCTCAGGATGAATGGATAATTACAAATATTCAAAAAATGTCTCAGCTACAAAATTATTCCTTTTCAATTCTATCCTAAACTCTTTCCTTCATTTGTTTTATCCCAACCACATTTAAACATGCTTTCACTGTTTCTACATGAAGGGATAAAACACATAGTCACACATTTGAACCCATACTCGTATGTGTGCATTCAATCCACAGGTTCTGGGGCGCCTGGGTGGCGCAGTCGGTTAAGCGTCCGACTTCAGCCAGGTCGCGATCTCGCGGTCCGTGAGTTCGAGCCCCGCGTCGGGCTCTGGGCTGATGGCTCGGAGCCTGGAGCCTGTTTCCGATTCTGTGTCTCCCTCTCTCTCTGCCCCTCCCCCGTTCATGCTCTGTCTCTCTCTGTCCCAAAAATAAATAAACGTTGAAAAAAACAAAAATTAAAAAAAAAAAAATCCACAGGTTCAATTACCATTACCACCTATAAACAGTTCCCTGATTCCATCCTCTCTGTGCTTAATGGACAGCTCATTTACCTCAAACTCAGAATGTCTAAAATCAGATTTATCAAATTTTCTCACCATTTTTCCCATTCTCCAGGTTTCTCTATCTCATTAAATAACCTAGCATGAGTCACCACATCTTTTTCCTGACCACTGCAGCAATTTCCTTTTGGTTTCCTTGCATCCACTTTTCCTGATCCAAAACATTCTTTTCTTTTTTTTTAAACAGGCTTATGAAATATTTTATTATCAATAATTTTCTTAACATTAACGACAAAACCTCAGGGTAAGGCAAGCAGACACTTTTATCCTTATTTTACTGAACTCACAGAGGTTTAATGGCTTGTGTAAAGCAGTAGGTCAGGAATTCTATTCTACTAGAGAAATGTTCTATGCTCAGTTCTAATGTGGATTCTAATCCAGTGTTTCTCAAATGTAATAAAACCACTATTTTCAAAATAAAACTCAGCTGTGTTAATTCTGCTTTAAAATTTCCAATGAGTTCCCATTGCTTTTGTTACAGAGTCTGAAACATTTAATACAGTTTATAAGGTCTCCACATGAAGCCTTAACTTCCTTCCCACGCCCAATTTACCATACTCTGCACTCAGATATCCTAGACTCTTACAGTGCCTCAGAGAAGACAGATTCTTTTGCTAGTCTGATGCTTTGCATATGCCATTTTCTCTGTTGAGATTGAGTTGATCCATCGAGTTCTGTAGTTTCACCTTAAAAATGCCCACTTTTTCTTATAATCTGAGCATATCATTTTATCAGAAAGTCTTCCTTAAACCCACAGACTAGTTTAAGGTCCTCTGATATATGATCTTATATCACAATGCTTCTCTCTGTACATTACACATGCACTTATTCTGTCTAGATAATCTACTCCGTGAAGACAGCCACTCTCTCTGTTTTATTCTTGACTGTATTCCAGTGCTTAGGACATGGCATGATGTATAGAATTAATTTTATAGTTGGCCATAAGGTCTAAACACATAGATATTATTTACATATATATATTTTTTACAGAGAGGATTCCTTCAGTGGTATACTAAAGACACATTTATTTAGTGAAAATCAGAGACACAAATCATCTGAGGCAACTTAGGGATTGAAGGGAATGCAGTGTTAATGCACTGAGTTTATTGCACCTTGCATAGTCCATTGTATTTTGCATTGAAAATAAGGGACAACACATTGAGCATATAATATAATGTCATTGGCCACATTGTGTCTTATGATGTAAGAGCAATCAATATTTTGCTATCTATATTCAGTTATGTTTTCAGACTATGGCCACACTGTAACATAAATATTTTGAACTGAAAATTAATTATACACTCCTTATAGTCTTCACCAGAATAAACACTGGTTTACTGCTTATTTCACCCTAATAAACTTTCAGAACTAAGTGCTGGTAAGACTGGTCTCCTTGGATGAATAGGTCAGTGAGGCATAAAAACAGAAAAGTAAGGATTTGGCAAGTTGCTTTGGAATAAAAGAGGAGTATGAGAGTGAGCCTTGGCTTCCAGATATCATTTAAAGAAGAACTATTAAAAAGGATATGGAGGGGCGCCTGGGTGGCGCAGTCGGTTAAGCGTCCGACTTCAGCCGGGTCACGATCTCGCGGTCCGTGAGTTCGAGCCCCGCGTCGGGCTCTGGGCTGATGGCTCGGAGCCTGGAGCCTGTTTCCGATTCTGTGTCTCCCTCTCTCTCTGCCCCTCCCCCGTTCATGCTCTGTCTCTCTCTGTCCCAAAAATAAATAAAACAACGTTGAAAAAAAAATTAAAAAAAAAAAAAAAAGGATATGGAGAGGAATGCCTTTCTAGAGATCACATTTATGCTTCCTTTTTTTGTTTTTGTTTTTGTTTTTGTTTTGTTTTGTTTTGTTTTCCTGAGACATACTGAGAAAATATTTTGTTTTAGCCAGGTATTCATTTGAAGTGCTTAGTAAATGTGATTTTTTTTTTTTTTTGTAACTTGCACCTCATCCTGAAGTTTGTAACAAAGAAGAGGAAAGAGTAGTCAGTTACCTCAGAGACTGAAGAAGCCACAATAATGGCTCTTCCCAAAATACAGTCACTGTAGAAAAAATATATGTAACTTTTCAATAACAATTGAAAAGTTAGTTTAAGCAGAGAGGAGGGAAATATTAGCACTGTTTTATAACATCTTAAGTTCCAGTGTAAATAATGCTTGCATCTTTTAATGGCACTGCTGGCCATTGTCATCTGGCACAAATACAAATATCTATGATATGAGACATATTTGGGTGTTGGAGGGCTTCTCAAGAGCAAGTCACAAATGTCAAAGAAGTCCCAGGTGTGCGTTGTCCCTGGGTCCCACCTGGGTAAACAAGAGCCAAATTTATTTCAGACATCCTCAACCCCTGGATTTAGAGGAGGCGGAAACTGAAATAGTGCTCATAGAAGCACTAGGCAATGTAGCAATAGTGGGGTGTAGGTTACAGGTGCCATATGTTTAAATTATTTTCTGAAAAGCGGTTCCTGTGGCAGTTATTGATTGGATCATTTCCTTGAAGCTCAAATACTGAAGTCTGTCTTTACCTTAGAGACACGGTGGACCTGAGAAGAGTCAGCTCTGCTGTTATTATAAATCCAGACAAAGGGCTCGCGCAGAGAATGCTAGACATGATTAGGACATGCTCCAACTTTTAAGAAGTACTGTCCAAGGACTTTAGGCAGCTGTGGATATTGAATCACTAGAGGTCATTCCCATCTACATTCTATGGATAGAAGATGTCAGAAAATAAAAGTGTAACAAAGAAAAACTATACTGTTCCTGCTCTTCTCCTCAGTTGCTGCCAAATGAACATTCCCAAAGTCACCAATCTAGGAAATTGTTTTTTCCAGGATAGTCCGAGAAGGAGAGGTCACAGAAGGCTTTTACATATCTTGGATTGGGCTCAGAGTAAGTGACATAAAATAAGACTGCCACATGTTTGACCCTGTAGGGAAACATTATGCTTTTTGAAATCAATAATTTGTGAGCACACAGAAAACAGACTGATATACTGAATATTCCCTAAGTTCCACAGACTTGTGCCTTCTCATCATGGAAGTGCATTTAAAAAAAAAAAAAAGCAAAAAAGTTGTATGGCTGTTAGTAGAGTATGGTAGTTCGAATAGGCCCATTTTTAATAAGTTGTCACAATATATCCTGAATTCAGAGTGCCCTAGGGTGTTTATAAGGTAGCCGCTGATTTCAGCACAGGATTTGAAGAACTGATAGAATTGAATACTTAAAGGCTAATGAGAATAAAGAAAAATGCCTTTGTTGTCTCAAAGGGTTTTATTATTTTTACAGGATGCTCAAAGGCAGTGCTTCCCAACCTTGTTCCTGGCATGCTCTGCATAGAGAATAATAACACTGGTATGATACACAAGAATATTGAGGAGAATGCTTAGGGCAAGAAGGTTGCCAGGCCAGGTGACCCCAGAAGCTCTAAGCCCAACACTGAATAATGATAGGAAGGAATTCATCAGCAGTTAAACAGGAAAAACAAACAAACAAACAAACAAACAAACCCAAAAACACTTTATTGAGGTAAGGTTGACATCCAAAAAGTCAAACAAACTTAATGCATATGATTTGATGAATTTGACAATAAGTAAACAGTGTGAAATCATCAATCAAGACCATAAGCTTATCCCTGACCTTCAAAAATTTCCTCCTGCCACCTTTATTATTTTTCTAATTACTTCTTTTCTTTTGTGGAAAGAGCACTTAACAGAAGATCTACTCCCTTAGCAAATTTTCCAGGATGGGATACAGCATTGTTAGTTTTAGGCCCTATATTGTACAGTAGATGGCCAGAAGATCTTCATCTTACATCCTGAAACTTTGTACCCTTTGACTGACACCTCCCCGCATCCCCCTCCTCACAGCTCTGGTAACCACTATTCTACTCTCTGGCTCTATGAGTTTGGCTATTTTAGGTTTCTCATAAAAATGGGATCATGCAGTATTTGTCCTTCTGAGTCTGGCTTATTTCACTGAGCATAACGTCCTCCAGCACGGAAACCCGGCATCGCACGCCAGCCTGCACCGGTGCACAGACTGGGGTGTTGCACCCTCAGGTGTTTCAGAGTAGTTATTTTTCTGGACAGAAAAGGTCATTGGGATCATGATTTCACTGGAAGGCTAGTTCACGTATGTTTTCAAATTTATTATTGCATATTAGCTTATAACTGCTTCCTGTTGTGATATTTTTCTTGAATCAGTAGTTTTCCCTGATTTGTTCAATATTTTATTTACAACTCTCCTCTGGTTTTCTTGGCTCAACTTCCCAGGATGTGTATCTATCTTAACCAATCTTTTTAAAGATACAGCTTTTGGTTTGTTTAATTTTCTATAGTATGTTTCTTGTTTACTGTATTATTGATTTCTGCCATAACCTTTATTGTTTCATTTGATAGACTCTGTCCTTTTTGAATGATTGGTTGGTAGATTGATTGATTGCTGTGGCTTCTTTAAAACAATTTTTTTTTTGAGTTGAAAGCCTTACTCATTTAAGAAAAACTATTGTGATCATGGAATAGTCTACATATAGTAATTGCCCTTCTTTGTGTAAAATTCCCTAAGTTTTGATAAACACATATAGTTGTGTAACAGCCACAATAATCAAAATATAGAAAGTTCCATCACTCCTCAATTTCTCATGTACCCCCTTTGTAATTCACAATGTCCCTATCCTCAGTCTCTAACAATCACTGATGTGCTTTCTGTCTCTATAGGTCTTTTCCAGAATGTAATATAAATGGAGTCATATAGTATGTAAGCTTTGGATATGACTTATTTTATCTGGCATAATGAAATTATAACATATACATGTTAGTTCATATATCAGTATTTATTTCTCTCTATTGCTGAATATCCCATTGTGTGGATATGCTGCAATCTGTTTATTCAAGTAAGACACTTTGTTTTTTAAATTTTTTTTAATGTTTACGTATTGTTGAGAGGGAGACAGAGAGAGAGCCCTAGCAGGGGAGGGGCAGACAGAGAGGGCGACACAGAGTCTGAAGCAGACTCCAGACTCTGAGCTCTCAGCAGAGCCAAATGCAGGGCTTGAACTCACAAACTGTGAGATCATGACCTGAGCAGAAGTCAGAGGCTTAACGGACAGAACCACCCAGGTGCCCCCAGGTAAGACACTTTGTGTGTCTCCCCAAGTGACATATTTTCTGTGGTTTTCAGTTTTTGCTGATTATTTAACAAGCTGTCAGGATTTTATGTGAGTATGAGTTTTCATTTCACTTAAATAAACCCTGGCAGTGAATTCACTGAGTGGTATGTTAAGCGTATGTTTACTTTTAAAAGAAACTGCCAAATTGCTCTCCAAAGTGTCTATAATATGTTACTATTAACAATGTATTAGAGTTCCAGGTGCTCTGTATCCTGTGAGCCTTGGGTATTGTCAGATTTTTTTGTTGTTGTTGTTTCTATTTTTAGAACTGTTCTCATAAATGAGTAGTGGTATCTTATTACAATGTTAGTTGAAGTTGTTGTTGTTGTTGTTGTTTTTAAAATGGGAGACATAATAGCATATCATTTGTTGAGCCAGAGAAAAGTCAAAAGTTGGTTCCGTAGGAAATGGGGGAAATGCAGGTGCAGTGCCTTTATTTTCTTTTTTTTTTAATTGTTAAATGTTTATTTAATTTTGAGAGAGAGTGAGAGAGAGAGAGAACGAACATGAGCAGGGAAGGGGCAGAGAGAAAGAGAGACACAGAATTTGAAGCAGACTCCAGGCTCTGAGCTATCAACACAGAGCCCAACACAGGGCTCCAACCCATGAGCTGTGAGATCATGACCTGAGCTGAAGTCAGACGCCCAACTGACTGAGCCACCCAGGTGCCCTGCAATGTTTTTATTTTTATTATTTTTTTTTTATTTTTTTATTTTCAAACCAAAAGCTGGTTCTTTTTTTTTTTTTTTTTCAACGTTTATTTATTTCGGGACAGAGAGAGACAGAGCATGAACGGGGGAGGGGCAGAGAGAGAGGGAGACACAGAATCGGAAACAGGCTCCAGGCTCTGAGCCATCAGCCCAGAGCCTGACGCGGGGCTCGAACTCACGGACCGCGAGATCGTGACCTGGATGTTTTTAAATATAAGAACAAAATTTAGTTCACATGTGCAAGGATTGGTTTGTAGTTAAGAGCTTTTGGTTCATTTGTGGTAAAAATATTAACAGTCATATTTGTGGGTTGAATGCTTATATGCAAGTAAATTTATTGATGAGAACTTGTGGAAGTTCTCTTCTGAGATTTTCTTAGTAAACCAGGATGCAATATCATGAGCTGAAAGTAGGCGAATGTAAAAAGCATTGCTGATTTCAGAGAAGAAGTGATGGTAATTAATTGTGATACAGTAGAATGAAAGCATGAATCAAAAGGAATAGATATTGGAAAACTTTCTGTAAAGGAACAGATGCTAAACACTTTAGATTTTGCAGGTCATACGGTCTCTGCTGCAACTATTGAACCTTGCCATTGTATTGTGAAATCTACCATAGACAACAGCAAAAGAATAAATGTGGCTGGATTCCAGTATATATTCATAGACACTGACATTTGAATTTCATGTCATTTCACACGTCACAAAATATTACTCCTTTGATTTATTGTAACTGTTAAACAATGTAAATCCATTTTTAGCTTGCAGATCATACGTATGATGATAGTTGTCAACTATTTACCATTGTCACATTAAAGGCATACATTTTACTGAATGTAAGTTATGCTTTTAACAGCTGGTTTTTAAATAATAGTGTCACAAATTATCTAGTAACTCTCTTTCCAAAAAATACAAGACTCTTTTGAGAAAAGTTTGTAAAGTGATAAAGGATATAAAAGATTATCTACAGAGACATAATCCATGTTCTTGGACATAATGACATGATAACATAAATAAGGTCAATTCTTTTCAAAATAATCTATTAACTCAACTCAATTATGATCATTGAACAACAAAAAGTTGAATTCAAATTTTTTCCCCAGAAATCTGATAAATTCACTTTAAAATTTATGGAGGAAAAAATATGCAAGAATTGTTAGCTCGATTTTAAAACAGTAGAATAAAGAAAAGTTAGTTGGCCCAGCATAAGACATGTTACAAAGACATGGTAATAGAAAAGCAGTAGAAAGAAAAAGAAAGCTTGAAAACATTTTATTTCTAAGGTATTTAGTAAGTCATGTAGGCAGAAAAACCAGTGGAGGAAGAGGTAAATTCTTAAATAGATAGTATAAAAAACTGAATTAACATATTCGGGTGGCCAACAGAAACATGAAAATATGCTCATCATCCCTCATCATCAGGGATATGCAAATCAAAACCACAATGAGATACTCCTCACACCTGTCAGAATGGCTAAAATTAACAACACAAGAAACAGCAAGTGTTGGCGAGAATGTAGAGTACAAAGAACACTTCATGCACTGTTGGTGGGAATGCAAACTGGTGCAGCCACTTCGGAAAGCAGATGGAGGTTCCTCAAAAAGTTAAAAATAGAACAATTGCAGTAGTGGATATTTACCCCCAAAATACAAAAATTCTAACTCAAAGGGATACATACACCCCCATGTTTATTGCAGCATTCTTTATAATAGCCAAATTATGGAAGCAGTCCAAATATCCATTGATAGATAAATGGAGAAAGAATAATAATGGACTATTATTCAGACATAAAAAAGAATGAAATTTGCCATTTGCAACAACATGAATGGATCTTGAGAGTATAATGCTAAGTGGAATAAGTCAGAGAAAGACAAATACCATTTGATTTCACTCATATGTGGAATTTGAGAAATAAAAGAAATAAACGGAAAAGAGAGAGAGAGAGAGAGAGAGAGAGAGAGAGAGAGAATGAGAAACCAAGAAACAGGCTTTTAACCATAGAGAACAAACTGATGGTTACCAGAAGGGAGATGGGTGAAATAGGTGATGGGGATTAAGGAGTGTACTTGTCATGATGAGCATAGGGTGATGTACAGAATTATTGAATCACTGTATTGTACACCTGAAATTAATATAACACTGTATGTTAACTCTACTGGAATTTTTTAAAAGTTTCTGAAAAGCCCCCAAATAGATCCTAAAGCCACGTAGAAGAATGAACTATACGAGATTATAAACTTAAATTTGAAAGATAAAACACTTAATAGAGGAAACTATAGGAAAATCTCTTGAATAATCTAGAGGCAAGAAAACACTGCAATTTTTCAAAAGCACAAAACAGAAAGTAAAGCACTGTGAGTCTGGTTATATTATTTCTCTTTAGTGGAAGGCCACATAGATAATATTAATAAATGGCTGAAAGAACATGCAATTATGAATAATGCCTCAAACAAAAAGGGAATATTTAGTACATAGAAGGAGCTTCTATGTACTGCGAATTAACAAGAAAGTGCATCATCCCAAGTCAAAAAATGCATTATAAGCAGGTCATTCCTAAACCCAGAAACCTCAAATCGAGAAAGCCTATGAAGAGAGATTTAAAATAATTACTATTTGAAAAAAAGGAAATTAATGCAATAGTAATTAAACTGTAGGCCTATTTTACTAGGAAAAAATGAAGTTGGATAACACCAAAAATTAGCAGTGTGAAGATATATGGAAACTTATGGAAAGGCTAATGACTGGTGAAGAAGCCATATGAGAAAGCAAACTGGTGCCATTTGGTTAAATTAAATATATTCATATAACTCAGCAAATCTCCTGGGAACATAGTCTATTAGCAAATATAAGCTAAAAGTTTTTTTTTTTCCAGTGTTCCTTTTGGTGTCAGGCAGTTAGAGGCAATCTAACTAACCCCAGGAAAGTAAATATATATTTCATAGGTCTGAATTGAGACACAGAAAGATTATTTTAAAGAGATTGTGTGATTATGATTAAGAAGAAAATAAAGCCCAGAGAAATGTGACGTGCCCAAGATCAAAGATTTGGTAGCAGTAGGAACCAGAAGTCAAGTCTTTCAATTTATTTTTCGTGATCTTTCATAATGCTGTGTGGCTTCCCATTATAGGCAGTTTCAAAAACCAATAAACCCAATCCACATGGGCCTTTATGTCTCTTGTACATTGCACCATAATTAAGTTGGGTTTCCTTCTCATTTACCTCCATTTTCCTCCCTCATTTCTCTCCCCCATTTCTGCCTCCTTCCCTTCTAAATCCCCACTTCTCTGCTTGTTCTGGGACAAGAGAACAGTGGGATTCTTGTTGCAAATTTGGAAGATCAAAATAAATCCACAATTTTGTTTTAACATGATGAATTCAGTTATGTTATTATTGTTGTATTATCCCTGCCTTTTCTCACTTTTCTGCCTGTCTTTTCAGTACTTTTTTGTACCACCCCTCAGCCCCGCTCTTTTTCTCTTTTTCTCTCTTTCTCTTTTAACTCTTATTTCCTGAGACCATGCTCTTAGCTCTTGAAAGGAAGGTCAAGTAGAACAGAGTTAATATTACTACATTATACAGTATCTGTTATTAATGCCTGTGTAAATACTTTGTAACTAAGATAATAATTATGTGGCTATATGCCTACAAAGGAAGGAAAGAAATAAAGGAGTAACTTGGGGAAATTATTAATGTGAGTTTCACTTTGATCTTCTTGATTACAAGATCTTCCTCTTAGTTGACCTAGAGGACACATCTGCCAGGGAACAGAATCACATTCTTTTTGTAGAATGAATAAAAGAAGTATGAGGTCATGATTTAATATGGTGATTAATTAATTACACAAATGAATGATTGTAAAGTGCTTAGAACTAAGTCTGACACAGTTCTTTAGAAGTGTTATTATTATTATCATTAATATTACAGAGGAGTCACAACATAGATTTTTCCCTGTACTACAATAGCAAAGGCTTTTCTTCTGCCCCAGTTCTTGAGGGTTGCTTCACTATGGGTGAAGCATAGATGATATTAGGGGATGATAAAAAAAAATTCTAAGTTAGAAAACAAGAGATAGAGGCAGGCATTTAAGCTGATAGAGACCAGAACATTCAGTAGACAGAGTACCAAGGACTCCCTACTCTTTCCTACTAACATGTGTTTGCACACAACTTTCTTCAGACATTGTCTTGGGAGGAAAGCAGGGAAGAGCAAGACTATTTGAGAGACATAGAATTTTTTCTAGAGGCTAAACATTAACTAAAAGGACTTTAAATTATAAAAGGCAGCAAAGAGACTTCCCGCTGTAATTTCTTCACTATCATGTTGTATTTGTAGTTTTCTTCTGAGCATCCATTATCCATTCTTCCTGCAGTTGATTGCCTCATTTGGTGATTCATCTTCTCACACTCTCAATCCTTATGGATAGACTGACTGGAGAGAGTCTATAATACATTCCTAACAAATCAACGCATCTCTTTCCCCTCAGGCAATAAAGATTAGCTGTTGGCATATGATCTAAGCCAGCCTAATGTAAGAGTGATATTAATTCAAGAGTAGGATGATAATATTGTTGCTAGAAAAGAAATTGCATTTGTAATTTGCTTTGTCTTTATTGAATGTGAATATATCTGATATTTAGGGAATTCACTAAACTGCACATATGGTTTCATTGCTGTGGTCCCACTTCCTAACTCTCTGTAAGTGTTTTAGCTAGAACTGTAATCCTATTTTGTAGCATTAATGTTAGCAGATGATGTTTTTTTTTTGCCTGATAGAATCCAATGCAAAAGACTTAGTTTACTTGACAGCTATTCTTTGTAATTAACACAGAGTGTCAAGGATAATTCTGAAGCAGTGCATTTGAACTCACAAAGTCATTTCCTATGGAACATATTTTATTTGCTCTTTTTAGGAGCTATATATGATTAAGAGTCATATACCTTTCTAGATCATAAGCACCTTGTGGACAAAGATGATTGTGTGCTGCATCTTGTATCCAATGCTATGGGTTAAAATTAATTTTCCCACTCAGATATTTAATAGATTGTATGATCTTTGTTCTCCAATGGCATCTCTCCCACTTCCTGCATTGAAAACATCAGTTGTCTTTGATATAAATGTCAAATGCGCAGTGTTAGGGAAATTCAAATGCCTATTGAAATAAATTTCTAAGCCTCTCCTGCTTGGGGAACCACATCAGCAAACCAAAACTTAGATAACTTTCATGTTCTTGTAAATGCTTCACTTGACCAGAAACAGTATATCCAGCCAGCCAGTGCCCAACTGCCAAGAATCTGTAATGATTTCTCTTTTTTATATAAGGTAAAATATGCAACCCTATCCAATCAATTTAACCTAAATACACTTTCCTTATTCCCCAATTGTCTTCCTCTATAAAACCCTGCTTTCCTGATCCTTACCTTGCAGTTCTCTGGATTCTTGAAAGTGGAGATGCTCACTTCATGAAGTGCAAAATAAAATTTGCTTAGCTAAATTTTTCTCTTTGATTATTTTAACATGGTGCATTATATAATCTTGCTTTGGCATACCTTGTACTAACAAAACATACCCAAAAGTTTCATATCACTTATAATTTGTGTTACAAAATGTACCTGAGAGGGAGGTTTCCTTATGAAAGAATAAGCATAAAGAGACCAGTAGGTAGAGAATCTCAGGAATTGGTTAGGGAATATAGCCTTCACCTCCTCCCCACCATTATATATATAAAAAATAGAGCAACATGAAATAGCTGTTATCAGGGTCTTTTGACATTTCTAGAGAGAATCCACGGAGTCCTGGACCTGAAGTCAGCCTTATCCAGACATATAGCAATGGGTAGGTGGTTTAAATCAATGCTGAGAAAGTTCACTTCATCTTATCCACTACTTTGTTTCTGGATTTAGAATTTCCACAAGCTTGCAGAGAAAATATTCAGAGAACTAGGTGGCAAAAATATAACTTTGGTAGTAATAAACAGCTGTAGTTATTGTCTTCTGTTGCTCACTCATATCTGAATGAATAAATGACTAGACTGTTGTTTGCAAAATTCTGAGCATCAAGATAGCATAATTTGTCTGACTTCATATTGAAGAATGCAACTGGAAATCATAGAAAATATCTGAGGCTATAAGCTTCATGAGTGATTGGACTTTGGGGATCACCTATTGAAAATGTACAATATTTAAATAATGATGTTTAGAAAGTAGGTTCTCAAGTGTTTGTTATATAAATTAATGAACGGATACTTGTGATTGTGCAAAAGAAATTGTAGCAACATATATCGGAATGAGTACTTGCCAGCGATCATTTGCAGAAGCAAAGTTATTAAACACTTTCGTTCTGCCGAAGGGAGTGGGGGACTTAAAGATTCGCAGGGTCAGTTATTATCCCTTTGTGTATGGATTCAGTTCATCTTATATCTGAGAAGAACCTGGGTATGGAAAAAAGGATTCTGTTCAATGGACATCTATCTACAGTAGATACATGAAGAAGGAGACTCAAATAGAAATTAGGCTCGTTAGAGGCACCTGGGTGGCTCAGTTGGTTAAGCATCTGAGTCTTGGTTTTGGCTCAGGTCATGATCTCATGGTTCATGAGTTCAAGCCCTACATCAAGCTCTATGGCAGCATGAAGTCTGCTTGGGATTTTCTCTCTCCCTCACTCTCTTGCTCTCTCCCTCACATGCTTCCCCTCCCCTACTTGTACTGTCTTTGTCTCTCTCCAAATAAATCAATAAACTTAAAAAAAAAAAAAAAGAAAGAAGAAATTCGACTCATTAGAAAGACTACTTAAGTCAGTGGTCCCCAGATTTGAAAAGTACATATTCTAATTTCTGTTAACATAAAGTTGTATTTAAAAATATTTTTTTAAATGAGGAGCCTGTGTCAGAGCAGTATGTGGAATATCTTGAAGTAACACTGAAGAGTATCCCTATTCAGTCATTTCTTTTAGTATATTTTAACCTGGTTTAGTTCACTGCCTACCCAACGCCATGGATAGTCAATTTTATAAGAACAAGTGTTTTAATGGTAGAAAATATTAGTACTGTGGAAGGGAATGTGGAGTGACCAAAACTATTTTTTTAAGCTTAGAGGTGTACATGTTATGCCATAATAAAATACTCAAAAGGAGATTTGAAATTATTATTCAGTCATATTGATCTCCATAGAAATATAATAGTTTCTCTGGAAAAAGATTGCTTTTGTTTAAACAAAATCTCTTAAGTGTTTCATGTTTTTTTCTTCCTTGTAAATTTTTCATAATTGTGTTGTTTAAGAGAGTATTACAGGGGGACCTGAGTGGCTCAGTCGGTTAAGCATCCATCTTCAGCTCAGGTCATGATCTCCCAGCTAGTGAGTTCAAGCCCCGCATCGAGCTCTGTGTTGACAGCTCAGAGCCTGGGGCTGCTTTCAGATTCTGTGTTTTCCTCTCTCTCTGCCCCTCCCCACTCACACTCTGTCTCTCTGTCTCTCAAAAATAAACATTAAAAAAAATACAGTAGTACATAGATATAATTCTCAAATAAATGCATATACATTTATTAGAATGTATATTCGAGTCTCTAGGTGATAAAAATACATGTTGAAAATGTTTGGAGACTCACACATGGATTGTTGTATCCCATGTTTACCTCAGGTACATGGATCTCTAAAGCAGCAAGAAGTCAGTTCACAGGATAAACATTTCTGGGACAAAGATAGATTGAGAAAAACTATAGCAGGCATTCACCAGACAAATTGAAACAGCAGCTTGACATCTTTCTGTTATCCTCTCTGTGTGCAAATATTTATATGTCTTTCCAAACATAAATGTCACATGTTTCTAACCAGTATTTGATGAGATAAAACAAAAGTTAGGATTCTAATACAGAAAATATGACTCGAGAGCCTGTATTTTAATGACTAATTTTTCTTCCTTGTTTCCAGCACTCATAGCTTATATTTCACAGTTTTGTCAAAATTTGTTGTTGAAATGTCAAGAACCATGTTAAATAATATGGAGTTAGAACATGATATTCCTGTTCTTGTTTTTACTGTGTTTTTAGTGTTTCTTATTGAGCATGATGTTGAATGTTAATTTGAAGTTATATTGATATGCAGTATCTCTATATCTCTATATCTATATATAGATATCTGTAGATCTAGATATATATAGATATCTATATAGATCTATATATAGATACATAGATCTATATATATAGAAAAACCTTGGATAGTGAGTAACTCGTTCAGCAATTGTTCTGTAAGACGGGCAAACATTTCTAATAAATTTTAACTTGATAAATGAGCCATGTCTGGTAATATAAGTAGGTAGTACATAATGCTGAATGTCACATGATCACAAATGAGCCAGTGGTTCTTGAAATTCTCTGTGATATATAACACTGGAACTAAATTATGGTCACAAACCAAGTTTTTACTGTAAGAGAGTAAACATAGTAAGAGAGAGAGAGAAACAAACATAGTAATAAATATTTCTTGTTTTCTTAGATTTAGAGAAGATTTACAAAAAATTAGGTGTTGTTATTTATGTCATTTAGTATTTTATTAATAGATTATAAACTTGCTCCCCCATGGATTTATTGGATTTATTAATTTGCTAAAAATACTATGGACCTATCTTTGCATCCTCAGTGTAAAACCTATTTGGTCATGGTACATTCTAAATATACATGGAGAACAAATTTAATAATACTTTATAATTTGCCACAATGGTCATAAATGAATTTGTATGTGCTTATGCTAAATTCATCATCTTTTTTTATTTTGCTTTATTTTGCTTATTTTCTTTGTCTATGTAGTAAAATGTTTTGAATAGCATATATATTTATTCCTCTTTCAATTTGAAAGAACTGGCTGTGAAACAATTTTGCACAGTGTTTTTAAGTGAGGTGAAATTTTAAAAAATATGCTCATTTTATTTAGATGTTATTGGACTTTTCAGGTTTCCTAAATCTTCTAAAGGTCATTTTGGAGGCTCACATATTTTTAGAAAACTAGCATTTCATCTAAATATACAAATTTATTTTATAAAAGCCTATGAAATATATGTCTGAGTTCTTTTATTTCCCCTCTGTGCACTTGAATTTTAATCGTTAACAGCTTGACTGAGATGTAATTAACATACCATACAATTCCTAGATTTAAGGTATATCATTCGTTGGTTTTTAGTATATTCACAGTTGTACAACTGCCACCACAATCAATCTGGGAACATTTTCATCACTTGGGAAGAAACTCCAGTACAAATTAGCAGTCACTCTCCATTTCTCTTGCACTCCCAGGCCTATTGAGCCGCTGATCTACTTTTTATAGATTTGCCTCTTCTGGATGTTGCATGTAAGTGAAATAATATAATTTGTGGCCTTTTGCATTTTTTTTTTTTTACATTTAGTATCATATTTTCAAGGTTCATCTTTGTGGCAGCATGCATCTGTATGTCTTTCATTTATATGGCTGAGTAATATTCAATTGTGTGGATATACCAAGTTTTTACATCTATTCAACCATTAATGGACATTTAAGTTGTTTCCGCTTTTTGGTTATTATGAATATTTATGTACAAGTTTTGTATGGATGTATGTTTTCATTTCTTTTGTATATATACCTAGGAGTGGAATTGTTGAATCAGATATATTTTTATAAGATCATACAATAGTATTAGTTTAGAAACTCAGCAGAAAGAGATCTTAGAATGTTTATTAACTTCTTTATTCCTTCATATTTAAAAAACAAATAAATACATTCCTTCTGCTTTTCATAGAAAATGCTGAAATTAGAAGAATAAATGGACATTAATGTATATTTCAGGGAGACATTTAAAATTTTACTCATGTATGAGAGACCAATAGGGTAATGAGCTATTGATTTTTTCTTGTTTTTTTTTTTTCAAAAATATGCCATGCAAAATATGAATTGGAGCAATACAAGAAATTAAGAGTTGAAGCATGGGGAATTGATAAGATCTCTATGTGGAAGGTATATAGCATCAAACAAAAATTACTCAATTATCTGTGTGCAAGTTACAATTGATTTTTTTAGTTTTTATCAAGATAACCCATATATACTAGAGTGTTGTGATTTTACTGTTATATACTTTTCCAAATGAATATTTTTGACTCTATTATTCTGTCATTAAGATATATATTATACATATATATATTTCTACCTAATTTGTCTATATACACTGTACACACACATTTACTTGTACAAAAGATATATGTATGTGTCAACATATTAATCTCTGAAACTTAACATGGTCAAAAACCAAATTATTTCTGCCTTTCTGCACAATGTCTTTCTTCATCTTTTTGGCAATGTTATTCATAGCAACTAAAATATTTAAAATCATATGACAGAGCACTCTGAATCGTCTTGATTCTTTCCTTTCCTACAGGACACTCCCTGGTCTAGATTCTGCTTATTACTCCAGGATCACTCAATTTTACTTCGCTAACACAAGCTCTCTGTGATCAATCCATACTGGTCTTTCCTCAAATCCTAGAGTAACATTCTTCTGGAATGCTTGATTGGCTGCTTCTTTTTCTCCAAGAATCTGGTAGATTCTGTCTCTAATCAGTAGGATTTCTAGGATAGAAACCATATTCTCAATCCCATTTATTTTCTTCAAAGCAATCATCAGCATATTTTGTTTATTTTTTATATCTCTCCTACACTAAAATGCAAGTTCCAATAAGGAAAAAAATCATGTCTATTATACTCACCTTGCAGAATCACTGACATTACAGATTGTAGAGTAAATATTTATGGATTGAAAACAAAGTAAAATCGAGTCAAGTGAGGGTTAAGTTCCTAGGAACCCATAGAAAGATGAATAAATAAGTATGCAAACAAAAAGCAACTATCATTTCAGACTCAAAATCAATGAAATTTACTGTTGCTTTTAAAATAATGTAGTTTTGTTTGTATATGGGCAAATTGCCAAAAAAATAAAGTGCATTTTTGCTAGTTTCATGAATTTACAAAGGTAAAAAATTCCTTTAAAATTAAAATTAAATATAAATTCAGGCTGAGAAAATTTGTCTTTTCTAGGTAGTAATTGTGAAAGATGTATAAGATTTATCCTCAAGATAATTAAACACACGCATAGTAGAAAGAATAGTGAGTAGTGACAATTCAAGATTATACATTTTTTCTAAATATGCTGACATTGTTCTACATATTTCTGGATCTTCTCTTGGGATAGTTTTCAGAGGTTATAGTACATTCTTTTGAATATGCTCTGTCATGGAAAATGTTTATCATTTAAAGGTAGGTTCAATTTTGGGAAATCACATAACTGATTTTTAGTCAAATTTGGTAAATAAGAGAGTGATTAAGTTGGAAGATACTGTTTAAACCAAAGAAAAACAATATAAATAAAGTAATAAGACTAAATGTCATGGTCAGCTCACAAAAGTGACCTTGAACTAAATCACAAGAATGAAATTCCAAAGATTACCAGAATTATAGCAATAATATTGGAAAAACTTTATTGTCTCATAAATGTGGCGTACAGATTTAGTAGGTCTTTCTAAAAATTAACCTCTCCCTAATGACAATATTCTGTTGAAATTTTGAACTACTTTGTTAATCTGTTTAAAATCCCTAAGGTCATTACTTGTACGCTTCAATATAATTTGAATGTATTTACTGGGATATTATAATGCATGCCTTTTCCTAAATTACTCATGGAGAGAGAGAAAAGTTGACAATTTTGAGAAAGGGTTTGATAGCAGTTGTAAATGTGAGTATTGGCCACAGCAAATTTGAGAGTAAGGTGCTATTTTATATTTCTTTAAATTTTTAAATTAATAAATAACAATAAATACATGATAAAATAAAAATAAATGGTTAATAATTGTAAGTCTCTAATTCAATTCCCTATTGCACTAAAATGTAGTGTAAATACAAATTATCAAAATGTTAAAATGGTCTATAATTTTTCTTTTACCGAAAATTAATAGTTATCAGAATTGTTCAAGTTGTATAGCTGAAATTACGCTTACTGTCGGGATTAAATATAGAGATTGTATAATAAAATTCACTTCATATTCATAGATGAAACAACCATGATTTTAAGAAAAAAATACTTTATGAATATATTCTGTTCAAGGAACTTGATTGTGAATACAATAAACCAATCCTTTCTAATAGAATAGAAATGGGATTTATTAAAAACTAACTCAGCTTGATTGACTGAAGTTAGGCTATTACCTTCCAGGGTTCTGGGAGAATTAATATCGCCTACCACCCTGTAGTCTGAATCAGATCTCAGTCGTCTATCAATATCCACACAGAAGTGGATGGCCAAATTTAACAATGTATTTAAATGGCTGGGAATAAAAAAAAAAAAAAAAAAAAAAAAAAAAAGAGGAAAAGCAAATTTGCACCAGTGCTCTTTTTTTTAATTTTAATTTTTTTATTAAAAAAATTTTTTTAAGCTTTATTTATTTCTGAGAGAGCGAGAGAGAGACAGTGTGAGTGGGGGATGAACAGAGAGAGAGGGAGACACAGAATCCAAAGCAGGCTCCAGGCTCTGAGCTGTTGGCACAGAGCTGGACCTGGGGCTTGAACTCACAAACTGCCCAATTATGATCTGAGCCAAAGTCGGATGCTTAACCGACTGAGCCACCCACCCAGGTGCCCTGCACCACCACTCCTTTTAATGAAAGTATTTTAAGATGAACATGTTGTGAATTATTACTGAGTATTGACAATTATATTCTGTACCTAAAAGCATATACGCTAATAATGCACTACTAATAGGACAATCCTACTTAAAGTGACCCAAAGATCCTACCATTATATGCATACAAAGGGAAATGTAACCCTGACACACTACTTTGTATTTCTTACTGTTACTGTTTTCTGTTGTTTATTTTTATTTTTATATGTTCCTGTTTTTGTTTTCAGCTTTGTAAAACATTACATGGAACAAAACATAGCAAACCTAGGAACGATTAAAAGATAAAAGAAAATGGGCCCTCAAATGTAGAGAGAAAAATGGAAAGTATTAATACTATTATTTTCATCTTGCAGAGTAGAAAGTCAATATTACTAAAATGATGAAAAAAAAAACCAAGAAGTTGTAGCATTTTAAAAATTACAGATGCAAGCTACACATAATACATTATCTATATATTATTAGTAGTATTTACTTTGTATTATGGTATATTATATTACATATTATATGAATTATATATTAATATATTATAGATTACAATAATTATACTATGATATAATACAATATTGTAATATACATTGTATAGTGTATCATATTATCATATTATATTATAATTAACAATTAGCATTATACATTAATTATAATTATATTAACATGTAGATAACATATTAATATGTGTGATAATATACCACCATATATTTATAATTTATTTATTAATATATTAATAGGTATATTGGTAGTAGATATTATAACAATGTAATTATATGTAATATATTATGTTGTATTAATAATTGATATTTTAATACATAATATTAATGTCATAATTTGTATATGGAGTTATAAAGAAGGAGATAGAGATCTTTTACCTAGGAAATAGCCATTGCTGTGAAATAAACCATCTCAAAACTTAGCAACTTCAAACAAGCATAGAGTTCCACTCATGTGTCTTCAAGTCACCTGGGGGTCATCTGAGCTACTCTGGGATATCCGGACAGTTCTGCTTCAAGCTGTACATCTGCTTGGACTTGGCTTGTGCTGTGGGTTTGGTTTATCTCTGTTCCTCATGCCTCTTATCCTCCTGCACCAACATATTGGTTGGTGCAAATTCTTTTCATGGTGAAGATAGAAACAGAGAGCAGGAAGAAAACACACGAAAACTCATTGGCTAGAGCAAGTCTAATGGCCAAGCATATGGAAAGTCATATACTAAAAATGAGGATGCAGATATGGGGTCAGTAATTCAATCTATTGCAGGGCAATCATCAGAGAAACTAAAACCAGAAACAATGAAAGTATAACCTCTTTAGGGAGTGGCATTAGATGAGAGAAAAGATGAGGTGGGTGATTACTCCTTTTTACCCTAAATCATTATATACCATTTGATTCATAGAACATAAATGACACTTATTTTAAATTGACACTTGAATATACCTGTTATTAGAAAATATAAATGATTCCTGAAACGAATTTTAGGTATACCATATTTTATACATGTCATATTAAATCACTGAAACTATAATTAATCTGTTTAATATTTTTGCCAAAGATTTTTCCTAGAGAGGCACTTTATAAAAACAATATGGAAAGGATTTTGATAAGAATATAGAGAGAATATAATATAAAAATGTACAGTATTATGTTTATATTGAACACAAATTATACACATTCAGAATTTTTTTTAAATGTTTATTTATTTATTTTTTGAGAGAGAGAGAGAGCAGGGAAAGGGCAGAGCTAGAGGGAGAGAGAGAATCCCAAGCTGTCAGCACAGAGCCTGACATGGGTCTCAAACTCATGAACTGTGAGATCATGACCTGAGCTGAAACCAAGAATCAGATGCTTAACCAACCGAGCCACCCAGGTGCCCCCACATTTAGAATTATTTTGATGAGGGTAGTTTTCTTTCATTTTACTTTTACTGATTTTATACTATTATATTAATTTTTACTAAACTTCTAATTTCTAGAGGGAAAATTCATTTTAGAAGAGCCAAAAAGTCAGAAGGTAGTTTGACAAAATGATACATAGTTTCATAAAATGTTATAAAAATAAATTGAAACTCACCTGCTCTATTTTAAATACAGGCATGTTACATTCTATTGCATTACACAGATATTGTGGGTTTTTTTGTTTTTTTGTTTTTTTTTTTTTTTTTTTTTTTACAAATTGAAGGTTTGTGGCAACTCTGTGTCAACCAAGCCTATCAGCACCATTTTTTCCCCCAACAACATTTACTCACTTTGTGTCTCTGTGTCACGTTTTGGTAATTCTTGCAATATTTCAAACTTTTTCATTATTATTATGTGTGAAATGCTGCAATCTTATGATAAAACTTCAAGAGATGAGGAGTTGCTTCTTACGCATTAGCAAAGAAAGTGGCTTCTTGAGCAGGAACCTACTCCTGGTGAAGATACTGTGAGGGTTGTTGAAATGACAACAAAGGATTTAGAATATTACATACACTTAGTTGATACAGCAGTTGGCAGGATTTGAGATAACTGACTCCAATTTTGAAAGTTCTGTGAGTTAATGCTATCAAATGGCATCGCATGCTACAGAAAAACCATTTGTGAAAGGATGAGTTCATGGAAGTGGCAAATTTCATTGTTGTTTTATTTCAAGAAATTGCCACGGCTACACCACCCACCTTCAGCAACCACCACCTGGGTTTGTCAGCAGCCATTAACATCAAGGCAAGACCCTCTGCCTGCAAAAGATTATGGTTATGACCTGTTGAAAACTCAGAAAATAGCATTTATGTAATAAAGTATTTTTTAATTAATGTGTGTATATATTTTTAGAGATAAGGATAGACTTAATAGACTACAGTAAACACAACTTTTATATGCATTGGGAAACCAAAAAATTTATTAGACTTGTTTTATTATGATATTCACATTATCGTGGTGGTCTGGAACCAAACTACAATACCTCCAAGGTACGCTTGTACTATGACTATGAGTCCTTTCACTATAATAGCTAATCTTTTTGAGTATTTTATATGTTCCGGATACTGTATCAAATGTTCACATGCATTCTTTTTTTTTTTTTTTTTTTTAATTTTTTTTTTTCAACGTTTTTATTTTATTTTTGGGACAGAGAGAGACAGAGCATGAACGGGGGAGGGGCAGAGAGAGAGGGAGACACAGAATCAGAAACAGGCTCCAGGCTCTGAGCCATCAGCCCAGAGCCCGACGCGGGGCTCGAACTCACGGACCGCGAGATCGTGACCTGGCTGAAGTCGGACGCTTAACCGACTGCGCCACCCAGGCGCCCCTTCACATGCATTCTTAACCATAATCTTCACAGTGGCTCTGTAAGGTAGGTGTAATGTTTTTACCATTTTATAGATGAGGAAATGTGGTAGAGCCCCCTCCTTAAGGAATGTGGTAGAAAACTTCAAGACAAGGGAAGGCAACCTGGCCATGTGCCAGGGATGTATGTGACATCCCTCATGACTCAGTAACAGAGACCATGCCATCAGACTGTGTCTGTACGTTACCATGTATGGGAGACAGACCAGTAGAAATCGTATAAAAGACTACATCCTGCTGCCCTCGAGGCTCAGTTTTCTGGGTATGAACTCAATGAATCTGTGTTGGAATGGATGAAGGTCCTTCCTGGAAAGAAGAGTCCCAGTGTCACGACTCTGTGTGAACCTCAGTCCCATTACAGAAATTGGGTACCTCGAGGAGATCAATGAATTTACAAAATAACACAATGAGTACACGTTGAAGTGGCAATTACACTGAGTTTTTCCTCTTCAATTTCTTGTTCCTAACAATGATACAAGAAGTCCTCTTTCAATGTATCTGGTGTAATCACATTACAAAGAATGTTGTATAGATTGCAAAATGAAACATTATATAGGGTGTGTATATACATTTGCTCAAGAGAGGAGAAGAAACCCAAAGGAAAAGTTATTCGGAAATTTTCTTTAGAAAATCATCTAATTTGGGGCACCTGGGTGGCTCTGTCAGTTAAGTGTCTAACTCGTTTTCAGCTCAGGTCTTGATCTTGGGGTCATGAATTCAAGCCTCAAGTTGGGATCCATGCTGGGCATGGAGCTTACTTAAAAAATTAAAAAATCATCCAATTTAAGATGATATTAAAGGCAAATCAAAGTATTTCAAATAGAGGATGGAAGATTCCAGAGTGTATTACAAAGTGAGTAGGTGGAAAGACGTGAAAACTTGGTAATTTTAAATTTTAGAAATCATTCTGAGCAATCAAAAATCCATGCATTGAAAGAAGCCTGGAGCCGCATGTATTGATAACTTTCTTTGCAAAGTTCAGATTTTAAATATAGCCACTTTAAATAATTTTTATTTTTGCATTTTCTGTCACTTATCTTCTGCTCACTTTTTTAAACCGAAGACTCCATCTCTAGCACCTTTATCAACAAGAGAATAGGACAGAAAACTCAATCTGAGAAATTAAGTTTATCGATCTAGTAAGATATTTAGTAGGGGTTTAACTACTGGCTTGTCCCTTGACCTCCCATTGTTTCATAGAAAATAGACCTAATTAGCCGTTTAGAGGAAATGCTTTATACAAAATTACGAGTGCACAGAATGGAGCAGAAGAGGCTCAGCACAGCCCATGGCATTAAGAATCCCCCTTTTTACATCCAGGAAAAAAAAAAAAAATTCCAAAAGAATAACCATAGTCATTATGAGTTGGCATTAAATGTGCTTTCAAGTACATAAAAAGGCTTACAATTTCTGTATATTTCTGTATCCTGATACATCAGCTCACTGACCAACAAATATGAGGCTTAATTACTCTAAGAGGATTCAAAACTTTCAGAGTATCTGTATCATCGTTACAACAGTTAAGTTTCCAATGGGTTTGCATTCCAAATACAGATGGTCTTTAATTAAAATCAAGACACTTGGTTACAGCCAGAAACTATTTCCTCAATGAAATCTGCTCCTTATAGTTTCCTCATTTCACACGTACAGGGCATAAGCACACACAGATATTTTCTTTATATATAAAATAGAACAATAGGTACTTTGGGGTTTTTTATTACAAAGATTATAAATCAATACATTACTGATCATGATGGCTTTATTGTCCCCCTCAGCTTGACTAAACTTCAGACAGGCTTATTCTTGGCTATAGTTTTCTGGCCTCCCTTTTCTTAGAGATTTTACCTTAGAAAACTTGTAGTTGAAAATTCTTTCTTTGACCCCTTTGAAATGTACATAAATCCCCTTAAAAGTCTCTTGACACTTTTATGACCCAGAGAATGTCTTCTTCAAGGACCTGGGAACCTTCCCTTTGAAATACAATCATCAAGGAAGACAATGCTTCTATCTCCTGGTCTCCGTGGGAGGGTCATAGCCTAATTTTGGTGGGTAGCTCCGTCCAACTTATAAAAATACTTTCTGCCCTGAAGATATGAGAAAGTTGAATATCCTTTGGGTAAGTCCAGTCAGTAAACACAGGTGGCCTAGGAGGTCCCCCCAATTCAGCTTTTAAAACTCTTGAAACCCTTTGTTTCAGGGCAGCTGAATAGTCTCTCGACCTTCTTGCAATCATCTTGGATAAAGTCTTCCTTGCCTCTTTAACTGCCCAGTGCAGTTTTCCTTTAATATTACTCAAAATTCTTTACTGTGGAGACCTATAATTTTCCATACATTTTAAAGGGTTGTTACACTCATATACAGAATATATAAATGTATATGACAGTTACAAAATTAAATCCTGTGCTTTTGGCTTAAATTAAGTCAGTAGGCAGAAGGACTCTGAGGACTTCTAAGCCTCCTAAACCTTACCCTCAGAGTATGTATTATCGTTTTACTTTTTTTCTCCAAAGAAAATAACAACAATTGAAGGCAGTTGAAAAATAACAGAGGCTCATCAAAATTTAAATTCTATAATTCAGGAATTGAATGACTAGTCTATAAACTATTATATTATGTATGTTAAATGTCTCATGAGTTTGCTTTAAACATGCCTTTATCTTTTAATTTTAACATGTAAACTCCCTTATCCTACAGATATAAGTTATTTATACCATGAAAACTATAGCAAATAGAAGAGAGTGTTATTTTGTGAAAAAGAGTGCAGGAGTGGGTTGGTTTGTATTAGACACTCACTGTACACTTTGTGAATTATTGGGGGACACCTGGATGGTTCAGTTGGTTGAGTGTCCAACTTTTGATTTTGGCTGATCCCAAGGTCATGGTATGGAGTGATCCCAAGGTCATGGTATGGAGCCTCATGTTGGGCTGTGTGCTGTTTGTGGAGCCTGCTTAAGATCATCCTCCCTCCCTCCCTCCCTCCCTCCCTCCCTCCCTCCCCACCCCCTCTCTCTCTCCCACTCTTCTCCTCTCCCCCATGGTGCTTTTTCTCTCTCTCAAAAAAAGTATTTGTGTTTTTTTTTCTAATACCATTATTTCTCAGACCAGAACATTGGTTAGTGGAGGGCTACTAGAATATAATTTTTCTGTTTTAAGAATTTTGAGGTTCAGAAAGAAATTTTAAGGAGTTCAAATACACTTTCAGGAGGGCTTTTATATGGTTAGATCTATTGAAAATAGAGTAGTAAAAAAACAAGTAAAAACCACCACAGCCCAAAGACTAAATGTAACTTTCTTCCTACAAAAATGTTAAATAAAATATATTTTCCTTTTTAGACAACAATGCAAGCATCCCTAATAAATCTGTTTTTTGTTTTTTGTTTTATTTTGTTTTCTACATATAATAGAAACCACCTGTCCCTCATTTTCAATTCCTTTGCATGTTCCCTTTACTCTTTCCCAACACTTTCCTTTGGCTTGGTTGAAGAGCTGTGGAGGTATATCAGCTGCATGTTTCAGTATTTATTGAGACTTGGGGATAAATGGCAGATAAATCATCCAAACACATTTGGCATCATTATTAGATATTTTCTTTCCCATTTTTTTGTTAGCTGCTGTTTCATACATGGCAGGGTTAAGAGCATGATGTGGACTGAGACTCCCCAAGTTCAAATCCCGACTTTTTTGCTCTTGGTTAAAAAGGGGACTTATAGGGGCGCCTGGGTGGCGCAGTCGGTTAAGCGTCCGACTTCAACCAGGTCACGATCTCGCGGTCCGTGAGTTCGAGCCCCGCGTCGGGCTCTGGGCTGATGGCTCAGAGCCTGGAGCCTGTTTCCGATTCTGTGTCTCCCTCTCTCTCTGCCCCTCCCCCGTTCATGCTCTGTCTCTCTCTGTCCCAAAAATAAATAAACTTTGAAAAAAAAAATTAAAAAAAAAAAAAAAGGGGACTTATAGGACCCAGCATTTAGGAGCATTGAAAAGAACAAATGATGCAATCCTGTAAAGCATTTAGCACAGTGCCTGCTGCTATTAAATGTTAGTTATTGTTGTATTTATCAGTTATTGCATAACAAATTCTTATAAAATTTAACACCTTAGAATAAGTGTTTATATTATTCATGATTTGTGAGTTAGGAATTTGAGAAAGTCTCAGGTACATGGGATGACCTCATTTCACATGGTATCAGCTGGGGCCGGAGAATTCCCTGTTTCCGTCTTCACTCACATATCTGGCACTGTGGCTCTCTTTGACATCCTTTTTTTTCTCTTTCCATGTGGAATTTCATCCTTTGGCCCTTTCTTTGGAGCTTTTTCTCAGAAGCTGGTGGTCTCAAGGCAGTATCATTTATAACACGCAGAAATAGAAAGCAGACCTTTCAGACTAGTTTAAGGGCTAACCCTAATCCTAACAAAGCAATCAGAAAATTCAACCAGATTCATTTCAGTAGGATTGAGAAATGGATTCAGCTTCTTGATTAGGGGAGTGGCAAGGGGAGCATGGACTTTAGAGAATACAGGCACAGTTATTCTATGTTCTATTATCTCTACTTCAATTACATTTTCCACACTTACAAATGAATTCTTTTATTTTGCATAAGTTGTGTTGTTCTTTGTTCATTCATTCGTCTTTTAACTAAATATTTACTAAATATCTGTTGTATGTGAGACACTGCTCAAGGAACTGTGACTTAGAAATCACCATTACAGACAAGCTCCCTGCTCATGTTATCATTAAAAGAAAATCCCCGGGTTGGGGGAGGGGGTTGCCTGGGTGGCTCAGTTGGTTAAACCTCTGACTTTAGCTCAAGTCACAATCTCATGGTTCACGAGTTTGAGTCCCGCATCAGGCTCTGTGCTGACAGCTCAGAGCCTGGAGCCTGCTTTCAGATTCTGTGTCTCCCTCTTTCTCTGCCCCTCCCCCACTTGGACTCTGTCTCTCAAAAATAAATAAAACCATTAAAAATTTAAAAAAGAAAAGAAAACCCTCAGGAAACAATAGAAAGTATCTGGCATCATAGATGGGAGTCTATAAAAGAGCTAATATTTATTGGAGATGATGGCACTCTTGAAGAGATAACAGTTGCCCTAAGATCAAATTAGCAAGAAGCCCTGTGAAAATCTTGGGGAAGAATATTATAGGGGGAAGGGATGAATAAGTATCAAAGCCCTAAGGCTTTGACTATATCAGTCACAAAAACTTATAGTTCGAAGGGGGCATTAAGGCTGTGACCAAAGTTAGGGAAGAGATTTACCTGATTTACCTGTCTCAATAATTCTTCTCTATACGCAGTTGTTCCCAATTGGGAGAATCCTCTCTGGCACTTATGGGAGAGGGAAGTCTATAAATATAACACATACATTTATACCATTAAGTCAGATGTAGAAGAAACAACATCAGTATATTTACTTGATCGAAAGGGCCCTACTACAACACAAGATCAACTGCCTGAACTGTATTTGCTAAATGCAGCACTTTTTCCTTCCACAGGTCTGCACAAGACAGTGGCTTGGACATCTTTAACAAGAGAACAATGCATTTCAATTTCCTCCTTCTCCAGAGTTACCTGATATCTTCAGATGGGTACGGGCTTGGATTTCCCTTCAAAGTAACTGTGAAGGGAGAGAGCCATTGGCATTGGAAGGTAGGGGGGTTGGGTGGAGAGAGTGGCTCCATGCCAGTAAGCAAGGTTTCACCTTTACATCCTATTACAAGTGCCATGCCAATGTCATGGGACTCAATCAAATGAGCCTCTAGTATTTTTAGCCTATCTAATGTTCTATGTCATGTCTGAAAGCATCTAATTCAGCTTTGGGAGCCCCTTGGCTCAACAGTCACAGTCACTTTGATTTCTGGGAGGGACTCTGGGGTTTGAGTCCTCTGTCTGACTCAGGTTTAGCTTGTGTAGAAGTCCACTTTATTTGGGAGCATCTGCTGCTTTTTAGCCTAGTTTCAATGTAAGCACCAAGGGAATTTTCCAGGGATGGGAGGCAAGCCTGACCTAAATATTTATATAGATCTTTTTGAGTCACTTTCTCCATCAGTTACCTGCATCACAACTAGAAAACCAATCTGGGAAAAAAAGAATCCAAATTCAGGTTAATGCTTTATGTTGGGTTTACCACAGGAACTTATCTTTCTCAGAGAAATTTCCCCTGGAGAGCCCAAATCCCCTTATAGCAGTCAGGAACCACTGCAAAAACCTAAAAATAAACAAACAAACAAACAAACAAACAAACAAACAAAAAACAAAAAACAACAACACCCCCCCAAAAAAAACCCAAGGAGACATTTTACTATCATGTCCAAGTGTATCTAATGTTGGCATAATAGGCCATAGGAGTGTCTGAGCTGTTAGTCTGTTCAATGATTGACATTGTTTCTTGAGAAGCCTCAAGCATCTTGCCATTTCCTCTCTCAGGTGAACTAGTCATTATTCTTTTTTTTTTTTTTTAATTTTTTTTCAACGTTTATTTATTTTGGGGACAGAGAGAGACAGAGCATGAACGGGGGAGGGGCAGAGAGAGAGAGGGAGACACAGAATCGGAAGCAGGCTCCAGGCTCTGAGCCGTCAGCCCAGAGCCCGACGCGGGGCTCGAACTCCCGGACCGCGAGATCGTGACCTGGCTGAAGTCGGACGCTTAACCGACTGCGCCACCCAGGTGCCCCGAACCAGTCATTATTCTAATGAGTCTCCTTGTTTATGCCTATAGCACTTGTGATTTTCCCTCCTTTTACATGCAGTGTAGGAACACATCTCTGTTATCTGGGAAAGGTCAGAATCTTGTGCTAACTGGGGACAGATCTCAGTACCTGTTATGACAGTGAAGTAGACCAAGATTGACTGCTGAGTTGGTGAGGAAGTTCCCCTGCCCAGAGGAGAGAGCAACAACTACAGAGCTACTTTTGAACCTATCCTGGAACTCAACCTACATCCACCTTCTCATTAACAGGTGAAAGGTGAAGAAAATGTATTGTTCAGACAACCATATAGTTTGGTCATCATTTTCTTCTTTTTTTTAAATGTTGTTTTTAATGTTTATTTACTTTTGAGAGAGAGAGAGAGAGAGAGAGAGAGAGACAGAACGTGAGCAGAGGAGGGACAGAGAGAGAGGGAGACACAGAATCCGAAGCAGGCTCTAGAATCTGAGCTGTCAGCATAGAGCCCAACACAGGGCTCAAATTCATGAACCGTGAGATCATGACCTGAGCTGAAGTCGGACACTTAACCTACTGAGCCACCCAGTCACCCTGGTCATCATTTTCAATTCCGATTAGATAGACTTCTCTCAAATCTTACCAATTGGCTTATGAGGGCCTTGTCCATTCTCTTTTAGAAAGTCATGTATGTTACATCCCATCCTTATTGCTAATATTGTCAAGAAATGTGCAGAGACTGACATTTTACCTTACTTGCAAACGAGTAAGTTAGCTGGTCACAGTATTATACATCTATATATACAAGTGTATATAATTTATATAAATATATAGTAATTTATATAAATATATAATATATAATACACATAAATTAATATATAATATTATATATAAATGTGTTATATATATATTCCTTGCTTTGCACAATAGCTGATAATTATAAAAATGTACAAGCTGAAATTGTACTAAACATACTTAATATTCATTGGGAAAATTGCATTGTTCTTTAATCTTTAAAAATTTTTGTCAAAAACCTAAAACTCTTTTATTGTTGGTTATAAATACATAGGAAAGGGAAAACATAATAAAACTAGTATTTATGTCATATACCGTAATTTACAGATTAGAAACATAGAAAATTAAAGTGTTTTCTATTTCTCTATAACAAACTTACCAAAAGATAAACACCACTTGCTTTCTTCTGATCTTATAATAATGATATGTCATCATAATATGCAACACCATATGGAGGGAGCACTTCATTGTCTCAAGAAATTTCATGCTCTTTTATTTATTATTATTATTATTATTATTATTATTATTATTTTAATATATGAAATTTATTGTCAAGTTGGTTTCCATACAACACCCAGTGCTCATCCCAACAGGTGCCCTCCTCAATACCCATCACCTACCCTCCCTTCCCTCCCACCCCCCACCAACCTCCACACTGTTTTCCAGACTGGCTGCACCAGTTTGCATTCCCACCAACAGTGCAAGAGGGTTCCCTTTTCTCCACATTCTCGCCAGCATCTATAGTCTCCTGATTTGTTCATTTTAGCCACTCTGACTGGTGTAAGGTGGTATCTGAATGTGGTTTTGATTTGTCTTTCCCTGATGAGGAGCGACGTTGAGCATCTTTTCTTGTGCCTGTTGGCCATCTGGATGTCTTCTTTAGAGAAGTGTCTATTCATGTCTTCTGCCCATTTCTTCACTGGATTATTTGTTTTTCAGGTGTGAAGTTTGGTGAGTTCTTTATAGATTTTGGATACTAGCCCTTTGTCCGATATGTCATTTGCAAATATCTTTTCCCATTCCGTTGGTTGCCTTTTAGTTTTGTTGATTATTTCCTTTGCAGTGCAGAAGCTTTTTATCTTGATGAGGTCCCAATAGTTCATTTCTGCTTTTAATTCCCTTGCCTTTGGGGATGTGTCGAGTAAGAGATTGCTACGGCTGAGGTCAGAGAGGTCTTTTCCTGCTTTCTCCTCTAGGGTTTTGATGGTTTCCTGTCTCACATTCCGGTCCTTTATCCATTTTGAGTTTATTTTTGTGAATGGTGTGAGAAAATGGTCTAGTTTCAACCTTCTGCATGTTGCTTTCCAGTTCTCCCAGCACCATTTGTTAAAGAGACTGTCTTTTTTTCCATTGGATATTCTTTCCTGCTTTGTCAAAGATTAGTTGGACATACTTTTGTGGGTCTAGTTCTGGGGTTTCTATTCTATTCCATTGGTCTATGTATCTGTTTTTGTGCCAATACCATGCTGTCTTGATGATGACAGCTTTGTAGTAGAGGCTAAAGTCTGGAATTGTGATGCCTCCTGCTTTGGTCTTCTTCTTCAAAATTACTTTGGCTATTTGGGGCCTTTTGTGGTTCCATATGAATTTTAGGATTGCTTGTTCTAGTTTCGAGAAGAATGCTAGTGCAGTTTTGATTGGGAGTGCATTGAATGTATAGATAGCCTTGGGTAGTATTGACATTTTGACAATATTTATTCTTCCAACCCATGAGCACGGAATGTTTTTCCATTTATTTATATCTTCTTCAATTACCTTCATAAGCTTTCTGTAGTTTAAGCATACAGATCTTTTACATCTTTGGTTAGATTTATTCCTAGGTATTTTATGCTTCTTGGTGCAATTGTGAATGGAATCAGTTTCTTTATGTTGCTTCATTATTAGTGTATAAGAATGCAGCTGATTTCTGTACATTGATCTTGTATCCTGCAACTTTGCTAAATTCATGTATCAGTTCTAGCAGACTTTTGGTGGAGTGTATCGGATTTTCCATGTATAATATCATGTTATTATTATTAATATTAAGTGAAAGCTTAACTTCTTCTTTGCCAATTTTGATGCCTTTGATTTCCTTTTGTTGTCTGATTGCTGATGCTAGACCTTCCAACACTATGTTAAACAACAGTGGTGAGAGTGGACATCCCTGTCGTGTTCCTGATCTCAGGGAAAAAGCTCTCAGTTTTTCTCCATTGAGGATGATGTTAGCTGTGGGCTTTTCATAAATGGCTTTTATGATCTTTAAGTATGTTCCTTCTATCCCAACTTTCTCGAGGGTTTTTATTGAGAAAGCATGCTGAATTTTGTCAAATGCTTTTTCTGCATCGATTGATAGGATCATGTGGTTTTTATCTCTTCTTTTATTAATGTGATGTATCACGTTGATTGATTTGCAAATGTTGAACCAGCCCTGCATCCCAGGAATGAATCCCACTTGATCATGGTGAATAATTCTTTTTATATGCTGTTGAATTCGATTTGCTAGTATCTTATTGAGAATTTTTGCATCCATGTTCATCAGGGATATTGGCCTGTAGTTCTTTTTTTACTGGGTCTCTGTCTGGTTTAGGAATCAAAGTAATACTGGCTTCATAGAATGAGTCTGGAAGTTTTCCTTCCCTTTCTATTTCTTGGAATAGCTTGAGAAGGATAGGTATTATCTCTGCTTTAAACGTCTGGTAGAACTCCCCTGGGAAGGCATCTGGTCCTGGACTCTTATTTGTTGGGAGACTTTTGATAACTGACTCAATTTCTTCACTGGTTATGGGTCTGTTCAAGCTTTCTATTTCCTCCTGATTGAGTTTTGGAAGTGTGTGGGTGTTTAGGAATTTGTCCATTTCTTCCAGGTTGTCCAGTTTGTTGGCATATAGTTTTTCATAGTTTTCCCTGATAATTCCTTGTATTTCTGAGGGATTGGTTGTAATCATTCCATTTTCATTCATGATTTTATCTATTTGGGTCATCTCCCTTTTCTTTTTGAGAAGCCTGGCTAGAGGTTTGTCAATTTTGTTTATTTTTTCAAAAAACCAACTCTTGGTTTCGTTGATCTGCTCTACAGTTTTTTTAGATTCTATATTGTTTATTTCTGCTCTGATCTTTGTTATTTCTCTTCTTCTGCTGGGTTTAGGCTGCCTTTGCTGTTCTGCTTCTATTTCCTTTAGGTGTGCTGTTAGATTTTGTATTTGGGATTTTTCTTGTTTCTTGAGATAGGCCTGGATTGCAATGTATTTTCCTCTCAGGACCGCCTTCGCTGCATCCCAAAGAGTTTGGATTGTTGTATTTTCATTTTCATTTGTTTCCATATATTTTTTAATTTCTTCTCTAATTGCCTGGTTGATGCATTAATTCTTTAGTAGGGTGTTCTTTAACCTCCATGTTTTTGGAAGTTTTCCAGACTTTTCCTGTGGTTGATTTCAAGCTTCATAGCATTGTGGTGTGAAAGTATGCATGGTATGATTTCAATTCTTGTATACTTATGAAGGGATGTTTTGTGACCCAGTATGTGATCTATCTTGGAGAATGTTCCATGTGCACTCGAGAAGAAAGTATATTCTGTTGCTTTGGGATGCAGAGTTCTAAATATATCTGTCAAGTCCATCTGATCCAATGTATCATTCAGGGCCCTTGTTTCTTTACTGACTGTGTGTCTAGATGATCTATCCATTTCTGTAAATGGGGTGTTAAAGTCCCCTGCAATTACCACATTCTATTCAATAAGGTTGCTTATGTTTGTGAGTAATTGTTTTATATATTTTGGGGGCTCCCGTATTTGGCGCATAGACGTTTATAATTGTTAGCTCTTCCTGATGGATAGACCCTGTAATTATTATATGATGCCCTTCTTCATCTCTTATTGCAGCCTTTAATTTAATGTCTAGTTTGTCTGATATAAGTATGGCTACTCCAGCTCTCTTTTGACTTCCAGTAGCATGATAAATAGTTCTTCAGCCCCTCACTTTCAATCTGAAGGTGTCCTCAGGTCTAAAATGAGTCTCTTGTAGATAGCAAATAGATGGGTCTTGTTTTTTTATCCATTCTGATACCCTATGTCTTTTGGCGCATTCAGTCCACTTACGTTCAGTGTTAATATAGAAAGATATGGGTTTAGAGTCATTGTGATGTCCGTAGGTTTCATGCTTGTAGTGACGTCTTTGGTACTTTGTCTCACAGGATCCCCCTTAGGATCTCTTGTAGGGTGGGTTTAGTGGTGATGAATTCCTTCAGTTTTTGTTTGTTTGGGAAGACCTTTATCTCTCCTTCTATTCTAAATGACAGATTTTCTGGATAAAGGATTCTCGGCTACATATTTTTCCTGTTCATCACATTGAAGATCTCCTGCCATTCCTTTCTGGCCTGCCAAGTTTCAGTAGAGAGATCCGTCACAAGTCTTATCGGTCTGCCTTTATATGTTACAGCACGTTTATCCCTAGCTGCTTTCAGAATTTTCTCTTAATCCTTGTATTTTGCCAGTTTCACTATGATATGTCGTGCAGAAGATCGATTCAAGTTATGTCTGAAGGGAGTTCTCTGTGCCTCTTGGATTTCAATGCCTTTTTCCTTCCCCATATCAGGGAAGTTCTCAGCTATTATTTCTTCAAGTACCCCTTCAGCACCTTTCCCTCTCTCTTCCTCCTCTGGATTACCAATTAGGCGTAGATTATTTCTCTTTAGTGCATCACTTAGTTCTCTAATTTTCCCCTCATACTCCTGGATTTTTTTTATCTCTCTTTTTCTCAGCTTCCTCTTTTTCCATAATTTTATCTTCCAGTTCACCTATTCTCTCCTCTGCCTCTTCAATCCAAGCTGTGGTTGTCTCCATTTTATTTTGCAGCTCATTGATAGCATTTTTTTAGCTCCTCCTGGCTGTTCTTTAGTCCCTTGATCTCTGTAGCAATAGATTCTCTGCTGTCCTGTATACTGTTTTCAAGCCCAGCGATGAATTTTATGACTGTTATTCTAAATTCACTTTCTGTTATATTGTTTAAATCCTTTTTGATCAGTTCATTAGCTGTCGTTATTTCCTGGAGATTCTTTTGAAGGGAATTCTTCCATCTGGTCATTTGGGATAGTCCCTGGAGTGGTGCAGAACTGTGGGGCACTTCCCCTGTGCTGTCTTGAATAACTTGCATTGGTGGGCGGGGCCGCAGTCAGACCTGATGTCTGCCCCCAGCCCACCGCTGGGGCCACAGTGAGACTGGTGTGTACCTTCTCTTCCCCTCTCCTAGGGGCGGGATTCACTGTGGGGTGGCATGGCCCATCTGGGCTACTTGCACACTGCCAGGCTTGTGGTGCTGGGGATCTGGCATATTAGCTGGGGTGGATCGGCAAGGTGCACAGGGGTGGGAGGGGTAGGCTCAGCTCACTTTCCCTGGTGATCTGCTTCGGGAGGGGCCCTGCGGCACCAGGAGTGAGTCAGACCTGCAGCCGGAGGGATGGACCGGCAGAAGCACAGCCTTGGGTGTTTGGGCGGTGCAAGCAAATTCTCTGACAGGAACTGGTTCCCTTTGGGATTTTGGCTGGGAGATGGGCGAGGGAGATGTTGCTGGTGAGTGCCTTTGTTCCCCACCAAGCTGAGCTCTGTTTTCTGGGACTCAACAACTCTCCCTCCAGTTGTCTTCCAGCCCTCCCGCTTTTGGAGCAGAGCTGTTAGCTTATAACCTTCCAGATGTTAAGTCCCGCTTGCTGTCTGAACACACTCTGTCTGGCCCCTCCGCTTTTGCCACCCAGACTCAGGGGCTCTGCTTTGCCAGCAGGCTGCCCCTCCGCCCCGGCTCCCTCCCGCCAGTCCGCCAGTCCGCCAGTCCGTGGAGTGTGCACTGCTTCTCCGCCCTTCCTATCCTCTTCCGTGGACCTCTCATCTACGCCTGGCTCCAGAGAATCCGTTCTGCTAGTCTTCTGGTGGTTTTCTGGGTTATTTAGGCAGGTGTGGGTGGAATCTAAGTGATCAGCAGGACGCGCGGTGAGCCCAGCGTCCTCCTATGCCACCATCTTCAATCCGATCTGCTGCCATGCTCTTTTCTAAGTGTGGACTGGCTTCCAACGTCTGTCCTTTGTATTTTTGATGTTGTGAAGTATTTCTAAGAATTACTTTAATGTGATCTTATTTTCTGGTGTCATTTTCTCTAGTACATCAACGTCCTTTTAGACACAATCACTTTCTTCATTCGTGTTGTTATGTTTGCCTTCATGAAGTGCCTCTGGCTGCCTGGTGAGTCTCTTCAACAGGAGCCTTGTCAACATCCCCACAGACACTTGTCTTCTGATCACGGCCAACTTCCTATGTAGCACTTTCACTGTTTAGCTCTTTGTTGGCCTTTCATCTTTGTAGGCCAATTCCCTCTTTTGAGTAGCCAGTTTTGAAAATGTCATGCTGGTTTATTACCTGTAGGCCAGGAGGCAACACAATCGCATGCTTCACTGTTTGTACATGAAGTGTATAAAAGCTGCACAGGGGCTTATCACCAGCAGACATTGAGAGGAGTGACATATTGGTCACTGATTATAATATGTATTTGTTATTTACATAGGGATTATGGAATGAAGACCTAGGAGTGAAATTTGTACTTTATGTGATTACCAACAGTTAATATTTCAAGGTAACTGAAATCTTAGTCAACCTGTCTTAGTTAGGACTGGTATAATAAATACCATAAACTGGATAGCTTAAACAAAATTTAATTCTCATAGTTCTGGAGGCCGGGAAGACCAAGATCAACTTGTTATCTGGTTAAGACCCTTTTCCTGGTTTGCAAACAGCTAGCTAGCTTTCTTTCTTTCTTTCTTTCTTTCTTTCTTTCTTTCTTTCTTTCTTCCTCTTTCTCTCTCTCTCTCTCTCTCTCTCTCTCTCTCTCCCCCCCCTCAGTCATTCCTTCCTTCCTCTTTCTTTCTTTCTTTCTTTCTTTCTTTCTTTCTTTCTTTCTTTCTTTCTTTCTTTCTCCTTCTTTCTTTAATTCCAGTATTGTAAACATACAGTGTTATATTAGTTTCAGGTGTATATTATAGTAATTAAACAATTCTATACATTACTCAGTGGCTCATCATGATACATGTACTCTTAATCCCCTTTGCCTATTTCACCCATCCCCCAACCACCTCCCCTCTGGTAACCATCTGTTTGTTCTCTATACTTAAAAGTCTTTTTGTTTGTTTGTTTGTTTGTTTCTTTTTTCTTTGTTCATTTATTTCTTAATTTCCACATGAGTGAAATCATATTGTATTTGTCTTTCTCTGATTTACTTATTTTACTTAGCATTATACTCTCTAGATCCATCCATGTTGTTGCAAATGGCAAGATTTCATTCTTTTTTTATGGCTGAGTAACTTTCCATTGTATACAAACACCATTTCTTCTTTCTCCATTTATCTATTGGCAGACTCTTGGGCTGCTTCCATAACTTGGCTATTGTAAATAATGCTGTAATAAACATAGTGGTGCATCTATCTTTTCGAATTAGTGTTTTCATATTATTTGGGTAAATAGCCAGTAGTAGAATTGCTGGACCATATGGTATTTCTATTTTTAATTTTTTCAGGAACCTCATACTGTTTTTCATAGTTGTTCTCTCTTGACTTTTGCAGTAAGAAAAATGTTACTTTTTAATGTTTGTGTTCTGTCTTGACTGTTGCTTATAACTTGAGAATTTCCTGGGAAGCTAGATGTTACTCAAAGCCTACCAACCTTCCTTGTCTTCTTATAATGGGTGTCATTTTCTCTCATAGTGCTGGATCATTTTCATACCTCTTAAGAGAGTTGTGCCAAAAAAGAATATGTCTTCTCTTTAATCCCAGTTGACAGCTTTGAGAAACTCTGTCAAATTATTTAATTCTCTGGGGGAAGTTCAAAAATAATTTCTGATACAACAAATTTGCAAAATAAAGTCAATACAGAGTGTCATTTATAGACTTTCCATATATTTGTTGTTATACTTATAAAAATTTATTTATTTATTAATTAGAAAAAATTACATAGAATTTTAGTGTGTTGTTAATTTAAAAATGATATTTTAACAATTTTAAAATAATTGTTTAAATTTGTAAGATTTTCCCTCATAGTTTTACTCTTTGTGTCATTTTTACTAACGATTCCTGTAACTTGGGTCAATTACAAAAAACTATTTATAATATACTTTATTGCAAGATTAATGTTTAAAATAGGAAAATTATAGTATAGCAGACAAAAATGAAAATAATTAAGGCCTGAGTTTTGGCATTCTAACAACTGAGTATTTTCAATGGAGGAAACATAACAGTATACATGTCATTAACTCAGGATTACTCCATATCATTGGTCATGATCTAATAAGGACAAATAACAGTAGCTATTGTTTTAAAAAGAATATAAGGAATATTGTCACAGCGTTTCCACTAAGATTTATGTTTTGGAAATAAGATTATCTTCAAATAATATTTTCTGCAGTGAAACCAAAAAAGGAAATTTCTTATATTTTGTTTTCATAAAAGATGATTTTGCTTATAAGTGAACATTTTGAAAAAATCTATTACTCCAACTCTGATATATTTTTTTCAAAATAAATTACTTTAAAATATATGAAAGACTTTAAAAAGGTCTCTGAATAATGATGGTAACAGTAGAAATTAAATAAACTTGATAGCTTTTATTTGTTTTATTCCTAACATATTTTATGATTCAACAGCATTGCAGTGTTTTCCTAATTTTTGCTACAAAAGGGAAGTAAAAGAACAGTTTATTGTGGCAATACTTCATACTGGCCTACTTCTGTAAATTGTCTTTAAGCTCTAGGGTAAAGAGAGGAACATTCATGTTTTTAAATTGGATACAAAAGCAGTTTCTATCCTGTAGTTGTTGTAGCATAAATTGTCAAATAAAAACTATTAGATATGTCTAAACATATTGCTGTTCAGCAAATTATAAACAATTCTTTTGGTGTTCTTTACCTGGGGTGAGCTTATTTAGATTTTTATTGAATATTTTAAAAATACAACAGAAGTTATTAGACATTTCCAGTTTCCAATAACATGGTCCTTGAGGCATGTATGTAAACTTAATGCTGTTTCTTTAACCTATGAAGCCTTTCTAAAAAGATATTTCTAAAAAGATGGAATGTGATGTTCAGTGTTTCTGGAAAAAGGAAGGAAGGAAGGTAGGAAAGAAGGAAGGAAGAAAGAAAGTGAGAAAGAGAAGAAAGGGAGAAAGAGAAGAAAGAAAGGAAGAGAGAGAAGAAAGAAAGGAAGAGAGAAGAAAGAAAGAAAGAAAGAAAGAAAGAAAGAAAGAAAGAGAATGAAGAAAGAAAGAGAAGAAAAAGAAAGGAAGCTGGAACAAGGAAGAAAAGGGTATAAGAACTAAGCAGTCATGAACAGTGATATTGAAGATAAGGCGAAATGTAGGCAGACACTTCAAACATTAATATAATTCTACTAACCTTCATAATTAAATACCTAAAGATCTGTTGTTATGCAGTGTGTATGAAGGAAGCCAAAATGTTAATTTTTATACATGTTCTTTCCACTCTTTCCACACTACATATAGAAATTCTTACTGCCTTCGTTATAATCCAGTTTTTGGATAAATATTTAGTGAAAGGGGACAAATACTCACGGTGTCCCTCTCTATATTACTATTTAAAGATTTACTTATTTTATATTTTATATTTAAGAAAAAATATTTTTATTTTTGAGATGCTTATTTTAATATTCATAATTGGGAGTTAAGGGGAGGGGAAATTGTAGGTGTTTACAAATCTTTGTCTCTGTATTTTCCTTTTGATACTGAAATTACAATGTGTAAAAATGATGGTTTTTTGTTTTATGTTGGTCAATTCAGATTTAAGGAAAGAATAATCCAGGGGTTCTTGACATTATTTTCAGTATAATGATTAGCATCACACTTCCCTGTCTAGGTTCAAGTGTGCATTTCTGTGTAGTTGTACTTACACAAAGTCATTGCATTTCATTCTCTGTGAATTAATTTCTCAATTTTTAATTGCAATTGTAAGATTATCCAGACTAATTTTAACATTGTGTATATTGCTTTATCTAGTCTAAATTGTCAGTATCACCTCTGATTTTAATTTTTCTTTGAGTTATGACCCACCTCGTGATTGGCAAACATAATTAGAATACTGTTGGTCTCATAATTTAATTTAGCATAACTAAACTTTCAACTCTGAGAAGAATGTTTACTCTATCTACCAATAATCAAAATATGTCTGAGGAAAGAGTTTCTCCGTATTGGTTTTTGCCCTGAACTATATACTCTGACCTCCCATAAGTTTTCCTTCTATTTCCTTTATTTCTTGGGAACTTGAGACATGCAGCCCTTTAAAGTCAATGGGAATGTTCTCTCTCATAGGATATTGGCAAGCAGCGATGGGGTAACTGCTGTAAGATTGCATTTATTATAGTATTAGCATTCATACTTCCATATTTATCTTGGCTGACCTCACATTCCAATGTAGATTTATTTGTTCTGATGATAGTTCAATATGAAGGATGAACAAAAAGAACATGCATCTTTTCATCATGAAATACTTATAATAGAATTCTAACTTAAATTTCTTAAATGAAATCAAGATTCTTTCCAGAGGAAATCACAGCACTAAAGAACACATCCATGCATTTCTCATTAATAATAGTTTTGTCAAATAAAGAGAGGCAGGTCTGCTTGCAGTGGTCACAGACTATGCCTTGAGAAAGTTCAACCTGTCCAAGTTCAAGTAAAAGTTAAGAAGGCAATTAAAAGCTCTAATGCCTAGATGGCTCTTTTAATCATACTGTACTGTGTCTGGATATTTGATGCTTGTAGATTGCCTCTATTAAAGAACATCCAAGTTAGTGGTCTGAGTTTTATTCTTAAGTGATTGCAATGCAAAAGAAGTTCAAAAGTGCACTTTTTAAAGGCTTGTGCATGCAGGTAAAATATTTCTTTTTATTCCAACTGTATCAACTTTATTTTTGATTATGTTTGAATTTCTAATAGGTAAACGGAATTTTCTTAGGTAAGGATCATGCCTTATGGATGACTGTGAATTCCCCTAACTTCTTGTTTTTAATACTTTGATAGTTAGCTGTAGAGCTACCACTTCTATGAAGTTTTTTTTTCGGAAGAGTAAGCCTACATTAGTGCCTCTCCCTCTCTCTCTCTCTCTCTCTCTCTCTCTCTCTCTCTCTCATTAAAATTATTTCTTGGGGCGCCTGGGTGGCTCAGTCAGTTAAGCGGCCGACTTCGGCTCGGGTCATGATCTCGCGGTCCGTGAGTTCAAGCCCCGCGTCGGGCTCTGTGCTGACAGCTCAGAGCCTGGAGCCTGTTTCAGATTCTGTGTCTCCCTCTCTCTGACCCTCCCCTGTTCATGCTCTGTCTCTCTCTGTCTCAAAAATAAATAAACGTTAAAAAAAATTATTTCTTTCAAGTATTCAAATTTTTAATTTTTCCTTCATTGGAACCAGAAAGATAGCAAGACAAATTAAGTAGTCTTTTTTCTCCCTTTGAAAGTAGTTGTAGCATTTTGCATTTAGAGATTGTGAATTCATATGACTTCTTACACTGGCAAAGTAGGAAGAAGCTGAAGTGTTTTAAAATGTAGAATTTGTTATTGAGCCTTGGATCTAAAAGTATTTAAATGCAAAGCATTATCATCATCATCATCGTCATTATTATTAATGCTAGCAAACAAACAACAATGAATGTCTGTAAAGTTAAATCTTCCCTCAGTGATTGTATTATTCAACTAGGGTGACCATAACAAAATACCACAGACTGGGTGGCTTAAGCAACAGAAATTTATTTTCTCACAGTTCCCTGGAGCAGGAAGTCCAAGATCAGGAGGCCAGCAGGTTTGGTTTCTGGTGAGGTTTCTTTTCTTGTTTTGTAGAGAGCCACCTTCTTATTTGTTCATACGTATAGAGAAAGAAAGAGAGAGAGAGATTGATTGGTTGATTGATTTCTGGTATCTCTTCCTCCTTTTATGAAAAGCATTCAGTCCTATCATATTAGGGCCCCATCCTTTTGACCTCATTTAATTTTAATTATCTCCTTAAACCCTATAACTAAATGCACTTACATTGGGTGGTAGGGCTTCAACGTATGAATTTTGAGGAGACAAAAGTCAATTCATAATAGCCATCAATTTGCCAACCATAAATTAATGAATAGGTTGTTGTCAAAAAGCTGTTCTAAACCAAGTTAATGTTGGACTAAATAGAATATCCCAATACCAAAAAAAAAAAAAAAAAAAAGAAGTTCGGATTTATTAAATTTGTTTTCTTAAGTCAGATAACCTAGCAGGGTCAACAAGAACTCTTATAATTTCTGATATAATTGCATTGAGGAAATGGAGTCCAGTTGTTTTTATAACAAGTAATTGAGGGGAGCCCCATAAACAACCTCAGCCCTAGTAGCCTGGCCCTGCAGCATTATTACATCCAATGTTAGAACTGGCCCTGATCCTCTGGCTTATGGCAGGATGTTAGTAAGAGGACTTAGACAGCCAAGGAAAAGCCTCTTGTTATTGCCTTTGTAATAAGACACACGCTTGTTGTACACAAAGGGGTAGGGATAGAGTCCTTTTTTCCCCTTGTCCATGGAAAATAAATCACTCTCCCTTTATTTTTTTTAATGTTTTATCTTTATTTTTGAGAGAAAGAGAGACAGAGAGTGAGCAGGGGAGGGGCAGAGAGAGGGAGACACAGAATCTGAAGCAGGCTCCAGGCTCTGAGCTGTCAGCACAGAGCCCAAAGCGGGGCTTGAACTCATGAACCATGAGATCATGACCTGAGCCAGAGTCAGATACTTAATGGACTGAGTCACCCAGACACCCCTCCTTTTCTTTTAACCACCTGCTGTTAAAGAGTGTTTAATGTAACAATATCACTGTTAAAAGGAAGAGAAATAAGTACTCTAATTCACTTTAAGGTAACCCAGTATGTCATCTGCTACTGTGATCTGGAGACTGGGACAGAGGGAACAGGAGTGGATTTGGGATATGGAGCTCTGAGGCTTGGCTCTGCTGCTCACTGATTTTGGTATCTTAGTTTCACATCTGCAAAAGGAGAATATCAGGTACCAAGTTCATGACATTGTTTTGAGGATCAGACATAGTGTCCACAATACAGTAGCTTGCACATAAAAAAGGAAGTAAAGATCACTGTTATCCTTCTTTACTACCATCATTCTGTATCAGAGTGTCATTTTGGATTGTATTTTAAAGTACACATTTCTCCAGGGGTATGGTTTAAATATGTTGCATTGTACAGTTGACCCTTGAATTACATGGGAATTAGAGGCGCTTGCCTGCCCCCCACCCACATAGTTGAAAATCCACACATAACTTTTGACTCCCCCAAATCTGGTAATAGCCTACTGTTGATCAGCCTTACTAATAACATAAGTGGTCAATTAACACACACTGTGTATGTTACATGTATTGTATACTGTACTTTTACTGTACTCTTATAATAAAGTAAGCTAGAGAAAAAAGTTATTAAGAGAATCATAACCTTGAAAAAATACACTTACAGTACTCTACTATATCTAAAAATATTTGCGTAGAAGTGGACCTGCATAGTTGAAACCCATGTAGGTCAAGAGCAACTGTAGTATATATTCATACAAAAGCAAACAAACATAGCAGCACATGCTTTATTATATTTTAGGCAAAATTATTGCTCATAATTTTTATACAATATTTCAGGCCCAAATAATAGTTGATGAAAGGGTTCTGAGGGAGTGATTAGAAGACAGTCTATTGCAATATTTGGTTTAAAAGGAATCCAAAAGTAATAGCACAGCATAAAATATGAATCACTGTTGAATCTGTCCTATCAATGGAAAATACTTTTTATTTCAGGATCTAGTTTCAGACACCAACTCTATCATTGGAGTTGGTGTGGTCACTGGGTGAAAATCATGCCTCAAAATGTTCATATGCTAATTTACTCTGGAGGTGATACTGAAAAATACATATCCAAATCTGTAAATTAATCCTTCTTAAATGTTTATAGGTTTCTCAGTTTTTTCCCTCTAAATCCTTGCCTATCATTTGACATAACATGAAAAAATAACACAAATTGGCTGATGGTTTTAAGTGCTGCATTACTAGCCAAAAGTTTGGGCTATATTAAGAGCTTCTTCTGTACAGATTATAATACACTCATCGTCATTTTCAGGCAGGTAGGCAATTTGAAGAGCTTTGCTGAATCTGAAAATTGTTATATAATCAGTTACATGCCTTTGCGTATTTTTTATTCCATTTCAGTAAGCCCAAAGCAATTGCTAGAAGCAGGTAACCCTGACGAGGAATGTGAAGATGAGTGGAGTATTCTTGGTTACTTACCAACAATCACTTTCTTCTCTCTCTGCCTAGTTATACCATTCCCCCTTGTCCAATATTTTATCTCCTACAGTCTCAGTCCTGAGATCATTGTTTGGAAGCTGACCAGGTTCTAATCTTCTAGACCTCACTCTGTGCTCTGTATATTAACATAGTGTTTAAAGGCATGAACTTTGGACTGAGACAAATTGGATTTAAATTCCAATGTTAATGCTTACTAGTTATGGGAAAGTGTCACTTTTTCTATCTATAAAATAAGTGTATTACTGTTATGTCAGAAGAGTTTAATGTACTTATTTACCAACAGACCTTAAAATAGTATCTGAAAAGGGGAAATGCTCAAAAAAATATTGACCCTGTAGAAGTTTGTCAGGAATAGTGGCATGAGGAGCCCTGCAAACCCTCTCCCCATAGAAATAACCATCACTGGTGAATATTAGAAAAATAGCAATGATTTAGAGTCTCTGGAAATTGTCTGAAAAGCATAAAGAAAATGAGGAAACATTTATTTAAAAAATGTATAAATCATCATAAGAGCAGTGAGAGTCTGTGGCAACCTCCTTTCTCTCACCCCTGAGCTCAGCATGATGGGGGCTCTACCCCAGGTAGATGCAGCCTAAAACACAGAGCTTCATCTTCTCTCAGCTCTCACTTGAGTGCTTCAGTGTCTCCTGTCTTCCATGTTGCAGTTTTACTCAAGACAAGAAAGGCTCAGAGGTCTGGAACTGTCTTCATCTACTCATCCCCACTGTTAGGGAAGAAGTTCTATTCAGGTAAGGCAGGCTAATAATGTGAGGGCCCCCAATCACCTTTACCCAAGCTCATGCATGGAGCAGAGATTTTTAAGTCAAGGGAGGCTGGGAAGACCAGAGTCTACCAGTCCCACAGCTCTGCTTTTAAAGCAGGGATCACTTTGAGAAAAGCAAGCCACTGTCCACACTCACCACTAGGATAGTGGCTCAGAGATTCTACTCGGAATCATGAAAGCATGTGTCTGCATGAAAATTTCATACACAAATATTTATAGCATCATCATTCATTATAGTCCATAAGTGGAAACACCCAAAAGTCTATCAACAGATAAATGGATAAACAAGGAATGTGGTATACCCATATAATGGAATGTTTTCAGGCATAAAAATCATTGAAGTATTGATACATGGAGGGGAGATGGGAAATCACTTTTTTTTTTCTTTTTAGGGGTGATGAAAATGTTCTAAACTTAGATTGTAGTGATGGGTGCACATTGTGAATATCCTACAACAAAACATTACTTCAAAGGCATGCATTTTACAGTATGCATTATACCTCAGTGCAGATTTTTAAAAATGGTGGCCCTCTCCCCCAATAATAAACTTGATTTTGACTTATTTTTTTGAAGTCTTTGATAACCTTTGTCAATAAGTCAAATCAATCAGGTCTCAATATAATTAAGAAGCTCTTCCTGTCACAATGAGAGATTTAAAATAATGCAGGAGACCATACCATTTTACTCCATAATTCCAATGAAAATAGGAGGGGGACTATCTCAAGAAGTAAGACGAAAACAATGCTTTGAAGAAAATGTATATCAATTTTGCTCCTAATAAAATTACTGATATGGTAAAAAATTCAACACCAAAGTTTAGGTGAAAATGGATAAGATAATCCATAGATCTAAATATACAGAGGCACTGGGACATCTGGGTGGCTCAGTTGGTTAAGCTTCAAACTCTTGGTTTCAGCTCATGTCATGATCTCACAGTTGTGAGATCCATGCTCAGCATGGAACCTGCTTAAGGTTCCCTCTCTCCCTCTTTCTGCCCCTTGCCCATTCCCATGCTCCCTTGCTCTCTCTTTCCCTCTCTGTCTCAAAAAAAAAAAAAAAAGATTCTTTCTCCCTCTGCCCCTCTTCTCATGCCCATGATCTCTCTCTCACTCTCTAAAACAAAAATAAATAAATAAGAAAGAAATAAAGAAATAGAAAGAAAGAAACAGAAACATTAAAAAGCAGAAGATACATAAAAATATTAACTATTTTCAGTTTTTATTGGTGGAATTATATGCAATCATTTTATTCTTTTTTTTTATATTTGTATTTCTACAATTACATATTTTTTTTATTTTGCTTGCTATTTTTTTTAAATTTTTTTTTCAACGTTGATTTATTTTTGGGACAGAGAGAGACAGAGCATGAACGGGGGAGGGGCAGAGAGAGAGGGAGACACAGAATCGGAAACAGGCTCCAGGCTCTGAGCCATCAGCCCAGAGCCTGACGCGGGCTCGAACTCACGGACCGCGAGATCGTGACCTGGCTGAAGTCGGACGCCTAACCGACTGCGCCACCCAGGCGCCCCAACTATTTGTTTTTTTTAATATGAAATTTATTGTCAAGTTGGTTTCCATACAACACCCAGTGCTCATCACAACAGGTGCTGCTCAATGCCCATCACCCACCCTCCCCTGCCTCCAACCCCCCATCAACCCTAAGTTTATTCTCAGTTTTTAAGAGCCTTATCATTTGACTCTCTCCGTCTCTAACTTTATTTTTCCTTCCCCTCCCCCATGGTCTTCTGTTAAGTTTCTCAGGATCCACATAAGAGTGAAAACATATGGTATCTGTCTTTCTTTGTGTGACTTATTTCACTTCACTTATAACACTCTCCAGTTCCATCCATGTTGCTACAAAAGGCCATATTTCATTCTTTCTCATTGCCAAGTAGTATTCCATTGTGTGTATAAACCACAATTTCTTTATCCATTCATCAGTTGATGGACATTTAGGCTCTTTCCATATATAATTACATATTTTTAAAGTCAGAAGCAATATTACCCTTTTAAAAATTACAGAAATATGTAAGTTTTCAAAGAATAAAATAATTACAAAAAGTTCTCATAACTTACCCCTATGCAAAATATGATGCTAGGTTATGTAAAGAATTTAAAGATATATAAAACTCAGGCTGGCCTTCCAAGAGTTTACCATTCAGTAAAGCAGATGTGTTCTATACATAAATCTCCCACAATCTTTAAACCTAGCATATGACTGATTTATGTGTGCATTAGAAGCCATAAGTGCTAGGACAAATTCTGGGGGAGTATCCTTTCTGATAAGGATTCTTCATGGAAAAGGTGATTTACATTGTGCCTTAAAAATTAAATATGCTACTTAGAAGTTGTGTTATGATAAAGGTCATTCTTACCTAAGAAAATGGTGTGAACAAATATTCTGAAATTGAAATTAATAACAAATGAACAAAGAAGATAAAAATGGAGAGGAAAACAAAACAAAAAACAAACTCTTAACTGTAGAGAACAAACTGGTAGTTACCAGAGGGGAGGTGAGTGGGGTGATGGGTGAAACAGATGATAGGGATTAAAGAGTGCACTTGTGATGAGCACTGGGTGATGTATGAAAGTGTTGAATTGCTATATTGCACACCTGAAACTAATGCCACATTGCATGTTAACTAACCAGAATTTAAATAAAAACTTAAAAAAAAGAAAAAAAAATAACGGAGGCCACAGAATACAAAGTGTGAGGGAGAAGTGACAGAGATAATAAAAGAAAATGATGTAGAGCATGGAACATGGAAATAAGAAGATATTTTTTGAATTTATCATGGACCTATTATGATGGGTAGGAAATAAATCAGCAGGGAGAATTTGGGAGATTATTTTTGGGAGGAAGATGAGAAGAGTAAAGGATTTGCAGAATGTATGCAAGGATAGTGAATGAAGTTGGAGTTTACGTAGGATAAAAGAAAGAGAGGATTTATTTAGGCTTGGCTTATCAGGGTTTCGGAGTATAGTTTGTAGCTAGTGAGACATAATCAAAGTTTTAGAAAAAAATCAAGTAACATGCATACTGTACTTTTCTTATTTCATCCTTTCTATTGTAAGCTTTTGGGGGACAGAGACCATGGCACTCCATAAAAATTTGTTGAATAAATGGATAAATTAAAGAAAGAAGGGAATATGTAATACATGACATAGTTTTAAATCTTTGACTACAAAATTGATGTTAAAGAAAAAATAGTGGAGGACCACCAGAACTTAGGAGCCCATAATTAACTCAGGGTATTTGAGAAGTGATTTCTGCTAGTGCTTAAATACTAGGCAAGAGATTCACATATTTTAGTGATCATCAGATTTACATTATCAAACCCCAGATTGCTGTGCCTCACTACCAAATTTTATAATTAGGTAAGTCTTGGTGCCATGACTTCATTTCTATTAAATTCCCAGATAATACCAATAATGCTAAGCTAGGAACATACTTTGTGAAAAACTAAATTAGGATTCTTTTCTCTAACATCTTAATCTAGTTGTTTCCATTAGATAATTTTAACAACTAGAAGTATAAAATTTCCTGTATTTATTTCATGAAAACAAATAAACTCAGAGATGAGTGAATATTTTCATGTAGTACAGAGTGGTATAATACAGTAAAAAGAGCACAGCTCTAGTAGAACTAACTTTGGCTTCTGGTTTCATATCATATTTGCTCTCGGCCTTGAACATGTCACAGCCCTGAGTGGATGGCACATAGTAGTACTCAGTTAATGGTAACACTATAAAAGAGTGATTAAAGCAAGAGCTGGGGAATCAAACAGTTCTCTGTTCATGTATCACTCCTTACATGTTCTAGCATATGACCTTGGAAAAAATCATTTTTTCTGAACTTTAGCCTTCACACTTATAAAAATGTTTAACTTTCTGTGTTACTGTAAGGATTACAAGAAATAATACAACAAAGAGCTTGAAACATTGCCAAACACATAAGTATTCAATAAATACTGGTTAGAAATATTTTTGTTTTTTACTCTTTCAAACTTTCTCTTTCAAAAGAAAAAAAATTCTTACATGTAAAAATTTCTCATACTCACTAAGCTTTAATTAAGGAGTATGCACTATTTCCCCCCCACCCTTCCTTTCAAGCCCCATGTTAATTGTGAACTGGCTATAACTACCCTTTCAGAATGCAATTTCTATCCTTTATATGGTCCCACATATTTTTGGACCAACAAAAATGGCTCATATGTTTCAACATGTATTTATATAAACAGGGGTATTTTGAGTTCAGCAGAACAGTTTGAAATTACATGAATTTGGATTAATAATGTGGAAATAAATGAAGACCAACCAGGTAAGAACAAGTGAAGGATAATTCCTCACAGCTTGCTGTGATAGGGGAGTCAGCCACCATCCCTTTGGCAGACTCAAAACCAGGCAGAGGAGTGGGAAAGCTTTATAATAGAAAATGGGCAGGCTGATGTATGCCCTGATTGGAGGTTATTGGTGTGGAGAAGCCAAAGGTGGACTAACTAGAAGTGGGTCATCATATGTGATTGGTTAGGAGTGTGTATTTGTCTTTCCCTGGTTGTCCTAAGTTTAAACTGGGGTCAGAAATTAAGGAAGCTGTCCGTTATTGTCAACTTCTGGTCATTTGTGGTCTATTATTATGAGGGCTATTGTTCGGCTTTCTAGGTCCCTTGCTAGACATAGCAGCCTGACATTCTAAAAGTCAGACTTACAGAAAACAGACCCAGCTTCTTGAGTTGGTTGCTATAAAAAATAGCTTGGGTTTCCTGGACTGGTAGCTGTAGATTGGGGATTGGGGGATCAGAGTTTTATTTTTATATATGATCTGGCCGTTGTCGATTTGTATATTCTGTATCTCAATAAAAATGTGTTATTTAATAATAAAGTCTTCATGTTTTAAGAAATGCCTAGACTGACATTTTCACATTTGTAAAGATGGTGTTAGAAAAGCAAACAGTCAAAAACAAACCAAAACAAAACATGGACTGCTTAAAGCTAGCAGTGAAGGCAATTTGGTGTAATTTTTAAAAAAGCAAGTTGGTGTTTGTGGTAATTTCTGTATCTTTTTTCCTCTGTGATGGATGTAAAGACAAATTGTACCTGGGGATAGTATAATACTATGTCCAATTATAAAGCATGAATAAAACTGGTTAACAATGTTAAAGCAAACCTTGCAACTATATACAAAAAGGTTTTAAAAAAATTCTCCCAAGGGGTGCCTGGGTGGCTCAGTCGGTTAAGCGTCTGACTTTAGTTCAGGTCACGGTCTCGCGGTCCGTGAGTTCGAGCCTCGCGTTGGGCTCTGGGCTGACAGCTCAGAGCCTGGAGCCTGCTTCCGATTCTGTGTCTCCCTCTCTCTCTGCCCCTCCCCCATTCATGCTCTATCTCTCTCTGTCTCAAAAATAAATAAACGTTAAAAAAAAATAAAAAAAATAAATAAAAACTATTATCCCATTTAGGATATTATTTTAAAAATTTGTAGCTAATTAGTTCATTTCCACCCTTTATATTGTGAGCCATGATGATAAGGTGGTATTATTTCAGTGGACATTAGTAGCAGTGACAAATTTGGTTCATTTTTTTTTCCCCTGAAATCTGCAGGAAAACCAGTGATTGACTTTGCTTTTAGAATTAATCTGTTAAAGGTATATTTATACCTAAATTTAACTTGCAAAATTATTTTGAGGTACTAACGCCAAATTTTCTAAATGACTGTGTTTTTTCTTTTTTACTAACATTTTATAATTTTAAATGTGATCTTTCATTTATTTGATGTCCTATTTAGGAAACCCAGAAATAAAATGAATTCCTAATATTTTATCATTTTAGAGCCAGACTGCCAAGGTTGGAATTTTGGTTCCAACTCTTACCAACTAGACGGGTTGTTTAATATCCCCATGCTGTAATGTCCTTGTAAATAACATAAGAATAATAGTAATATCTTCTTCATGCTATTATTTGAAGGTTTAATTACTTAATGTATGCAAAAAACTTAGAAAAATACCAGGTACAAAGTAAGTGCTGCAAAATTTCCGCTATTTTTCTTAGTATTATCGATGGTACTAAGAAAGAGGAATTCAATGAATAATTATAATAAATGCCCGGAATTTTATTTTAAGCACAAACTGTTTCCTTGTGCTTTAACTACAAGCAATGCTTAGACTAAAAACAAATCCCAGGCAATGCTTTCAACAGAAGAATGCTTTTAGCAAGTTAGTGAGTTCTAGTGTGCTGTTTTTATTGTTGTGTTAACTTCTGTTTTTATCCTATTTATCAATTTGAGCAAAAATAAGACTTAGAGATAACCAGTGTTACATGATAAATGTAAGACTTTACTGAGGGTTCAGTGGAAAATTTGGATCAGCTCAGGATTAAGAGTATCAAACATGGAACAAGTAAACTGAGAAATTCATCATGGCAGCATAGAAAAAACATTGGATTGGAATTTAAATACCCAGTTTCAAATCTTGCTTATCACAGCTATGGTACATTATGTTACATTTACTTAATTTTATCATCTTTAGTTGTCTGGTGATAGAAGTAATAAAACATATTTCATAAATATTTTGAATATGCAGTGAGTTCATTCCTGAAAAAATAATGTCTAAAAGTTGTGTTTTTATGGAAAAGTGATCACTAGGTATTTTTTTACTTAGTGACAAGAACTGTATCTCCAGGAGAAATTTTCTCATGGGCAGCCCTACGAAAGAATAACTTTAATCCTCTAAAACTGACTGAAAACAACTTAAAGACTAACTCATTTTTCTAATGACACTAGGATAATCACACAAGTAAAAACCAGAATAATGATACATCTTGGCCAAATGCAGTAGAGTTTAGATGAAACTGAAAATTTATAAGAACATTGCATGCATATATGTGTCACCTTTGCAGACTTCTCAAGAAAGTAAAGGAAATGGAAAAACCTTTTGGCAATTTTATTTATTTATTTATTTATTTATTTATTTATTTATTTATTTGAGAGCCAGAGCACGAGAGGGGGGAGAAGGGCAGAGGGAGAGAGAAGGAATTTCAAGCAAGCTCTATCTTTGGTGCAGAGCCCCGTACAGGGCTTGACCCCATGAACTGTGAAATCATGACCTGCGCCAAAATCAAAAGTCAGCCATTCACCAAGTGAGCCATCCAGGCACCCCTGCAATTATTTACTTTGAATTACAATGTTCAAGACTCCGGTGAGAGGCATAGCACCAAAAAGACACTAACTGTAACCAGCAAGGAGATGCGACTTTTCAGTTTCTATTACCTAACAATCTCAGTTTGAGAAATAGTTGTGAAATGAGACAGGGTAGAGGAAAAGGGAAATGTGACTTCTGACTTCGTAATTGCTGACCAGAGCAGGGGGATCAGAAATTTAAAATAGTAAATGGTAGAGCATCAAATGGAACATCATTAAAAGTACCTCGTAGAGAACTGAACGGGGAAGAAGGCTGAAAACCAAGGGCAGATGTATGAGCAAGACAAAATTGGTGAGCAAGTATTTTAAATAATTGTCCTCAATTGATCCTTGTTCTGAATCATGCCCTTTGCCCTCTCCACAACATGCTTCAGCAAATTGCTGAACCACCTAGAACTGAGCTCATTCAAAAGTTAACACAGCAGTATAGTAGTGAGGATTCTCCCCAGAAATAGAACCAATAGGATGTAAATATAAAGAGATTTATCTTAAGGAGTTGGCTTAGTCAATTGTGGAGACTTGGTAAATCCAAAATCTGATGGAGTTGGCCAGCAGGCTGCAGACGCTGGGATGAATTGTGGTTCAAAGGCCAAAGGCAGTCAGGTGGCAGAACTTCTTGCCTAGGGGGCATCAATCTTTGTTCTAGTTAGGCCTTCAACTGATTGGATAGGGTCCGGCCACATTATGGAGGACTTTGGCTTTACTCCAAGTTCAATTTAAATGTTAATCTCAAACAAAAAAACACCTTCACAGAAATGCCCAGTATAATGTTTGACCAGGTATCTCGGCACTCTGGCCCAGTCAAGTTGTTACATATTAATCACAGGCAATAAGGAAGTAGTCTGGTTCTTAAACCAAATACTAAAATTTAAAAAGTAGTATCAAATATCGAAAACAAAATAAAAATTAAAATGTTCCTCTATAATAGAGAAGTTTTTCAATGGAAAAGAAGAGCAAATATATAATTGTCTATGTTTTTATAAATTCATGTGAGTATGGACATCATGCTTCCGTTCTAACATTCCATTGGCTGTCCGGTTCACTCAGAGGAAAAAAGAAAACTTTTGGAACTACTTATAAAGCCTCACATCTTTTCTGTCCTTATTAATTCTCTGACCCCATCCCCTTGATCACAGCTCTAGCCACACTGGTATCTGATATTCCCTGATATTCCACTATGCCTTCCCTTTGAGACCTTACACTACATGTTCCTTCTGCCTTTCCTTTTTTCTCCCTTCCTTCCTTCCTTCCTTCCTTCCTTCCTTCCTTCCTTCCTTCCTTCCTTCCTTCCTTCCTTTCTTTCTTTCTTTCTTTCTTTCTTTCTTTCTTTCTTTCTTTCTTTCTTTCTTTCTTTCTTTCTTCTTTAACATTTATTTTGAGGGAGAGAGAGAAGCAGACAGAGAATCCCAAGCAGGCTTCACACTGTCAATATGGAGCCTGATGTGAGGCTTGAACTCACAAACTGTGAGATCATGAGCTGAAGTCAGACATTTAACCTAGTGGGGCACCCAGATGCCCCTACCTTCTGCCTTTTCTGACATGGTTGCATGACAACCTCCTTCAGTTTCTCCCCGTTTTTGCTCAATGTCGCCGTCTCAAGGTGACCAACTCTTCCCCCCTATTTAATGCTGCAAACTTCCCTCACACCACCTTCCATATTCTCCTTCCTTTCCTTGCTATATTTCTTTTTTTTTCCCCTTAGCAATCATCATATTCAAACATTCTATATTATGTATTTATTATGTTTTTGTCCTCATCCCTCCAACTCCTTAAATAGAATTTACACTGTGCAAGGACATTTGTATATTTGGTTTATTGATGTATTTCAAGCACAAATAATAGCATCATAGCAGATGCATAAAAGATTTGTTAAATGAATAGATGGATGAGTGAATGAAACAATAATTTGATGAAGAAGGATATATAAACCCCAGTGTTTCTCTTCTAGAAAAAAGTAAGATTGATGTGCCTGGGTGACTCAGTCATTTAAGTGTCTGACTTCGACTCAGGTCATGATCTCTCTGTTAAAGCCCCACGTCAGGCTCTGTGCTGACAGCTCAGCCTCAGATTCTGTGTCTCCCTCTCTCTCTCTGCCCCCCCTCCACTCATGCTCTGTCTCTGTCTCAAAAATAAATAAACATTAAGAAGATTTAAAAAATGAAACTATAAAAAAAGAAAAAAAGTAAGATTCAAGAATATTGAAAAATGAGCCATAAAAATTAATAAAGGTATATAGATACAGATAAAATTAAAATAAATGTAAATTATCATGTGCTGAATATTATGCACAGAAACTTGAATGATCTGATGATGATTATTTTTTAGGAACACATAGATTTCCAAACTGTATCTTAAAAAACAAAGGATATTTTTAATTCAAATGTCTGAAAATACTAAGAAATTACAAGGAATGATATTCCTCAAGTTCTGGGACAAGGAATTTTCATCAGTGAATTATTTCAATGAATTATCATTCGAGGAATGAGATAATTCTGGTACAATTTAAAATGCCACCATACACAGTAGAGAAAAGTTCTCCATATTCATTTTTGATGCTAACCTAAGACTGCTTCACATGACAAAAATAGTAGTAAAAAAAGCTCCTAACTTCATTAATGAATTTAAATGTAAAAAATTAAATATTGGAAAATAAACATCAAGAAATATATTAATGAATATCATAATCCAAAACTGTGACATGGATTTTAAGAATGTAAGAAATACCAAGCTAGAAAATTAACTATTACAATTTGCCATTTTAAATGTTAGCAAATAAAATTAATATTTCTTATAACTTTTGACATAATTGAAGTAAAATAATATAGGTAGCAGGTGTATAGTAAAATATATATAATTTCAGCCACATAATCAGCACTATCTTTAGTGTGAATTATTTAGAAAATTAGCATTGCCTCAGAGTACTTGTACAAAAGGAAAGAGTTAGATTTATAAATATAAGATAGAAGGGAGACAAAAATAATTTATTGTGTTTCAAGATTGATTACTTAGAAAACAAAATAATAAACTGCAAAAGTACTAGAAACAGACCATTTATCAAATTTACTAATTTTAAAATGGCAAAAAATGCTTTTGCTGTATTTCAAAAATAACAAATAAAATGTCAAATATTTCTCATTAACAGTAATCATGGCAAAACCCTTAGGTGTATATTTAACAAAAATTATTTGTATTTCTAGAGCATGAACTAATATCTGAAATACAAAAATATTTGAATAAGTGGAAACTCATGCTACTTTTTCTTTCATATGAAGATTCCCTGTGATATAGTTTAATATTTAGCCAACATACATTTATACACGAATGACATTTCAGTGGCAATTATAGCCCCTTCCTCTAGGAGCCACTTTTAACAAATAATGCAAGATTCATGTGGAAAAATAATCGTGCAAAGAATTATTTTGAAATATGTGTGAATAGTGTTTATAAAATTTTTGAAAAGTAGATCAAAGAGACAAAGTAATCTTTGTTTGTTTAAACACAATGGTACAGCAATTAGCCTGGTTTGAAACTAACATATGAAGACATAAATATATTAATTAGATATAATGGGAAGATCAAAATAGACCCAAATATGTGTGATAATTCCATAGGTGCACAAAAAAACATCTCAAATAGTTTGGTAGAAAATTAAGTATTCATTATGACAACTGGCTAACAGTTTGTAGAAAATAACTTGGAACTCACTACTTGTATCAGAAGTAATCCCAGATGAATCAAATTTTTAAATGTCAAAATGAGCTGAGAAGGTTATTAGAAGAAAAAAAAAATGTGGATTTTAAAATGATAAATTTGGAACGGAAACATCAATTTTAGATATGGCAGCATATCCAGGAAGAGGATACATCTCACAAAAGATTCAGAGATTTGACTATATTTTGTTACATTCTATTAGATAGTAAATTAAAGCACAGAAAAAAATATTAAAATTCAAAAAGTAATGACAAGGTAGAAAATTATTTTAGATCACATACAAAAGGCAAAGAACTAAGTCTCTTAATATGCAAAGAATTTTTTCCCCAAAGTTTATTTATTTATTTTGGGGGTGGGGTGGAGTGGGGTAGGGAGAGAGGGAGGGGCCAAGAGAATCCCAAGCAGGCCCCATGCTGTTAGTGCAGAACCTGATGATGGGCTCCATCTCATGAACCATGAGATCATGACCTGGGCCGAAGTCAAGAGTCTGGACGTTCAACCAACTGAGCCACCGAGATGCCCCAATATATAAAGAATTCCTAAAATCCAAAAGACAAATGACTCTATTGCCAAAAGATAATTCACAGGAGAAAACAAAACAAAACAAAAATGAGAACTTACAAACATCCAAGTTGATTCATTTTTCATAATAAGAAGAATGCAAATTAAATGAGGAAATGTGTCACATATGATGGCATACAATTGCATAATGTTGATAATAGTTTTTGAGATGAAAATACACCCACAAATTGTTGCTGGGACTGTAAGTTGATGAAATAGTATGGAGCATAATTTGGAACATATATGCATATCAAATGCATATATCCTTTGACCCAGCAATCATCATTTGCTTAAAAATATAGATGTCATGTATGAGACATTGATATAATTTAATTTTAAATTATTTCAAATATGAATTATAAAAACCATTAAAAATTGATAATTTCCATGCTGAATCCAGGGTGAAGGAAGAGGAAACAAGTCTGGGGTACTTTCTATGATTCACAGTGGAACTTTTTTTTTTTAAAGTGAACATATTAAAGTTTTATTTTCATCATTTGTCCTTAATCTGTGTGGGTTAATTTCTGCATGTAGAGTGAAGAACAGATCTACATTATATCTTTTTCCATATGTGTAACCAATCTCAATGATCAATTTTGTTGAATAGTATCTATCTTTCCCATTTGATTGTTTTCCTAATTAAAGATAGATGCAAAGCGAAATAATAAACACAATCCTAAAGTCTAGGATTAAACCTCATTTTCACTTTGATCATTGTTTTTAAGTTATTTATTTATTTTGGGAGAGAAAGATAGAGATAGGGGCAGAGAGAATCCCAAGCAGGTTCTGCACCGTTACCACAGTCAGAGGCAGGGCTTGAACTCACGAACTGTGAGATCATGACTGAGCCACCCAGGCTCACCTCATTTTGGACATTTAAAGCAATGTGTTTTCTTCAGAAACCACCCTCAAAATACCTATTAAAATGGGAAAGGTTTGCATGTCCATATGTGCCCTGCATTATTTTCCAGCTTTTTTGTGCTTCTCGCAAATTGTGCTATGGATGAACTAGGACCATTCAAGATAAAGCACTTGTGTCAAATTGAAAAGCGGTTCCAGGATGTTTAATTCTCAAGTAGAAATATTGACATATAATAATATTATAACTTTTATTGTCTTTTTATTATTTTTAGGCACAATTCAAACAGTTGTGTGTGTATTATCTCATCTTATCCTCATAACAAGCCATAGAAAGGTTTTATTATGGTCCCACTTTTACACATCAGGAGGATTAGAAGGTTTATGTAATTTGCCTATATCAGATACATTAAGTGTCAAGTGGCTTGAACCTAATTCTTTGTTATTCAGGAGCACACACTCTGTGATTATGTAAAATTTCTTTCAGCTATCCTAAAGTATTTTTGCTGTTTCCTCATTCTATACTGTCTATCAGTATACCTATGTTTTACCTCTATGGTTGCTGAACAGATTTATGCTCAGTCCTGCCCCCCTCTACATGGATGGGTCTTTGTTAAGTCCCAGAATGCTTTCTCTTCTCACATGATGCCAAGCACGAACCAGGAAAGTAGAAGTAGGATACTTGAGTGTGAAGTTACAGGAGAAGATCAAATATCAAGCAAAAGATACTGATTTTCATTAGTAAAGTCAGATCCCAAAAGTGATTTCTTTTTTATTTTTTTAATGTTTATTTTACTTGAGAAGTTGAAGAATGTATAGATCAAGATAGGAAGATCTATATAGCAAATGTGTTGTGTTAGGTAGAAATTACATATATAAAAAACACACCTGACTTTCCTAACATGGAAGTTATTTACTCAGGAAAAAAAATTTCTTTGACAGGGCTATTGATTTTTAAGTAAAATATTCCCTTAGGATTTTTACAGTACTAACTGAATAATAACCAGACTATGATTTCAACATTAAAATGTGACCACTAAAAATCTTCTCCAGATGCCACCGTATACAACTAGACCATCACACTCAGTGAGACATTGATCCTTTCCCACTGTTAGAGCATCAATGCTCAGCAATTCCTTTGCTTGCAGATTCTGTTTTGTATGGCTCCATATGCTGTTACTGACTCCAAATTCCCTGGCAGCTGCATCACTGCTCTCTGACAGAGGGTTGGCTGAAGCAGGCATCATCTCACAGGGAGTAGCCAGCTACTTACTGAGCTTTAGGTGAAGCTGCCAGACACCTTGTCAGACCTCAGGGCTGACACAGAAGACATATCAAGTGTCTGGACAGTGCTGGTACACAAAATCATTGCTATCCCTGCTTAGATTTCTTCAGATATCAAAATGGGAAAACTTTCATTGTTTCACATACGTACTAATGTTTTTGTGAAAGGGGAAATTATTTATATATGAGCATAATAGCTTTTTTTCTCCTACAATTTTGCATCCCTACTCAGTGCCTGAAGATTATTTTTTTGCTGAACAGTGGGTTGCTATATAGATTTTGTGCATGTGTGAACTGGGTAAGGAATGAATTTATGCAGACCAATGGAGTTGTTTTTTTTTTTTTTTTTTTTAACTTGCAGTATGTGATGAATTATATCTGTAAGTTAGTGAGCAACACTTTTGTCATAGTTGTTATTAACATTGAGCAGAGAGGTACCAGGTGATATACCAGCAGATCATCTGTGTTTCAAACATATTACTTCCTGCTCCCACTGAATAACAGCTACCCAGCTTCATCCTGGTGATCAAATTATTTCACTTTCCATTGCCTTTTTGTTTCTTGCCAAGAGAAGCCTAGAAGTTGCTAGGTGGTTTGCCATAGTGTAAAGCTGAATGGGACAGTCACTGAATTCCCAGGGGAAATGATCCACTCTGGAAACCGGGATCTTTGTATACAGAGCACCTAAAACTGTGTATAAGAGAAACCAAAGTTTCCAAGTGGGTCACTGTTGGGCCCATTCATACATTCACCTCTTGTATTTTAACTCATATACTCTAAGGGGCCAGCAGCTTTTGTATATTACAGTATGTGATACAAGCCATGGGTCCCATATACAGGTATGCACTGCCTCCCTCCTTTGTGGTAAAGTGGGTTGCCTGTTATAGCGTGATATTATTTGGAATCATGTCCTGATGAGTCAAATATTCTACATCTTCAGACAGTAGTGAGGGGCAAAGTGCTATGAGCAAGAAAGGCATAATCATACCCAAAATATTATCAGTTCAGTTCCAGATGTGTCACTGCCATGCCAAGATGGGAAAGATCCAATGTAATCAATATCCCACCATGTGAATGGTTGCTCTCTACAATAGAAGATGCCGTAGCAGAGCCTCAGCATGGCAATTGCTAGCTAGTAGAATGGACTCTTGTTACAGTAGCTGGTTCAGCTGTGGTGAGCAGGAGCCCATGTTGTTGGGCCCATGAATAGTCACTGTCCCTCCTACCAAGCCCACTATGGTCATACTGTGATGTCTGGTAACAATGACTACATGACATCAGTTGGCTCAGCCATTTTGCATTCTTGTTTAGGTCAGGTAATACTGGACGGCCTCTTCTTGGCATGGTCATACAAAAAAAGTTCTTTATACTTTGTACCCACTCCCCTAGGCCCAATGACTTCTTTGTTCCCCAGCTTCCTTTTTTATTATTAATTAATTTATTTTTTATTTTCAAGCTGCTGACCAATTCACTAGTTCACTTGATATCACCTCCCTTTGCACAATAAAAGTGCATAATTTGGTTTCCCACTTGAAGATCTGCCTTTGGGACAATGTCCCCTCATGACCACAGCCATGGTGAATTTGGAGCTCTACTGCAGCAGGGACCCACTTTTAGCATGTACCTACATACCAAATTAACTCATCCTTGAAACAAACTCAGCCCTTTTCCTCCTCTGTCAGCTGATAATAAGGGTGGCACAATGCAGTGCTAGGCGTGGACTGAGGGGGTGCATCTGTGTACCCCAGGGTGGCAATCTGACAAGCGACTGAGTCTGCTGCCCTTGAATCTGGAGTGAAGCCCCGCAGTAGTGTCCCGGCATGGCCAGTAGTGAACCTCACTGGAGTCTCTCCTGCCATCAGTGGTGTCCCATTTGTCCCCTGCAGTAGTCCAAAGTGAACTGAAGTCCTCCCAGTGAGTCTCACCGCCCTCCAAAGAGCCAACACAACCCTGGGATGCGGTTTAGGGAATGAACACTTACTCTTCCTTTATGCCAAGGTTGAGTGTTGTCAAAGTGATTCTGTTTGCTGTGCTAAACTTGTCTCATGAGGTAGTTGGGCTGTGAGATAGGGTAGAATATAACGTGAGTTCAGTCAAGGTCAGAAGGCAGAGAAGTACCACCCAAGGCAGAGACCAGAGCATGATTTGAGGTGACTGAGAATAGAAAATATGTATCCCAGGCTCAAGGGATACAGGCATTTACTTATAAGAGGAGAGAGAGTGTACAAGTTCTAGCTCCTCACAATGTGTCAGTGTCTTGTGGTTATCAAATCTGTCCTGCAGCTCAAGCACAGGCATGGTGTCTGCATGTACCCTACCTCATGCTCCAGTAAAAGGAGCCCAACCTTGCTTCTTGGGGTCTGAAATATAGAAAGCTGGAAGCATGCCTGGTAGTCATTGATATAGGCATGGCTAAGCAGTTCCAAGAAAAGTTTACATGTTCCCTATACAGAGGGAACAGTGACATGCTGACTGTGCTCTGAGCTCTTTGCATGCATTGTGATTGCAAGCTTGACAGCATGTCCTGTACTGAGCACAAGGTTCTTCTTGGGAACACTGGGGAGGCATCAGACTTCACTTGGATCTCTCCCACACAAACACTGGAAAGACATTAAAATATGTTGTAATTGTAACAAACATCTCATCTAATCAACAGGAAACTCTGGAGCTGGAGGAGGTGGTCCTTCTGAGTTATTCTGAATAGAATTTAAAGGGTCTTATGAACTGCATGTTTGTGTCTCTCCAAATTTCATATTGTAACTCTAACCCCCAATGGAGGAGATGGAGCCTTTGAGAGATAATTAGGTTTAGATGCATCATGAGTGCAAAGCCCTAGTGATGGGATTTTGTACTCTTACAAGAACAAAAATAGTTTGCTGTCTCAGTCATGTGAGGATACAGGGAAAAGGATGTTGTCTGCAAGCTAGGAGTCATGCCTTCACCAGATACTGGGTCTACTTGCACCTTGATCTTGGACTTCCAAGCCTCTAAAACTGTTAGAAATAAATATTTGTTGCTTAAGCCACTCAGTTTACTTCTGTTATAGCAGCCTGAACCTCCTGAGATGGGGCAGGCTTTTATATTCTTGCCATGACCAGTCATTAGATGTTGGCTTCACCCAAGTATGAGACATAACCTTGGGCAAGGCAGTTTCTTTTGACGGGTGGCAATTCCCAGAAGAACTTGTCTGAGAGCTGTCAGCAGCCAACACTCTTGGCTCCTGGAGAAATGAGTGCTTCAATCATGAAGAGGTGATCTGATGGTATACCATAGCAACTACTACTCTGAAATGAGGATTTTATGTACTTTAAGATACCTTTGGGTGCCATTTAGATAATTTTTGAGTAGAAGGGAAACTAATATGGGATCTTATAGCAACTTCTTTCTATATAGGTTATATATTTGTTGTCAGTCAAGACAAAAGAAAATCATTTATATCCATTCAATAAGAAACCTTTTAAAAAAATAAAATATTCTTCTCCAAAGTGATACATATTCATTAAAATGGTCTTTACATTCAACTTACTGTCTAAATCCATAGTTCATTATATTTGAAAGATAAATAAGTATTATCTAGAGGAAATTTTCAGATTCGAATCTGATTATGTCACTCCCATGGTCAATAAATTTCGCTGGGTTTTCACTGGCAGTACAATAAAGTACATCCGCTGTGGTGTGACATTCAAGGCTCTTCATACTATGTCTCCAGATTTGATCTTTCCCACCTCACCTATACATAGTGTTTTCTGTCCTCTTACCTCAATTTGCATACACAGTCCAACTTCAAGTCAAACTATGGCCATCAAATTCTCACAATTTGTTTGCACTTTGCCCCCATTTTACCTACCTCCGATGATGGTTCTGCATTCCCTTTTCTGACCCCATTGTCCTAACCAGTGGCTTTTGAAATTTTTCAGGAACCAGATCATTTTAAATACTATCTTTCAATTGACTAATTCCTGGAAATCTTTTCTTTTTTAAAAAACTTTAAAAACGTTTTTAAAACATGTTTGTTTTTGAGAGAGATTGAGAGCACAAACTCAGGAGGGACAGAGAAAGAAGGGGACAGAGGATCTGAAGCAGGCTCTGTGCTGATAGTAGACAGCCCATCGTGGAGCTCGCACTCACAAACCATGAGATCATGACCTGAGCCAAAGATGGATGCTTAACCAATTGAGCCTTTGCTAGAAATTTTCATGAAGCATGAAATATTTTTTGTATTAATGAATCTATTCAGAAATACAAAGCGATACTATGGAGGAAAATGCAAGAACTGTGAATTTGACTATACAGATCAAGTAGAATGTATGCCTACACTTACCTGAAAGTATAGTATTTTAGCTAACAGCACTTTTCTTACATAACTCTGACTAAAACTTCTAATATAGTGTAGCATTCTACTAGAAGTCACTGTGCCCATGGATACTCAAATATTTCAAAATATTTACATTAATGTTTGAGCTTGTTTATATATTCATATAAAGAGGTGGTTCCAAAGTTTGATTTTTAGATCTCAGGTGCATAGAACAAGCTTATGCCTAGTCATTAGTTCTAATCATTGATCCATATATGCCATCTACCATTGAGTTATATAACGATAACCTTGCCTCAGGATATGATTTATCCACCAATTAACACCTGCCTTCTTTGTCCAGAGTTAACCATCATCCTTGAATAATATTTGTCATTTTTCTTGGTTTCCTTTTTCACATAATTTAATTCCACTTATGTATACTCTTTTTTTTTTGATGTTTATTTATTTCTTATATATAGAGGGATACAGAGTGAGAGCAGGGGAGGGGCAGAGAGAGAGGGAGACACAGAATCCAAAGCAGGCTCCAGCCTCTGAGTTGTCAGCACAGAGCCCAGTGCCTGGCTCGAACTCATGGACTGCAAGATCATGACCTGAGCTGAAGGCAGATGCTTAACCAACTGAGTCATCCAGGCACCCCATTATGTATATTCTTTTAAAGAATAATTTTATATTGCCGAGCTGTTGCAACCTGACCCCAGGTTGCATAATATATTGTTGCCTAACAGTAAAATTCATTTATTTTGTTATTCAATAATTATTTTGTAAATATAACATGTGTTTGCATCTAAGGTTGGTAGGTGTTTGTGTTGTTTCCTATTCTTTTGCTAATTGATAAATGTTGGCTGCAACTACTATCGTACATGTTATTTCTGGAAAAAGTACAAGAGGTTTTTCTTGGGTATATATTTAGGGCAGAAGTTAAGTGTCATAAAAGACATATATGTTCGACTATAAGGAAAATCCCCATCTTTGTCAGTTTAAGCCACTATAACAAAGCACTGTAGCTGGTGTGGCTTATAAACAACAGAAATTTATTTCTCACAGCTCTGGAGGCTGGAAGTCCAAGATCAGGGTGCCAGCACAGTCAGGTTCCGGTGAGGGCTCTTTCCCAGGTTACAGACTGCTGACTTGTCATTATATTCTCATATGACAGAAAGAGGGCAAGCTAGCTCTCTGGTTTCTTCTCTAAGGACACGAGTCCCATTCATGAGGGCTCCATCCATTCTCATGACCTAATTATCTCCCAAGGTCCTATCTCCTAATATCATCACATGGGCATTAGATTTCAACATATGAATTTGGGGTGACACAAATATTCAGTCCATAATAACGTCTAACAATATTTCAAGGGGATTGTAAACAGTCTGTACTCCTTCCAACAATGTATTCAAGATCCTGAGACTCTAACATCTCCAATGTTGGTATTGTCAGAATAGTGGTAGTAGTAGTATTTGCCAATCACTTGTGTTTAAAATGGCATTTAATTTCAGTCTTGATTTGCATTTCCATGGTCACTATTAAAGTCAAATATTTTTCAAATATGTATTGTCCATATATGTTCTTTTTTTAATTAAATTCGTGTTTGTGTCCCTTGCCCATTTTTCCATTGGGCTGTTTTGTGATACTAAATTGCCAGAGTTCTTTATATATTCTTGCTATAAATGATGTGTCAGTTTTGTATGATGTCGATATCTTCTTCCAGTTTTTACTGTCTTTTCACTTCTTTTACTGTGACTTTTGATATCCAACTTTCTTAATTGTAATAGTTACATTATTATTTTCTTTAATTTTTTTTAAGTTTATTTATTCTGAGAGAGATAGAGACAGTACAAGTTGGGGAGGGAAGCAGAGAGAGAGAGAAAGGGAGGGAGGGAGACAGAATCCCAAGCAGGTCCCACATGGTCAATGCAGATCCTGATTCCAGGCTGGATCTCACGAACCGTGAGATCATGGCCTGAGCCGAAATCAAGAGTCAGATGCTTAATCAACTTAGCCACCCAGGCACCCCAATAATTGTTTTCTTTTAGAGTCAATATTTTTAGTATTTTACATAGGAAATTTTTCTCTCCTCCAAGAATTAAAGACATTTAGCTGTATTTTCTATGAATGTTTATAGTTCTGTGTTAGGGTAATCTGTTTGATGTCTGTTTTTAACATGCATTGTAAAACAGGATTTCACTTCATCCTCTACTTTATGGAGAACCATTTCTAATTCTTCATTTATTTAGGTTTTTTTCTTTTTAGCCACTGATCCAACCCATCACACCTGTCATGCATCAAAGTTCCAAACATATATGATTCTATTTTTGGTCACCCTTATCCTGTTAATTGGTCATTTGGTTGAGTCCTTCATAGTCATGCATATTATAGGTATAATAAGTTTTGATACCCGGGAGGGCATGTCTTCCCTTATTGTTCCCATTCGTTCGTGAGTTTTGTGATAATCTCTTCTTGATAATTTAATCTCCTTCACCCTCCACAGACACAAAATAGAATCATTTTATCAATTCCCATAACTTTCTATTGGCATTTTGATTGTAATTCTTTGAGTCCGTAGCTTAATTTGGGGGAAAATGACATGCCATGATTAGTTTTCCTATATTTCATCATGCAATTAATCTCCTTTTATATGTTTCCTTTATACCTCATTAAAAAACTTTAATTTTTTCCTATGGAGATTTTTGAATTATCTTGTGATATATTTATTTTTGGTTACTCTTTGATATTAATATAAAGTGATTTCCCTTTTTATTATCTTTTACAAACGTATTGAAATATAAAAATAAAATAACTGTTCAGTAAGAGAAGAAGAAAACATTTTGGAGTTGCAGAGAAAATATAAAATATAAACCTTCCTCTCAAATATTACATAAGATTTTAATGTCATCAGAATCATATTTTAACAGAGAAGCCATAGCCCTCAAACCCAATGCTTGCTACCAATTCAAAATAGTGATCTTATCAGATTATTTCCTAATTTGAATGTGGCATTTATTAATGAAAATACCTTGAAGTTGGGGTGGCTGGTTAAGCATCCAACTCTTGTTTTTGGCTCAGGTCATGATCTCACAGTTCATGAATTCCAACCCCACATCCATCTCTGCGCTGACGGTGCAGAGCTTGCTTGGGATTTTCTCTCTTTCCCTCTGTCTCTTCTCCTCCTGTGTCTCTCTCTCTCTCTCAAAATAAATACATGAACCTAAAAAAATAACTTGAAGCTAGTTTAGACTCTCTATCATTTGAAAAAATATTTTTAATCAATGCTTATTTCCTGGTTCCTTGAGCACACGGCACACACAATTTTTTAAAATTTTTATCTGGATTTCTTCTAAATATCTCACATATACCAGCTGAAAATCTGAGCTTATCATTTCATCTTCTCAGAATTCACATACACATATGAATTTCTTCTTTCCCAATGTTCTTTTTTTATTGTTTTGCTAATGGCATAAAACTCCTTTTTTGCCAAAACATCAGACTCTCAAATGTAGTATTTATTATTAACATGTTCCTTTTTTAGCCCAGTAGATGACCAATTTCTGTGGTTTCTGCCCTTAGGTATCTTTTCCTCTTTTCCTCTCACTACCCATGTTTCAGGTCAAGCCTGTATTCTCTCTTGTCTAAACAGCTGCAATAGTTTTTACTGTTTTTTAAAGTCCAACACTTGTTTATGCCTAATTCAACTTTCTCAATGTTTCCATTGTCCTTTATATGCATAGTCCATGAATCTTGATGTGTAAAGTCATTTGCAAAATGGAGATACTTAGGTATGGGTTTAAATTCTGGAAGCAGTAAAATAGTATTAACTGGTGAATAAGAGTTAATTTTATTTGAGGTAAAAAAAGAAAACATACTTAGTTGCAGTATAATTCTGATTTCTCTGTGTGACTTACAAATGTCACTGATATAAATCCACCCTCTTCTCTGTGCCATAATTAACTGAACTACGTAATGATTGAAAACCCTAGTTTTTGCTAAAACTATGAAATTAATGGCCATAGTCCTGGCTTCTGTTTTGGTGAGAGGGTGGCTGAAAGAGCTGTATTGGCCATTACAATGGTTTCATTATAAACACACTGAAATTTCAAACTTTACTGTGAATTCCCCATCTCTAATGGGCATAGATTTTTCAAAGAAATAAACGCATTTTCTTAACCAACAAGAATGGGCCCTCTTCTATCCTCCGTTTTTAACTTTAGAAGAATCACCTCATAAAGAAACATCATATGAAAAAGTCATGAGCTTTGATCTCCAACAGGACAAGATTTAAATTCCCTTTCAACCACTTGCTGGCTAAGTAATGTGGGGCAAATGGTGAAATGTCTATGAGCCTTCTCTTTCCAAATATCCAAACAAATATGGCAATGAATTGGTTACAGTGTCATAGAGAGACTAATTTAAGGTATCTTAGGAGAATCCGTTGGTACAAAGCTTTTTTCCAATTACTTACACATAAGCATCTTAGAGGCCTAGTGTCTAAGATTTGAAATACGACTTTAGAATCTAATAATAAAATTCCATTTTCACAATCTTTTTATTTTTTTAATTTTTTTTTTAATTTTTTTTCAACGTTTATTTATTTTTGGGACAGAGAGAGACAGAGCATGAACGGGGGAGGGGCAGAGAGAGAGGGAGACACAGAATCGGAAACAGGCTCCAGGCTCTGAGCCATCAGCCCAGAGCCCGACGCGGGGCTCGAACTCACGGACCGTGAGATCGTGACCTGGCTGAAGTCGGACGCTTAACCGGCTGCGCCACCCAGGCGCCCCACAATCTTTTTAATAAATTATTATATGTCAATCTCTTTGATGTGGGAGGCATGTATTTTCCAATACTCGTTTACCAATCAAGGACATTATGTCTAAGCGTTGTTAAGAAACTTGCTAAAAACTGTACAACTCACAGAAGCTTTTATCTAAATGTCAGGCTTCAGATTTCGTCTTTGTATCAGCAATGCAGCATGCACCAGCCAGGGCAGGGCCTCCTCCTGCACCAGCCATTGTAAACATCCTATTTCACAGTTGTTGACTAATCTGATTGCCAGTAAATTCTGTTAATTTAGAACTGAATCTGCTTCACAGTAATTTCTAACCCATAATCCCTAGTTTGATTCTCCAGGGCCACAATATTTGCTCACACTGAATGATGTTTCAAGAACTATCGTTTTCCTTGTATCTTCTATTTTCCAGCTATTACCCACTTTTGGAAAAAATCCCTATTTGAATGAACATCTGTGGAGGATTACAGGGCAAAATAGTCCACATCCTGCTATCAGATGTGCTGCCAATGATGGCGGTGAGGTCATTCAACTCTCTCCTTGGACAGATCGTCATTATGAACATTCATATCATGTGTGATCAGCTATTTCAGTGTGAATACACTGTTATAAAAGAATAGGTTGGAAGCGTACTATCATAAAAATAGCCACAAAGTAAGTTTAAACTAGAAGGTAATTTTGAAAATACTATGCCTTTAGCAGATGGAATCATCACGCCCAAAAATGTGTTAAAAGAAAGTTGGATAAAAGCAGATATTCTGTTATCAGTTTCCCTGCAAAGAAGCTAAGGATGACTTTAAATGTGTTCTTCTACTTTTAGTTCCTAGCATATGAGCTTTTGCTTTATATCTTGCATCATGACAGCTTAAAGTCTGCTGCTGAGCATGCTCGTGATGAAACACAGATGATACTGATTACAAAAATTTAGTCCTGGATTAGGACTTTAATATGGGAGAGGTCATCTTAAGTGGCACTCATAAAACTTCATAAATTGTGTGTTTGCGTGATGTTTTATTGAAAACAAAATGCCTCTGAGAATAATAATGGCACATAGCTCAATAGTTTAACTCAGAAAACCTACTCAGTATTGATACCATTATTTTCATCATTTAAGCCAATTGTTGTGTCTACTTGGAATAAGATAACTTATTCTCTTGGATATGATAACTTAATTATATAATTTATATAGTTTAAATATAATTAAACTTAAGTTTAATATAATTAAACTTAAGTTTAATATAATTAAACTTATATAATTTAAATAGTTTTAGGTGTGTGATCTTTGCAATTTTTAGCTATTGAGAACATTTATATGTGTGTTTGTGAAAGTGTGTGTGTATTTATATACACACATATAATTTGTGTGACAGTAATAATTCATAAGTCCTCATCTATATTACTATGGTCTTCATAATTAAGAAATTAATTATTGCTAATAGAATATCTTATATGTAGATAATAAGGCTGAAATTTTATCAATTTTTAAAATTCTAGTAAGGACAGAACTTAGCACCATTGAGACCTATGTACCTCATGTTATGAAACAGCTTATCAAAGCCTTTCAATAAAAGTCCTAAATAAGAATAGATGCAATTTATAGAAGACTAGAATGCTCTCTTCCCTAGAAGGGAGTAAACACCATTGGTAATACTTTGCTCCAACTACACAAAATCTGACAGGAAGAAGCAGTTTCCTATGAAGGAAATTGTCATCATGGGGTAGCAAGGTAAATAACAGAAATAAATGTAAATGAGAATGTTTTTATTCTCCAAAATTAAAGATGTCCAATGGCCCATCAACAGTCACTACTTTTCTTTTCAGTTCAACATTTAACCTAAAAATGTTACTTTAGAATTCTTTTTCAAGTTCTCTTTGACTCAACTCCACTGTATTGCTGAGTCCTTCATTAATGAGTTTTAAAAAATATTAGGCACATTCTCATTTAAAAAGTACTATTTGGTTAACTCTGAGCACTCTAAATCACAGTAAAAATAACAAGAGTACCTTAAGGAGTTTGAATTCTCTTAAAGAAAAGGATGTTTACCAAATATAAAAGACTTTATCATATAGTTGAGTTTGTCATAATTCAGTGTCAAGGGGGTTACTCCAAAACCTTGAACTGATATACAGGCTTAAGTAACCAATCTCTTATTTTCCCTAACATCTTTTCTGTCCCTCAACAGAAGTAAAATACCACACCAAATCTCTATAAACTGTTGAGCCTGTTTTTAATCTCTTCTACAATTGAATTTAAAAATATATCTCCCAAGCTTCCATTTTTCTAATTTTATATAAAGTATGATTGTCATTGTGCTGTAACCTGCAGGCATTTTACATAGAATGAATTGAATCTGGAGGATTCTGGCATTTCTTCTATTGGTGGCGATTGTGATCACTATTAATCTGAAGTGTTTGTATTTGCCAACATATTTCTCTGTATCTCCTTGCTTTCCTTTCTCTTAACCCATAATACTCAAGCTTATTATGGACATAAATGTGAGATATATCAGTACTAAACAGACAAAAACGTCAACTGTTAAGTTAAATGCATCTCTCAGCAATTGATAAAACTTGAGGAAAAAAAGTCAGTCATCTTAGATGATCTGAAAAATTCTATCAACCACTTTTACTTAATAGATATTTTAGAAGACTTTACCCCAAAACTACAGAAAACACATTATTTTCAAATCCACATGGTATATTCACCAGGATAGACCATATACCGGATCATAAAAACAAGTCTCAGTATATTTAAAATAATTTACATCATACAAAATAAGACCTCAGAACTGCAGCACATTGAATTAGAACCATAACATCTATCCACTAGAAATCAGATAGATAGATAGATAGAGCAATAACAATCTTTTATCAAGAAAAACCTCAACTGTCTAGAAATAACAACATACTTCTAAATAAACTAGGAATCAAAGAAGAATCTCAAAAACAATTAGAAAATAGTTTGAACTGAATGTTAATAAGAATACCACACAAAATTTTTGGGGTGTAGTTCAAATTTTTAGTACTTTATAATAACCCAAGGGCAAAAGTGAGGTCCATACTATTGGCTCAGTTTCAGTGAGGCTCCCTTCCCTCCTCAAGGAGATCTTGACTCCTTAAGAAGTGGTGGGCTTGGAAGCTTGCAGATGCTCTTATAGTGATTTTAAAAAAAAAAATAATATACAGTTTTTCTAGTACACAAAAGTCAATGGTTTGCTAACAGTTACTCTACTATATCCAAAAGCAGAAGTCTGGAACATTCACTTTTAGTATCTAAATTAGCAGATTCAAGTAAAATATTAACATTTGTAGTAAAAAGACTAGTTGGGGCACATGGGTGGCTCAGTTGGTTAAGCATCGGACTCTTGATTTTGGCTCAGTTCATGATCTCAGAGTTCAGTTTGTGAAATCAAGCCCCTTGCTCCCTCTCTCTCTCCCCCCCTCAAAATAAATGAATAGACTTAAAAAAAAAGACTAGCTGAACTAACTAGGATCTTATTTAATTATCTCAAATTTTAGCACAAATCAGAATACTGCCAGTATCTGAAAATGCTAGATCTCTTGATCTTAAGGACTCTGTCTTTGGACTGGTATTTCATTCTCTTGGGAGATAAATAATTTTTTATAAAGCTACCCCAGGATTATATAATATTTGAATTTTACTTCAACTTTCCAGGTGTAAGTCTTGGTTTCTGTAGCATACATTATTTACTAATACAAACTTGAACTACAGAAGATTACTAAATTTAAATTCAATACAGTATTTTATAATTACATTAGTTAGTAGAGTTTCTTACAAGTTATCAGATTTACTATACAAATGTTTCAATTTGATTTAATAACAATGTGTGGTTTCCTAATATTATTGCTGTAATTAACTATAAAAATGAATTAGGAAGGTGAATTGAAAAGTAACTGAAATTCAACTTCCAGATGAACCAATATGGGCAACAAACTTATAAAAATATCAAATAAAATACCTGTTCTTTAACGATAAGTCTATCTTCAAATAAAATGAATGCTTGTTAAAATATTAATCTGAATTACTGTAATAATTTCTCCATTATATACAGCTTTAATAATAATTTTAAATACTTTCTTGGCAAAATATGTACCAGATGTTTGTATAATTAAAATATTGTAAAAATGTGCTTTGTGTTTTGCTGTTGTTTTTTTAAATGTTTACTTGTTTATTTTGAAAAACAGAACAAAACAGAGGGGCAGAGAGAGGGAGAGAGAGAATTCAAAACAGCCTCCTTGCTGTCAGCCTGGAACTTGATGCAGTGCTCGATCTCATGAACCATGAGATCATGACCTGAGCTGAAATCAAGAATCAGACCCAACCAACTAAGCCACATAGGTGCCCCAAGTTTTATTGTTAATTTAGTTAAAATTCAAATAAAAGCTTCAGGGGGTACACAGAAAAAGTTATTATACAAAACTCATTAATTTCTCTACTTCAGCAATCATTCTACAAATAATATATTTAATTCTTAAAATGTGATTGTCTTACCACTTAATCAATTCTTGATTAACTCTCTTGGGAAACTTTAAACCTTGATTAAAAGCTTAACAGAGTAAAGACAAATTTTCTTAACTTTGATTCTAGATTATTTCTTCTCTTTTTTCTGGATAATGCCACCATTTGGAAAATCATTCTTCCATCAAATGTCATAATTTTCTTCAAATTTTATTTCTTGTTTGTAGCCACATAAGTCAGTTCACATTTCTCGTATTGTCTTAGTTTTCTTATGAAAATCCTAGAATAGCTTATACTTTTCTCTTTTGGAAAATTGTAACACTCTATATAAATGCCAAGTGTTCTTATTTTTATAGTTCTGGAGACATAATTATTGGCAATAAAAAGTTGTTAGAACCAAGATTTTTCTTCCTCTGTTCAAAGAAGCTATGAAGCTAATCATTGCTGAATATATTCTAGAGAAAAGATCAGGTAATCTTGTTGGAAAAGAAATATGACTTTGAATTTGCTCTACAGCGTTGGTGGATGTGGCACTGCCTTTATTATTTACTCCACCTCAGAAGGTCATCTTTAAGTTATTTTTGGGAGTACTACCTGTCATGTGTTATCAATTTAATTAAAATAGAGTGTCTTAGGAAAGCTTCCACTCAACAATGGCTAAAATAATTCCTATTTCATATCCTTACTTTCAACAAAATTTCGCTTAAATAAAAAACATGAAACCAAAAACTTGTATTACTCAGTTTACATCAGAAGTGATTTATATTCCCACCATTTTTGCTATATCGAAACACAAACTCTTCTCTTTATAGATTTAATTCAGATACTAATTAGTGATTAAAATAAATCTTTAATGATTTTAAAGTTTCTAATTTAATTTATATATATTTTGTTTTCCTATTTATATTTGGCTAATTGCACAGTTTAATGATTCTTAAATATTCATAATACAGAAGCTGCCATATTGCATTGGCATTGGAAAGTGTTATTTAGATATGGGGGATTATGTCACACCATTCACATATGTGAATCTCTGAGAGACAAAATATATTTTGACACTTGTAATTTTTTTTTTTTTAATAAAGAGAAAGAGAGAGCATGAGCAGGGGATAGGGGCAGAAGGAGAAAGAAAAAGAATCTGAAACAGGCTCCATGCTCAGTGCAGAGCCTGACAGAGGACTTGATTCCAGGACCCTGGGATCGTGACTTGAGCCGAAATCAAGAGTTGGGCGCTCAACCAACTGAGTCACCCAGGAGGCCCTCACTTATAAAGTTTAATGGCAGAACAGTATTACTGCTTGTTGAAGTAAACAGATAATGTGATGCAGTGCTCTAAAGTGACAGCAGAGACTTAGGAGGGAATCATGGTTTTGAGCTTCGTATAGCTCCTTCTGATGACAGTCCATTGTACACTAATATTATGTATCTTGCAGTGAGTAAACATTGCAAGCAGAGAGGGTCAAGATTGTGAACTAAAGAAATCTTAGTGATATTTACTGTGAAAGATCTTTTCATATGAAGATACTTTTTAAGCATCTGCAGACCCCACTGCAAATAGAAGTATATAATTTACCAAATACTTTCAGAGTAAAGAAGAGATTGTTCTAGGAATTTAATTGACACCTTAGAAGCAAGATGAACTACAAGAGAATAAATGGAATTGTCTAGGAATGAACAAAATATAGTGACAAAAAGAAAAAAAATGTGTAAGACTATTTTAAGTTTCTTTGGTATTATTGTTAAGTTAAGCAAAGAAAGTTTCTAGATAGAGATATGAGAAAACTGATCTTCATTTTGTTAAGCTTAAAGTGAATGTTAATGTAAAATTTAAAATTTTCTCAACAGAATTTTATGAACATTGCTTTATAGAGTAAGACGACTTATGTTTTAAGGGCTAACTTAATCTAATATTCTTCTATATATTAAACATACCTTTTGGTAATATGAACTCTTCTAGTATTCTCTCAAATAGAATCTTTTGGCTATGTTTATATCACATAAATTTGAAGATTGCAAATGTGAAACAATATATATTACTACAGAGGTGATGCTTAGGGATAATTCTCCTCAGTTTGTTAACTTATTCACAAATATTTGTACAACACCTACTATATGCCAAGCTTTTTCCTAAGTGATGCAAATACAGCAGTGAACTCCTTGTCCTCAAGGAGCTTATGATAGAGATGTGGTGATGGGCAACTGAATGAGATGATTTCAGATGTTAATAAATGTTGTAGAGTAAATAAAGCCAGCTGTTTGAATACAGAGAGGCTGCAGTAGGGGTATTACCAGTCTATGGAACTTCTCAAGGGAAGGTATTTCTTAGGCGGTGACATTGGAAATGAGAGCTGAATGAAGAGAAGCAAACCAGTGAAGATCTACAGGAAGATCACTCTTGATGGGGTTGAGTAAGTGAGCTGAACATGTTTGAGGCATTAAAATATACCCAAATGTTAAGTAGGTTTAGTCAGTACAATTTGAAAAATGACCTCAATCTACCATCAGAAAAATAATTGTGGTGATAACCCACGTTTACAATTCTTGTGAACAGTAAACTAGACTTTGCCATAGATACAATCTTTCTTCTATATATACTTTAAGTATAACAACATAACTTGGAAACAGCTGTTGCATTCCATTTTAATAATCTTTTTTTCCAAAATAACAGGTAAAAAAGTGATAATACATCTTTTGAGAATCCATACTGTGTGCCTGTGCTCCAATGACTGTCTCCAAAAGTACTTACACACAACAGCTTTGACCCAAGTCAGTCAGCTATTAATTTAAGTAGAGTAGTAGCATTTGATAGAAGTTGTGAGGAATGTCAAATACTAGTATATTTTAGATGTCAAGGGGGCATAAAAATGAAGGCTGTCTTATGCCGCCATAATACTGAGGTCACTTCTCTCTAGTTTCTTTGTTTTTAAGATGGTGCATGTGAAGGATAAGTTGGGTGGCAGCACGAAGTTTGCTTCTGCCAGGAGAAGTTCTCGTTGATTTTGTTTACAATGGCCAGTGTGTGGTGATCATACAATGCAAACCATCTTTGTTTGGTTTTATTATTGCTTTTATATTCTCAACTGATCATACACTCTTTTATTGCTGGCATAAGGGGATTTTTGCTGCTACTATCCTACCATTGGTACACCTAATTGAGTACTTTATTTTAACATCACTAGTTAATATGTGGGTGGTTGACTTAAACTAAGTACTAGCTACTAAGAATATGTTTATATTTACTGCAATTTATTTCAACTAAATTGCTTTTGGCTAAAGTGTGTGTGTGTGTGTGTGTGTGTGTGTGTCTGTGTTTGTTTGCTTGTGTGTGTAAAACTAGGGTCTGTAATGTCTACTAAGGAAGTAGAAATGATCAAAAATTATTAAAATGATATTATGAAGCAATTTTTTTTCTTTTTTTTTTAATGTTTATTTTTGGGAGAGAGAGCATAATTGGGGGAGGGGCAGAGAGAAAAGGGGTCAGAGGATCCAAAGGGGGCTCTGCCCTGATAGCAGCCAGCAGCCTTATGCAGGACTTGAACTCATGAACCTTAAGATCATGATTTCAGCCAAAGTCACTCAACCAACTGAGCCACCTAGGTGGCCATCTTTTCCTTTTTTTTGAAAAACAAAATTGTCCTTGAATTTAATTTGCCATGTGGAAGATACGATAAAAGAATTGTGATCTCCTACTATTTGGAAAGAGTCACATACCATTTCTTCCTCCTTCCCCTCTCCCTACTTAAAATACTAAGTGAGAATCATGATGGAGTTCAGAAGAAGGAAAAAGAGAGAAACTCTTACATTTTGTATGAAGCACTGCCTAGTTCATCAAGATAGTGCTTGTGCAAAGATTTGGAACCACTCTTAACTAGAGAAAATACATGTTCAAGATGACAAGCAGTATATTATAAGAGATAAGAGATTTGTCTCTGGGATCAGATGGGTGCAGTCTTGTATTATGGCTCAAGACTTGATTCAAATATTGTGTGTCCTTAGAACATTCACATAAGATTTCTGAGCTTGTATCCTTAATTGAAAAAAAAGTCAATATTATATGAAAACAACTTGAAAGCGTAAACATCAAAAAGCCAATATTCAATGTATGCTGTTTTCATTACTACAGATTTTCACATGTCATGGAATTTCTCCTCTGCAAATATTCTTTCCAAATCATTTTGGGTAACTCTCACTATACTTATGAGGTATCAAAAATTAAACAAAAACAATTTTTTAGCAGCCAAAATCATGCACTTCAAGTGTATAACCTTTTGATTGCTCAACTTGATCCAAAGCTAGATAAATAAATACATAACTTCTTTAGACTTAGGACATTCTTTTACAATAAATATCACTTCTGAAGAATGTGTGGAGAGGAAAATTTGAACTCTATTTACTGATTCATATCTAATATGCTACTGTTTTGAATTGCTTATACAGTATCAATTCAAATACTCTCAAAAATGCCCCTGTATCTTCCTGCAGTTTATTTGTAATGGTGAATGAACTATAAAATTACAATTATCTTCAATTACTTTCACAAAAAAGAAACACAACTGGATGTGATTTGGAGAGACTGAAGAGTTCCGGGTCCATAACACAATCTGTTTGCATCCAGATATGGTCAGTTTAATTTCTAAGATATCATTGCCTCACTCAGATATCAATATTTCTTACAGAATGAGAAAAAAAATAGAAAAAAAATCAGTCATTTCAATTTAGTAAGTAAGGAATAATGATTTCTTCATTTATAGCTCTGCTTTTCTCTTTCTATAGGGTCTAGATCATGAAGTAAAGCTTTGTGGTCAGAGTTCACTCCCTGTGGAAAGAGTAGTACCAGAATTTGAGCAAAAAAGTATAAACCACAGGTTGCTACATAGGAGTGGACCTTTCCATACATACATAAAGACCTTTACGTACGTAAATAAGTTTTAATTATATTTCAGAAATAGTGCAAAACTATGAATTTTGCCCTGAAGATTTAGATGATTTCTTGATCTCCTGAGAATCTCCAGGCTACTTTTTATTGATGAAATAGAAATGAAAGTTGTCATTAACTTGTGCAACACTGAAAATGGGACATGAATGGGAAGAAGTGAGCACCATGTATCATCCTGTATAATGATGAAAGTTAATATATGGCTTTGAGATGCTGACTTACCAAGGATATCAAGTATTATTTCATAATAAATTCCAAGTCTCTCTGCATTTCTCTACAGACCATATTTAATGCCAAATGATAAATCAGAGTTACTACAATGAGATTTCAGACTCTAGATTGTATTAAAATCTGAAAGCATTCATGCCATATAGCTGAACATTGGGAGGTTACTTGTATAGAAAGGGCGCATAACAAGGAGAGCCAAATTTTTGAGCACTTACATTTTGAATATTTGAATTTTTTTTACCAAGAAACAGATGAGCAAGAGGAACACTAGATACAATTTTTAAAGTAATTTTAAGTGATTTGCTCATAAATGTGAAATATTGAATGTGGTAGATCATATAAAAATTAGAACCAATCACTTCATAACTGAAACCCATTGTAAGAAACACCTACTTCCAGACAATCCTGGCTTTCAGGACAATCTAAGGACAAGAGAAATCTAAGGTTGATAAAATTCAACTTTGCTGCAGGTTTAATGGATTTACAGAGAAGTAGTTGTAAGTAAAGGGGAAAAGGGATAAGGAAGGTTTAATATGAAGCTAAGGAACCACTGATCCAATAATATGATGGAGGAACATATTATTTAGATGTATAACCTAAAGAGATTCATCTTCCCTTTAGCATTACTGAGGATATATTAATAACCCGCATGAAAAAATACCTAATTGACAAGTTCTTGCATACCAAAATATATCCTAAATAGGTGCATCCATTTACCATATTTCAGTACATGTTTTTATTATTAAAAGGTAAGAAATTGCATTTACTAACTTTTTGTGGTTAAGTACACAGATTTCAGGTCTTAGTTGTTATTTTGGACTTATTTTTTGGAAAAATCCTTAGAAGCCCAGATATAGCAATTAGAAACAGAGATAAATTATCTTAGTGATGAGTTTCTTAATTGAATCAGTTGAAAATAAAATATAGATTGAGGTAAATTATGTATTATATGGATTCAGAGAAGATATACTATTGGCATTCTCCTTTTAGTATGTCAACTTAATTACTAAACATTATATGTGAATTAATGATAACTTTTCTACTTTCCTTTTCTAATATTTTATTTTTAAAATGGAATATTCACACATATATATTCAAGCGACTCATACTATACATCCTTAGCATGTTTATATATTAAAATTTTGATGATTAAAATACATATGTATACATATACATTTTAATTAGTTTATTAAATTTAGAGAAGCATGATTAATTTTTTAATCTTTATTTTTGAGAGAGAGAGAGAGAGAGAGAGAGAGAACGCAAGTGGGGAAGGAACAGAAACAGAGAGGGAGACAGAATCTGAAGCAGGCTCCAGGTTCTGAGCTGTCAGCACAGAGACCCATGCAGAACTGGAACTCAGGAGTTCCATTTCTCAAGCTCACAAGTTCACAGGCTCACAAGTTCATGACCTGAGCTGAAGTTGGATGCTCAACTGACTGAGCCACCCAGGTACCCATAAGCATGATAAAAATCTTAAACCATATGTGTTTACGTATTTGACTTCTGTGTTCATGTGTTCCCTCAGTCATAAGCATATATGTGTACACATTTACACCTATAGCTTAGTGACACAAATTAAATTGATATGAATTGCTGCTGTCTTCAGCTTATGGAAATACAGCAAGAATTCTGTGCTGACAGTTGCTCCATTGCCAAATTGGGCATCATGTTGAATGTTTGTCTTCTCATTTCAAATTGAGAGCCAGTTTTCTATCTTTTTCTAAGACAGGAAATATGCTAAAATCCATCTCGGCCTAGTTGCATCAATGACCATTTTCTCTTTGCATGACACCTAATCTTATCATATGGAGAGATGTCTCTGAGGAGATGAAAGATGGAACATGATGGCCCAAGAAGATTTGATTTAGAAATACAGAGTGAATATATGAGAGTATAGGGAGTGGTTTGGAGCTGGAAAGAGAATGGCTTCAATTATCCTAGAAAAGAAGAAGGAAATCTATTTAGGAGGAACGTAAGACTGAACTGAATTAAATATGTATAGGTAAATTTCACTTTAAAATTTTATCAAGAGTATAAGACATTGTAAAAACAGTCACAAACAGATTGATACTATTAGACTAATTTGACTGAAATACATAGAAATTAGATCTAGCCTCACGAACAAAGCTAGAATGTGTGAATTATTCACTATAATCTCATCCTAGTTTTCTGACTCCTGGAAATGAATTTGAACAATTCATTTTGGTAGTGGTGGTCATAGTAGTCATATTTGAGAGAAGAGACATGTACAAGTGAATGTGTAAATAAGGATCAGTAAGATTCAGTGATGAAATACCTGTAGGTTGTTACCTATAGAGACAGGTCAAGTTAAAAAAATGCATTTTATTTAAACTGGTGTTTTTATTTAGTTTAAGCTGGTGAGTTAAACTCATTCTACATTAAATTTATATATCCCTTCTGAACCCTGAGTCCTAAATTGTCCAAACTGGAAATTCACTGTCTATAATGATTAATTAATTGCCCGTTTTCCCTTTCTGCTCATCTGCACTTCTTAAACTAGGTATAATGCATTTCCTGGGAACTTGAATAAAAAAAAAAGAGCCATGGTTTTATACTGAATCAGACATAAATACATTATAGAGTAGGACTTAAAAACACCGTAATACATTTTAAGACGAATCTTGTGATAACAAAAAAATATTACCTTATGCTCCCCAGCTCCCTAAAGTTCTAGTCTGAGAAACAGAATGTTTTCTTATGTATCTGGGGTTTGTCTGTTTAGGGAAGAAGTTTTTATGGCATAACTATGTTCTCTTCCTGTTCCCTATTCTCATCACATTCAGTATTCAACAAATATTTATCGTATGTGCTAGTGTTTACAATATCCTGTTATTCTTTCCTTACTGAGCTAGCAGGAAAATACATTTTGCACCTTCTTTGAAATCAATCAGGATCATGTGACTAGTTCTGGTCAATCAAATATGAAATAAAATGAAAATGCTATTTTTATTCTGTGACCATAAAAATATGCTTTACAATTATACAGGATCCTCTGTTCTTTACTTCAGGAGTGGGGGAGACCATGAGCTTCAGCTGGTACAACTAAAGGTCACTGTGTAGAGCAGGGTACCCCATAAACCCGGACGTGAGCACATTTTTAGAACCTGTTGCATGAGCAAAAGATAAACTTTTATTGTATTGAACCACTAAGATTGGGGTTTCACTGAAAGCATTATATCCTAACAAGTGAAAGCATTTCTGTGTTTCAGGCACAGTTCCATGTCCGTGGCCAATTAAGAAACAAAATGAGACAAAGATCCCCACCTCTCCACTGCTGGAGTTTAATGCATAAAGGATGACATTTGTAGTAACATATTGGAAATAAGTAAGGGATTGATGAAGGAGGAAAAGAAGAGGATAATGAACATAATGGCTGATAGGTAGAATGATGGCCTCTCAAAGATGACACGCCATAATAACTGAAAATTGTGAATATGTTACTTACCTTTCAAAAGGGGCATTGGAGATGTAATTGAGTGAAGGATCTTGAAATGGAGGGTTTATTCTAGATTATCCAGGTGCATTAAGTGAAATCACAAAAGTCCTTATAAAAGAGTTGCAGGGGAGTCAGAATCAACTAAGGAGATGTATCATGGTGGCAAAGTTTGGAGTGACACAGGGACAAGAGCCAAAGGATGTAGTGGCCTCTAGAAGCCAGAAAAGGCAGGGAAATAGTTTCATCCCTAGAGGATCCAGAGGAATACAACCTTGCCAACCCATTTTAGACTTCTGACCTCCAGGAAAAATAAGATCATATACATCTGTGTTGTGTTAAGCCACTAAGTTTGTGGTAGTTTGTAGCAACAGTAGGAAACAAATACAGTTACCTAAAAAGAAGTGCTGCAAGACCAAGAAACCTCACTTTGCTGCCGTGTCTTCAGGGCAGGCCACTGCTGTTGATTGACCTTGTAATATATGTGATAACGGGCTTAGACGTTTTGGGAGAAATACTAGTAGCTCTTTCCACTGTTCAGTTCCATTACCCTTTTTCATATTCAGATACATTTGTTTATTTGTTTCTGTTTGTTTGTTAATAGCAAGACCATAAATCCCAGTCTACTTTTCTTTTTTTTTTTTTCCTTTTTTTAAGTGTTTGTCACTGATCATTTTATGCCTTGAGATTCCTCTCTCTTCTCCAGTACCAACCCGAATTTGTGCAAGATGGTGTTTCCCCAACTCTCCAATCCCATGGCAGCTTCCGTAAATAATTAAGAGAAACACCCATTGAGAGGGTTTTACTTTTGGAAATCAGACAAGAGATAACTAAAAAATTACAAATTGTTCAAAATTCTTAGAACCTTCATTGCTGGTCTAATTTTAAGGGTTCTCATTGACATGGTAGTTGAAAGACAACATTCTACTTCTGTCCTTGGCTTCTGAGACTTTCAATCAAAATTGACCCTTTTCTTAAGAAATGAAATTGGGTCTAAATGTATTACAAAATGGAGAATTTGTGCTTCCTAGGCTTATGGCAATTAGCACTACAACTCTGGGTGAAACTGAGCTTACCAGTCTTATATTTAGGGACAAAGTGATTCACTTTCAGTAGTCCTTCACAGATTATTGTTCTGTTTTAGTCATCATATACCAAATATACAATTTTTCCATTTTTATTCAATTAAACACATGTTTCTTAAGTGCACAGCATTCATCTAGATGTTTTATCTAGAGTCCCCTACCATGCTCCCAAAAGGAAAAATAAATGTTGTGATATGTACTTGGGTCACCATAATGATTCTTAATATTTTCCTTAATCCTGCATATATTTTGGATAATGGTATTTGAAGGTCGGGGGTACATGTGTGCCAAGAATGGCAGTAATCACAGTTTGCCATGAAAACATTCACAGCTTGTTTGAAGAGAATGTGGGGTGTTTGGGTTTTGTTTTAGTATTTACTGATATTACAAGGTATGAAATGTTTAGACCCAAAGACTGAATATCTGAATAACAAAAAAGTGGAATCTTGTAACTTGAACCATCTTGAGAAACATTCAGCTTATAAATATGTAAACAAGATTCAACAACCACAGCATTCTTCCAGCCTTACCAGATGTGCTTTCAAAGGGCTGTTTGGGGCCCTTCTTTTATGCTTTTCCCTTTTTTTATATTCTACTGCCTGAATATCAGGGAAAGGGCAAGTGATTACCTCGCATAGTTTTCTTCTACATATGAAATATGCATGAGATCTGTTCTTACTGAAAGTTTACATTTGCCCAGCTGGCTTAACATCTTTTGGGGGTCTTAGCCTTAGTGGCTTCATTAGACCTCCTGGAAAACAGATTTACATAGGAAATGGAAACTCAATTTAAATAATCTGTATGTCTTATAAGAATCCTTCATAGGAAAATTGTTCTTTCTTAAACCGCATTCAAATAAAAGTGAATTTTAAAATTTTGAGTGAACACTGTCCTCCACTCAGGAAAAAGTCCTTTAATTTGTTAACATATGTTAAGAATGCTTTTCTTTATTCTATAACCTTAAATTGCATGAATCTTTGAAGATCGCTCTTACTCATGTTTATTCTGAATTTAGAAGTTATCTTTCAATTATTCCACACATTGACCTTTAATCTCAAGACATTAACAAGAATGTATTATAATGAAACTCTGTGACACCTTTAGATGTAAAGTACAATGTAATAGGTTAAAATAATCAAGAATATTCTAATATGTTACATAACATATTAATAAATAACATATCCCCTATGTCATATGCAATATATTAACTTATTATGTGATAATCTTGAGAATGGAGGGACTCTATGGAAATCTTACTTTTTATAAGATGATTTATTTATTTCAATAATTTATTCCACAGCATTTAGGGAGTGCCTACTAAGTTATAGGCTCTATTCTAGTTTCTTGGAATGCATCTGTGAGTAAAAATTACAAAACTTGCACAGAAGAAGTAATTATCTAGTAAGGGAAACAGTCTATAGACAATAAACATAATTCTGAAATGTTGTAATATGTTAGAAGATAATGAATACCAGGAGAAAATCCAATAGGCTGGAGAGTTCCGTCTGGGAGGGATTTACCTTGCAGATTTCTAGGGAATGTACATTGCGGGGACAACTGTATCAAAGGTCCTAGGGTTGGAATTACCAGGCCTGTTCATGGGGAAAAAAAAGAGAACATTGTAGAGTGAAATGAGAAATGGTGGCAAGAAATGAAGCTGGAGGGATTTGTATTAATGGTGAGACGGGGGAGATGGGAGAAGATCACATAGGGCCAGCATGCATTTTACTAAATATCAAATTTTTTTTTACTAAAAGTGTCGATTTAATGGAATTTTTGGAGCAAAGGAATGACTTGTCTGAGTTATTTTTTTTAAATGTTTATTTATTTTGAGAGAGATACAAGGAGAGAGAGAGTGTGAGTGGGGGAGGGGCAAAGAGAGAGGGAGAGAGAATCCCAAGCAGGCTCCATGCTCAGCACAGAGACCTACCTAGGGCTCAATCTCACAACAGTGAAATCTCCACCTTACCTGATATCAACAGTCGAAACTTAACTGACTGAGTCACCCAGGTGCCAGAGTTGTCTGAGTTATTATTTTTTTTAATGTTCATTTATTTAGAAAGAGAGAGACCCCAAGTGGGGAAGGTGCAGAGAGAGAGGGGGATGTGAAAGCAGGCTCTACACTGACAGCAGAGAGCCCCATGTGGGCTTGAACTCATGAACCATGAGCTTACGACCTGAGCTGAAGTGGGATGCTCAACCAACTGAGTTACCCCCGTCTGAGTTATTTTTAACAAGATTATTTTGGCTGTTACTTTTGATAAGGAACTACACTTAGAATTGCAATAATTCAGGAGAGCGGTGATGAAAGCTCAGATCCAGTTGGTAAAGTGCTGCCATTGAGAAGTAGTAGGACTCTTAGTATATGTTTTGAAAGTAGGAACTTCTTTATTAATTGTATGTGAGGTGAAAGAGAAGTCAAGAATGAGTATAAGCATTTTGGTCTGATACAGTGGAAGTATGGACTTGCCATCAATGGAGATGAAGTAAACTTCAGCTAAAACAGATCTGAAAAGGGGGTCAGAAATTTAATTGTGTACATGATTAGTTTAAGATGTCTTTTAAATATGTAAGTAGAAAGTCACAAAAACTGGTATCCTAGTCTGGAGTTTGGGTGATACATCTGAGCTGGAGGTATAAATTTGGGAGCCATTTAGATTATCAATGGTGTTTACAACCATAAGAGAGTATACATTTCCCAAAGAAATGAGTGCAATGTTAAAGATTTTTAAAAATCTCTATGTGGAGGCAAAACCTAAGCCTTAGAACTCCAACTTTGAAAAGTTAGAGAGATGAAGAACTAACATATGAGATTGAGAGAGTGACCAAGGTAGGAATAAAACAAAGAGAATGGGTATGGTGTCCTGGGAGACAAGTGAATTATTTTATTTATTGTACTGTATTGTACCGTATTTAGCTTATATTATATTTCCAGTAGAAAGGAGTGGAAAAGGTGTAAAGGTATGCAAACATAAGTGATAGTTTCAGAATGACTGAGAACTGAGTACTTGATTTAGCAACATGGAATATATTGATGACTTTAACAGACTGCTTTGGTGGGTGAAAACCTTCCTGGAATGAGTTTGAGAAAAGATGGTAGAAAAGTATTTGGAGACAGGGGATACCATGCAAGTGGGATTTCATTTTTAATTTTTTAAAAATGTTTATTTTTGAAAAAGAGAGAGCGTGAGCGGGGGAGGGGCAGAGAGAGAGGGAGACACAGAATCTGAAGCAGGCTCCAGGCTCCAAGCCAACTCGGGGCTCGAACTCACGAACCATGAGATCATGACCTGAGCCAAAGTTGGATGCTCGACCTACTGAGCTACCCAGGCACTCCTCATTTTTAATGGGAAAAGCAGTGACATCATATTTGCATGCTGATAGGAAATGTGTGAGAAAAAATGATACAGGACTGGGTAAGATATTCAGACTGGAGATTTCAACAAGATGAGAATCAATGGAATTCAATGCATAAATGAAGGGATGAGTCTCAGGCAAGAGTCCTAGGAGTTTGTTTATAGCAATAGGAGGGAAAGAAGAGCAAAAAAAAAAAAAAAAAAAGCATGCGTGTTGTATGTGTGTGTGTGTTTAAGTAGGCTCCATGCCTAATTTGGGGCTTGAACTCACAACCCAGAGACCAAGAGTTGTATGCTCTACTGACTGAGTCAGAAAGAAGAGAAATGGTCAACAAATGGGCATAAGTGAAGAGTGATAAAGTGGAAGGGATATGTTGTAGATTTGATATCAGAGGATATAATGTGAAATAGACTAAGAGAGTAGAGGAATGAGTGAGCCCATAAAATATACTGTAATATACTATACTAATTGCAGGGCAGAACCAAGTATCCGCTTAAAGTTTGTGGACATGAATTTTTTTTTTTTTAATTTTTTTTTTAAACGTTTATTTATTTTTTGGGGGGACAGAGAGAGACAGAGCATGAACGGGAGAGGGGCAGAGAGAGAGGGAGACACAGAATCGGAAACAGGCTCCAGGCTCTGAGCCATCAGCTCAGAGCCTGACGCGGGGCTCGAACTCCCGGACCGCGAGATCGTGACCTGGCTGAAGTCGGACGCTTAACCGACTGCGCCACCCAGGCGCCCCAGTGGACATGAATTTAAAGTGACATCAGTTTGCACATTCCCCAAAGTCTAGCGAGATATATGGCACGTAGGAAGTCACTATTAAAGATCTGATGAATAAATGAAAAAAATGCTTGAAATATCCTTAAAAGGTACTGAATATATAGTATAGAAATGACCTTTGCATGTTTGATTTTCTACTTATTTTGTCTTCCTAAGCCCCATATTTGCACTAATCATGGAGAGAAAAGATCTACTTTAAGTGCCTGGGAAACAGACTCTGAGATCTGCATAAAAGAGGTTTATTGCAAAATATTTCAGAATTGGGAATGGGGGCAGTCAAATTGTGATGTAGTTCCAATAAGGGACTCGATTAATCTTACAGGGAGTTGGAATGTATCTTAAAAATTGTCGTAATTGAGACGAAATTGGTAGGATTTTATACCCCTTTAGTAGACAGTCATTGGATATAGGCCGCCCGAGGAGTGGATGTGTCACCTTGTTCAAGGCACGATCTTTCTGCCTAGGATAATTCCTGAAGAAGGAGTTAGGATGTCATAATGTTAGTTATAAAAGATAATTTTAGGAAAGGTCTTAAAGAGATCATTTTCATTTACTGGATTCTCCCCTCCCTTATAAATATTCAAAACACTTTGTAATGTAATTACCTCTTATTCCACATTAGTGATATTTAATACCAAACATTAACATTTTTCCAAGATGAGAGTCTAAAGTATGGAGAAAAGATAGGTTCAATAAGGCAGGTAGAGATTATAGGACAGTTAATCTGGCTATCTGGCTCTTGAAACAATAATGCTTTTGTATCTAGCTTTTCTGACTTTATCAAAATTAATAATAAATAAATAAATAGAAATAGTATCTAATTGTGACCCACTAACTTGATTTTATAATTTCTGGAATGTGTTTCAGCCTGAAGTTGGAAAGTGATTGGCTACAAAACACAAAAAGGATACACTGTTTATTTCATGCACTTACCAGGAATTGGAGAAATATGCTGGGCACAAGTAGGTAAGGTAAGGTGACCATAGGATGTATCATCTGATCCCAGGTCCTTTGAGAGTAAATGAGGCAGGAACAAGGACTGTCTCACTATCTGTAGCAGGGTTCTTCCATCACCAAGGCATGTTAAGGCTCAAAGTAGAAGTCAGAAGAGCACGACATGGGTCACAGCGGTTGTTTGTCCTTTTGATCCCTGTGTTCAGAAGAATAGGGAAAAAGGGAATCAGAAGACGTTTGACATTTACAAGAAGTCATTAACCTAGCTAGGATAAAAATGGGGGGGAGGGGACCATTAATCTGTAAGTTAAAATCAAACCCAAAGGAAAAAGTATAAACTACACAAGAACAGAGAAAAGCCATACTTGCCTGTGAAATGACACAGAGGAAGCACTATGTCACTGGATTATGGTGCTCAGGATAAAGTAGTACATGCATATACCTGATATCCAATGGAAACTCTTAGAGTTTGCAAGTCATGTAGAAACTCTCTTCACACATAATTGTGGGACAAAAGGTGACAAAAGAATTTAATTTTATTTAAACTTTCAAAGTTCTGATGTGACTAGTATAAGTTTTTCTAACTCGTTATACAAATCCTACATGCTTCTTTGTAAATGTATTTAGTATAAAGTGGGCTTAATTTTTTAAAAGATTTTATATGGTGTAATGGTTAATTTTAGGTGTCAACTTAACTGAGGTTAGGGATGCCCAGATAGCTGGTGAAATATTATTGCTGGGTGTGTCCATGAGGGTGTCTATGAAAGAGTTTCATTTGAATCAGTACTCTGAGTAGAGCTGATTACAATCACCAGTGTTAAGTGGGCATCATCCAATCTACTGAGGGTGTGAGTAAAACAAATGGTGAAAGAAGGGTGAATTGACTCTCTCTGCTGGAGCTGAGATGTCCATCATCTCCTACCCTCAACATTGGCACTCCTGGTTCTCAGGCTTTTCGTCTCAGACTGGGATTACATCATCACCCTCATGCCCCATTCTTGGAGCTTAGGACTGGAATGTACACCATCAGATTTCCTGGTTCTCTGGCCTCAAAACTTAGACTGAATTATACCACTGGCTTTCCTTCTCCTTTAGCTTTCAGACAACAAATCACGGGACTTTTTGGCCTCTGTAATGGTGTGAGGCAAGTCCTGTAATATGCAAACATACCTTATTTTATTGTGCTTTGTTTTATTGCACTTCACAAATACAGTGTGTTTTACAAACTGGAAAGAGGAAAAATGCCAACATTAACAGGAGTTTGGAAGAAGTTGATTCCAATCCTCATGGATGACTTTGAGGGGTTCCAGACTTCAGTGGAGGAAGTAACTGCAGATGTGGTGAAAATAGTGAGAGCTAGAATTAGAAGTGGAGACTGAAGATATGACTGAATGGCTGCAATCTCATGATAAAAGTTTAATGAATACAGAGTTGCTTCTTATGGGTGAGCAAAGAAAGTTCCTGAGTTTCTTGAGATAAAATCTACTCCTGGTGAAGGTGCTGAGAATACTATTGAAATGACAACGAATGATTTAGAATATTGCATACACTTAGGTGATAAAACAATGGCAGTTATACCCAATTGAGAGGACTGACTTCAATTTAAATTTTTTTTTTTTTTTTTTTTTTTTAGAGAGAGAGAGAGAGAGAGAAAGAGAGCACGTGTAAGCAGGGGAGGGGCAGAGAGAGAGGCAGAGAGAGAATCCTGAGCAGGCCCCTTACTGTCAGTGCAGAGCTCATGAACTGTGAGATCATCACCTGAGGGGAAATCAAGAGTCCAAAGCTTAATCTACTGAGCCACCCTGGCGCCCCTTGACTCCAATTTTGAAATAAATTCTACTTCGGGTAAATTGCTATCAAATGGCATCACATACTACAGAGAAATCACTGGTGAAAAGAAGAGCCAATGGATACAACAAACTTTATTATTATCTTATTTTAGGAAATTGCCACAGCCACCCCAATCTTCAACAACCTGATTAGTCAGCAGACATCAACATCCAGGCAAAACCTTCCACCAGCTGAAAGCTCAAATGATGTTGAGCCTTTTCAGAGCAATAAAGTTATTTTCAATTAGATGTGTACTTTTTTCAGACCTAATACTATTGCACACTTAATAGACTACAGTATAGTGTAAAAACAACTTTTATATGTGCTGGGACACCAAAAATTAATTGTAATGGCTTTATTGAAATATTCATTTTATTGTTGTGGTCTGGAACTGAACCTGCACTATCTCTGAGGTATATCTGTATATCCTATTGGTTCTGCTTCTCTGAAGAACCCTGACTAATATATTTTGTTATTAAGTATTTCACAGGAAGCAGTTGGAATAAAGACAAAAGAACACATTATCATTTCTTCTCCCAACATATGACTTTATATTTATACCCAAATATTTTTTCCAGGAGTACTAAAATGGTTAATGTTGGGCTCTTCTAATTTGAATGGGGTTTCAGTGGAATTTAGAGCAAAATAGGAAGTATATTTATTAACTGAAACCAAAACCAAACATACATTTTAGGAAACAATATGGTTTTTGATAGAATAAGCTTTTTTGACTTTCAAATTCAGCATTGTCTTCCAATCAAAAGAAAGAGAGACCTAGAAGGAATTGCAGTAGGAAATTGCAGAAAACTGGAGCTTTAAATATTAAAGCACCCTATGTATAACAATAAGTAGAAAATAATGGAAAGTGGATTCTCGATCATGGCACTTTTTTTTTTTTTTTTTTTTTAACTATGAGAGCAAGGTTTTCCTGGCTTCTTTTTCATCTGATGATATTTGATTAAGCTATGAATTTGTTATATATACTTCATAGTTACAACTATTTAATTTTTTTTTGAACAACAGTGAAAAAACTGGTGAATCGACTCACCTCCATACCGGGATACAGTTCCCCTCCCACATACTTACATTCTTACACTAAATATACTTAAAATATAAAGATAACTGAATAAATATATTTCTACTTACAAATTATTATTATTTTTTTTGCATAACACATCAGAGACTGTTACTAATTCTTTCTGTGTACTCAAGTATTTAAAAACCTAGTATGTTCAGGTTTACATTTAAACATCCATAGTTCATTTCTGCTATCATAGTGTAAGTTGTCATCCTGAATAATATAATGTCTGTCACTTTAGTCTGCACAGTAGCCACTCTTATAAAAACATATCAGATAATATGATTCTTTTGTAGAACTAGATAAGCCATTGAAAGAAAATAAGAAACATCTGAGTGGTAAAGATAACAGAAAATTACCTTATTTTTTGGTACCTACTATTCAGTAGAGTAGAATTGAATAATAACTTCTCTCATAATTTTTTTGGAACACCTGATTCCAGAAACGTAACTTTATCTTCATTTTGCATAACATGGTACAATAATTTTGCTTTAATAATTTTTATCATAAATAATTTTTAAAAATCAATGTCTTTTAAGTTATTTTTAATTTTCTCTTAAATATTAGTGATTAATGAAAGTTGAAAGCTAATTACTAACTATTAAAACATACAAATCAAGGCAATTAAATTATAGAAAGGAAACCATAACTAATTCAGGAGATGGGGTTAATTTTGAATATTTAACAATTATGGAATGATCTTAGAAAATTTGGAAAACTCTCCATTTTTGTACAAAGTTTCCCATTTTTTTAGTATATGTGCTGCTGAAGCGAGCACAATTTCCCGTTTTAAGTAAGTTTTCTGTAGTTGCCTTTGTAGTATATAATTATTTTAAATTGAAGGCCAAAAACTTATTTGGAGAAAGATAAAGCAACACCAAGTCACAGGTAACTTATCTTATAAAGTCTTCTTTTCTACTATGGTTCAATAATGGTACATTTTCATTTTCAAAACTGGGCCATAAAACTGTATGACAGGAAAAATTCAATGACTCTTCTTTACAATAAAGAACCCAATCATGGACCCAATAAAGAGCTACACTTTAAGAATTATTAAGAAAAAAAAAGCTTCATTTTAGCAATTGTTTAGATTAAATACAGAAAGTACAGTATTTCTGAGTACTATATACTAAGCCCAATATTTCGTTAGATATTATAAAAATAATATTGAGCAAAAAGAAGTAATATATAATTTAGAATGTATACTGAGATCTCTTGTGAATCTTCCAAAAATGACATTAATCTGAGCAAGTATATTGAAACATTTACATATTCCCTTTGAATCCATACACTTATCCTTAAAATATATTTTCTTCTGTTTCCAATTTTATATAATTGATAATAGTTACATAAAATCAGAGGTGTGAAAATGGTACAATCCTATTAACCAAAAAAAAAAAAAAAAAAGTATTTTGTCTCTTGAAGCTTTTAAAAACTACTCCCAGAAAGATTATGTAAGCAATGGCCCCATGATCTTCTCAGCTAATATAGAAAAGTTTAAATGTACCTATGTACTTTATAATTGGAATTACTTTGTAGATTGCTGGTATTATTTATCTATATTTGTTTACCATGTGAAAGAGTTCCTTGCTATTTACTTATTATTACTGCTTTTCAGTATTTTGTGTGCTGTTTTTGATTTAGTTCATTGCCAACTTAACCTGACAGAAAAATTACGTGACTTACAAATATAGTCTGTATTAATATTAAAATACTATTTTTATTTATTATAATACCATGACATAAATATAATTCTAATAGACTCAAATATTTCTTATTCATCCTTTTCTTTATAGTTTTACCGAGTGCAGAACATTTGTTTGTAAAAAGAAAAATCCTGTGGGAGAAATATATAGGTCTGAGATGGCAGCAAACCAACCCTCCCACCAAAAGCAATTAGAAAAGAGTTTTATAAAAGCTAAAAATCATCAGTTTAAAGACATTAGGGTACTGCTGGAAGATGGACAAGGGAGTCCAAGGTTTTGGAAAGCAGAGATGGGTGCTGACAAGGTAAACCACTTTCCCTCTGAGCATTTGCTGATTCTTAGGATAGGCAAGAGTCCAAGAATATTTGCTTTGCTGCTGCTGCTGGACAGAAACCAGATGCTGCTTCTGCTGGCTCTTGTTCTTGATTTTATCCCTCTCTCCTTCCTCACCCTCCCCCTTCCTCCTCCTGCTCCTCTTTTTCTTTCCCCTCTTCTTCCTATTCCTCCTCCTCCTCCTTTTAATTTTTTTTTTCAAAAACGTTTATTCATTTTTGGGACAGAGAGAGACAGAGCATGAACGGGGGAGGGGCAGAGAGAGAGGGAGACACAGAATCGGAAACAGGCTCCAGGCTCCGAGCCATCAGCCCAGAGCCCGACGCGGGGCTCGAACTCACGGACCGCGAGATCATGACCTGGCTGAAGTCGGACGCTTAACCGACTGCGCCACCCAGGCGCCCCTCCTCCTCCTTCTAAAATAGGTTTATCTTGCTATAAAATCTGTTGAGGCAAATGAGAAATTTAGGAGTCTAAAGGCCACAGGCATATTTTTCCCTTAAACAAATTTGCTGAATTATAAAGCTGTGCAAAGTAGAGGTTGAAAAAAAATGAATCAGAAAGTCAATAAAAAGGAGAGGAGACCTTTCTGGCAGCCTTGTGGTGCTGAGAAGATAAGGACCAGGATTCAGGACTGCAAGAGAGATGGAAATTTGTAAGTGTGCCATGCTCCAAACTAGAAACTCTGGAGGGTTGGACCCTGGACTGAGGAGGGGCCGCTACCGTCTACTAGTGTCAACAGCAGTAAACCAAAACCAAAATGAAAAAAATGACAATACAGAATACGTTAAAATTAAGAAATTTTTATTTCACAAGACAGAAATGAGGGAGAGAAGCAAGGCACAAAATGGAAGAAGACATCTTTTTATATTGCAAAGGATTTTTTTTTTTTTGATAAATCAGTAAGAAAAGAAGGCAGGGAAACCACTAACAACAACAAAAGACTGAAAAGCTTTGTACAGAGGATACCTATTACCTACATTGCAGGACACATGTGGAAGGGGCTGAACTCCATACACACCCACCAGAATGGCTAAAATAAAAAACAGACAAAGCAAAACAAAACACATAAACAAAATGTTGACTACAAACCTGATTTACTGCTGGTGAAAGTATTAATTGTTAAAATCCTTCTGGAAAATTGCTAGGCAGTAGCTGTTAAAGTTGAAAATGTACATTCCCTATTATCTAGCATCACACTTCTGGGTACATACCTTATCAAATCGCATTCATATTATTATCAAAAATTATGAGCGATTATGTCCATAACAGCTCTAGCCAAACATTGGAAACAACTGTGCAACAAAAGAACGCATATATTGTGGCATATTTACATAGGGCAATGGAAGACACACCCAAGACCCACAAAACTATTACCAATGCATAATAGGATAAATCTTGCCAAAATGATATCCAGAAACAAACACCAAATGCCAGCAGCCACAAAAAGTACATTTGTGATAATACTTATCTATGTGTGGAAGCAGGTCTACTTCATTGATAGTGTTAAAAGTGTTAGGCAGTTAGGCATGAGGAGAAGAGATAAAGCAGGTGCTGTCCACACCCTGGGTGCCACCCTTGAGGGAGAATTAACAGCCACACCTTCAGAGCCATGTTCAAGGGCTAACAAAACAAGAAAAGCTTAGCCACCAAGTCGCTCAAAAACCACAAGGGGGGTTCCAAGAGCTGAACATGTCCACAAAAGGTGCAACTTGCCCTTAACATACCTCAAACATCATAACAAAGTGCATGAGGCATAAATATACAATGCATAAATGAATGATTACAGACTGCATCATGGGTAGACACATGTGCAAAAGCCAAAATGTTATACAACCCCCCAGCTCTCAATAAAAAATGTCAATCAAAGCCAAATTTACATATGCAGAAAGCAGGCTTAAAAGGGGCTATTACCACTGTTGCTCTGGCAGTGGCCAGCTTATACTCTTGAAAGTGTCCTATATACTGGTCTGCTCAATAAAACTATTTCCCCACTCTGATGCCCAGGCTCTAATACTTCCGTGTGTCTGGGACAAGAACCGAGCAACCTGGTAACAGAAGTAAGCATGATTATGACTCTTAGAAGGGACGCTGGCGAGAAGGGTCCATAAGGAGTTTTCTGGGGGGTGCTGATAATGTTCTGTTTCTTGATGTGGATGGTGGTTACAATGTGTGTGCTAAATTTATGAAACTTTATCAAGCTGTATACTAGTGATTTTTGCATCGTTCTGTGTGCATGTTATACTTCAAAAGAGTTTATTAAAAAAGGCAGTACACCTGACATTATACAATAAGTGGTTAGCAGTATTAAAATTTGCAAGCACTGTTAATAATCTGAAATAATCACAAGTGATGCTCCAAGAAAGTGTTGAACATTCCAACCCAGAAAGAATTGTCTCACCTACTTACTGTTTCAACGAGTGAACAATGTGATAACTAGGGTGAATACAGGTAACAGAGCTATAAAAGTGAAAAGGAAATGAATACTTTGACAGACAATGTTGCCACTGTATTCCATAAGTGAAAAGTTCATTTAGAATACAGTCATTTATCTAAATTAGTGCTTTTCCAAGTGTGGCTCCTAGGCCAGCAGCATCAGCATCAGGGGGTAATACACCCAGAAAAACTGAATCTTAAACTCTGGGGAAAGGTCCGAGCCATCTGCATTTTTTAAATCTTTTTATTTTTTATCTATCTATCTATCTATCTATCTATCTATCTATCTTTTAGAGAGCACATATGCAAGCAGAGGAAGGGCAGAGGGAGAGACCTGAGCTGAAATCAAGAATCTGAAACTCAAGGGACTGCGTCCCTAACCATCTGTGTTTTAATAAGCCCTCCAAGTAATTCTGATGCATGCTAAATTTTAAGATCCAAGGATATAAAACAAATCTGTATACAAACACCCTACCTGTATTTTTCTTTCTTGTTTTCTTTCTTTTCTCCCTCCCTCCTTCCCTCCCCTCTTCTCTTTCTTTCCTTTCTTCTTTCTTTCTTTCTTTCTTTCTTTCTTTCTTTCTTTCTTTCTCTTCCTTTCTTTTTCCTTCCTTCCTTCCTTCCTTCCTTCCTTCCTTCCTTCCTTCCTTCCTTTCTTTCTTTCTTTCTTTCTTTCTTTCTTTCTTTCTTTCTTTCTTTCTTTCTTTCTTTCTCCCTTTGTCTCTTTCTTGCTTGCTTGCTTTCTTTCCTTTCTTTCTTTCTCCCTTTTTCCCTTCCTCCTCTTCCTCCTCCTCCTCCTCCTTCTTCTCATTCTTCGTGTGCCATTTAGCAATTTGGCAGGTACATTGCTGCTGATCACTGAATAAATATTGAATGAATCACTAGTGTTTTGCATGTTAAATGACATATAATTGTTTATTGAATTACATTTAATTAACTGTATCCCATGGACAAGAATGGATTCAATGAAATTTAAATTAATTCCATGCTGTTTCTACTTTAGTTCAATAATGATCCATCGATATGAGAAATGTAAGAGAAAGAGGAATCTAGTTTTTGTTGGCGTGTATCACATTTCCATGGAGATCTTGATGTAGTTCCTAAAATTTGAAAAGAACTCCCAACAGGATTTCCTCATCATAGATCATTGATTTGAACACCAGATAAAACAGGCATGGAAAAAAAATCAATCACTCAAACACTGGGTTGTGAGGGAGTAGATCTTTATTTAAGAAGGAATGGGGGAAAAGATCTCTTGAATAAAAGGGTAAACACACACACACACACACACACACACACACACACACACCACAGAGTATCATAGTACCAACTGTCCTGAGTTAAAATGAAGTACCCAAAGTTATAGTCAGAAATCAAGCTAGCACAGAGACAAATGATCAGTTTACTGAATATGAATGCCTAGCACTATGTACACTTTCTGAATAAGCCTCAGATGTAGCATCAATCTCAAAGAATAGAAGAATAAGCAACGTTTGATTTAAGGTGTTGTAATTCATGAATTCATGAAAATTTCATGAATATCAAGAAGTCAGATACCACTGAAATGTTTTCTGTTTTCAAACCAGGGTCACAGATCATTAAGCAGCTATTTAAGTATAAACCTTGCAATTAAAAGCATCAGAATTGATGTGCAGCTGGAGTCCCTTGCTTAGCTGAGTAGTTGGATGTTTATAAGAATTTGGTATACTGTTACTAACTATACATCCTTGTGAAAAGATTTCAATTTCCTTTCACAAAACCTGTATCATGATTTGAATTCTACATAAAATAGAAATTAAAATATTCAATGGCATCTGAAGAAGAGAAAAAGAATTAATAAAGTCACTGTTTTATAACTTGTATTTATTAAAACAAAGAAGACACCCATTAAGTTGTGTTTAATTCTCTCTGTTATACCAATAACTTTACTTATGTTAATGCTATAGAGATTAAGAAAGAAAGATGCCATTATATATGGAGATTTTAGTTTTAGTGCCTGTATTATTTAACATTTTTGGAATAAAAGATCCATTATGTTATCTGTCGATTGGTTTATTGGTCAATTGATCTATCTACACAAAGTTTAATAGTAGTGATCTGGAAGTTTGAACCCAAAACTAAGAATTCTCCATGCTGAAATTATGCCTATGCATTAATAAAGTAATCTCATAGTTCTATATATTTTTGAAATAAATTACATTTCAAATACTATCTCCATTATACACACACACACACACACACACACACAGTGTGTGTGTGTGTGTGTGTGTGTGTGTGTGTGTGTGTGTGTGTGTAATTTAACTTCTGGTCAGATCTTGACTTCTTTGAGTAATCTATTCATAGCCTACACCAAGAAATTCCCCTCTAAGGAGTATCAATATTAGCAGAGTGTTAGAAGTTCAAGATTGTGTTGGAAGGATTAATTTGTAATATTCCAAACTGTAATATAGCCTTAGAGCTTATATTTTCATCCTCAGACACTCTTCCAGTATTAACTCACTATTATCATCAGATCTCCCTGTCTTCATTGTAATAGAACTTGAAGTAATTGCCTTGGAAACTAAAGCAACTTTTAGAAAGAGATAATATTCTCTTAATAATAGGATGATTCATATAAATTTGCCATTAAGTAGATCAGTTATTAAACACGACAATTTCTTATGGTTCAACCTAATAATAAACATGGAATTTATCAGTTAAACTGATATCAGTTTGATTTTTTTAGCTTTATTTGTAAATTTTTTTTATTGTTTATTTTTGAGAGACAGATGGAGTGAGAGTGGGGGAGGGGCAGAGAGAGAGGGAGACACAGAATCTGAAGCAGGCTCCAGGCTCTTCGCTGTCAGCAAAGAGCCCGACTAGGGGCTCAAACTCATGAACCATGAGATCATGACCTGAGCCAAAGTCGGACAGTTAACTGACTGAGCCACCCAGGTGCCCCAGTTTACCAGATTTGTAAAAGCATGTAGTGTGTGTAAAGAATTATGTTAGATATTAGGAGTATCTAAAACATACATCTAAAAACACATCTGACAAGCATGGTCAGATAAGAGAACATGGTCCTATAAACAAAGTTACAATGCAAAAAAGTTTTAAGTTTATTTTTATCTTTAGTATCTTTATAACCATCTACATATTCAGATCTAGCACCAAAAAGGAAATGGATGTAATTGAATCAGAGGATTCTGCAAGTAGGGCTCAGAGGAGAAGAAATCTAATGTGCTTGTCTGGTTCTTACCTCAGCAATCCACTTGGATGAACCCAGGAAACTCTCACTAAGAACCTATAAAAACATCTTTTGTTATTTTATCTTTCTGTTGGCTCTTTTATTTAACCATATAAAGACAAGTCTCTTTAAACTCCATTTTCCAACTTTTCACATTTTACCTTTCTCCTTCCCATCGCAGCCAAGGTATTTGGAGGATATTCTACATTGTTTTCTACTTCAACATTTTCCAAATATAATATCAAATATATATGCATATATAAATGTATGAAACATGTGAGATATAAACATAATGTAAAATGGACAAATGTAAACTGAAATCATAACTCATGAACTAGGACATACTAATATTTTCTATCTACCATGTAATCCTTTTACATTCTATATCCTTACCTCCTTTGCAAGAACAGCCTCCCTCTAGTTTTGGTGTTTATCAGTAGCTTACAGTTTTGAAAATTAATTACATTGCATTCTTGTATAATCCTAAATATAATAGTGTTTAGTTGTTACTGTTTGAAGGTTGTTAAAGTTTTATTATGCTTTGTTATACTTCTGGAACTTGTTTTTTTAAATCACCTTTGATTTCTAAAATTATTCTACTTTGTTGTGGGTGATTGTATTTGTTCCTCACTGATGTATAATATTCTACTGTGTTAATAACTACAGTTTATTTACTTGTTGACTTGTTGATCAATAGTTACCATATTTTCTATCTTTCTTTATCTTCTTTTTTAAACAAATAATGTAGATCTGGGCATTCTTGTACATGTCTTCATTGCACAGGTACAAGAATTTCTCTGAGATGCCTATGTAGGAACAGAAGTAATGCATCATATTTGAACCTTCAACTTCATTGTATGATTTCACTTTGTGATCTAAAGTGGTTATAACAGGGGCACCTGGGTGGCACAGTGGGTTAAGCATCTGACTTTTGATTTCAGCTCAGTTCATGATCTCACTGTTTGTGACAAGCCCTGTGTTGGGCTCCATGTTAACAGCACAGAACCTACTTGGGATTCTCTCTCTCCCTCTCTCTCTCTGCCCCTCCCTTGCATGTTCTCACTCTCTCTTTCTCTCTCTCTAAATAAATAAATAAACTTAAAAAAAATACAAGCCCAAGAAAAAAGGTATTTTTTTTAAATGAAGTGGTTATAATAATTTACCTTCCCAGCAGCAACATATATAAAATGACAAATGAATATTTTCCTTAAGATTCTGAACATTGTAGCCAGACTGCCTGGGATTGTTTTTCCTTTGAATTAAAGTGCATAATTGAAGTGCATTCAGAAAAGTGTGCAGATCATAAGTGTACAGCTTGATGAATTCTCATAAATTGAACCTACCTTTGTATCCAGTACCTAGATTGAGAAACTGAAAATCACTGGCAACTACAGGGGTTTTCTCTCCTTTTCCAGTATGACGTCACCATACCTCCAGAGCAACTGTTATCTTTATTTCTAATCTCATAGATTAGTCTCGCCTGTTTATAAATTTTATAATATTGGAATCATTGGACATATATTTGTGCTTGGATTTGCTGTTCAGTCCATATTGTTGAGTATAATGGTATCCCATTCTTTCTCATAGACAAATAGTGTGTCCTTGTGTAAATACACCATGAATAATTACGCATCCATTCTGTTTATTAGCAACTGGATAGGTTTCAGTTTGGGTTCATTTTTAATAATGCTGCCTGTAAACATTCTTGTACTGTTTTGGTGAACATACCTGCATTTCTGTTGGGTTATACAAAAATGGAAGTGCTGATTTTTCTACATCCGTCTTCAGTAGATACTGCTGAATAATTTGCCCAAGCATCTGCCCTAATTTCCACTCTCTCCCAGCAGTGGATGAGACTTGCACTTGCTCCACATCCTTACCACAATTTATTTGTTTTATTTCTGCATTTCTGCTTTGTTTTCTTTTAGTTGTTTTGTTTCCTTTTTAATCCTTGGAAGGGGAGCATCTTAGGGTATAGCATTTCAGACCGGTTTTATTTTGCATTTTCTGATTCCTATGAAGGTGGAAGCATTTTCAGATGTTTATAGACCATTTGGATATCCTTTTTGTGAAGATCCTGTTCAAATCTTTGACAGTTTTCAAAAATCGATATCTCAGTATTTTTCTGACCAGTATTCTGCATGCAAAGACTTTGTTCAGCTATTTATTTTAAATATTAGGCCCCAACCTGTGGCTTGTCTTGTCAATCTCTCTTTCTTCTGATAATTTTTACATAATATAGACCAAATTATCAAGTATTTCCTTCGGATTATTGCTTTAGCATCATGTGTTTAAAAATATTGCAATACATCAAGTGCATTAAGTTGTTTCCCTATAGAGTAAATCTTTGGATTTCAAATAATTTGTTCTGTGAGCATTCCCCAAGATGAGTGAATATTTTTAATAAATTTTAACTTGATAAATGAGAGATGTCTTGAAATACCAATAGTATTTCACCCAATGTCACATGATCATAACTTAGCCAATGGTTCTTCTTTTTTATTTGCCTGTATCTTTTTTGTTTATTTATTTTTTATTTTTAAAATTGCATCCATGTTAGTTAGCACATAGTGCAACAGTGATTTCAGGAGTAGATTCCTTAGTGCCCCTTACCCATTTAGCCGATCCCCCCTCCCACAACCCCTCCAGTAACCTTCTGTTGTTCTCCAATTTAAGAGTCTCTTAGGTTTTGTCCACTCCCCTCTTTTTATGTAATTTTTGCTTGTGTTCCCTTATGTTCATCTGTTTTGAATCTTAAAGTCCTCATATGAGTGAAGTCATATGATATTTGTCTTTCTCTGACTGACTAATTTCACTTACATAATACCCTCCAGTTCCATCTACCTAGTTGCAAATGGCAGGATTTCATTCTTTTTGATTGCCGAGTAATACTCCATTGTGTATATATACAACATCCTCTTTATCCATTCATCCATTGATGGACATTTGGACTGTTTCCATACTTTGGCTCTTGTTGATAGTGCTGCTATAAACATTGGGGTGCATGTGCCCCTTTGGAACAGCATATCTGCATCTCTTGGATAAATACCTAGTAATGCAATTTTTGGGTCGTAAGGTAGTTCTATTTTTAATTTTTTAGGAACCTCCATAGTGCTTTCCAGAGTGGCTGCACCAGTTTGCATTCCCAACAGGAGTGCAAAAGAAATACTCTTTTTCTGCATCCTTGCCAACATCTGTTGTTTCCTGAGTTGTTAATGTTAGCCATTTGACAGGTGTGAAGTGATATCTCAGTGTGGTTTTGATTTGTATTTCTCTGATGATGAGTGATGTTGACCATTTTTTCATGTGTTGATCGGCCATCTGGATGTCTTTTTTGGAAAAGTGTCTATTCATGTCTTTTTCCCATTTCTTCACTGGATTATTTGTTTTTTGGGTGTTGAGTTTGATAAGCTCTTTATAGATTTTGGATAATCTTTATCTGATATGTAGTTTGCAAATTTCTTCTTTCATTCTATCAGTTGCCTTTTAGTTTTGCTGATTGTTCCCTTCACTGTGCAGAAGCTATTTATTTTGATGAGGTTTCAATAGTTCATTTTTGCTTGGTTTCCCTTGCCTCTGGAGATGTGTTGAGTAAGAACTTGCTGCGGCCAAGGTCAAAGAGGTGTTAGCCTGATTTCTCCTCGAGGATTTTGATGGCTTCCTGTCTTACATTTAGGTCTTTTATCCATTTTGAGTTTATTTTTGTGTATGGTGTAAGAAACTGGTCCAGATTCATTCTTCTCCATGTCACTGTCCAGTTTTTCCAGCACCACTTGCTGAAGAGATGTATTTTTTCCATTAGATATTCTTTCCTGCTTTGTCAGAGATTAGTTTGCCATATTTGTAAGTCCATTTCTGGGTTCTCTATTCTGTTCCATTGATCTGAGTGTCTGTTCTTGTGCCAGTACCATACTATCTTGATGATTACAGCTTTGTAATACAGCTGAAGTCCAGGATTATGATGTCTCCAGCTTTGTTTTTCTTTTTCAAGATTGCTTTGGCTATTCGGGGTCTTTTCTGGTTCCATACAAATTTTAGGATTGTTTGTCCTAGCTCTGTGAAGAATGCTGGTGTTATTTTGATAGGGATTGCACTGAATATGTAGATTGCTTTGGGTAGTATTCACATTTTAACAATATTTGTTCTTCCTACCCAGGATAATGGAATATGTTTCTATTTGTGTGTGTGTGTGTTTTCTTAAATTTGTTTCATAAGGTTTCTATAGTTTTCAGTGTATAGATTTTTCACCTCTTTGGTTAGATTTATTCCTAGGGATTTTATGGTTTTTGGTGCAATTATAAATGGGATCAATTCCTTGATTTCTGTTTCTGTTGCTTCATTGTTGGTGTGTAGGAATGCAACTGATTTCTGTGCATTGATTTTACATCTTGCAATTTTGCTGAATTCATTGATCAGTTGTAGACATTTTTTGGTGTGATCTTTTGGGTTTTCCATAAAGACTTTCATGTTATCTGTGAAGAGTGATAGTTTGACCTCCTCTTGGCCAATATGGATAACTTTCTTTGTGTTGTCCGATTGCTGAGGCTCAGACTTCCAATACTATGTTGAATAACAGTGGTGAGAGTGGACATCCCTGTCTTGTTTCTCACCTTAGGGGGAAAGCTCTCAGTTTTTTCCCCATTGAGGATGATATTAGCATTGGGTTTTTCATGTATGGCTTTTATGATCTCAAGGTATGATCCTTCTATCCCTATTTTTTGAGGGTTTTTATCAAGAAAGGATCCTGTATTTTGTCAAATGCTTTCTCTACATCTATTGAGAGGATGATGTGGTTCTTGTCCTTTCTTTTATTGATGTGATGAATCACGTTAATTGTTTTGTGGACATTGAACCAGCCCTGCATCCCAGATATAAATCCAACCTTGGCCGTGGTGAAGAATTTTTTTTAATGCATTGTTGGATCTGGTTTGGCTAATATCTTGTTGAGGATTTTTGCATCCTTGTTCATCAGGGGAATTGATCTATATCTCCTTTTTAGTGGGGTCTCTGTTTGGTTTTGGAATTAAGGTAATGCTGGCTTCATAGAAAGAGTTTGGAAGTTTTCTTTCCATGTCTATTTTTTTGAAATAGCTTCAAGAGAATAGGTGTTAACTCTTTCTTAAATGTTTGGTAGAATTCCCCTGGAAAGCCATCTGGCCCTGGACTCTGGTTTTTTGGCAAATTTTTGATTACTAATTCAATTTCTTTACTGGTTTTGGGTCTGTTCAAATTTTCTGTTTCTTTCTGTTTCAGTTTTGGTAGTTTATATGTTTCTAGGAATTTGTTAATTCCTTCCAGATTGCCAATTTTTTTGGCATATAATTGTTCATAATATTTTCTTATTATTGTTTTTATTTCTGCTTTGTTGGTTGTGATTTCTCCTCTTTTATTCTTGATTTTATTTTATGGGGTCCTTTCCTTTTTCTTTTTCATCAAAATGGCTAGGGATTTATCAGTTTTGTTAATTCTTTCAAAGAACCACTTCTGGTATCTTTGATCTGTTCTACTGTTGTTTCGGTTTGGATAGCATTGATTTCTGCTCTAATCTTTATTATTTCCTGTCTTCTGGTTTGGGGTTTTATTTGTTGTTCTTTTTCCAGCTCTTTAAGGTGTAAGGTAGGGTTGTGTGTCTGTGACCTTTCTTCCTTCTTTAGGAAGGCCCGGATTGCTATATACTTCCTTCTTATAATCACCTTTGCTGTGTCCCAAAGGTTTTGTGGCCTGTGGTGTTATCATTTTCATTGGCTTCTATGTACTTTTAATTTCCTCTTTAACTTCTTGGTTATCCCATTCATTCTTTACTAGGATGGTCTTTAGTCTCTAAGTATTTATTATCTTTCCACATTTTTTCTTGTGGTTGATTTCGAGTTTCATAGTGTTGTGGTCTGAAAATATGCACGGTATGATCTCAATCTTTTGTACTTGTTGAGGACTGATTTGTGTCCCAGTATGTGATCTATTCTGGAGAATTAACCGTGTGCTCTGGAGAAGAATGTGTATTCCACTGCTTTAGGATGAAATGCTCTGAATATATCTGTTAAGTCCATACGGTCCAGTGTATTATTTAAAGCCAATGTTTCCTTGTTGACTTTCTTTTTAGATGATCTGTTGATTGCTGTAAATGTGGTGTTGCAATCCCCTACTCTTATGGTAGTATTAGCAATGAGTTTCTTTATGTATGTGATTAATTTATTTATATATTTGGATGCTACCACATTTGGACCATAAATATTTACAGTTGTTAGATCTTCTTGGTGGATAGCCCCCTTAATTATGATATTATGCCCTTCTTCATCTCTAGTTACAACCTTTATTTTAAACTCTAGATTTTCTAATATAAGTATGGCTATTCTGGCTTTCTTTTGTTGACCATTGGCATGATAGATGGTTCTCCATCCCCTTTCTTTCAATCTGAAGGTGTTTTTAGGTCTCAAGTGGATCTCTTGTAAACAGCATATACATGGATCTTCTTTTTTTATCTATTCTGGTATCTTGTCTTTTGATTGGAGCATTTAATCCACTGACGTTTAGAGTGAGTACTGAAAGATATGACTTTGTTGCCATTATGTTGCCTGTAGAGTTGGTGTTTCCGGTGTTCTCTGGTCCTTTCTAGTCTTTGTTACCTTTGTTTTTGTTTTGTTTTGTTTTTGTTTTTTCCTTTCTCCCCTCAGAGAGTCCCCCTTAGAATTTCTTGCAGGGCTGCTTTAGTGGTCATGAACTCCTTTAATTTTTGTGTGTCTAAGAAACTTTTTATCTCTCCTTCTATTTTGAATGACGGCCTTGCTGGATAAAGAATTCTTGGCTGCATATTTTTCTGATTCAGCACACTGAATATATCCTGCCACTCCTTTCTGGCCTGCCAAGTTTCTGTGGATAGATCTGCTGCAAACCTGATCTGTCTTCCCTTGTAGGTTTAGAACTCTTTTCCTTTGCTGCTTTCATGATTCTCTACTTACCTGAGTAATTTGTGAATTTGACTGTGATGTGCCTTGTTGATGGTTGGTTTTTGTTGAATCTAATGGAAGTCCTCTGTGCTTCCTGGATTTTGATGTCTGTGTCTTTCCCCAGGTTAGGAAAATTTTCTGCTATGATTTGCTTAGATAACCTCTATGTATTTTTCTCTTTCTTCATCTCCTGGGATCCCTATGATTCTGATGTTGTTCCTTTTTAATAAGTCACTGATTTCTCTAATTCTTAAATCGTGCTCTTTTTCCTTAGTCTCTGTTTTTTTTTTTTCTGCTTCGTTATTCTCCACAAGTTTGTCTTCTATATCCCTGAGTCCCTTCTTGCCTCATCCATCTTTGCCACCATGGCATCCATCCGTGATTGCAGCTCAGTTATAGAATTTGTTATTTCATTCAACTAGCTTTTACTTCTTTTATCTCCACAGAAAGGGATTCTGATCTATTTTTGACCCCAGCTAGTATTCTTATTATCGTGATTCTAAATTCTGGTTCAGACATCTTGCTTCTATCTGTGTTGATTAAATCCCTGGCTATCATTTCTTCCTGCTCTTTCTTTTGGAGTGAATTCCTTCATTTTGTCATTTTCAAGGAAGAAAAGGAATTAATAAGGTAAAAAAATTAAATTAAAAAATTAAAAACAACACACACACACACACACACATACACACACAAATCAAATAAATGATTCTAGATCCTAGGTGTGTTTGGTCTGGGTGTTGAAAACACTTGGATAGATTAGAGAAAAATGGGGGAAAAAGGACAACATTTGTAAATTTGGAAGAGTGAATACAATGAAATAGAATAAAATGAAGTGATGGAAGTAAAATAGAATTTGAAAAATTTACAAAAAAGTAAAATACAGTAGAAAAATTTAAAGGAAAATATTTTTAATAAAAATTGAAAATAAAAATTTTGTTCTCTTTCTGTATTCAAGAAAAAGAACCAAAAAAGAAACAAAAAGGTAAATTAAATAGATGGACCAGCGAACAGACTGAAATATGATTGAAATTACAGTTTTTTCCCTTATAAGTCAAACTATGAAGTACTTTATCGTCTATAAACTAAGAAGTCAGAGAGAGTTGTGGTGTTCCTGTTGAGTGAGGTTGGCTTGGTTGGACTGGGCTCAGTGTTGCCTCCATTCTCCACTGGATGGCACTGCTTAGCTTACTGGGTTGGATTGTTGTGGGACTTGTAGGTGTGTATGCGCATGTATGGGAGGAATGAAAATGGCGTCACCAGCTACCCAGTCTTTAGTATCAGAGCTCTGTTCTTGCTGACCAGCAATCATGCACCCCTCCTTTGTCTCTGGCTTCTGTCCACTCCCTGCTTTTACACTTTCCATGACCCAGCCCCGGGCAGCACCTCCCTCCTGAGTTTTATCTCAGATGCAGCTGTGTTTCATGACCCCTCACTCTGAGGGACTGTGGCTTTACAGGCTCAGATTCTCTGGGAGAGGGTCTCACTGAGCAATGGCTGGGTGCTGACTGCACCCAGGAACGTTCGCAGAACCATGATGCTGCTGATGCCCAGAGACTGTGGCTAGGTGCCAGCCCGCCCCAGAAAAAGTTCACACGATCGTGTAGCAGCAGTGTTTCAGGGATTATGGAAAATCACAACACATATCAGGCACCAGGCTTCACCCTTAATGATCTTGTTCCAGCACCAGTGAATGCAGTTGTTCTCTGGGGTCTGCTGGGACCAGGTCATCTCACAGCCTCTACCAGATGTTGTCCTAGCAGGGGAACCGCCTCTCCCCGTGTGGCCCGAGAACCACCCCCAGACTTCACTCTGCTCCTCGGGATTCGTCCTTCTCACCAGAGAACCACCATGTAGCAAGCTGCAGAGTTTCAGACTCTGTGCTCCCCCTGTTTTATAGAGTCTTAATGGAATTTCAACCCTCACCTTTCTCCCCCTTTTTTCAGTCCCTGTGGCTGTTTTCATTTGCCACTTTCTCTCCGGGTGCTTTTGGGGGAGGTGCTTTTCTGTACTCTTCCCTTGTCTCTGTCATCTCTCTGCAATTAAAAAATAGCTCTTTGCCCTCTGCAGCTTTCTCCCACAGTTCACCTCTCCACGCTGTGTACCTGCTGAGTTCTGTGGTTCAGGTTGTGTAGATTGTTTTGCTAATCCTCAAATCAGTTTTCTAGGTGTGCAGCATAGTTTAGTGTTGATCTGGGTGTACTTCATGGATGCCAGATGCAAAAACAAACAAACAAACAAACAAACAAAACTTCTATGCTGTTCTGCCATCTTGGCTCCTCCCCCCAATGGTTATTGAAATTCATTTTGATGTACAGGTACTTTGGATTACAAGCATGTTTCCAGAATGAATCATGCTTGCAAACCAAGGTTTTACTGTATGTTATTTTAAAACATGGTTTTACATTTTGTATTTACCTCTAATACATTGGAACTGATTTGGTGTATGTTGTGAAGTAGAGGACCAGACTCTGTGGTTTTAATCCTTAAACCAATAAATTTGCTGTATAAACAGGGTGAATTACTCAGCACACTTGGCCCTCAGGTTCTTTACCTGTGAAGTTGGGATAATAATACTATCTAACACTTATTCTATCAACTGCTGAGGCCATTGTCAACAGATTGCTTCATCTGTCAGCCTGTTCAGGGAGGGGTTCAGCTTTAGAGAGCTGCTTCACTCGATCCCCCTCCCCTGAGGAGTCTGGCATCCCATGGTTGATTAGCACAAGGGAATTAAGTCCCTTGTCTCTGTCACCTCTACTCAGACAGTTCTCACAGTTGTCCTAGTTTCAGAACTCCCCATATGGTAGGCTAAGGGGTCTCTTGGGATTACCTCACAGCTTGATTTCTCCCTCTGCCTAATCTCACTTCCTTCTTTTCCTTCCACAGATGCGTTCACAGGAGTAAACATTAATAAATCTTCTCCATCCTAATCTGCACCTCAAAGTCGGCTTCCTTGTAGATGAAAGCAACCTGCCACACTCCCTCACTGGGAATTTCATTTAGGAAGATCAAGTAAGTTAATATATGTAAAGTACTGGCATGCTGCTAATTACCATCCAGTATAATCAAAGAAAAACCAGAGGAAGTTCTTGGTAGAAAATGACCCCCACAGTAAGACATGAATGGTGAGCAGTTCTTGACAAGATTAAGTTGCAGTGGGTAGAAGGGCGAATGTTCCAGACATTGGAAATATCACATGCAAAAACTCTGAAAGAAGAGCTAGAAACTGTAAGGCATTAAGTGTGGCCTGAGTGTATTATGGGAAGTTGTAGGATGTTCCAAAACAATGCTGGACAGGTAAGGAGTCAGCTCTTGCAGTGGCTCATCGTCTGTGCCAAGAAATTTATATCTTTTATTAAGAGGATTGAAAGGGCCAAAAAGAAGCCATTCCTGGAATTCATAAAGATCAGTGTTATATATTTTCAAGATTGTTGTAGCTCCAGAGAAGTGAATAAATTAGAGAGAAGTATTAGTTGGAAGCTAGAGTATTAGTCTATTTTAGTGATGATAGTGACAGAGAGTAAGTGCCAGTGGATCCAGAACCAAGTAGTTAGGATTGTCACAACTTAGTAAATTCTTCGTTAAGAGGAGTGTTGGACACAGAGGTCATGACTGAAACTCTTGCCTGTGATTTCGATTACTGCATATGTGATGTACTCTGCTTAAGCTAGGAAATTGAGAGGAGGAGGTCTGACACAGAGTGGAAAACTTTTAATTAATTTTTAGATATGTATTAAACTACTATTTGAAAATCCACTTGGATTTATTTTTAAATTTTAAGATTGTAAAAAAAGAGGTTTTGGTAGCAGGTGCACATATTAGTGATGTATACATTTTGGTGTTATGAGCATATTTTTATCAGTTTTAATTAGTGAATGAACAAAAAGGAGATAGTAAAGATACTATCAATGGATAAAAAGGTGTTTTATGACTGTGGTATATCAGACAATGGAATATTATTTAGTAGTAAAACTAATTGAGCTATCATACCATGAAAAGCCATGAAGAGAATTTAAATGCATATTACTAAGTAGAAGAAGCCAATCTGAAAGTGTTACATACTATATGCTTCTAACTATACAACATCCTGGAAAAAGCAAAACTGTAGTCGCAGTAAAAAGATTAGTGGTTACCAGGCTTTAAGGGAGAGCGGGATGGATAGGCAGAGCACAGAGGACTTTTAAGGCAGTGAGACTACTCTGTATGACACTATAAGGCTGAATACATTAAATATGTCATTATACATTTGTCCAAACCCATAGACCAAGAGTGAACCCTAATGTAAATTGTGGATTTTAGGTAATAATGATGTGTCAGTGTAGGTTCATCAATTGTAACAAATGTACCACTGTGGTGAGGGATTTTGATAATGAGGAAGGCTATGCATGTGTGGAAGCAAGGGGTATGTGGGAAATCACTGTACCTTCTGCTTGATATTACTATGAACCTGAAACTGATCTAAAAAAGAAGGCTATTAAAAAAGTTATTTATATACTCTAATGTTCAGTATAGATTATTGCTTATATGGTATATAGCAAGGGGATAATAACACAAGTTCTTTGCCAGGTATCTTTCTATTTAAAATCCATTCAAAAACGAACAAACAAACAAACAAACATTGTCTACTAAGTGGCAATTACAACTTTAACTGCAATGTAAACATCCATCAGCAAATTTACAAAGAATTTCTGCCATATGGTTCTTATGTCTTGATGGCAAGAATCACACCCTAAATGATTACCATAAATAGCGAACTATACATTTGGTTACAGGGGATAGATTTTAAAGATAATAAATTGAACAGATCATGGTGAAGGGAATTGAGAGTGTAGGAGATGGTGTTCGGTTGGAATTTCAAAGAGGGTGCTACTAAGCCTCATTGGAAAATAACATGTGAGCAGAAGTTAGGAAAAGGTTTAGCTTCATTTGTTCCAGCCAAAGTAACAATGAAATAAGCACGGCAGATGTATCTGAGGATCAGCAAGGAGGCCAGTGGACTGAGTAAAGTAAGATGAAAGGTGAGATTCATGACATGCTTGGTCCTACAACAATCATCTTTTTGTTTGTGTGTTTTAAATACTTACTGATTTAGGGGAGCCTGGGTGGCTCAGTGGGTTGAGCACCCGACTCTTGATTTTGGCTCAGGTCATGATCTCAAGGTTTTTGGGCATGGCATCGAGCCCAGAGTCAGGCTTGGCGCTGAGCGTAGAGCCTGCTTAAGGTTCTATCTTCCATTGTCCCTCTCTTCCACTCACACATGCACACACATTCTCTCTCTCTGAAATAAAGGAGAAAAGGAAAAGGAAAAAAAAAACTTATTGTTTTATGTTATTAATTCAGTATTTTTTGTGTGTGTTTTTTGTTTTTTGGGTTTCATTTTAGTTTTTTACTCTCACTTAAGTTTTCTTATCTTCTTTGCTCAAGTGAGCTGGAATTCATTTATTCAATTTAAAAAACTCTAGTATTTTCAAGATTCGGTCTCACAGTGGGTATATTTTGCATTCTATCTAGTGGTATATACTCTTAATTTTAAAAGTCGATATTTGTTGAAACAAATTGGATACAAAATTATAAAGTGATATGCTAGATTGTGATTTAAAATTTTTGTTAATTTTATTTATTTTTGAGAGAGAGAGAGAGAATGTGGGGGAGGGGCAAAGAGAGAGAAGGAGACACAGAATCCAAAGCAGGCTCCAGGCTCCAAGCTGTCAGCACAGAGCCCAACACGGGTCTTGAACCCATGAACTGTGAGATCATGACCTGAGTTGAAGTCAGACACTTAACTGACTGAGCCACCCAGGCACCCTGAGACTGTGATTTTAAAAGTAGTGGTGCACCTATATAAATGATCCCCTAGCCCTCACCCTATTCACATTGGGATTCTACCAACTGACCCACCCAGGCGCCCCCTATAGTATATTTTATAGCCTTACTATATATAATACTTGTGTAGACTTGACTCTACATTTAGTTTCTTTTATTGCCAACACTAAGCTTTTTGCATTGTCTTTCTCTTTCTTAAGTTTGTATTTTCTTTTATTTTTTATTAAAAGACAAATTATTCTTGTATAATTTATTCAGGAAGGTACATTAGTGATGTAATTACTGAAGCCTTGCTCCAATGACTTTAATTGAAGAATAATTTGTAAGCACCTACTATAGATCAGAGAAGACCATTTATTTGCTTAGTGCATAAAAAGTATGGCAGTGTCGAAAATTCTTGAATTGTTAGCGTTCTTTGTGTAACTCCCTACCTACCATCCCCCAGAAAGTTATTTGGTTGTAGCTTTATTATCAAAGTCCTTTAATGTTTCCAGCCCGTTTTTTTTCCCCTGTGTTTTTCTCTCATTTCCTTTCTGTATAACTTGTATGCTTATGGAATTTTTGAATACTTGAAATTAAAATATTTCAATGAAATAACAGTTGATATTAGAATAGTTTGGGTTTGCTCATAGATTCGTCAGTCTTCTATTTTTTTTTTTAAGTTTATTTATTTTGAGAGAGAGAGAAAGAGAGAGAGCAGGGGAGAGGCAGAAAGAGAGGAAGATGGAGATTCCCAAGCAGACTCACACCATCAGCTCAGAGCCCAATAAAGGGTTCAATCTCACAAACCATGAGATCATGACCTGAGATGAAATTAAGAGTCAGATGTTCAACCGACTGAGCCACCCAGGCACACCTCGTATTAGTCTTCTGTTAATTTGAGTAATAAATAATTTTAATTTTCTGTTGCATCTTGTTCATAGATTGGATTTTCTTCATCTTTCAAATTTTCACATTTTCCTGTAATATTCTTTTTTCATTATTTATCAATTATCATGAATTTATTTTTCCACAATTTCCAATAAGTTGTTTGATACTTCCCTGATAAGATCATGTTTATCAATTTTTTTTTCAACGTTTATTTATTTTTGGGACAGAGAGAGAGACAGAGCATGAACAGGCGAGGGGCAGAGGGAGAGGGAGACACAGAATCGGAAACAGGCTCCAGGCTCTGAGCCATCAGCCCAGAGCCCGACGCGGGGCTCGAACTCACGGACCGCGAGATCGTGACCTGGCTGAAGTCGGACGCTTAACCGACTGCGCCACCCAGGCGCCCCAATCAAATTTTTTAAAAAAGAAAAGTTTTCATATTTTTACACTATTTTCTCTTTATGACTACTTGGTCTAGCTTTTTGGGCAACATATATTCTCTTGAATCTGGGGGACACAATAAAAAATGTTCTGAAGTTTTACTCTTTTTATGGCAGCAAAATGTTTTCATGGTAGTATCTTTGATTAACAGTAGAAGAATCTGACTTTTCACCTATTATGTATTTACATAATTGTGATAGTTTTCATTTTTGTAGTCATTTAGTAAAAGCCCTATAAATAATTCTTTGCTTGTAGTAACTGCTGACTCTGGATAAAGACCTCCACTGATGTTCTCCATGTTTGTAACAGCCAAAGATCAAGGAGCTTTCAATTTGTTGTGGCTACTTAGTCTAAGAGGAATTCCTACTACCCAAATGTTCTGTGTGTTAGGGTCACATCTTTCATTCCTTGAAGATTTGGTGATGTCCTGTATCATGTGAGAAACATAACTATAGCTAGAAAATAGTGTTTGGAAGGAGATGTTCTCAGCCCTCCTGGAGCTAAGAACATGACCATACACAGTCCTCCTCCTTTGGGCTTATCAGGATTACTTCATGAGTGCATAGCCTTCTTTTTCAAATAAAGCATTCTGTGTTTGAATAGAACATTCAAAATGAAATCAGGTGTCTTCTTCTCTGACAGATGTCTGTCACCTGTTAAGTGCACTTAACAGAAATCCCTGGTGATGTCTGTTAAGATACCCTTCCAAGTTTGAAGTAGTAATGTGGGTTTCACCATATTTTTATTTATATTGTTCATAAATCTCAGATTCATTGAAGTAAGAAAGAAGGTGAATACCCATCATTATGTTGCTGTGAGTCAGATGTCACTGTTGTCCAGTTTCTAAAACAGTTCGGATTTTATTCGTTGGCAGACCTCTCTACCGTGGTATCTCTTTATCTCTTAGAAATTAAAGTACCTGATATGGAGGCACATGGGTGACTCAGTTGGTTAAGCACCTGACTTCAGCTCATGTCATGACCATGCAGTTTGTGAGTTTGATCCCTGCATCGGGCTTTCTGCTGTTAAAGCAGAGCCTGATTTAGATCTTCTGTCTCTCTCTCTCCCTCTCTCTGCCCCTCTCCTGCTCATTCTCTCTCTCTCTCTCTTTCTTTCTCTCTCAAAAATAAATAAACATAAAAAAGAAATTAATGTACATAGTTTTTATTTGAATTCTTTATTAATTGAGAAGGAATTCTAGATATGTGAATATCAACAAATGTAAGATATTACATGATTTCCTTCAATTTCAAGTGTAAATACTTTTCACATGTATTGCCAAGCATTATGAATTTGATAAACCTATCCAGAGGATGCAGTGCTAGCCCAATCTGGTATATGTTCAAGAGATTGTTTTATTCATAGCAGATGGAAGAGTTACCATTTCATTTAAAGGGAATCTGTTCAGGTATAAAGAGATATGATACTATCTATGCAGAGATTCAATTATTTGTATAGACTATATCAAGAAGTTGTTATATGTAGAAATGATAATATAGCATAATATATATAAAAAGAAAATATTTATATATTTTATAAATATATAATTATATAAACATAAATAAAAGATATAAACTATTTTTTAAAATACTGATGTTTTAATAAATAATTTCCATAAATTTTTATATATAACTAATAATTATATATAATTTATTCAAAAGCATAGACTTTTTGAAAAAATACACTGATGATTTTCTTATATTTATTTTAATTTATATACACATATTTGTATATATATCTTAAAATGTTATGAGATTTTTTGAATAGATCTAATTATAGATTTGTGTATATGCTTCCTCTAAAATCTTTTATGCCAATTTTGTAGAGGAAAACCAATCATATTCATTTAACTATTGAATCCATGAACTAGATTTTATTGTAGCAGTTACTACCAGGAAAATAAATAAGGTAACAGTTCCTCATACCCTTTCAGAATTGAGAAACTTTATGAAAAATCTTGAAGAATGCCATGAGGTGTGGTAGGACATAGAGAAACAAAGACAGTGTTCGCATGGCAGAGTAAGAGAGTTAGCTAAGGGAAGTGCAAATGTCATCAAGATTTAGAAGGCCCCATGAGTACTTCAAATATAAAAATATTTCTTTTGTTTTTATAGCATGATTTTCTTCTGTCATGGGCATTATTTATATTAGTTATAAAAATGAGTAAGACCAAGGAAATTACATTTCAAACTTATTTTTTTCCAGAACCACATTCAGGAGACTTTATAATTATTTACTGGAGTTAATTAATATAGCCAATCATTTTTTTCTAATTAAAATGTTATCTATATGCTTTCCGTGTAAGGGGGAGAACAAAAGACACGTGCAGTTTTACTGGAAGGCACATATTTTGAATATGAATATTTATGACAGTAGCTCAAGAACTTATATTTGATTGGGAAAGAGTGATTATAGTTATGTTGATAACAGTTTTTAGTGGTAACACGTGAATTTGAATCTATATACCTATATTTCACATTTCAAAATTGATATGTACTTGTTTTAAACATAAAGTTTACAAAATAAAAGAGCATTCCTCCCAAAATTTTTGTTAATTCCAATAGAGATAATCACTTTTATCAGTATTGTATAAAATTCTCTGTTTTAAAATGATAATAAATCCAGATTTTAAGAATTTATATTATACCATATATATTTGCAGTGTATTAATATTTATTCTTATTAATTTTAACATTATAAAAGCCACACACACACCCCTGGTTCAAAATTAAATACATAAATATAATAAAAGCAGTTTTATTTCTGAAAGCACATCTCCTAGGCTTCCTAACAATTTCTTTCTGATTAATGATTATGTAATAGCTCATTAAGTATTCCTTGTCTATAAGGATTTCTCTACCTCTGAATATTTTTTTTATCTACTTTTCTTTTGGGTTTTTCTTTTATTTTTTATTGATCTTTAGAAAGTCTTTCTATATAAATAAAATAACTTATTGGTAAACTGTTGATAATATTTTTCCAATTAAAAATTTTAATGTTCCTTTTTTTTCTTTTTCTAATTAATCATTTTATTTTTTAAATTTACATCCAAGTTAGTTAACGTGTAGTGTAATAATGATTTCAGGAGTGGAATTTACTGATTCATCACTTAATGCCCCTTGACCATTTAGCCCATTCCCCCCACCCATAACCCCTCTCGAAACCCTCAGTTCTCTGTATTTAAGAGTCTCTATGGTTTGTCCCCCTTTCTTTTTTTATATATTATTTTAGCTTCCCTTCCCTAATGTTCACCTGTTTTGTATCTTAAATTCCACATATGAGTGAAGTCATATATTTGTCTTTCTGTGACTGATTTTGCTTAGTATAATAATTCCAGTTCCATCCACGTTGTTGCAAATGGCAAGATTTCATTCTTTTTGATTGCCAGATAATATTCCATTATATATCCATATATATATATGTATATACACCATATCTTCTTTATCCATTCATCAGTCGATGGACATTTGGTTTCTTTCCATACTTTGGCTATTGTTGATAATGCTGCTGTAAACATTGGCGTGCCTGTGCCCCTTCAAAATAGCACTCCTGTATCCTTTAGATAAGTACCTAGTAGTACAATTGCTGGGTCATAGGGTAGGTCTATTTTTAATTTTTTGAGGAACTTCCACACTGTTTTCCAGAGTGGTTGGACAGGTTTGCATTCCCACCAGCAGTGAAAAAAGATTCCTCTTTCTCCTCGTTCTTGCCAACATCTGTTGTCTGAGTGGTTAATTTTAGCCATTCTGAGAGGTGTGAGGTGGTATCTCATTGTTGTTTTGATTTTATTTCCCTGATGATGAGTGATGTTGAGCATTTTTTCACGTCTGTTACCCATCTAGATGTCTTCTTTGGAAAAGTGTCTATTCATGTCTTTTGCCCATTTCTTCACTGGATTATTTGATTTTTGGGTTTTGAGTTTGACAAGATCTTTATAGATCTTGGATACGAACCCTTTATCTGATTATGTCATATTGGGAGAATATCTTCTCCCAATCCATTGGTTGCCTTTTAGTTTTGGTGATTGTTTCCTTCACTGTGCCTAAGATTTTGATCTCTCAATAGATTTGACAAAATACAACATTTTTCTTGATAAAAACCTTCAAGAAAGTAGTGATAAAAGGATCATACCTCAAGATCTTAAAAGCAATATATGAAAGAAAAACTGAGAGCTTTCCCCATAAGGTCAGGAACACAACTAGGATGTCCACTCTCACCACTGTTATTCATAATAGTGTTGGAAGTCCTAGCCTCAGCTATCAGACAACACAGAGAAATAAGAGACATCCAAATCTGCAAGGAGGAAGTCAAATTCTCACTCTTTGCAGATGACATGATACTGTATGTGGAAAACCCAAAAGACCACCAAGAAACTTCTAGAACTGATACAGGAAGTCAGCAAAGTCACAGGATATAAAATTTATGTACAGAAATCAGGTGCATTTCTATACACCAATAATGAAGCAACAAAAAGAGAAATCAAGGAATCGATCCCATTTACAATTGCACCAAAAACTATAAAATACCTAGGAATAAACCTAACCAAGGAGGTGAAAAATCTATACACTGAAAATGGTAGAAAGCTTATGATAGAAATTTTAAAAGGCACACACAAAAATGGAAAAAAAAAAACATTCAATGCTCATGAATTGGACGAACAAATAATGTTAAAATGTCAATACTACCCAAAGCAATGTACATATTCAGTGCAATCCCTATCAAAATAACACCAGCATTTTTCACAGAGCTAGAACAAACAATCCTAAAATTTGTATGGAAGCAGAAAAGTCCCTGAAAGCCAAAGCAATCCTGAAAAAGAAAATCAAAGCTGGAGGCATTACAATTCCAACTTCAATCTGTATTACAAAGCTGTAATCATTAAGACTGTGTGGTACTGGCACAAAAACAAATACGTAGATCAATGGAACAGAATGGAAAACCCAGAAATGTACCCACAAACGTATGGCCAACTAACCTTTGACAAAGCAGGAAAGAATATCCAATGGAAAAAAGTCTCTTCAGCAAATGGTGTTGGGAAACTGGACAGAAACATGCAGAAGAATGAATCTGGACCACTTTCTTAACCATACACAGAAATAAACTCAAAATGGATGAAAGACCTCAATGTAACACAGGAAGCCATTAAAATCCTAGAGGAGAAAATAGGCAACAACCTCTTCGACCTTGGCTGCAGCAACTTCTTACTTGACATGTTTTCAGAGGCAAGCAAAAATGAACTATTGGGATCCCATCAAGAGAATGTTTATTTATTTTTAAAGAGAGAGAGAGAGAGAGAGAAAGAGAGAGAGTCAAGTGGGGGAGCAGCAGAGACAGAGGGAGACACAGAATCCAAAGCAGGCTCCAGGCTCTGAGCTGTCAGCGCAGAGCCTGATGCAGGACTCAAACCCATGAACCATGAGATCATAACCTGAGCCGATGCTTAACCAACTAAGTCGGATGCTTAACCAACTGAGCCACCCACGTGCCCCATATTTTTACAATTTTTATTTTATCTTTAGACTTGATTTATTTTTTCTTAGATTTTAACAGAAGTTGACAAATCCTATGTAGTCATATATATCAATCTTTACCTTTATGGCTTTTTAATATTATTTCAAATTCCACCAAACATTTCCTGTGTTTAGAATTTAAAAATATTCATGCATATATTTTTTGTCACTTGTATATTTATATATTAAATTTTTACATACAAATATTGTGTTCATCTAAGTTTTTTTCTGTAATAAAGAGATGAAATTTTTGCTTCATTTTTTTCAATATATGAAATTTATTGTCAAATTGGTTTCCATATAACACCCAGTGCTCATCCCAAAAGGTGCCCTCCTCAATACCCATCACCCACCCTCCCCTCCCTCCCAACCCCCATCAACCCTCAGTTTGTTCTCAGTTTTTTTTTTTTTTTTTAATTTTTTTTTTTCAACGTTTATTTATTTTTGGGACAGAGAGAGACAGAGCATGAACGGGGGAGGGGCAGAGAGAGAGGGAGACACAGAATCGGAAACAGGCTCCAGTCTCTGAGCCATCAGCCCAGAGCCTGACGTGGGGCTCGAACTCACGGACCGCGAGATCGTGACCTGGTTGAAGTCGGACGCTTAACCGACTGTGCCACCCAGGCGCCCCTGTTCTCAGTTTTTAAGAGTCTCTTATGCTTTGGCTCTCTCCCACTCTAACCTCTTTTTTTTTTTTTTCCCTTCCCCTCCCCCATGGGTTTCTGTTAAGTTTCTCAGGATCCACGTAAGAGTGAAAACATGGTATCTGTCTCTCTCTGTATGGCTTATTTCACTAAGCATCACTGGAGAGTGTGATGCTAAGTGCTTCATTTTTTCCAAATAGTTATAACATGAGAGGCATTGATGACTCTCGAGTCCTTTACAAAGAGAACCTCCCAAATAAAAGCATTTCAACAACTGTGATTTCATATAAACAATACAGATAATCCTTAACTTACAATGGAGTTATGTTCCCATAACTCCACTGTAAGTTATAAATATTGTGTCAAGGGGCACCTGGGTGGTTCAGTCGGTTAAGCGTCCAACTTTGGCTTGGGTCATGATCTCCTGGTCCGGGCGTTTGAGCTCCGCGTAGGACGCTGCGCTGACAGTTCAGAGCCTGGAGCCTGCTTCCGATTCTTTGTCTCCCTCTCTCCCTGCCCTTCTGCCACTCATGCTCTCTCTCTCTCCCTCAAAAAATAAACATTTAAAAAAAATATATCATGTCAAAAATGCATTTAATACACCTACCCCACCAAACATCACAGCTTAGCCTAGTGTACTTTAACTGTACTCAGAACAGTTTTGTAAGCAAAATCACCCAACGCAAAGCCTATTTTATAACAAAGTGTTGAATAGCTAATGCGATTTGTTGAATACTGTACAGAAAGTGAAAAACACAAAGGATCTGTGAATACAGAATGGTTGCAAGTGTATCACTTGTTTACCTCTGTGACTCTGTGGCTGACTGGGAGCTGTATGTTGCCACTGCCCAGCATCACGAGAGAATATTACACCACATATTGCTAGCCTGAGAAAAGATCACTGAAAGTATTATTTCTACTGAATGAGTGTCACTTTCACACCATTATAAAATGGAATCATCGTAAGTGTGGGACCATCTGTATATCATGTCTTTACTTGAAAATTTGAGCTATTTTTGAAAATAATTTTGCAATTTATGTTGTAAATTTAGTTGTCCATACTACAAAATTTAGACTCCAGCTAGGAGTGCTAGAAGCTTTTAAAAGTTAGTTATTTCTGGGGGACCTGGGTGGCTCATCAGTTAAGTATTCAACTTTGGCTGAGGTCATGATCTTACAATTCATGAGTTCAAGCCCTGGGTCAGGATCTGTGCTGACAGCTCTGAGCCTGGAGCCTACTTTGGAGTCTGTGTCTTCCTCTCTCTCTGCCCCTCCCCTGATTGCACTCTGTCTCTCTCTCTCTCAAAAATAAATAAACATTAAAAAGGAATTTTAAAAAATAAAAGTTATTTATTTCTACTGTGATATTTCTATTTGATAGAAAAATCACTTTCATAAAATCCCAGACATATGATCACACACTCTTATGAAATTGGTAAATAGGAGGGAATTTAAAGTGTCATTAAAAATTGGGCTGGGATTTTCTTTTTTTCTTTTTTTTTTAAGTTTTTATTTAAATTCCAGTTAGTTAATATGTAGTATAGTATTAGTTTCAGTAATAGAATTTTGTGATTCATCACCTACATACAAAACCCGTGGCTCATCACAATAAGTACCCTTCTTAATACCCCTCACCCATTGAACCTATCCCTCACCCCACCTTCCCTCCAGCTCAGTTTGTTCTCTATAGTTAAGAGTCTGTTTTATGGTTTCTCATCTCTTTTTTTCCCCATGTTCATCTGTTTCATTTCTGAAATCTCACATATGAATGAAATTATATGGTATTTGTCTTTCTCTGACTTATTTTGTTTGGTATAATACATTCTGGCTTAATCATGTCATTGCAAATGGCAAGATATACTATTCCACTGTATGCATGTGTATGTGTGTGTGTGTGTGTGTGTGTGTGTGTGTGTGTGTGTGTGTTTCCAGAGTGGCTGTACCAGTTTGCATTCCCACCAACAGTACAAGATAAATAAGGCCTTTTAAGAATCTTTCTTATTTAGATTTCCTCATTGTATTATATAACTAAGACAACTTTGAAGCTTCTGGACTATGAGGCAATGGGAATTCAAACCAAATCTCAAATGAAGCACAGGGTCTGATTACGTTTAGTTCTGAGACAAACATTTTCAACCTACAGCTCAAACAGAGATCAGTAATGATTTTAAATTGTCTCTTTACAATGATAAGGAATATTTTGCTTAGTTTAATGTTTCATCCTGGGTATAGTCTTTCAAGTGTTCAGTTTTCAGTAGAATTTCATTCCAAAGCACTGCCTCACAAGAGCCCAGGGATTTGATCTACTACCTTCATATAGATACTAAAACTGAAGTTATGGGGTTACCAGGATGATAACTATCACTAAAGGACATATATATGTATATGTATGTATGTATATATATGTATGTATATATGTATATATGTGTGTACATATGTATATATGTGTGTGTGTATCCATCAATAGGAACTTTCCCTTAACTTATTTTAGTTTCAAAACATTGACCCTATACAGATATCACAAAATGCAAATCCTAGAAATGACCCTAGATCCCTGGATATTATGTAGCCCAGTTTATCACTGTGTGATGGAATTCTTCTTATAATATTTCTGACAAATGGTCATCCCTCTGCTTCTGTTAGGCAGCAAACTATACATATTAACTGCTCATTTCATTCCCAATTTGCTCTAGTTGCTAAGATAGTATATCAAATTCATTGATTTTTATTATTATCTTTATTTTGTCTTTGTTTCTGAAATCAATATCTTCAGGAAAATGGTGTAGTCAGTGACTTGAAACTATAAATGGATACAGATAAAAATATACTTCTAAAGATAACAATTCACTAGAAAGTTTTCGAATAGAACAATTCAACTTCAATAGGTCACTTTTCTTTCTTAGAAGAAGAAACGAAATTTTATTTCTGAGTTAGTAGCTAAGTATAGGTTTCTTTTTAATTCCACTCTAATATGTATAAAAGAAGTAACATATTCTAGCATATGGTAGTGTATCAACTAAGAGTGTGAGCTTTGAAAAAACAAACAAACAAAAAGAATATTATTCATACACTGCGGATATTCAAATAAATGTAGTTTTTAAAATATTTTTTTAAATTTATGCTTATTTATTGTTAAGAGAGAGAGACAAAGAGAAACTCGAGAGAGTGAGCGGGGGAGGGGCAGGGGGAGAAAGAGAGAGAGAGAGAGAGACAGAGAGACGGAGACAGAGACAGAGACACAAAATCTGAAGCAGGCTCCAGGCTCTGAGCTGTCAGCACAGAGCCCGATGCGGGGCTCAAACCCACGGACTGTGAGATCATCACCTGAGCCGAAGTCAGACTCTCAACTGACTGAGTCACCCAGGCACCCCTTGAATACTCATTTTAAAGCACAGTGCTTTTTATGCTAATTAAATGTAATTTGATTGAATCTTTCAATGAAAAGAATGTCAATAGGTGATTCACAAGAACTCTATCTAAAATGTAATATTGAAGAAAGTTTGGAAGTAAACAAACCATGAATATTAAAAATTTGTTAGAGAGATATTAACAAGTCAGTATTTAAGGCAAAAATAAAATGTATATATATATATATATATATATATATACATACATATATACACAAATACCAAAGGTGATTGCTTCAGCAAATCATACACCGGACCTGCTATAACAATGCTTATTGGGGATAATCACAAGAACAGCAATAGTAATGAGTACATGGACCCCTCTCCACCTCTTGCCCATTCAAGAGCAATATAGAGCAATCTGGTAGAACTATGTGTTAGATCCCAAGAGAGAAAATCTGACCACTGAGTAGTGGGGCTTTTAAGGTATAAAATTAGAGAACTACAAGCACCTCCTTTGGTGGTGCCTTTGGTGGTGGAATCAAGGCTGAGATATGATAACAATAAGACATGTTATAAACTTAACTGCAGGCTTGTCCAGCCAGCTCCTCATTTATGGTTGGGAGCATCAGCCCCACCCCTGCCATAGTCAGGTGGAGTCTAAGCTCCCAGTTGCAACTGCATGCTGTGATAAGTTAGTAGAAGTGTTTGTTCATTTTCTATGGGAGTTTACAAATCTTACCCTGGAATCATAGAAGGTTCTGGTCCCACTCTTGTAGTTGACCTAAACTGATTTGCATTAACTTAAACCATAGCTATTTGGTTTGGAGACTTTCAGGAGGCCTACCATTTTCTTCTGGAAAGCCAGACAAAAATATACAGGGGCAAAGAAGAAATAATATTAGACATTAAAAAGTGTGTACCTGCCTCTTATGGCAAATGATGCATATTTGAAAATGTGGTTTATATCTAAATATTATCAGAGAGAAATATCTACCTTCAAAAGCAGATTTTAGGGTAAAATAATGAGCTTAACATCTATCCAGTGAAGATGCATGAAATGCAGTGTAGTAAATTTGAAGGGAGAAGAAGAAAGGAAGGAACACAAGTATGAATCAAAATTAATATAATAAGAAGAGATCAAGTACTAGAAGGATGAACAAAACCCAAAGAGTTTTAAAAATACTAGTATGTTGACAAACCTCTGGGAAGAATGATAAAGGAAAAAGAAAAGAAAAAGGACAAGAATAACTAATTCAAGGATTAGATATATATCAGAATATATATATATTAGAAAAATATGTTACAAAACATACCAAATTATACAACAATGATAAAAATTCATCTCACATAGAAAATTACAGAAACATATAATTTCACAAATGAATTCAACCAAACATTCAAAGAAAATTAATACCAATCTAACACAGTTCCTTAAATAAAATACTAATGAGGGAAAACTTCCCATTTAATCAGGGTAGGAAAATTTTGATACCAACATCTTGGACAGCTTGAGAAAGGGATATTATAGACCATTCTTGCTTATGAGCAAAGGAACAAAAATTCTCAACAAATATTATCAAATCTCAGCAATATGTAAAGAGGATAATATATTATCAACTAATAGGATTTGGCCATAGGATTCAAGATTGAATCACATTAAAAGAATATCAATTTATCTAAACTACCATATAGCTCAAAAGAGGGAAAAAATGTATATATCTATTGTAATAGATGTAGAAAATATGTATAATAAAAGTCATAATCTCATCTTGATTTAAAACATGTCTCCAAGAAAAGTATTGATATGGAGAAGCTCCTTTATCTTACAAAAGTACCTTCGAAAAAGTAAAGAAATCATGCTGATAAGCATGGAAAAGATCATTTCAATCTTACCTTTTCATAACAAGAGCAAGATATTAATGCTCACTAACACAACTTCTGTGTATGATGTGGCAATTCTAGCTCACAGTCTAAAAAAAGGGAAAAATAGGGGCGCCTGGGTGGCGCAGTCGGTTAAGCGTCCGACTTCAGCCAGGTCACGATCTCGCGGTCCGTGAGTTCGAGCCCCGCGTCAGGCTCTGGGCTGATGGCTCAGAGCCTGGAGCCTGTTTCCGATTCTGTGTCTCCCTCTCTCTCTGCCCCTCCCCCGTTCATGCTCTGTCTCTCTCTGTCCCAAAAATAAATAAAAAACGTTGAAAAAAAATTAAAAAAAAAAAAAAAGAATAAAAACAAAAAAAAAACAAAAAAAAAATAAAAAAATAAAAAAAGGGAAAAATAATATATAGTGTCAGCATTAAAAGTATGAAAAAGGTATGCTTGATAGGCTCAGTCAGTTGAGTGTCATGATCTCACGGTCATGAGATAGAGCTCCAGGTGGGCTCCTCACAGACACAGAGCCTGCTTAAGATTCTCTCTCTGCTCCTCCTTCTGCTCCTCTCCCCCAGTCATGCTCCCTCTCTCTCTCTTTCTTTCTCTCTCTCAAAATAAAAAGTTTCAAAGTTCTTACTGTTGGCTATGATTATATATAATATACATTATATATTAAGTAAAATATATGATAAATAAAATAGATGATATTAAAATACAAAATTTTAAATATATAAAAATGTATAAGTACAGCATATTTTAATATATACAATACAATTTTGTTTATATTATATAATGATTATATTATATATGGCATAAATATTATAAATATATTTATGATTTTACATACATACATATAATTTAAAATTATACATATATAAAATGTACAAATAAAATTACATACAGATTATATAAAATATGCAAAATTCAAACATCTGTGTATAAATTATCATAATTAATAAAGGGGGTTAGAAAGGCTTCAATTATCATTTTAATCCTAACGTAATTTATTTTTATTTCAAGATTCCAGAAACAACCAAGAAACAGCTAAAGCTGTCAAATAACTAGTAATAAATCTAACATATAATGTAGGATTTTCTATTAAGAGAATTGTACAACTTTATTCAGAGACATTACAGAAGACTAACTGACAAGATACACCGCCATATTCATAGGTTGCAATTATAACAGAGATGTCCAATATTGCCAATTTATCTTTGAGCACAGTTCAAATCAAAGGCTCACCAGATGGGGGCGCCTGGGTGGCGCAGTCGGTTAAGCGTCCGACTTCAGCCAGGTCACGATCTCGCGGTCCGTGAGTTCGAGCCCGGCGTCAGGCTCTGGGCGGATGGCTCAGAGCCTGGAGCCTGTTTCCGATTCTGTGTCTCCCTCTCTCTCTGCCCCTCCCCTGTTCATGTTCTGTCACTCTCTGTCCCAAAAATAAATAAACGTTGAAAAAAAAAACAAACAACAACAACAACAAAAAAAACAAAGGCTCACCAGATGTATGTGTGTATGTGTCTTGGGATGAAAAGAAGACAAAAAAAAAAAAAAAAAAAAAAAAAAAATGGGCTTGCATTGCAAGCATCAACATACAGATAAATTGACAAAATAAAAACCCCAGAAGGCCTTATTATGTCAATTTGATATAGAACAGATACTGTATTTTTCAGATAAGTGAATTAAAAGGCTTTATTTTAATAACAGGGCTGGGAAAATTGAGCATCCATATAGAAAAATGTAAAATAGTACTACTACTTCCCATAATACAAAAGATGCAAGTAGATTAAGGAATGTGAAAGAACAATTACTAAATTTTCAGACAAAATGTATGTATTTTTTTAATCTTGAGAGAGAGAACAATACATTAAACAAGACACTAAACACATAAATATTAAAATAGACTCATAAATTCCACTGTATTTAAAAAACAAGTTCTGTTGATCAAATGACACTACAATGAAAATGAGAAGACAAACCACAGAATGGGAGACTATATTGGCAGGAAACAACTATCAAAAACACATATGGCAATGCTAAGCAGGGGAGTGGAGTGTGGCACAAGCACGTTAACATGCTGTCTGGGAGTGTGATTAGTCCAAGGTCTTTAAAAAACTATTAGGCATTGTCTAGTAAAATGACAAGTACACAAACTCTACAGATCAGTGATTCCACTATTAGATACACACCTAGATAAATTCTTTTTTTTAAACAATTTTTTTTAATGTCCATTTACTCTGGAGAGAGTACAAGTCGGGGTGGGGGGGTCAGTGAGAAGAGGACAGGATCTAAAGCAGGGTCTGTGCAGACAGCAGCAAGCCCTTTGTGGGGCTCAAACTCACAAACCCGAGGTCATTACCTGACCCGAAGTCAGATGCTCCAGCCAAAGTCAGATGCTGAAACGGACTGAGCTACCCACACATGTGTGCCAGTATTATATACAAAAATGTTCACAGACACATTGTTTATTATTGTCCAAATCTGACACAAATTATAAAAAAAAAATTGATAAATAGATCATGGTAGAGTACATAAAAATAAAATATAACAATTGAGATACAGCTGTAGACAATATACATGAAGCTCAAATAATATTTAGTGAAAATATATGCACTATGATTACATTTATACCAAGTTTGAAAAGAAACAATAGTACCCTTACATACTTTATAAATGTATACACCTAGAATTGAAAGCATGGCATGGGTTGCAATAGAAATCAGCAGAATAGTTCCTTTGGGAAATGTGGGGATTCACATTCAGAAAGGGATACTTGTGAGGCTCCTGCTATAATGGCAATAATTCATTACTTGAAGTTAACGATCAATACACTGGTGCTTGTTTTTCATTACCCTAGAAACACTACATATATATTTTATGCAGATCTCATTAAAATTTGTGATGAACCAAAATAAATTGAGAAAAACATCTTAATTACTGATACTCTAAGCCCTGTAGGCACACTACCCATTATTTGTGGAAAAAAAATTATATTACTTTCGTTCTACTTTAGGTAACACCTCTCTCTGGATAAGATTTATGGTGGCACAAACCTATAATGATTCCTTTTTATACTTCTTATCTAATTAAGCAAGTAAAGCAAAGCAAAAACAAAAAAAAATTGCAGTGTAGATTCTTGAGAAGAAAATTAATATATAAAAAGGACTATGCTTTTTTGAGAAGATAAAGCTTAGTTGCTTTTTTTTTGTACTTATTCAGATTGACATAAACATTATCTCTAGCAAGAGTTTTCCTGTTTTATTGATTAGTAAATTACTACTCCCAGATCAAAATGGTAATGCCCATGATTTAAAACTAGTTGTAAATTTTGCTGGGGTTGTCAAAAGGGTTTTTTAATACCACACCACTTTAAGTCTGACCAAAATCAGGATAATACCTTTATGTTTCTAACATGAAGAATATTCTAAGATATGAGAAAATTATAGACACCTACATACATTATAACTTCCAAAATTAATTTTAGGGGTACCTGGGTGGATTGGTTGGTTAAGCATCTGACTCTTGATTTCAGCTCATGTCATGATCTCATGGTTCACGAGTTCAAGCCCCGCGTCAGGCTCTGTACTGTTAGAGCGGAGCCTGCTTGGGATTCTCTTTCCTTCTGTCTACCCCTAGCCACCCCCCTCTCAAAATAAATGTATAAACTTTATAAAAATAATATAAAATAAAATTAGTTTCAGCAGGACTATATTTGCTGGCATTTTATCTCTAAATTTATAATTGTTATTAGTACTTTTATGTATCTACTAAATTTATAGGATAAGTATATATAAAATATAACTATAAAAATGTATCATATATAACTATGTGGGGGCAAGAAATCTGAAATCAGTTTCACTGGGCTGAGGTCAAGGTATAGGCAGAGCCACAGTATCTCTAAAGGCCCTAAGAAGAATGAGTCCCTTGCCTCACCAGCTCCTGGTGACTGCCTGTATACCTTGGCTTGTGGACACATTAACTTCAATCTTCACATCTGTGGTCCCACTGCCTCTCCCTTTCTACGTGTGCATTTAAGGTGCACGCAGGTAATCCAGAATGATCTTTTATCTCAAGATCTTACATCTAATCACACCACGAAGCCCTTTTTTGTTGTTGTTGTCAAAGATAACACAGGGTCCAGAAGAAATCAAGACATGACTTTCTTTGGGGGGGGGGAGTCATTAGTCTACCACATATTTTCATTTATTATATTCTTAATTAGGATATCAGAATATTCAAACATATTATGCCTTATAGATACAAATAAGCATACTTATATTACAATATATGAATTCACGGAGGTGACACAAAAGAAAAATTACCCCATTTAGTTAGGATTTTTTTGAAGCCTCTGTAATAGAATCTATAAGCAAAGAATCATTTGCCTGATTCTCTTATCGGAATATTATCCTTATAATCTATATGCTATAGTGAAAAACAAGAATTTTACATTTATTTAAGCAAAGTTTATTTACCTGCTAACTAAGGCCGAACATCTAACCTTTTCTTTGCAAGATAAAAATGACAGTTTTTGCTGTAATTACACCCCATCTTCTACGATATTACTTCACAAGCTGTTGTATGGATGTACGACATGTCAGCAAAATACCAAGAAATTTATAATATTTGTTTTTATCCAAGTGTGTGCAAACTACTTATATTAGTTAAGGTGAAGGCTAAACTGATTTAACAGAGATTCCAAATTTAGTGTCTTAAAGAAAACATATATTTATTTACCATGTAACATGTAACTTATCATTTTATTGGTGAATGGTTGGTGAATGGCTTTGTTCCACCTGGTCATTTGGGAATGTGTTTTCTTCCGGTTGTTCTGTATTTTCCTAAGTTGTTGACCTCATATGAAAGACACATAAGCATATTCACTTTCCTGTGTAAGGGAGGAAGAAGGAGAACATGGGGGAGGGCATTGCAATGTTTTAAGGCCCTGGTCAGAAGTGGTACCTGCCATGTTCCTTTATTCTGCTAGCAAGGCCTCATCCCATGGCCACATTTAATGGTAAAAGTTGTTGAAAATGTCTCTACTTGAGCAGCTATGTGTTCAGCTGCAATTGTCTTACTGTGAAAGACAATATATTTTGTTTTCAATTTTCTTTTCCACAATCTCTACAACACACGGTAAAATATGCATTATGTTGGACCATGTGGATGCCTACATGTTAATTAGTAAAAATGGACAAAGAATTTGAAAGTAATTGGTTGTCTGCCTTTAAGACAGAGGTTTAAATCAAAAGTTGCATAGAGATATTATATTGGGAAAAACATTAAAAATAACATTAACATTTTAATTTGTTCATTTGTTCAATTATATTTACACCAACTATAGGTTCTCAGGACATAAAGATCAGTAAGACCTTTCATGAACACAGGAAACTCACAGACTGATCATCAAGATAGTCCAAAATGAAATAAAATTCACTTAAAGTAGATGATGCAATCACATCAGAGTCATAATCCAAAAGACAAATTCAAAACATTTTCAAATGGAAGAGAATGCGGTTTTTAATGCTGTTCTGGGACATTTCACTGATATTGCATAAAGGCTTCTTTGTAGTAAGACTTGACCAATTAATCTCAATTTCTGGATAAAATTGTTAAGAAATACTGGACTTACAGTTATAATGAGCTAGCTTGTTCTAAACCAGCATTTGAGTCACAATGATTAAAAGTGTAGCTCTTAAAATATTACTTACATGGATTCATTGAAGATGAAGAGTATGGGAATAGTGAGACAGATGTTTCCCAAACACTCAGCTGAGACAATGAAACAACATCAACCCAAGCAAATTTCTTGTATAATATTCCCATAATTCCAGAAACATAACTTATTATCATGCCTAGGTGTATGCTGCTTTTCCAAGCTGAAGTTCGTCTTTTGATGCATTTAATATCCTTCAGGACCTTACAATGTTCTGGATGCAAACTAATTTCTCCTAAGAAAAGTTCTCCAATGGTTGACTTCTTTGCTATGTACCTAGGAACAGAGTCTTTATAAAATATTTTACATAGGTGTCTATAAAAAAATAATTGCTAGTAGGGTTTGAGCGTCTTAGCTATTGACCTGCACAAACATAACATCCCATATCTTGTTTTATTTAACCCTCTATACAGTCTTATGACCTAGGGATAATTATCCTAATACTGCAAAGAGGAAACCCAGCTCTAGACTGGTTGTTAGTTGATTTACCAGATAGCCAGTCACTAGCAGAACCATGACTGGCACCAGACCTGCTAGCTCTAAAACCTGCCAACATTAGTTTGTCAGTGTTTGATCAAGCTATATTTAAATGTTTTTATTTATTTAGTTTGAGAGAGTGAGAAAGAGAGAGAGAGAGAGAGAGAGAGAGAGAGAGAGAGAGAAAGAAAGAGGCAGAGACGGAGGGAGAGAGGGGATCCTAAGCATGCTCCGCAGTACAATGTTCAATGTCATGAACCATGAGATCATGACCTGGGCCAAAATTAAGAGTCTGATGTTTAACTGACTGAGCCACCCAGGCACCCCAGATGAAGTCACATTAAGTGTGCAAATATTTATTAATGTTTTCAAGGTGGTCTGTGTATGCTTATGTGTATATGTGACTCTTCTGCTATAATGTGAGCTACTTGAAGCTCACATTCTTTTATTATTTTTTAAGTTTATTTATTTTTGAGAGAGAGAGCATGAGTAGGGGAAGGACAGAAAGAGAGGGAGAGACAGAGAGAGAGAGAGAATCCCAAGCAGGATCCGTGCCCCCAGCACAGAGCCTGATGCAGGTCTCAAACACCTGAAACCGTGAGATCATGACCTGAGCACAAACCAAGAGTTGAATGCTTAAAGACTGAGCCACCCAAATGCCCTCTTTTATTTGTAAATGTCTCTGCAGTTGCTAATGCAGGATTCTGCATACTCAGTAAATGTTCATTAATTGTACATTGTTTAATCTCATTGAAATATGTTCAATTTATATAATTCTCTAGTTCTCATGCGATTGAGATTTATTTTTACAAAATCAATGACTGAGATTTTTAAAAAATCTTTCACTATAAACACATTCATTATCTGTTCCTTAGTAAGAGGATATCTAAATTTCGATATCATGATACATTATATTTTAGTCATCTTATTTAAATGCTACCATATTTTAATTAAGATATTTAATTATAATCCCAGGCTTTACTCTTTCTGATCATAACTTCTTAACTGCTTTATGATATGTGTTCATAGCAAGCCTTTAAAAAAATCAATATGGGTATCTTTAATTAAAAAAAAATAATGCCTGTTAAAATATGATTTCTTAGCAGTGGACATAGCATTTTTATCTCAAACACTTAAAAAATACATCATTAGTGACAATTTATACTGATTTTCAAAAATCTATCAGGCTCTATAAATTCACCTGCAAAATTTGCAGCAATTATTCTATTTTTAACCAAAGCAGTCTCTCAGTAATACGGGGTATTCTTAAGTGTTAAACTGATGAAAATTGGGGTTCAGGAAGTGGGTGAGGTGCTGCTCACCTCAGATATAAAAGTTGGGGGATAATAAATGAGACCTTTAATCTCCAAATTTACTTTAAATTTTTTTTTTTTTTTAACGTTTTTATTTATTTTCGGAACAGAGAGAGACAGAGCATGAACGGGGTAGGGGCAGAGAGAGAGGGAGACACAGAATCGGAAACAGGCTCCAGGCTCTGAGCCGTCAGCCCAGAGCCTGACGCGGGGCCCGAACTCACGAACCGCGAGATCGTGACCTGGCTGAAGTCGGACGCTTAACCGACTGCGCCACCCAGGCGCCCCTCCAAATTTACTTTAGATAGGTGAATTTGCTAACTTAATGTTTCTTACTTGCCAGGTGGGCATGTGCACACTTTAAGAAAACTAAAATTTTTTCACAGTGTTGTTTTTAAGTTTTCTATTTCAACATGAAATATGATCAGGTGGTAATAGAGCAAAGATTTAGACCAATAAGTAGTACACAGAGTTATTTAACTGTTTACAGATTAACAACACCTGTTATTTAAGGGCTAATTCAAACAAAACCTGGAACCACATTTTAGATTTACAAGGATCATTTTGGATTTCCTGAGGCTTAGAAGTTTGCACTCAGGATTCATGATTATGAATTGATGGGATTTAAAAAGAAATTCTGATGGCTAGCATGTGTTCATGTTTTTAAAGCAGTAGTTAACTTTTCTTAAATATTATAATAACCACTACAATATAAAAGGTTCAAAAGACTAAACATAGTATATAATACATGAAGATAACAACAAGACTAACGTAATAAGGGAGAGTTATCAGATTTGATTTTGCAATCAAGGTTCTCTCCAACTGTTATCATTAATTTTTTTTAACATCATTGTGTTAAAAAAAATCCTATAAAGGAGGAGTGGGTGGCTTAGTCCCTTAAGTGTCGACTCTTAATTTCAGCTCAAGTCATGATCTCACGGTAATGATCTCAGGGTCATGAGGTCCAGCCCATTGTTGGCTCTGAGCTGAATGTGGAGTTGGCTTGGGACTGTCTCTCTTCCTCTCTGCCCCTCCCCAGCTCACGAGTGCACTCTCTCTCACCCTCTCCCTCTCAAAATGAATAAACATTTTTTAAAAATTCTACAAAGGAGATTATTCTAATATCTATTCACATTCCAAGTTAACTATTTGAATTTTAAGTAATAATTCTATTTGGAATTTTAGTTAATTAGAACCATGTAAATTATCATTTTAATATTTCAAAGTAAAAAATTAACCATTCCTAATTTCTACATTAATAACTAATGAGAGGATCTAGGAGAGTAAGATAAAAGGAAGAGAAGACATGATTCTAACTATAACGTTAGTATTTTCAATTACTTGAGGTAAGGGAGATGTTTTCCTGTCCTTCCTTCCATCTGCATCACCTAAACAAAATCCGGAAGATGGTAGATATTCAAATATTCCTGAATTATTAAATTAATGGGTGAACTAAAAATATTCTTCTTATCTCTCAGCCGCAAGTCTCATGTTCACGTAATAAAATCCCAAAATGAATAAAAAATTAAAATAGTGCAAAATTCCATGCTTCTGAGACCTCAGAAAAATTTCTTTAGAGCCTAATTATTGAATGTTTAAAGTACCAATGACCAAAGAGAGGTGGATTACTTTTTTCATTAAAAAACTACGTTTATTTGGGGGTGCTTGGGAGGCTCAGTTGGTTGTGTCCGACTTCAGCTCAGGTCATGATCTCGCGATCTGTGAGTTCGAGCCCCATATTGGGCTCTGTCCTGACAGCTCAGAGCCTGGAGCCTTCTTCAGGTTCTGTGTCTCTGTCTCTGTCTCTCTGTCTCTGTCTCTCTCTCTCTCCCCCTGCCCCTCCCCCACTCACTCTGTCGAGTTTCTCTTTGTCTCTCTCTCTTAAAAATAAATAAGCATAAATTTAAAAAAATATTTAAAAAACTACATTTATTTGAATATCCGCAGTGTATGAATAATATAAAAGGCTTTTCCTACATATAAGCATCTAGAAGTAAGTCTCATTTCTTATCACCTCAAGAATCTGAGTTGTTTTTCAACATTCAATACAAGCTTCAATTGCTGTAGCTCCTTCTGTTAAAAATAATTTTCACATGCATCAATCAAATTAAACAAGCTGAAAACCAGAAAGACAAATTGAATGTAGACTTTGCATTATAGGAGTATATGGGAAAGAGTGTTTGTTAAGCATTAAGGCAGATTTTTTTGTCAGGCTCTCTCACACATATGAGGTATGGGGCAGTGTGTCAGTGAATAAAAAGGTGGAGCGTAGAAATTATCAGTGGTGTGACTTTGGAGTTATTTAAAGATTCTCACTCTCTGGCCCTTTATCTGTAAAATGGAGAAAATGATGTGTCCTAAAAATATATATTTGGGAAATGTTGGATACATAGTAGCATCCACTACTTAAATGTTGCAATTATTATTTCCTACATTGTCTAGCTATCATTTTTATCCCATAGTAATAAAGTAATGATATTATATAGATCCAAAATTAAGTACTTATCTATAATTACTACACTAAATCAATATATTTTCTTGCTCCAGACCACGTTCACCCAGAGCACAAACCAGTGAGAGGAACACACACGCTTCCCATGTCATTCATGTCCTAATGCCTGACTCTCTCTCAGAGAGACTCTCAGAGAGCCACTGCTTTTGTTTCCAACTCTAAGCCTTTTCTGAGTCAGGCAGCTGTTGGAATGAATGGTGACAATAGGCTTCTGGCTCTGTGGATGGCCTTTACTCCTTTCCCCCACGTGCCTGCAATACATGAAGATGAACTGACCCAAGCAGGGCAGCAGGGCAATGGCAGAGTCCCAGGAGAACCTGACACTCTCTCAGTGATCCGAGGGGAACTTCAGTATCAATGCCACATAAGTGTGTATGTTTCCAGACATTTGAAGTTCAGGAAGGAATTGAATGTATGGGCTGAATCTTCTCAACCTTTGAGTCTTGAATAGTGAGGAAGATAAATAAGCAGATAGGCATTTTCTATGCACTTCCAGAGAGTACTGTGCTAAGACCTCACTTGCATTACACCCACCTACCACAGGAATTCACCATCACAAATATTTAGATAATTGAATTGGAGATCACAAAAATAGCTCACAAAAAGAGACAATAGCCTACCAGACAGGGAAGTATTACAACCAAAATGCAAGCCAAATGAAATGCAACAGGAGAAAGAGGGAATGAATGGATCTGTCTCTCTGTCTCTCTCTATCTCTGTCTTTCTCTGCTTTTCTCTGTCTCTGTCTCTCTCTCTGTTTCTCTCCCGCCCTTGACACACACACACACACACACACACAGAACTATCTACAACAAAAATAATATTCCTCAGACCTTAAATAATTTTTAAGCTAAAATTAAATAGATGAAATAAATGATTAGTAGGTCCTTTCTGAGGCTAAAATAAATGCTCTGGAAAATCAAGGGTAAGAAGATCTCAAAGCACAAAGCAAAACATTAAAGTGAAGTAATCATGAAGGAAATGATTTTTTTAAAAAAGACTTCGAAAGATCTGAAAAGTAGAAATAGAACAGATGTGGGAGAGGCAATAATTAAACAATTTATGGAATAAAATTTCCCTTTAGTAGGAAAGATCTGAATCTACAGATTGAAAGGTGTCACCATTACTCAGGGTAAATTAATGAGAAAACACACAGAGAGGGCAAATTATGTTAAAATTGCTGAACTCTAAATAAGAAGATAAAAATATTACAAGTTCACAGAGAAAAAGAACAAAGATGTCCAACTGGCATCAGACTTCTGATATGTAGCACTGGAGCCTGAATGCAGTGGGATCCTCTATCCACCCACATTGTCATTCAGGGTAAAACAAAGATATTTGAAAATATACAAAAACTCCAAAACCACATTTGAGAGATGGGAGAAATGGATAGAGAGTAATAGTTAAAAGCAGACTGTATGAGAATATGTAATGATTTCCAAATAGGATTTTTTTTTTTTAGAGAGAGAGAGAGAGAGAGAGAGAGAGAGCGAGCATGCACAAGTTGGGCAGAGGGGCAGAGGAAGAGGGAGAGAGAATCTTAAGCTAAGCATGAAGCCCAACCCTGGGATCATGACCTGAGCCAAAATCAAGAGTCAGCCACTCGACTGACTAAGCCACCTAAACAAGATTTCTAAATAGGATTTTGAAAGTTGAGCCAAAGAAAATATATTGTAGGGGGGATTATAGTTAATAAAATAGCCATAACATTTAGGACTTTGGGAATTGGGAACTTGAGGAATGGCATGTGGTAGGGAAGATTAAAAAGTATTATACTACCGAGAGAAAAGTGCAGAGAAATGTGGAAAAATTGGGGTATTATGGTAAGATAAATAATGTGTCAGTGGAAAAAATCCATTTTTCTATTTATAAATAATATATGTGCCTGATTAGGGTTAATGGAGAAATGGAATTATAGTAATTTGGTAAACAAAAAAATAAAGGGAAAGGGAAAAGTTATAATAATGATATTAAAATTTATAATCATTTAACAGTGTCTGGCAGTTTCTTAGAAAGGTAAACAAACTCTTACCATATGATATAGCAAGTGAGCTTTTGAGATTTTTGGGATTTACTCAAACAAATTGAAAACAGGTCCACACAAAACACGGCACATGAATATTTGTAGCAGTTCTACTCATAATTGTCAAAAATTTGGAAGCAACCAAGATGTCCTTCAGCACAGGTAAATGCATGAAGAAACTGTGCTACATCCACACATCTATTTACTCAGTGATACCAGAAAAAAGAAAAAGAAATGTTAAGCCACAAAGAGACACTGAAGGACTTTAAAGGCATATTACTAACAACACAATCTAAAAAAAACTACATACTGTATTATGCTAAGTATATGACATTCTAGGGAAGTCTATAGAGATAGTAAAAAGGTTAGTGGTTTTCAAGGGTCTAAGGGGGAAGGACAGAGGGGATAAATAGGTGGGATTCTTAGAACAGTAAAATTTTTCTGTACAATACTATAATGGGAGTTACATGTTATTACACATTTGTCAAAATCCATGGTATGTACAATACAAAGAGCTAACCCTAATGTAGACCATGGACTTTAGTTATCAATATGTGTTCATCAACTGTAACAACTATCAACTTTTTTTCATATCACAAGTAGTTTTATTCTACACATTAATGTAATATTTATTTAAATTTTCATGTGTTACATTTTCTTTCCTGTTGAGGTAAATAATTTGTTTTCTTCAGATATGGCATTCCTGGAAATAAATTTGGTGTATAGTTGGCAAATTATATGATGAATCCCATAACGCCTACCTTTAGAAGTCAGAAGGTACATTTTTTGTCTCTGCCATTAATTAGATTAGTTTGGAATATTCACATACATATATATTTTTTTCTTAGAATATTATATCTTTTAAGGGGATTAATAATGCATTATCTTTGCTTTGCAGGGTGTTTGGAAAGACAAAACAACCTTTTAAATATGTGGAAAGAGAAAAAAATGTTCTATCAATATAAGCATTATTTAACCATAAATTTTTAATAGTATTAGAAAATAGTATTTCTGGGGCGCCTGGGTGGCGCAGTCGGTTAAGCGCCCGACTTCAGCCAGGTCACGATCTCGCGGTCCGTGAGTTCGAGCCCCGCGTCGGGCTCTGGGCTGATGGCTCGGAGCCTGGAGCCTGTTTCCGATTCTGTGTCTCCCTCTCTCTCTGCCCCTCCCCCGTTCATGCTCTGTCTCTCTTTGTCCCAAAAATAAATAAACGTTGAAAAAAAAAATTTAAAAAAAAAGAAAATAGTATTTCTTACAGGACAAGAATTGCATAATGCTTACCTGAAAATAAATATTATAGCGGTAATTACATATACACACATATATACAATATATATGTATTTTTATATATACATACATATGTGATACAAATCTGAAATATAACTTTTTCAGTATCAGATAATGCTTAAGAGTAAAAATATTATATTTTAATTAGACACTATTTGACATCAACATAACATGTTATGTATTCACATAGGAAAAATACCATACAACGTAATTCTACAGGTTAAAAAATATTACTTAGAATATATAGTGGTGCTTGGGTGGCACAGTCAGGTTAATGCCAGACCCTTGATTTTGGCTCAGGTCATGATCTCAGAGTTTGTGAGTTTGAGCCCTGCATCAGGTTTCACACTGACAGTGCGGAGCCTGGTTGGGATTCTCTCTCTCCCTCACTTTCTGCCCCTCCCCCACTCACATGTGTGCACTCTCTCTTTCAAAATAAATAAACTTTAAAAAATTTAAAAAATAAATAAAATATAGAAAAAATATACAGTATTATTATTATTTATATTTTATTTATTATTTTATATTTTATATTTTATTTATTAAATTATATTTAATTTATTATATATTATTACCATAGAAGATAGCATAAAATATAAGTACTATCACACTTATATTTACAAATGTATTGTATTTCCAGAGTCACATTGTTAAGTAACTCATGAATCGTCTAATGATTCCACTAAAATGTAAGATGCTATATTTTACTTAAAATTGCTTCAGAAACAATCATTGAAAAATGAGAAATGTTTTTAAACATATTCTTTTTATTTCTTATGTATTAATTGATGACTTTTATCTACAATGTTAAGCTGGGAAAGGATTTGACAAGTTCTTTTTTATTCATATTATAGTGATATATGAACAATCATGTATGGGTAAGGCAATGATTCTTTTTAATAATGAGCTAACCATATAAAGTGTACTTCAACAAAAGTGAAAAAAAAAAAAGAAGATTCAGCGATTTCCAGTAAATCTCTGGCATGGAGGAGTATTGTTTCTAACCAAGAAAGCAAGAAACCCAGGGGATATATCATTATGATCACTTATGCTAATAAGAGTGAAACAACAATGTTCAATCTATTTTTTAATCATCAAGTCAGGCAGCAGAAAAAGCTGAAGCTTTACCGTTTTAAGAGGATTTACCATTTCATTTTTTTTTTCAATATATGAAGTTTATTGTCAAATTGGTGTCCATACAACACCCAATGCTCATCCCAAAAGGTGCCCTCCTCAATACCCATCACCCACCCTCCCCTCCCTCCCAACCCCCATCAACCCTCAGTTTGTTCTCAGTTTTTAAGAGTCTCTTATGCTTTGGCTCTCTCTCCTTCTCTAACCTCTTTTTTTTTTTTTTTTCCTTCCCCTCCCCCATGGGTTTCTGTTAAGTTTCTCAGCATCCACCTAAGAGTGAAACCATATGGTATCTGTCTTTCTCTGTATGGCTTATTTCACTTAGCATCACACTCTCCAGTTCCATCCATGTTGCTACAAAGGGCCATATTTCATGCTTTCTCATTTTTATCTCAATGAGTTTTTGTTTTTAACTAACATAAACACACACTAAAAACACTCTTTTCTGCTGGTTGCTATGACACTTTGCATTCGAACTCAGAGTTCACTCTGTTGGCTTCATTTTGGTTAATTAGAACATTATCTCTGGGAGCACAGCTTTTGATTGGGGAAGGGTGAAAGAAGCAGGCTTGGAGACCAGGCTGTTGTATATGTACCGTATGTCAATTTTAAGATTTTTAAGATTTTTTTCTAATTATAATGTAGAATGTATTTATCATTGGTATGCTTGATATTTAAGTATTGTAACAAAAAATAAACAAGACATGTCCAAATAATTTCAATAATGTTTAACATTTTACCTGTGTGTTCTTTTACATGTTATGTATAATAATTCATGTATATTAGATTATGATCTCATTGTTTTAAAGAAAAACAAATTTTACTGCTGACCTCTAATAGCCTTTTTGTGAGCTTCTATTTTAAAAGAGCATTTAGTTTTCTATAAGAAAAAAACATTCTAAGGAAAAGAAAATCACATTGAAACTTATGATCTTACATTTTACTTTATTTTATTTATATTATTTTTTTTAAGTTTATTTTTGAGAGAGAGAGAGAGAGAGAGAGAGAGAGAGAGAGCATGAGCAGGCGAGGGTCAGAGAGAAAGGGAGACACAGAATTTGAGGGAAGCTCCAGGATCTGACTTGTCAGCATAGCACCTGACTTGGGCTTGAACTCATCAACTGTGAGATCATGACCTGAGCCAAAGTGGAATGCTTAACTCACTGAGCCACCAGGCACCCTGATCTTACATTTTAAATGAAATGCACATGATCCCAATACATAAAATAAAATTAGAATAAATCTGTTATTCATTATGAAATATTTTTCATTATGTATAATGTATATTTACAATATGTGAATTTTGTGTAATGTGGTGAAATTCCAAAAGGAACGGAAAAATCACATCAAAACTGAGCAAAATGCATTTATCTGAAAACTTATGATTCTTTTTTCTCTCTACTCAACAAAATGTTCCTTAGAGGACAGTATGATGACTATTGCTCAAGTATTATTTCCAGGAGCTTTGTAGAAGCTATTTTTACCATAAGGGTTTTAATTTACTTGTTGTGAACAGATTAAGTGCCCACTTTGCCTGTAGCCCTGCCTGAGGCCTGCAGGGGATTCCTTTTCCAAACCTCAATGAGTCTTTGTGGTAGAAGATATATTAGTTTTACATTTAAACCTTTTATATCAAGGCTTAAAATAAATTCCACACAGAAAGAGTAGTGAGATAAACTGTTATCAGAATACTAAGGAGCAAAAAGTCTCTTTCAACTTTTTATATAAACTTTTAAATAAAGTGGAGGTATCAGAAAACTTCAAATAGGAAGTTTCATTAATGTATATCTTTCCTGGTGCTTTGAAAGGCTGTTGTCAATTTTATCTCCTATTCCTTTGCTGGTCAATTTTTTTAGAAAATAAAACATTTGGGGGTGCCTGGGTGGCTCGGTCGGTTAAGCGTCCGACTTCGGCTCAGGTCATGATCTCACGGTCCGTGAGTTCGAGCCCTGCGTCGGGCTCTGTGCTGACAGCTCAGAGCCTGGAGTCTGTTTCAGATTCTGTGTCTCCCTCTCTCTGACCCTCCCCTGTTCATGCTCTGTCTCTCTCTGTCTCAAAAATAAATAAACGTTAAAAAAAAATTAAAAAAAAAAAAAGAAAATAAAACATTTGTCAGGGAATTTTAAAAATTGAATTTAAAAAATGGCTTAGTATACCAGATGTCATGCAAATTAGTTTCTGTTGTCAGTGTTACCCAATTCAAATGAATGAAGATGCATTTACCTAAATGGATTGATGAAGTTAAATTCCTATTTTGCCAACATAAGATATGGCCCAAAGGATAAGTTGGGTCTGCAAACATTTCTGGGATAACTATTTTTAATATATCACATATCAACTGGTCATATTTGATATCATTTAAATTAGCTAATTTAATAGCTAATTTTAAGATGTTCTTGTCACCTCTTTTTTAGTTCTTTCAGAGCATTAGGCAGCTGTGTTTCTCAAGATCTAAAGGTATGTTGTTGTGTTTTGATTGACTTTCGGAGAAAAAAATTCCAGTTTTCATGTGTCTCAGTGAAAGTTTGATGAAAGAATAAGATTAATCAATGGTATTTTTAAAATGAATAATTTTATTTAAATATTGGATGTCAAACTGCTTTGGGCAATGATTCTTTACCATGAAATCTACAAGCTAAGTATATGGATATGAGAATATTATGACCTGTTTTCCACTGAGTGCGTGGGCTATGACCCTATGCATCCCTGCTTTAGATTTTTTCCATTTATTTATCAAACACCATATAGTGTTCTGTGCCAAGCACTACTTTAAGTGTGTGATCAAATAGCAACACAAAATGCTGGTCTTGTGAGTAAAGTATAGTTATTGTTGTGGCTATATTACAGGTGAGAAAAATGAAGACAGAGAAGTTACATACCTTGCCCAAGGTCACACAACTGGTAACTTATGGGTCAGGATTTGAATGCAGGGAGTGTATCCTGAGAAGCCTACTGACTGGATTTTTTCTCTTTTCATCAGTATTCACCCATTCAGTGAGCCAATCCTCAGAACACTCTAAGGGCTCCATGAGGTCAAATAATTTTTAAATTATACTGTTATTCATCATTTTTTACTTTTATTCTTCAAAAATGTACTATGGAGTTTTCTAAGGGCGGCATGACATCTGATATAATAGGAGATTGATAGCAGAAGGGGAGAATTCAGTTGTGGTCTATGAAGCCAACATTAAAAAGTTTTGGCAAAATGTAAAAAATGGCACTCATTATCAGATTTTTTGTGTGTTTTGGAAGTAAAGTTATTTTTATAAAAATATATTACATGACAGATAATGGATTTATTACTATTACTTTACTAATGATTATTAATACATATTTCCAAAATTTATCATTTTTAATATCTAATGTGCAAATATATAACAATTATATATTTAACAATTATATATTTAACAATTATGTATATATCTATATCTATATCTATATCTATCTATATCTATATCTATAATCTCACACAAACAAAACCTCTTTGTGGTTCTCAAGTTTTAAGAGTATTAAGGAGTCCTGAAATAAAAATACTTAAGAATCTCTGCCTTTTAAACTTGTTTAAGCACTAAGTCATCTCATAAATTAATTACAACTTAGTTATTATTTTAACTCCATAATTAACATTTAATTTTAACATGAAACTTTAGAGCTTTAAGATTTAAAAAATTAAAATAAATAAAATAAATAAATAAAATGTAAATTGGAAAAAACCATGAAATACAATTGATGGGGCTCCTGCGTGGCTCAGTCAGTTGGGCATCTGGCTTTGGCTCAGGTCATGATCTCATGGTTCATGGGTTTGAGCCCTGCATTGGGCTCTGGGCTGACAGCTCAGAGCCTGGAGCCTGCTACAGATTCTGTTGTCTCCCTCTCTCTCTGCCCCTCCCCCACTTGCACATGACATCTTGTCTCTCTTTCTCTCTCTCCAAAATAAACGTTAAAAAAATTAAGAAAAAATGAAATACAGTTGAAAGTGCACACACAAAAACTCAGCTGAGATTTCAAAATCTTTTATTTCCTATGCACAATTATTGTGTGACTTAAATTTCTTCCCAGCAAAGGTGGCTTTTTATCACAGATGATTCTCTTAGAGACCTCACTCATCATGCTCTTTTTCACTTATGCTGAATTACTTACATATGATATGTGTAGCATAACATAATAGAAAAAGGGCAAGATATTGTATTGAGTAAAGTCTAAAGTAAATTTTGGCTCCACTACCTACCAGGCATGTGTCTTTGGCCAATGTGTTTGACCCTTCTGACCAATAGCAGTCTTTCTACAGATCTGGTGTGATGATTGTATGAAATATGAGTCATTTTATCCTAGCTAAGTATCAATCTCCTTATCAGTAAAATTATAATAAAGATTGTTTTCAAGCTTATTGCAGCTCTTCCATAAAGAGTGTTTTGAACAACTTTATTACTGAGAACGCATGAAATAATTGTTAGTGATTAAATTAGTTAACTACCATGTTGTAGACATTAATAAATAAGAGTTTCTTCCCTTCTCTCTCTTTGTTTTTACTACAACCAGATCTAAGTTTCATGACCTAAATTAAGTTCAATGTCTTCACTAAAGTCTACATTCTGCTTTGCCTTTCCTTCGCTAACTTTCAATATTGAAACACATTTATACTTATGAGCACATGTATATGTGCATAAAAGTGTAGCATTATTTATATACTTTTATGTTTACTTTGCCATAATGCAGTAACAAGTATATTTTAGAAGTATATTGTTAAATTTATAACAAACCAGTGTTTTTATATCTTCCTGGTAAATATTAAGCAACAAAATTCTTTATCCCCAATAATTGTTTTTTATCTTGAAGTCTAATTTGCATCTTATTAATTTTGACTCATACATTTTTTTGGACAGTGAATACATTTTAATATAACTGTCTTCTCTCTTGTAATCCTTGTGTTGTTGGTTAAATTTATTGTTTTAGAAGCCTACTTTAGTAAAATTCTTATCTCATATTATGTACTAAGGTCTTCTATTGTTTAAATTCAAGTAATGATTCAGTGGAAAAATATTTTGTGTATCCAATTTTCCTAGCTGTATTTGTTTCACAAGTTATAAGGGAAATAATAATATGGATGTAGTCATCATAATCTCCGGAAACTGTTCTTCATTTCTCTAGCGAAGGGAGGGACATAAATGCCAGAACAATCAAGGAAGAACTGATCCCAGCTTTCAGTTTCCACGTTTTATATGTCTTTGACCTGCATTCCCAATAGTCTCAGACTTTGTATAAATTGTGCTTTATTCAATGAAAGATTTGCAAAGTACTTGGTTTATCTAATAACATGTGTTACAATATATATTAATTATTTACTCAACACCTATCCTATTAATTTTTTCTAGTTTTATTTTGTATTATAGTAACAGTTGGCCAAAATAATATTTCATATTATGGTATCATTTCTGTTCCCTGCGGATTTAAATCACATTATTTTTTATCTTTCAAATATCTTTTCAACTATAGAGTTATATCTAGCTGATTGAGAAAATGGATTAAAATGTTGTAAGTAGTGATACCAAACAGATGAACATAAGGGAAGGGAAGCGAAAATATATAAAAACAGGGAGGGGGACAAAACCTAAGAAACTCTTAAATATGGAGAACAAACAGAGGGTTGGTGGAGGGGTTGTGGGAGGGAGGGAATGGGCTAAATGGATAAGGGGCATTAAGGAATCTACTCCTGAAATCATTGTTGCATTATATGCTAACTAACTTGGATGTAAATTTTAAAAATTTAAAAAATAGAAAACAAATAATAAAAATAAAATAAAATAATTTTAAATAAAAAATGTTATAAGTAGTGAATATAGAAACTTAATCCACTAAAATTGAATTCATAAAGGACTTTATATTCAACATTTTACATGATGAATGCTACATCACTTAAAAAAAATAAACAGGCTAGTATATGTAATTATCTTTTCAAGTAAAATTTGAATCGTAAAACAAAGGGAATCTCTGATATAAATGATGAGTCACAATCTTTACATTTTGAAGCTCATAGAATATTTCCACAATGTAACCACTTTCACTGTCCTCCTTTCAAAAACTATTTTTGAATAAAAAAAAAATAAAGCAGGCATAGAAGCACATATTTGTTTCAATATCAATAATGATGAAATAAGGTAAAGTATGTATGTGAAGGTAGACAGGAGACCAAGGGCAAACAGATCTTATAAACAGAGGTATAATTGTTAATAAAATATTAATTAAAATTTATAAATATTTATAAGATCTATGAGTATTATTATAAATTAGTTTGTATACACTTAATGTTACAAGTTATAAAGATGTTTGCTCAAAATAAAGCACAAAATCCTTTAATGTGTACATATTAGAGAATAGCGTAAATGCAATAGTGCTACCAAGGAGGTATTTTCTTTTACATTATACAGTTTTCTAAACACATTTTTCTTCTTTTGAATTTTACATAGAGATTTTTAAAAAGCTACAATTGTAAAATATACATGATAAATTAAATACTTTCCCTCAAAAATTATGAATTTACCAACATTGTAATATACTGATAGTCATAGAATTAATATATGCTGTAAAAATGATTCAGGATGAAATAAAAATCATTTCAAATTTATCTACAGAGGTTAAAGATACTTGTTGCAGATTTTTCAATTATTACAATTAAATAATTAGACGTTCAAAATACGTGTACTATTACCTGGGTTGTATTAATATATTTCCCTGATACTTGTATATTTGTCTGATTAAAAATGAAATTTCTAGGGGTGCCTGGGTGGCTCAGTTGGTTGAGCATCTGACTTCGGCTCAGGTCATGATCTCGTGGTTAATGAGTTCACACCCTGCATCAGGCTCTGTGCTGACAGCTCAGAGGCTGGAGCTTGCTTCAGATTCTGTGTCTCCCTCTCTCTGCCTCTCCCCCACTCACTCTCTGTCTCTCTCTGTCTCTGTCTCTGTCTCTCTCTAAAAAAATAAGTAACCATTAAAAAATATTTAAAAAATGAAATTTCTGGATCCAGATATGAAATCAAATGGGATTTTACATAAGACCCAGGCTTTCAAGGCCTGGGCAAAACACCAACAGTTTATAATTGTGTAGTTTTTCTGAAACCCAACGACAAAGAAGGAGGTCTCAAGCCAATGCCTAGTGTTAAGGATCAATGTTTGTTTTTTTTTGCCATTTTACACAGAAACCTGTACTCTAACGTCAAAAACAACAACATGATCAGCTTCTTTGACAGCTTGTGAGTACTTGTTAAATATAATTATATTTCTTCTTTTTTAAAGATTCTGACTTGTTAATATGCATTACACTCAGTGAATATTCATTAATTATGTCATTGCTATTATTTTACAAGCATCAAGCAGTTGTAGTCATGAAATATGACTAAATGGTAGATGGTAGATAGTTCACTCCTCAATGGAAGGCAATGTGCAAAATGATCTGAGTGTGAGAGACCTGGTGGTGTGGTGGTTATGAGTAGGGTGGGTGTGACTCATCTAAAAAGCCATTACCAGGCAACTCAAACAGATGGCTGTCTTGTGGCAATGCAGGTCCAGTATTGACATTGCCAGAGACTCTTATTTTTCAAGAGAGATGGAAAATCTGGATCTTAAATGAATCCCCTGCTTTTATATTTTGACCAAGAAACAAACAAACACACTAGTGTGAGCTGCAGCAGACACGCACCTTCCTTCAAGGCACCCAGTAGGGAGGGACATCTAGTTTAATGAACTGTTTACCATTGAGAGAACGTTAGCCAACATTACAAAGCTTGTAAGTGAAATATTAGAATATAGTTTTGCAACCTATATTTGGAATTTATGTGTCCAAAATTGTTTTATGACCTCTTTCCTCTTACAAACAAACAGCAACAAAAACCTACTTGCAGACTAGATTAAGCACTTTATTATTTTTAGACTTTCTCAGTCCTAAACTTTCAAACTCCTAAACCTTCCTTTGAGACTTCGGTTCTTGAGCTATAAAAGAAATATCATTTTGTTTCCTACTGAGGTCATAAAAGAGAGTTTTTTAATAGTGTAAGAATCTTTTTTTTTTTTTCCTAACCACTTCAGGGTGCTCCACTATTTATATTCTTTGGATATAGATCTTATTGATATAGAAATTCAGAGAGAGATAAGAGGAAGAAAGTTTTTTTTCACCCATAGGCTAGTATTATTTTTGTTTGTTTTAAAACTTAGTATTTCCACCAAGATGAATTCCATCCAAACTTTACATTTGTAGCCAAATATGCCTTGAAGATTTCGTGCCCATATTTATGGTTTATGTGGGTACAGAAGAATTTTTCTTTGTGAATAAGAGTTGAAAGGTGGCTTCCAGAGGATGTCCTCATGCATTTTCCAGTGTCTGATATATGACTCACTAGTGGAACTATGCTGGACTGAAATCGGGTTTTCTCAAACCTTGTCTCCTGCCTAGTATCTGGCTAAGGGTAATTTTTGCTCCAATTGTTCTTGATCAGGTGAAATTTCTTCTTTTATTGAATATAGGGCTAGACTCTGTTTCAGGGGCTCTTCTTGTCTTTTATATTAGGGAACTGAACATTCTACTGAGCTGTACTGTGTTATGTTTGATCACACGTAGAGGTAGAGCCATTCATGTTTGACAGAATGGACAGCACATAACTCTGGAGCCTTATAAAGCTCAGGGGTTGATTCTTTTAGTCAGTGGAGCTTATGCCTCAAGAGACTGAGCAAATGGGAGTGAAGGGTGGTGCGGATAAGCCAATAAACAGACATCTCCATATATTTCCTAGTAATCCAAACTGCGGTCCACCAGAATGAAGAATGCGTGTGTCAGCAATTATGTTTTTTTTTAAATTTTTTTTAACATTTATTTATTTTTGAGACAGAGAGACAGAGCATGAACGGGGGAGGGGCAGAGAGAGAGGGAGACACAGAATCTGAAACAGACTCCAGGCTCTGAGCCGTCAGCACAGAGCCCGACGCGGGGCTCGAACTTACGGACCGCGAGATCATGACCCGAGCCGAAGTCAGCCGCTTAACCGACTGAGCCACCCAGGCGCCCCTTGCAATTATGTTTTTTGAATCGCAGTATTTCTGGTTGCAGTAGTTACCAGAAGCCCTACAATATTTCTGTATTGACTAAATATTGACTATTTTCTTTATACTAAAGTTATAAAATTTTTAAAAATCACTTATCAGTGTTTTGACAGAAAATAGTTAGGGTATTGTAAACGAGTAGTAGTCTGGTACCATCTTTATACAGAACTTAAATTATTATATTTCAAAATTTACAGTGTGATACCTTTTTCTAAGAGAAAATTACACTTATACACAGTGATAAAAATTATTAACAACCAATACACATTGGGATAGAGGGAACATGCATAGCTGAAATTCATGAAAACCATAATGATTATAGTATAGTTGTAAAAAAAAAAATTAGCTTTCCTCTCACTAAGCCATTACCAAAGGGGAAATTGCTATAATCTGTATGCTATGGACTCCCAGCAGGTCCTTGCTGACTCAGTGACTGACTAACAAGTAGACTAATTTAACTATAATATCTTCTGTTCATCCTTCATTAGTGGTGTGAAAGATCATTGAAAAGGCCAAAAGTCAGGCAAAAAGAGAGAGAAATAACAATATCTTGATAGTCTATTGAACTGGAGAATTTTGAATACCTAGAGTTTGGGTTTTAACCTAACTAGTAATCTAAGTGGTTATATCCAAGTCCAATTAAGTAACTAAATCTGGGCAAATAAACAAAAGAACTATACCATTTCAGGACACATTTCTTCAATCTTTATCTACTTAGAACTCCAGAGAAATAATATTGCAACAGTGCACATGGAGGTATTACAAATCTATTGGCAGACTAACTAATTGTCAAATTATCATCATTTCTAATTGTGCCATGACATATGGATGGGGGACCAAAGTATACTTGGTAAATTTATAGAAAAAGATAAATTTTTATAGAAAATTTTATATTCATAGACAATTTTATAGGAAATGATTTTAATTTCCTCTTTGAAACAAAAAACATGTTGTGAAATATTAAATGAAATGACAAAGAGAATTTTAAATCTTGCAGTGTGAAAAAAGAAATTGTTCCTAAGGCTTTTTAGTCTAAAGATGGAAACCAGACTTGTTTACACTTCTTGGATGTGAAATTCTAATGAGTAATGACAACAGCTTCTAGGCAGATGACTCAAGTCTGTTAAGAATGCTTGTGTCATACAGATAAAAAGGAAAGAGGACAACCATAATTAGGAAGGCCATTCTGATCACTGGTTTGAAGATCAGCAGTACTTATTCCTTGGTCTTGGGATCAATGATTCCAAGACAAGTTGACTACTGAGACTACATGTGTTGTCAGACTAATTGGAGAATTTGGCACTGATGCAGTAAATGCAATTGAACTAGAGCAGCTTTAAAATGTCAACACTTCTGTGAAAGAGAGTTTGGGTTAAAAGGGAAAAAAAAGTACCTCACAGTAGATAAATCAGAAATATAACAATTGTACGGGTGATGCACTATACATTACAGTTAATGGATGAGTGAGCAGTGTACAGGTTGGAGGATCCTGATTACATTACCGAATTTTTCTGAGATTATTGTCTCACCTACAAAAAAGAGAAAGAGTGTTTTTCTCCCCAGGTTTAGAATGGGGATCATTTTCTTGAAGGTTAGCAAAATTATAAATTGCTATTCCAATGAGATTTTTTATAGGTTACATAGGCTTTTTGCCTAGGAAGTGCTGTATGAGACGTTCTAACTTCACTCCAAAAGATTTTCTTAGCTCTTTTATAGAGTAGAATGCTCCCATGTGTACTCGTGGCCTTTGTGGCTAATTTTTCAGAAATCTAGTAGATAGGATTCTAGGAGTTTATTAAATAAGGTTTGGGAAATGTAGAGATAGACATATGTAAAAGGGTTTCTTTATTTCAGGACTTCTCAGAGACTTCAATATGCCAATGTGCTTTGTGACTTCCCAAGCACTTGTGGGAAAAAGAATCTGTTGGATCTCAAATATGTCATTCTATTGACAATTTTTCTGTGTGCAGAGATTTTTAGTTTAATGTCCTCCCACTTGCCTGTTTTTTACTTTTGTTGCTTATGTTTTTGGTGTCTATACAAGAAATCATTTCCTTGACCAATGTCATGAAGCTTTCCCCCATATCTTCTTGGAGTTTTGTGGTTTGGGGTCTTATGTTTACATTTATAATCTATTTTAAGTTGATGTTTATGTATGGTATAATGTAAAGATCCAATTTCATTCTTTATTATATGAATATGCATTTTATCCAACACAATTTTTTTGAAGATACTATACTTTCCCCATTGTTTATTTCTGACACACTTGTTGAATATTGGTTGACAGCACAAATGTGGGTTTACTTCAAAAAACAAAAGATAATAAGAATTTGTGAGGAGGTGAAGAAATTGAAACTTTTGTGTACCTTTGGTAGGAATGCTGAATGATGTAGCTACTACAGAAAACATACGGAGGTTTCTCCAAAAAAAAAAAAAAAAAAAAAAGTCTGCCATGTAATCCAACAATTCCATTTCTGAGTATATATCCAAAATAACTGAAATCAGGATCTCAAAGGGATAGCTGCATTTTCATGTTCAATACAGTATTACTCACAATAGCCAAGATATAGGAGCAACATATATGTGTCCATCAGTAGGTGAATGGATTTAATAATGTGGTATATACACACAATGGAATGTCATTCAGTCTTTAAAAAGGAGAAAATTCTGCCATATATGACAACATGAATGAACCTGGAGAACATTATGCTAAATGAAATAAGCCAATTACAGAAAAGTAAATGCAGCATGATTCCACTTCTATGACATATCTAAAATAATCAAATTCATAGAAACAGAGAATAGAATGGTGGTTTTAGGAGTGGGGAAAGGGAAATAGGGAGTTGCTATTCATTGGGCATAAAGTATCATTTATACAAGATTGATACATTCTATAGATCTCCTGTACAACCTTGTGTGTATAGATCACAATACTTTTATGTGCATTTAAAATTTAAGAGAGTAGATTCCATGTTAAGTGTTCTTTCCCAATAAAAAAGTTACTATTTTTGTTAATTTTTAGAAACAAGACTATGGCAAAATTGTGGAGAAAATAGTTTGCCTGAATTTTCTTTACTAGATACATAACTTTAACAACACGTTAGCCAATGAGTGAGTCTTAATACCAACACTATGACTGAACTTGCTTTCCTTAGGTAATACTTCCTATGCTAGAACCCTCAAATTTAACTTCCTCGGGGCCCAGTTTCTGCCAGATGATGAATTAACCTATGTATAATGAGTTCATGTGCTTCTCTTTCTGAATGAAATAGGTACTGTATCATTATTGTTTCAGGAGTTTCTTATTCAAAATGGTGCTATTGGTAAAAATTCTAGGATTGTAGATTAATTTTAAGGTATGAAGTTTCTTTTTTCATCTCTAATTCAACAAAGTGACACATCGATAGTAAATACTATGTGCCAGATATTAGTAATATAGAGGAGAATAATAACACTCTAGCAGTAGCTGCCTGCTGAATGGGGTACAGATGAAACAGAAAATAAAGACACATAAGAGTCAGTTTTTTTGTTTTTTAATTTTTTTTTTCAACGTTTATTTATTTTTGGGACAGAGAGAGACAGAGCATGAGCGGGGGAGGGGCAGAGAGAGAGGGAGACACAGAATCGGAAACAGGCTCCAGGCTCTGAGCCATCAGCCCAGAGCCTGACGCGGGGCTCGAACTCCCGGACCGCGAGATCGTGACCTGGCTGAAGTCGGACGCTTAACCGACTGCGCCACCCAGGCGCCCCGTATCAAAAAGTCTATTATTGTGATTATTTGATATGCAATATTTCAATGAAACTGAAAAACTGAAAAATGTTTTGTTTTTTTTTTTTCCTTACCAAATTACAATCTAGATTTGAAATGGACACTAATTGTGCCTAGTGAGACTACTTTCCCCTTAAAACAAGAATCTACAGGGGTGCCTGGTGGGCTCAGTTGGTTAAGCATCTGACATAAGCTCAGGTCATGATCTCACAGTTAGTGGGTTTAAGCCCTGCATTGAGCTCTGTGCTGACAACTCCAAGCCTGCAGCCTGCTTCGAATTCTGTGTCTTCCTCTCTCTCTCTCTCTCTCAAAAATAAATAAATAAATAAATAAATAAATAAATAAATAAATAAATAAATAAATAAATAAATTTTTTAAAAAAATCTACTTTATCTCATACATTAAAAACAGTTATGTATGTTGCCTTTACTTAAATATTACTGAGAAGAGGCAGAATTGTTAGAGAATTGTTAAGTACATGGGGATAAATATCTATCTCCTTGATTTATCTATACATTTATTCTACTTTTGCACTCTGGAGTAAAAAGAGAAGTCTACTTCTTTCACATGACAGCCCTTCAAATCCATCTACACTTTGATGTTGGGATCAATGACTCTAAGACAACTTGAACAACAAGACTACATGTGTTGTCAAGTAATCAGAGAAATAGTTATTGGTTCACTGCATGCTAATAAACTTGAGTAATGTATGAAAATTAAGACTGAGATTATGTCTCTCCCTCACCCGAATGGTTCTCTTCTCTTTGCTAAATGATTCTAATTCCGACAACCTTTATTTATAGGACACAGCTGACAGTCCTGTCATCATTCTTTATTACCTTCCTGATTCCAGTACTTAGTACAATTTTTAGTAATCTTATTAAAGTGTGCTACCCAGACTCACAGGTATGGTCAGTTGTAGACAAACAAGAATGATCCAGATTGCCTCCATCAAGGTCATGTGAGTCTTATTGTCATGTAGTGAGATAAAAACCATGATAACTTTTTTACATAAACTATTTATCAACCCAGAAATTAGGCAACTCACTCATCTTGGATGGAAGATACATTTGTTCAGGTTTATACATATGATTTCACTGTTCATTTCATATTAGTTTTCTATTTGATAAAGATATTAACATTAATCATTTCATTGACTAAGATAACCAACTCAATTTCACCTGCAAATTTTAATCATGTTTTGTGTGTAATCATCTAAGTTAAACATATAGTGAATATCATATGGCCCTTTGAGTCTTCTCTTGCATCTTTACTAGATGCTGTCTCTAGTATCTTTTCTCTAGCTTGACTTCACTATAATAATAAACTTTAAAAACTTTAATCACACATATAGTTATAGTTTGAACTATTTGTCATCAAGATTTTGTTATTCAATCAGTCCCTTGAAGATATTATGAGAAATTGTGTCTAGTGGCTTCCTGAAATCAAGATAGAATAAAACTATGTTATTTTCCTTAAATCTGAAACAAACTGTTGAAACTAATCTGCCTTAAGGCTGACAAAAAAGCAAAAAAGGATAAAATACTCAGGCCTAAACAAACAAAAACAAACAAGCAAACAAACCCAAAGACAAAACAAAACAAAACAAAACAAAACAAAACAAAACAAAACAAAACAGACGTTATGTTGGCATAAACTGATTTCTTCAAATTTGTCCCTGGGCCTCACCCTCACCCTGTTATTTAATGCACCTTGTTCTATCATGGTTCTTGATACTTGGCTTTATTAACCACATCTGATCAGTTCTTCATTTTACCCCCAGTAATATCCCATTTCATTTTCTTCCTACTTGTCTTCTTCTTCTGGTTTTCCAGTATGTGAACAGATTGAGTTCTAAGATTAGAACTGGTTCTAAGGTCTCCCATGATGACCTTCCAGTAAAATATTATCTTTTGGCTGACTTCAACTACAAAATATTTGATTCTGATTACCATTTCCCAAACTTCTTCTTGCTGAATTCTAAACTTCAATGGTTATGATTATATATGGTGTACTTAAATTTTTATTTTGATATACTTTTATTTTTTATTTTCTATAATTAATTTATTTTTTGTATTTTACATTCAAGTTAGTTATCACATGGTGCAACAATGATTTCAGGAGTAGATTCCTTAATGCCCCTTACCCATTTAGTCCATCCCCCCTCCTGCAGCCCCTCCAGTAACCCTGTGTTTGTTGTCTGTATATGCGTTTCTTATGTTTTGTGCCCCTCCCTGATTTTATATGATTTTTTGTTTCCCTTGCCTTATTTTCAGCTATTTTGTATCTTAAAGTCCTCATATGAGTGAAGTCATATGGTATCTGTCTTTCTCTGACTGACTAATTTCACTTAGCATAATACCCTCCAGTTCCAACCACATAGTTGCAAATGGCAAGATTTCATTCTTTTTGATTGCTGAGTAATACTCCATTGTATATATATGCCACATTTTCTTTATCCATTCATCCATCGATGGATGTTTGGGCTCTTTCCATACTTTGGCTATTGTTGATAGTGCTGCCAGAAACATGGGGGTGCATGTGTCTCTTCAAAACAGCACACCTGTATCCCGTGGATAAATGCCTAGTAGTGCAATTGCTGGGTCATAGGATAGTTCTATTTTTAGTTTTTTTGAGGAGCCTCCATACTGTTTTCCAGAGTGGCTGTGCCAGTTTGCATTTACAACAGCAGTGCAAAAGAGGTCCTCTTTCTCCTCAGTCTTGCCAGTATCTATTGTTGCCTGAGTTGTTCATGTTAGCCATTCTGACAGGTGTGAGGTGGTATCTCATTGTGGTTTTGATTTGTATTTCCGGGATGATGAGGGCTGTTGAGCATTTTTTCACATGTCGGTTGGCCATCTGGATGTCTCCTTTGGAGAAGTGTCTATTCATGTCTTTTGCCCATTTCTAAACCAGATTATTTTTTTTGGGGGGGGTGTTGAGTTTGATAATTTCTTTATAATTTTGGATATTAACCCTTTATGTGTAATGTCATTTGCAAATATCTTTTCCCATTCTGTCAGTTGCCTTTTAGTTTTGCTGATTGTTTCCCTCGGTGTGCAGAAGATTTTTATTTTGATGAGTTCCCAATAGTTCATTTTTGCTTTTGCTTCCCTTGCCTACGGAGACATGTTGAGTAAGAAGTTGCTGCAGCCGAGGTCAGAGAGGTTTTTGCCTGCTTTCTCCTCAAGGATTTTGATGGCTTCCTGTCTTATGTTTAGGTCTTTCATCCATTTTGAGTTTATTTTTGTATTTGGTGTAAGAAAGTGGTCCAGATTCATTTTTCTGCATGTCGCTGTCCAGTTTTCCCAGCACCACTTGCTGAAGAGACTGTATTTTTTCCACTGGATATTCTTTCTTGCTTTGTCAAAGATTAGTTGGCCATACTTATTTTTGAGACACAGAGAGAGAGAGAGCATGGGAGGAAGAAGGATAGAGAGAGAGGGAGACACAGAATCCGAAGCAGGCTCCAGGCTCTGAGCTATCAACACAGAGTCTGACGTGGGGCTTGAACCCATCAAATGTGAGATCATAACCTAGGCTGAAGTTGGATGTCCAACCAACTGAGCCACTCAGGAACCCCTCCCCCTTTTAAAAATAATTTCTTTAACATTTTTATTTATTTTTGAGAGACAGAGAGGGACAGAGTGTGAACAGAGGAGGGGCAGAAAGAGAGGGAGACACAGAATTAATTTTGTAAGCCACGTTTAGAAATAGAAAATGAATTAGGAGAAATTCAACATTTTCTACAAATATTGCTTAGTAAGTTATAATGTTCCTTCACATAATCCCTTTAAGTGGGTTTTCAGGATTTTCCCCGATGATAAGTTTAAAGGCATGAAGTTCATAAGTTTAAGCAAAAGCCTTCATAGATATTACATAGATAATATAATAAAAAGAGATATTAGGCTAAGCAGAAAACTATAGATTGCTAGGTCATTTATAAAGGAGAGAAAATACAATGGCAAACTCAAATGTTTTCATATATGCAGACATTTTACATGTATTCACTACTCATGTATTCACTACTCAGGTCCATGTTTTAACTACTAAAAAATGGCAAATCACCCACTACTTGCAGAAGAGCAAATGCAGGAAAATAAATATTTAATGAAAGGTGTGTCCATTTTCTATTTTTGAAAATCAAAAGCATTTTCAATATATCCATATTGAAAAAGCACTTATTGCATTTCACTGTACTAAAATTACAAAGTCTGAATCTTCAATTATTCAAAGAGAACAAATTAAGTTGAAGACGTCCACTTGGTAGCAGATATTTGTTATTAGCAGTAGACTTTTCCACTCATGTTATGCTTATGAAACTGTCCACCCATGTTCACCTTCTGATAGGGGCCCAGATGCAGCCATTTGTTTTTCTACGTTTTTTTTCTTTTTCTTTCTCTACTTCCTTAGCCTGAATATCCAAAATATCCCAACATGCAGCCTCCTCCTGTCTTCTCTCTGCAGCCTCTGCAAACTTTGCTCTTTTTTCTTTCAGATCTGACCAGGGAGGTGCAGACTCCCAGGACAGGGAAAACACAGCCCCATCTGAAAAGTGGCTGGGGATCCCATACTAGGCCCATGACTGACCATAATAAAACTTGGGGAAGTTTTATTAAAACTCATTACATTCCATTGTCAATACTTTCCATATTAAGGGGAAAAAAAACCTTAAAAATGGTTTGAACATAAAATATACTAAAATTAAATCAGTTAAAAAACAATTTTGGGAATAATAGTTTTCTTACATGGTAAAGATTATATGAGGAAAAAGGAATCTGAATTTGAATTTCAAGTCAATATTGGGTGACATTTCACTTTTTAATTTTTTTATTGTGTATAATAACCTTGATTATCAAGAATATATTAGCAAATCAGTTTGACTTTTTCTCTACAGAAAAAAGCATTTAATGATAATGCCAGTATTAAAGTCTATGAGCATTTTGAGACTTAATCAAAATGTCATGAAATATATTTTCATTACTCTACATGTACTTACACAAGGGATTTTAAAGTTTGATTGAATTCATTAATGCTATTTTAGAGAGTTCCAACATACTAACTACTTAAAATAATGTTAACATGTTAAATATTTCTTTTTAATATGTGTTTATAGTAATTATGAGCATTATAGGACATTCTAGAATAAAATTATGGTATGAAAGTGTTACAGACAGACAACACTAATTGCACATAGTGTGGATATAAAGTAAGCTTTATTGGGGAAAAACTGACATGAAGTTTAAGTACAAGGACATCATAACCTCAAAAGATTAACCCTGAGCCCACAGTTTAGGCTTACTATAGATGGACTGTATCCACCATGGCCAACTTTTAAGTAAAGATGCACCCTTTATTAATTACTTATAATTAATTAGTTATATTTATTGGGCCAACTTGTAAGAAACAGTTGTATAAACATGTAAAATTAGAAGTTCTCTGGTTGAAAAGGAGGCCTGGTAGAAATTAGAAATGTCCAACAGCAGTTTCTGGTATTAAACTATTCTAGTGCCAACTCAAACCTACCAAGTCAGCTCTTTACTGATCTACAAAAAGAAGGGAAGAAATTAGCCACCAACATAATCCAGATCCATCTCTTCCTAGTGTAGCCCTCATGGGAACTCACTTATGGAACTATTTCATTTTCTCCCTTTTATCTCTGTTTCACTTCGGATCATAGAGATAATTGAGATATTTTCTGGGATGTGAGAGTAAATAGGTGTTATATAATGGCATCAGAAGGGAAGTGACATAGCCAACATTATGAGGAAGTTACTTTATGAGCTACTACCTGGGAAAATCATGGGAGGTTGATTGGAGCTTTCAGTCCCTGTCTGTTAAAAGGGAGAGACAGATTTACCACACTCCCCTGGTCTCCTAACTCTTTCCAAGATTGACTGCCATGGCTTCTCATGGGTAAGACAGACTGTTCCTATTCCCTTTTTTTGGAGTGATAAGTTTCATAGAAACCCAATAATTATCTTTTTGTCACGATGAATAACAGCTGGAGGCAGAGTACAGTGGCTGTGGAATCATCTGAAAAAGCCTGTGTCCTTGTTCATGTTCATCAGGTATCTGTCATCTGAGCAACATTATCTACCTATTTGCTGAGGTCAAAAAAGGTAGTATAAAAGTGCAAGAATCACTTTAATTAATTGTTTCCACTCACAATCTTTTTATCCCTGACTCTTGGATGCATAAAAAGGCTGCCATGTGTGTATGTTCATGTCCACTTAAAATTTTTTTAATGTTTATTTTATTTATTTTGAGAGAGAGAGAGAGAGAGAGAGAGAGAGATTGAGAGAGAGAGAGAGAGATAGTGTAAGCAGGGGAGGGGCAGAGACAGAGGGAGATAGAGAGTCCCAAGCAGGCTCCTTGCCTTCAGTGCAGAGCCTGGTGCTGGGCTCAAACTCATGAATCATGAGATCATGAACTGAGCCAAAATCGAGTCAGACACTTAACTGATTAAGCCACCCAGGCACCCCCCATGTGTCACTTTACTAGAATGGGACTAGCTGGTCCTATAGAAGTTATCGTTGAGAAGGCTGTCACAGTGGCAATTACATAAGTCAGAAAAATTTCACACTGGTCATTCTAATCCTTTCTGGTGGTTCCATTATTATGATGGGTCACAACATGGGTTTAGTGGGCTGTAGAATAGATGATGGCTAACATGCTTAGTTGGCTTTGTAAGTCCAGGTGGTTTCTCTAGATGTGTCATTCACATAGGCATTTATAAGTGTTATGTGAAGATCAAATTTATGTATAAGCTGTTGTATGTGTTTCTAGAAGGTAGCAACGCTTTAACTAATTCAGTTCTGAATACAGACCAATACTCCTACTCAAATAGGCCATTAGTGACTCCTCCCTTCCCTCGTTCTCCCAAAAATCCTGAAAAAAGACTTACTTTAAGGGAGGTATGCTCTATAGCAGTAGTTCTCAACTGGAGGTTATTTTCCCTGCAGGACATGTGTGGCAATGTCTGGAGACATTTTTAATTGTCACATCTGGCAGTGGTAGGGGATGCTATTGGTACCTGGTAACTAGAGGCCAGAGAAGCTACTAATCATACTACAATGTCCATAATAGCCCCCAAAGAAACAATGATCTGATCTAAAATTTCAATAGTGCCCATGTTGAATAACTCTACCCTATCTTTAGGAAGATAATTAGAAGAAAATGCACTTAATAGATTGGGGTATCAACAATTTATCATCATTAGGATGATTGGTTATAGTATTCTACTGGTTTTATCACAACTTTAGAGGTGGGCTATTATATCAGTTAACCATGATACCAATTTAGGTGCTGAGTATCATAAGCAATATCTTCGTGAATCAATTTTTTAAAATTATCACTATATTACAAAGGCCTTCCCAGTGTATAATTGGAAATGGCTGTTTATAGTCTTGGGACTATAAGGTTTGCACTTCATTGGAGTTATAGCTTCCATTTCATAATGGAACTATATGAAACTTGTCTTACTTTATGGGCATTTATTTCTGAAAAGACCTGTGGCAGAATGAGAATGTTTGAGTAACGACTTTTCTTTCTGTGAGATGATCTCTATCAAGTAGGTCCAAGCTAGCAGTAATTGCTCAGAAACAGTTCACATATTTAGGAAGCTCAGAAAACACAAAAGAGATTAATTAAAAAGAAAATCATACCAAATCACACTTTGTTCCAATTGCTAAAAACTATATGTGAAAAGAAATCTCAAAAGTAACCCAAGATAAAAAGATTATCACATACAGAAGAAAAAGAAAAAAAGAAAAGAAAAAGAATAGGTGACTTAGGAACAAAGGACAAAAGGAAATGGACAGAAAACCTAAATTGCTAAAAGATAAAATAAAAACAAAAACTATTAATAAAGAATTCTCTAACCAGTGAATATATACTTCAAAGTGAAGGTGGGGGAAAAAAACACACTTTAGGATAAGTCAAAATTTATATTATTTATTTATTAATTTATTATTTATTTATTTATTATTTTGAGAGAGGGAGAGAGAGTAAATGCAAATAGGGGAGGGTCAGACAGAGAGATGGAGAGAGAGAGAATCCTAAGTAGGCCCCATGCTGTCAGGGCAGAGTCTCATGTAGGGCTCAATCCCACAATACCTGAGATCATGACCTGAGCCAAAATCAAGAGTTGGATGCTTAACCTACTGAGCCACTCAGTTTCCCCTAAGATAAGTGAAATGTTATGCTAATTACAAAAGATTAATTTGAAATTTAGGGACATAAGTGGGTTGAAAATGAGAAGATGGAAAAGATATAATCCACAGCACAATTTCTACAAAATCTGAATGCTATCAATCCATTTAACCTAATTGACATTTATAAAGTCCTCCCTCAACAAACATTAAATGATTGAAGTCATACAGAGTATGATCTGTAACCACACTGGATGAAATTAGTAAACAGTAACAATGAGGTATCTAGAAAATCCCCAAAGGATTTAAACTGAGTGACAGACCTCAAATTAACTCCTGGATTAAAGATGGAAACACCAAGGAAATTATGAAATATTCAGAACTGAATGCTTATGAAAGTAAAACTGAATTTTGTCAAACAGCTAACGAAGGAACTACACATTTCTTTTTGTTTCTATTAGAAAAAAAAGCATCAGTGTACTCCAAAGTGTAGATATCACTGTAGCAGATTGTCTGAACATCGGCCAGCACTACATACTGCACTTAGGTTTATCTACTGTTTTGGTGATGTGTCACTAATGAGTTCAGGAGCGTAAAGTCATACAACAGGGCTTGTTAGATGAAGGGAAGCTGGTTTTGGTTTTCCTCACCGAGTAAGTGATACAAGACATAGAGCATTAGCAATGTCCAAGGCTACATAGCAAGTTCCAGCCATTGCAGGCAAACGGTCCTAATTCTCAGTTATAAAGGAGCAATGGTGGCCATATTCCTACTGAAGCCCTGTTAGTCCTCAGTAGGACTTCCACTGGCCAGACTGGGCTCTGAAGCTGGAGATAGCATTGCACAGAACTTTCTCCTATTCTGAATTTTGTGGATGAAGACCTAAATTAGTTACTAGAGCTGCCATACCAAAATACCACACACTGATTGGTTTAAACAACAAACATTTATTTTCTCACAGTTCTAGAAGCTAGAAATACAAGATCCAGGTGTTGGAAGGGTTAGTTTCTTTTGAAGAAAGGCTCCATGACTTTCCTCTAGCTTTTGGTGAGTTGGTGAAAAGTTTTGAGGTTCCCTGACTTGCAAAAGCATTATGCATTCATCTTCACATGGTGTTCTCCCTGTGTGCCTATGTCCAAATTTCCTCCTTTTAAAATGGCACCAGTCATATTGAGTTTGGGTCTCACTAATTATTTCATTTTAACTTGATTACCTCTGAAAGACTCCATCTGCAGGTTGGATTTCATTCTGAGGTACTGGAAGTTAGAACTTCAATATATAAATTTGTGTGAGAATTCAAATTTGTGTGGTAAATTCAACCCAAAATGAGACCATTACATTTTCTTCTGGAATGAGACGTTGTTATAACTGTCAATATTAGCGAACTTTATGAACACAAACCACTTAGTTTCATAAATTTTCCAACTTTCATAGCTGCCAAAAACAGAACCTATAAGGCTTGTAGCAAAGCAACATGTCCATGCAATCTTGCACCTAGACTATTTATATGATTTCAGTACTTAACAAAAGAAAGACAAAGACAATCCTCACACAAGAGTAAACTAGGAACCATGTAAGTCCCAATATCGAGTTACTTTAGGAATATTTCGGACATCCCCCTCTCCCCTGAAAGGAAAAACCGAGATCTATCCCCTGACCTGGTTCTTGTCTCTGCCTCATTTATCCTGTTAATTCTCCAGAATCGAGGGGAAGGGTTGACTTACGTAATTGTTGCTCCATAGTATGATAGGGAAAGATAGGGTAGAGTAGGCAGAAAGGGAGAGGCTAGGGCTTGAAAGTCCCTGGGAGCAAAACCACATATTTTTTTTTTTAATTTTTTTTTTTCAACGTTTATTTATTTTTGGGACAGAGAGAGACAGAGCATGAACGGGGGAGGGGCAGAGAGAGAGGGAGACACAGAATTGGAAACAGGCTCCAGGCTCTGAGCTGTCAGCACAGAGCCTGACGCGGGGCTCGAACTCACGGACGGCAAGATCGTGACCTGGCTGAAGTCGGACGCTTAACCGACTGCGCCACCCAGGCGCCCCAAAACCACATATTTTAAAACATTGCTGGGAACTTCTGAGTAAAACTCGCTCAGGTCTGACCATGGAGAAAACTCCCTCAGGTCTGACCATGAGATAAGCTTCCTCAGAAATAAAGCTTTTCTTAAGAATGTAACAAGCGTTATCTACTGCTCCCTCATGTTTCCCACAGAAATAAATAACCCAGCACCTACAGTTATCAGGCCCACAAAGGGGGAAAAAGAGGGAACAGACCAAAACCCTATAAAATAAAGTCCCTTGCCCATAGTTGGGGTTATTCATTTTCAAATACACCCTCTCTGTAAAGAGAGCCTTCCTACTATTCTTACTTTCTAATCTTATACTCTAATAAACTTTTTCTTGCTGCTCATTTTATTTTGCGTCCACCTCTTCATTCTTCTAAGCGGGGAGACAACGAACTCCAGGTATTGAGGTAAAAAATCCTTCAACCAAATCCATTCTGAATTTTCGCATCAGATCATCAGCTTGGTTGTGCATTGAATCCTCATATCTGTGAGTCTGTTGGTCCCTTTGATCTTATCCTTCCCTCAGACTTATGTCATAAAGTGCATGTGTTTTGCAGGGTTTTTCTGAGTCTAAATTATCCAGCCTCCTTTTTCTCTGTTACTCATTTTACTACCCTAGGTTTTCCTTTAGTAGCAAATCAACCATTCTTTTAAGATCTGAGTGTTTTAGGGACATTATTTGCTTTACATTTTTTTTATGCTCTTTCAAATTGCCTATTGTTTGGGGGTTTTGGTGAGGGACAGACTGCTGCTGCTTTGTCACCCTTAGGGTCTGGAGCAAACCTTTCTGAAGGTTTGATGGCCCTATGTTAGCACATCCTATTGCTTCCATACTTGCTCTGGGGCTGGGAGCCACCACACCTATGCTCTCTGTATAGGGTTTGGAACAATTTTCTCAGTGGCCCTTTTGGAAGATGCTGAGCTGGGCCACTTCATAACCATCCTACCACTTGGATACTTGCAGAACTTGGCCACCAGCATTCCATATGACCTGCAAATGTCCCTAGAAGGGGTGTTTCACACTATGGTGTAATCTGTGGGGGCTGGACAGATACTATTTTAAAATCCAAAAGCATTGATACCACTGGAGTGCATCCTTTTATGGCCAATACCCACCCTATACGGTAGTTACAGATACTCAGATGTTACCGACTGAATGTTGTGTTCCCTCAAAGTCCTTGAGTTGAAATTCTAACCTCTAGCATGATGGTATTAGGGGCCTTGGGGGAGTGATTAGGTCATGAGGATGGAGCCCTCATGAATGAGATTAATGCCCTTACGAAAGAACTCCAGGGAGTTCTCTCTTTTTTCCATGGGAGGATACAGCAGGAAGGTGGCTTCTCTCATAGCAGTTTTCTCACCAGACACTGACTCTTTTAGTACTGTGATCTTGGATTTTCCAGCCTCCAGAACTGTGAGAAATAAATATTTATTATTTAAGCCACTTAGTCTATGGTGTTTTAGTTATGGCAGCCCAAACGAACCAATAGTCACCACTAAAGCCATCTGTGCAAATAAGATTTGATGTAAGTAAGCAAATAAGCCAGATGTAAAATAAGATTTACTGGGAAAAATTTTACTAGCACAGAGGTAATGAAGCACCTAATTTAGCAAACTTATACTTTGACACAGCTTATTCCAGAGATTGACGGACTATCTGCATTAAAGTCAAACTTTTCAGCTAAGAGGAATCCTTCTCCATAATTCTCACCATATTTATAGGAACAGTGGATGAGAAACTTCTACGTGACTACATAACAATAGAGGCTCCCTGGTAGAGGAGGGAGCCTTTTCAACAAAGAACCTCTAAAATTAGCAGCTAGATTCAGGCTGTGCTACTGAGCTAACTGGGACCAGCTGAACCAACTTTCTACTAAGTACTAAAAAGTTTTAGTGTGTGTGGAGGAGGAGGAGGCAGGGAATGAGGGTTCATTACATTCAGATCTGTCTTTTCTCAAAAAGCTATAGAACTAAAATACATTAAGAGGAATAACAATTTTTTTGCAATGTATATATGTTAAACATCTTTAAAAAAGAAATATCGGTATCAGCACTAATATGGTATTTGTTGATCAGTTTCTTCGTCAGGTACAATCAAGCAATTTTACTTGACTGTCAAGCAGCTCTGCTTTCAGAACAATGGAATATCATAGTTGAATTCAATTTAATCAGATACTGACACCTTTTCTGTTATAATGGTCTAATTGTTTAAAGAGCAGCATCAGAAGAGACATGTGGGTTTGTGGAAATATAGAATAATAGTTTTTAAAGGTCCGCTTGTCATTTTAAATTGCCCTGAAGAATCAGGGTAAGAAATTAAAAATAAAGTATTTTGATGCCAGTAGGAGAATTTAGAACATTTTGGAAATGTCCATTCCCTTAGAGTAATTCATGGTCCTCCAAGTTATATGAGCATATTCATCAATTATCCAAAGCACATATTCTATATTAACCCACTAGTCAGATTCTCCAGGATATCCTTTCATATTTCCAAAATACAATGTTTATCAGTTGAAGTATGTTTAAGTCTTATTTATTTACCTACTAAAAAAGTCAAGTTAAAACATTCTATCTTAAGCCATTTAGTGGTAACAGCAGTACTTCTTTATTTTTGAAAAATTGTCACATATTATACCAAATACAGAAGCATTTGTATTTGCAGAACTAAAACTATTCCCTGGAAAACTGCTCACAGTTAGAGTAAGGCTAGATAATGTCAAAGCTCTAAATTAAACATGACATCTTGCTATTGACTTACCTGTCTCTTCCTCTAATTACAGATATTTATATACTAATGACCATAAAACGAAATCTGAAGCTATTCACCAGCAGTGCCTTCTTGGGAGTCTTTTTCCTCCTAACATGAATAGCTATTTTCTACATGTCTTAACTTCTGTTTTAAAGTTCTACTGTTCTATCTAAAGAAAATTCTGTATTGCATTTCCATTAAATTATAACTGGTGATACATAATGAAAGGCGTACTTCCATTCACCCTCATCTATTTTCATATTCAGGACGATTTCGCACCTGCTCATATATTTATGTTCCAGTGTACTTTGTATCTCCCTGAGGCTCCATAAATCATCTATGCTAGTTCCTCTGTGGATACTGTGTTATGTAACATTTCTTTAGAGCAGTCAGGACTCTCCCCAGGTGAGGCTATTTTTTTTTCCTCCTGGGAAAACTTGAATATATTTTACTTGTTCAGTGACATTTTTATTTTACCTCTGTGCATAGCTCTAGTCCTGACTCAGAATTTTTAGTTACTTTCTTGAATCACATCTAGAAGATGTGGTTGGAATTAACTTGAACTCGCTCTTTAGAACCGAGTAATATTTCTGCCTCAGATACCATGGTACATATTTAGGAGACTTCGATGTTCCTTATCTCACTAACATGTAGAAGAGTTTTCATTTCATGTATAATTTGATACTCCAAAATAAATAAATTATACATACTGTTTTATGCACACTTCCTACATTTGTTTGATCTTACTGTATTTTCCAAGTTTATTTTCAGCTGACCTCTGATTCATTTGTACATAAATATTTTTGTCTTGGCTATTCAAGCCACCCAGTAGATTATAAAAGCATTTACACAAAATAATATGACTTTATGACACCAGATCAAAGCATCCCAGTAATTACTTTTATATAATAGTTGAATTGAGAGAATGTTTACTGTGCTAATTCCACATGCACTTTCCCTTGTTACCTATTGCTGTTTGTTGTTATTCTTCACATTGATTTTTTCCAACCATGTGTTGGAAGTTCAAGAAGGTCAGTTAAAAAGACATATATTTATCATTATAGTAATTATACTGTATATCTTAGACTACTATAACACTGTGTATTTATTATACTTTAACAAAAAAATAAAATACATATAATTTTTCTTGGTTTTTTCAAGTTGGAATTGGTATCAGATAATGGTGAAAATGGAATATTAGGTCTAGTGTATATAAATCAGGAGTTCAGGTTCACTGAGGATATGGTGTCAGACATAGAAAATCTTGAATTTTGTCATACAGAAGAGATAGTTTTAGGAGTAAACTCAGAACTTAATACCCCAACTTATAGAGATAAAACTTGCCTCATATCCTGCTGAGTAAAATGATAGGTTTCTAAGCCTTGCTGTCAGTCTTGGGGTTGATATGGTCATTATTTGATAAATCACACAGGCTTTCTCTTCCTGGAGAAATTTTGCTGGGAAGGTTAAAGAGATTATTTTCAATGTATCTTGAAAATGTTGCCATCCCAACCCAGGAAAGTGTCAGTAATTATGGGGTTTTATTTTTTTTTTTTCTTAACTTGTTTTATTTTTTATTTTTTAAAATTTACATCCAAATTAGTTAGCATATAGTGAAACAATGATTTCAGGAGTAGATTCCTTGGTGCCCCTTACCCATTTAGTCAATCCCCCCTCCCACAACCCCTCCAGCAACCCTCAGTTTGTTCTCCATATTTATGAGTCTCTTCTGTTTTGTCCCCCTCCCTGTTTTTATATTATTTTTGTTTCCCTTATGTTCATCTCTTTTGTCTCTTAAAGTCCTCATATGAGTGAAGTCATATGATTTTTGTCTTTCTCTGACTGACTAATTTCACTTAGCATTATACCCTCCAGTTCCATCCATGTAGTTGCAAATGGCAAGATTTCATTCTTTTTGATTGACGAGTAATACTCCATTGTATATATGTACTACATGTTCTTTCTCCATTCATCCATTGATAGACGTTTGGGCTCTTTCCATACTTTGGTTATTGTTGATAGTGCTGCTCTAAACATGGGGGTGCATGTATCCCTTCAAAACAGCACACCTGTATCCTGTGGAAAAATGCCTAGTAGTGCCATTGCTGCGTCATAGGGTAGTTCTATTTTTAGTTTTTTTGAGGAACCTCCATACTGTTTTCCAGAGTGACTGCACCAGTTTGCATTCCCACCAACAATGCATAAGAGACCCTCTTTCTCTGCATCCTTGTCAACATCTGTTGTTGCCTGAGTTTTTCATGTTAGCCATTCTGACAGGTGTAAGGTAGCATCTCTTTGTGGTTTTGATTTGTATTTCCATGATGATGAGTGATATTGAGCATTTTTTCATGTGTCAGTTGGCCATCTGGATGTCTTCTTTGGAGAAGTATCTATTCATGTCTTTTGCCCATTTCTTCACTGGATTATTTGTTTTTTGGGTGTTTAGTTTGATAAGTTCTTTGTAGATTTTGGATACTAACCCTTTATCTGATATGTCATTTGCAAATATCTTTTCCCATTCTGTCAGTCGCCTTTTAGTTTTGCTGATTGTTTCCTTTGCTGTGCAGAAGATTTTTATTTTGATGAGTTCCCAGTAGTTCATTTTTGCCTGTTTCCCTTGCCTCTGGAGACGTGTTGAGTAAGAAGTTGCTGCGGCTGAGGTCAGAGAGGTTTTTGCCTGCTTTCTCCTCAAGGATTTTGATGGCTTCCTGTCTTACATTAGGTCTTTCATCCATTTTGAGTTTATTTTTGTGTCTGCTGTAAGAAAGTGGTCCAGGTTCATTCTTCTGCATGTCGCTGTCCAGTTATCCCAGCACCACTTGCTGAAGAGACTATTTTTTCCAGTGGATATTCTTTCCTGCTTTGTCAAAGATTATTTGCCCATATGTTTGTGAGTCCATTTCTGGGTTCTCTATTCTGTTCCATTGATCTGAGTGTCTGTTCTTCTGCCAGTACCATACTGTCTTGATGATTATAGCTTTGTAGTATAGCTTGAAGCCTGGGATTGTCATGCCACCTGCTTTGGTTTTCTTTTTCAAGATCGCTTTGGCTATTTGCGGTTTTTGTGGTTCCACACAAATTTTAGGATTATATGTTCTAGCTCTGTGAAGAATGCTGGTGTTATTTTGATAGGGATTGCATTAAATATGTAGATTGCTTTGGGTAGCATCAACATTTTAACAATATTTGTTGTTCCATTCTAGGAGCATGGAATCTTTTTCCATTTTTGTGTGTGTCTTCTTTAATTTCTCTATAGTTTTCAGTGTATAGATTTTTCACCTCTTTGGTTAGATTTATTTCTAGGTATTTTATGGCTTTTTGTGCAAGTGTAAATGGGAATGATTCCTTGATTTCTGTTTCTGTCACTTCACTGCTGGTGTATAGGAATGCAACTGATTTCTGTGCATTGATTTTATATCCTGCAACTTTGCTGAATTCATGAATAAATTTTAGCAGTTTTTTGGTGGAATCTTTTGGTTTTCCATATAGAGTATCATGTCATCTGTGAGAGTGAAAGTTTGACCTCCTCCTGGCCAATTTGGATGCCTTTTATTTCTTTGTGTTGTCTGATTGCAGAGACTAAGACTTCCAATACTATGTTGAATAACAGTGGCGAGAGTGGACATCCCTGTCTTGTTCCTGATATCAGGGGGAAAGCTCTCAATTTTTCCCCATTGAGGATGATATTAGCGTTGGGTCAGTCTATATGGCTTTTATGATCTTGAGATATGCTCCTTCTATTCCTACTTTCTTGAGGGTTTTTATCAAGAAAGGATGCTTTATTTTGTCAAATTCTTTCTCTGCATCTTTTGAGAAGATCATATGGTTCTTGTCTTTCATTTATTGATGTAATGAATCACGTAAATTGTTTTGCAGATAATGAACCAGCCCTGCATCCCAGGTATAAATCCTGCTTGGTCGTGGTGAATAATTTTAATGTATTGTTGGATCCAGTTGGCTAATATCTTTTGCATCCATGTTCATCAGAGAAATTAGTCTAAAGTTCTCCCTTTTAGTGGGGTCTTTGTCTGGTTTTGGAATCAAGGTAATGCTGGCTTCATAGAAAGAGTTTGGAAGTTTTCCTTCCATTTCTATTTTTTGGAACAGCTTCAAGAGAATAGGTGTTACCTCTTCCTTAAATGTTTGGTAGAATTCCCCTAGAAAGCTGTCTGGCCCTGGACTCGTTTTTTGGCAGATTTTTGATTACTAATTTGATTTCCTTACTGCTTATGGGTCTGTTGAAATTTTCTATTTCTTCCTGTGTCAGTTTTGGTAGTGTATATGTTTCTAGGAATTTGTCCATTTCTTCCAGATCGCCCATTTTATCGCCATACAATTGCTCATAATATTCTCTTATTATTGTTTTTATTTCTGTTGTGTTGGTTGTGATCTCTCCTCTTTCATTCTTGATTTTATTTATTTGGGTCCTTTCCTTTTTCTTTTTGATCAAACTGCCTAGTGGTTTATCAATGTTGTTAATTCTTTCAAAGAACCATCTTTTGGTTTCATTAATCTGTTCTACCATTTGTTTGGTCTCAGTAGCATTAATTTCTGCTCTTATTATTTCCTGTCTTCTGCTGGTTTTGGGTTTTATTTCCTGTTCTTTTTCCAGATCCTTAAGACCTGAGGTTAGGTTGTGTGTCTGAGATCTTTCTTCCCTCTTTAGGAAGGCCTGGATTGCTATATACTTTCCTCTTATGACTGGCTTTGCTGTGTCACAGAGGTTTTGGGTTGTGGTGTTATCATTTTCATTGACTTCCATATACTTTTTAATTTCCTCTTTAACTTCTTGGTTAGCCCATTCATTCTTTGGTAGGATGTTCTTCAGTCTCCAAGTATTTTTTACCTTTCCAAAATTTTTTTTTTTTTTGTGGTTGATTTCGAGTTTCATAGTGTTGTGGTCTGAAAATATGCATGGTATGATCTCGATCTTTTTGTACTTACTTAGGGCTGATCTGTGTCCTAGTATATGGTCTATTCTGGAGAACATTCCATGTGCACTGGAGAAGAATGTATATTCTGCTGTTTTAGGATGAAATGTTCTGAATATCTGTTAAGTCCATCTGGTCCAGTGTGTCATTCAAAGCCATTGTTTCCTTGTTGATTTTTTGATTAGATGATCTGTCTATTGCTGTGAGTGAGGTGTTGAAGTCTCCTACTATTATGGTATTGCTATTGATGAGTTTCTTTATGTTTGTGATTAATTGATTTATATATTTGGGTGCCATCATATTTGGCGAATAAATGTTTACAATTGTTAGGTCTTCTTGGTCTATAGACCCCTTGATTATGGTATAATGCCCTCTGCATCTCTTGATACAGTCTTGATTTTAAAGTCTAGATTGTCTGGTATAAGTATGACTACTCTGGCTTTCTTTTGTTGACCATTAGCGTGATAGATGGTTCTCCATCCCCTTATTTTCAATCTGAAGGTGTCTTTAGGTATCAAGTGAGTCTCTTGTTAACAGCATATCGATGGATCTTGTTTTCTTATCCATTCTGGTACCCTATGTCTTTTGATTGGAGCATTGAGTCCATTGACGTTTAGAGTGAGTACTGAAAGATATGAATTTATTACCATTATAATGCTTGTACAGTTGGAGTTTCTGGTGGTGTTCTCTGGTCCTTTCTAATCTTTGTTGCTTTTGATATATATAAACTTTCATCTTTTCTCCCCTCAGAGAGTCCCCTTACAATTTCTTGCAGGGCTGGTTTAGTGGTCACAAACTCCTTTAATTTTTTTGTCTGGGAAACTTTTTATCTCTCCTTCTATTTTGAATGACAGCCTTGCTGGATAAAGAATTCTTGGCTGCATGTTTTTCTGATTCAGCACACTGAGTATATCCCACCACTCCTTTCTGGCCTGCCAAGTTTCTGTGGATAGGTCTGCTGCAAACCTGATCTGTCTTCCCTTGTAGGTTAGGGACTATTTTCCCTTGCTGCTTTCATGATTCTCTCCTTGCCTGAGTCTTTTTTGAATTTGTTGATGGCTGGTTTTTGTTGAATCTAATGGGGGTCCTCTGTGCTTCCTGGATTTTGATGTCTGTGTTTTTCCCCAGGTTAGGAAAGTTTTCTGCTATGATTTGCTCACATAACCCTTCTACCCCTATTTCTCTCTCTTCCTCTTCTGGGACCCCTATATTTCTGATGTTGTTCCGTTTTAATGAGTCACTACTTTCTCTAATTCTTAAATCATACTTTTTGCCTTAATCTCCCTCTTTTTTTCTGCCTCATTATTCTCTATAGGTTTGTCCTCTATATCACTGATTCTCTGTTCTGCCTCATCCATCCTTGCCACCGCTGCATCCATCTGTGATTGCAGCTCAGTTACAGCATTTTTAATTTCATTCTGAATATTTCTTACTTCTTTTATCTCTGCAGAAAGGGATTCTAATCTATTTTCAGCTCCAGCTAGTATTCTTGTTATCGTGATTCTAAATTCTGGTTCAGACATCTTGCTTGTATCTGTGTTGGTTAAATCTCTGGCTGTCGTTTCTTCGTGCTCTTTCTTTTGGGGTGAATTCCTTTGTTGTTTCATTTTAAAGGGACAAAAGGAATTAGAGGTAGAAAAATTAAAATTAAATAAAATTAAAATTAAAAAATTAAAATTGAAAAACTACACACACACACACACACACACACACACACACACACACACACACACAAATCGAATAAATGATGCTAGATCCCAGGTGTGTTTCGGTCTGGGTGTTGAAAGTGGTTTGACAGATTAGAGAAGAAAAGGGGGGGGGGAGAAAAGGAAATCGTTTGAGAATTTGAAAAACTGAATACACTGAAGTAGACTAAAATGAGATGATAGGAGTAAAATAGAATTTGAAAAAATTTACACAAAAGTAAAGAATATAGTAAAAAAATTAAAGAAAAATATTTTTAATAAATTTAAAAATAAAAATGAATTTTTCTTTCTGTATTCAAGAAAAAGGAAAGAAATGAAAAAGAAAAAATAGAAAAAAAATCGTTTGAAAATTTGAAAAATTGAATACACTGTTGTAGCCTAAAATAAAATGATGGAAGTAAAATAGAATTTGAAAAATAATTTACATAAAAGTAAAAATTATAGTAAAGAAAGTAAAGCAAAATATTTTTAATAGGAATTGAAAGTAAAAATGAAGTTTTTCTCTTTCTGCATTAAAGAAAAAGTAGTGTAAAAGAGAAAAAAAAAAGAAAGAAAATTGAATAGATGGACCTGCCAACAGATTGAAGTAGAACTGAAGTTACTTCGTTTTTCCCTAGAAGTCAGTCTATGTAGCGCTTTATAGTCCATAAACTAAGCAGGCAGTGAGACTTGTGTTCTTGAAGAGTAAAGGTGGCCCAGTTGGGTGGGCTCAGTGTAATAGCTCCGTTCTCCACTAGATGGCGCTGCTTAGCCTACTGGAGTGGATTGTTGTGGCGCTCATAGGTGCGTGCCTACACGCATGCGTGGGAGGGGTGAAAATGGTGTTGCCCTGCTGCCCAGTCTGTTCTCCGGGATCAGCAATCGTGCACCTGTCCTCTGTCTTCAGCTTTCGTCCACTCCCCGCTTTTTCACTCTCCGTGACCAGGCCCTAGGCAGTACCTGTCTCCTGAGTTTTGTCTCAGATGCGGCTGTTTTCCACGGCCCCTTACTTCTGAAGGACTGTGGCTTTGACCCGTTCTGCCCCTCTGCGGGAGGGTCTCATCAAGCAATGGCTGAATGCTGGCTGCACCCAGGAATGCTTGCTGGACCCTGCTGCTGCTGGTGCCCTGAGACTGTGGCCAGGTGCCAGCCCGCCCCAGAAAAAGTTCGTGAGGTAGTGTAGCAGCAGCGTTTCAGGGATTATGGAAAATCACAACACCTGGCACCAGGCTTCACCCTTAAAGACCTTGTTCCAGCACCAGCGAATGTGGCCGTTTTACGGGGTCTGCTGGGACCAGGTGGCTTCAACAGTCTCTGCCAAATGTCCTTCCAGCAGTGGAACCGCTTTTCCCCACGTAGCCCGAGAACCTCCTGGACCCCACTCTGTTCCTGGGGATTCGCCCTTCCCACCAGAGCACTGCCAGGTATGGAGCTGCGGAGTTGCAGCCTTTGTGCTCCCCTTGTTTATAGTCTTAATGGAACTTAAACCCTCTCCTTTCTCCTTTCTCCCTTTTTAGTTTAGTCCCTGCGGCTGTTTCCAATTTTCCACTTTCTCTCCAGCTGCTTTTGGGGAGGGGTGCTTTTCCCTTATGCTCACCCCCTCCCCAGTCTCTGTCCTCTCTCCACCCGCAAAAGCAGTTCCCTGCCGGCTGCTGGCTTCTCTCTCCCCAAGTTCAACTCTCCGCACCCTATACCTGCTGAATTCTGTGGTTCAGGTTATGCAGATTGTTGTGTCAATCCTCTAATCAGTTTTCTAGGTGTGTAGGATGGTTTAGTGTTGGCCTGGCTGTATTTCATGGACTTGAGACACACAAAAAACTTCTATGCTGTTCTGCCATCTTCAGTAATTATGGTTCTTCAAAATATATTCATTGTAGGAAGTCAACATATTTCTACAAATGCCCCCATTTTAATTTATTTATTTATTTAAATTTTTATTAAAAAAAATTTAATGTTTATTTTTGAGCAGGGGCAGGGGGGCAGAGAGAGACACACAGAATCTGAAACAGGCTCTAGGTTCCCAACTGTCAGCACAGAGCCAGATGTAGGGCTTGAACCCACAAATCCTGAGATCATGACCAGAGCAGAAGTCGGATGCTTAACCGACTAACTCACCCAGGTGCCCTGCAAATGCCCCATTTTTAAAACAATGGGAAATTATTTGACTAAAAGAAAGTGAATATAAGTTATTTAGCATCACATCTCTTTATTAACAGCCTGTATCCTCCTAGTCTGAACCTTGGTGGAAAATTAAAATGACACAACATCAGTTTGAAGCTGCAGATATGGCCTTTGTCCAGAATAACCCCAGATGGTTGACTTTTGGTCACTTCAGTGACACCAAATCTTTGGAAATAAATGAGATGGCATTTCTTAGCTGAGTATGCTTACTGTAAAGGGAATTATAATCCAATAATTACTCCAAAGAAACTAGTTTCCTGAGGAATGAACTATCTATAGTGTTTATACCTCTAGAGTGCTCCCTGGAATGACGTTTGGCCTAAGATTGTAGAACCACAGGAGAATGCAACTTTCTGTGTTGAGCCATACCTTATTTTATTTATACTATTATTTTTATTTCATTATGTGCTATAAAGAATAGGGATAGAATTTTAAACATAGTAATGTGTTTAAACACATTAGTAGATACGTATTAGGAAATAATGATAACTGAAAATATGCTGCTTCATGATGGTTATGGACCATGCTTTTCATTTCATAAAGGTCTTATTTACTAAAAGACTCAAAAACTTCTACTCTGTCATATAACCCATCCACAGTAATTGGAAGATCTTTATTCTGTAGGATTGAATTATATATAAAATATTAGCAACATTTTAAACATGAATGCCATGAGAAAAACAAATTCTTGATTAGTAGGGGTTTGTAGAGTTTGGGGAATTCCTAGACTCAATGCTCTCGTCCTATTACCTTCTGTGGTACTTTGACAGTCTCAATTGCTTGTTACTATTCTCAACAGAGGAAAGAGAGAAATGAGACAAACTTCAAATTCATCAATTTTTTGTTTTCCTATATAAGTTAAAAATATTTTTAAAGAAATAGGCTGAGCTGATTCATGGCTGGGCTAAGCAGCAGTGCTGTACTTACCTTGAATACAGGCAACCTTGTAGAAGGACGCTGACCAGATACATAGGAAAGATAATGAGAACCCAAGAAAGTGGTTGACAGTAGGCACGGAAGGGAGAAATCTATTCAAGGTACATCTAAGCAGCCAATATGAAGATTGCTTGGTTGTTTCAAGTAAGAAAGGGGGTCAAACTCTTGACTTCTAACATTGGTTAACGTTAAACAAAAAGGTCATTAACAGAGATCAAGGCCAGAGATGAGAACTCTGGATTGCATAGTGAGAGAGAGTTAGGATTAATTCATTTAATTTTGGATTTGAGTTTGGAATACCCCTGAGATGTCCCAATACATAGTTTCCCTTTCCCAAATTATTCTCAATAGCCAGGGATTGAAGGCAAAGTCATTGAATACTATTCAATTGATCTTTTGACCTAAACGTTGCCTCCAGGTTGCATTAAAAATATTGCCAGAAAATGGGCCATCAAAATAACACAATTAATGTTTTTCTTGACTACAGTTATAATGGCTTCTGGCATCACTCCACTCACAAGAAAATGCTAAAATCGTTATTTCTTTGCCTACTAGCTGAAGGTCCTTTCCAGATAGGTTGTTACCAGAAATAAAAGCTTTTGTGTAAAATTATACAACTCAGAACCAGAAGGAAGATAGAAAAGCATACATAGAAAGTAGACACTCGGGGCGCCTGGGTGGCGCAGTCGGTTAAGCGTCCGACTTCAGCCAGGTCACGATCTCGCGGTCCGTGAGTTCGAGCCCCGCGTCGGGCTCTGGGCTGATGGCTCAGAGCCTGGAGCCTGTTTCCGATTCTGTGTCTCCCTCTCTCTCTGCCCCTCGCCCGTTCATGCTCTGTCTCTCTCTGTCCTAAAAATAAATAAACGTTGAAAAAAAAAAAAAAAAAAAAAAAAAAAGAAAGTAGACACTCTCTCTCTCCTGAATCCACTTCAACCTCTCTTTTTCAACATATACAAAGGCACAACGTTTTCCCCTTTTCAGATAATTATGGCTTAGGCTTTCATATACTGAATCTACAATTAGTAAAAAGAAATGAAGTAACAGTAAATTACAATCAACAGGTTTCAAAAATTCCTGGTCTCAAATATTTCCATTGTTTTCGACCATAACTACATGTGATAGAACAGAGGTTGTTGGCCAGAGATTGCAAGCATTGGTTTTGAATGTAATATTACATAATTGGTTGGCTTTTGTTTTTTATTGTTTGCTTATGTTTGCATGCATGCTTACATACGTGTGTGTGAGCATGCATGGTTGTATGTGTGCATTGTAGGACATTTGTTTTCCATGACTAAAAAATGATTGAAATATTATTTCAAATAAAATCTCTGAGAGTTTTTATTGTCACATCTGAAAACCTGGCACTATTATGTTCCTAGAAAATCTCTGGAAACCCTCAACTGGTCTCTACAGTTTAGTAGTAGAGCATGATCTGACCCAAGGAAGTTCTCATCCACATTTCACCCTTAGGAGAGCTAGTGTGTCAGCATTACTTTAAGCTTATTATATATGCAGAATTCCTAGCCCCACCCCCAAACATCTGGATCAGAGACTGCATTTTGATGAAATTCCGAAATGGTATTTGGGCACAGCAAAACTTGAGACTTTTGCTCTAGACCAAGGTGCTCCATATATCAGAGACACTTCTGTAAGACAAATTCTGTGAGACGCTAAACACTGATAGCTACGGTGTTAATTTTTGTGTGCACCTGTCCAAATGAGATAAAAAAAGGACCCAAGCATCAGAAAGAGCTAATGCATTTTAATTTATAGTTGAAATTGACGGGGCGCCTGGGTGGCGCAGTCGGTTGGGCGTCCGACTTCAGCCAGGTCACGATCTCGCGGTCTGTGAGTTCGAGCCCCGCGTCAGGCTCTGGGCTGATGGCTCGGAGCCTGGAGCCTGTTTCCGATTCTGTGTCTCCCTCTCTCTCTGCCCCTCCCCCGCTCATGCTCTGTCTCTCTCTGTCCCAAAAATAAATAAATACATTGAGAAAAAAAAAAATTTAAAAAAAAAAAAAAAAAAAAAAGAAATTGAGACAAGTGCTCATCCATTCACTGCTGCATTCAATTCCAACTGTATTTCATGGGTTAGTAGTTTCCTTTCCATCAGTATAGAGAATGAACAATCTTGATTTTTTTATGATAAATAAAATAAAAGCATAATGAAAGGATATACAGTGCATTGTATTTCTTAATCTATTCATACTGAGGTTTTGAAGATTTGAAGTCACTGTCCAAGACTTTGTAAATTCCTTGACTTTCTTAGTGCTATATGAATGTGTAGCAATTAGCTTTAGACTTAGGGATTTGTACTCAAAGAAAAAGAAGGAAATTGACAATTTCAAAGTATTATATGTTTGTGTGCATGTGTAATCTTTAGAAAGATACTTATATTTTAGTATTTTACTAAAGAAACCTGCTTAGTGCTAATTTAAATACATGATAGATTCATTGTGATATAAATATTTTAAAAACTTGATCATCATTGGGGCACCTGGGTGGCTCAGTCAAACATCTGACTTCAGCTGAGGTCATGATCTCATCGTTCATGAGTTCAAGCCTTGTGTTGAGTTCTGTGCTGACAGCTCAGAGCCTGAAATCTGCTTTGGATTCGGTGTCTCCCTCTCTCTCTTTGCTCGCACTCGATTTGTGTGTCTCCCTCTCAAAAATAAACAAACATTAAAAAATGTTTTTAAAACTTATTCATTACAGTAATCAGAATACATTATGTAATCTGTTCAGTAGAAATACAAGAGTCAAAATCATCAATACAAACAGTTGACTCACTAACTTCTACAAATCCATTAATTCCACATTTTATTACTTATTCATTAACAACTGACCGTATGTTCTGAGTGATTTACTTTTTTTCAGTAAATTTTCTCTGTGTTGAGTCCAAATCTTTAAAAAATATATTTATCACATGTATGTAACAAGCAAGGGTCATCAGGCATTTTAAATTAAAGGAGTGAATTGGTCATACAGTTAATTCTGGTTTACTTAATGGAGATTTACTCTATTTGTGGATGAAAACTGTGGCATTATTTTTTATTTCCCTTCTCTTTTTCTTTCCTCCATGCCTCCTGCTTACCTCCTCATGGCCCTTCATCACTGTCCCCCTCTTTCTTAGACACGAACACAGATAATGTACATAATGAAAAATGTTTCTAGTACTTGTTCAATTGGTGACTAGAAATGAGAAAAGGAATCCTAATTAGATGGGTATATTATGTAAGAATGTGTGTCTCTTTAATGTATGAGTAAGAAAGGAATATTAAATTGTGCATGTTATTAGAAAAAGTATTGTGTTGGTGCTATTTATAGATTCTAAAGAAGTAACATTGATTCAAGAAGGAGAAAAATACTGGATTACCTTTATTATTACAAATATACTACTTTGTACTCATGCCTAAACAGCATATATTACAATAATTATTAAGCATACCAATATGTCAGATTATTTTGGGTGCAAGTGTTACTTATTTAACAACATTAAACTCTGTTTACTGCTTAGGTAAGGTTGCCTCAATTCACATATTTAGAAGACAAGGAATTCTTCCTCAGACTAAATACTTTGCTCTCTATTGAATTGTTGCTTGCATTATTTATCATCTATCATTTTCTCATAACAAATTTCCTTTCCTTTTTGGTTATAAATCTAGTAAGGAGAACAGAGTATTTAAAGCACTGTCAGTGAAAGATATTACTATTAAGAGATGTTTTGTTTTGTTTTGTTTTGTTTTGTTTTGTTTTTGAAAAGTCATCCTAGAATTCAGAAGTACCAAGACAAATACCCCAGAGGCAATTGTGAATGAAGGAAAGATAGTAGAAATAACAGGGTAGTGAAAAATCTGAGTAAAGGGGCGTGCCTGGAATGAATGAATGAAGCAGAATAAACTTGCCATAAACATGTGTCATGTTATGGCATTGATCAACTCTAATGTAAGTGCAGTTTGTAGGCTAGCCACATAACTCTGGCTTGCCCACTACACATGTAGAATCCTGGGCCTCATTTTCAAATTTGCTGAAAGAGAATCTCTGAGGGTAGGATCCAGGAATCTATGTTTTAACAAACTTTACAGGTTATAGATATTAAACTTCTAGAAGTGTTGTACTAGATTCTAAACACTTCAATGTTATTCAGCATTTGTCTCCAAAACCTAGGAGAGTTCCTGCCACATAGTAGACAAGCAGTGAATATTTCCTGAAAGAAATAATTACAGGGAAAGAATGCCATATACTATGTTTCAATCACTGTGAGGAAAACAAAACATTGCTAGTAAACAAGACACAGAAATTTTATTCTGGGCTACTATAGCCATATATTATATGTTCATATAATGTATGTTCCATATAGTATCTTGCACTAAGAATTTATTTATACAAGGTGTCCATAAAGTCTGGGAACAGGTATTATTATTATTATTATTATTATTATTATTATTATTATTTTATATTGATCTCCCTCTTGATAGCATTGTGGAGATTAATCCATATTTCCCCACATTAGGGACATCCTGTACACTCTCTACCCAGATATATATACCTGAGACAGAGCTTGTATTGTGTGGCTCAGTTTAACACAATGTAACACAGTGTCTCTACCAGCATGAGAGTAGTGCTTTCTCTGTCATTCAGCCTATGCTCCTCCATCCAGTCCATTCCATGAATACTCTCATGCATTTTCAAGTGTTGTTCTCAATGTGACATTTTTATAGCAGTTAACTATGTCAAAGACTCTAGTAAAGAAAATGACAATAATGATTAAAATTATTATTATGATTGTCTTAATTGTTTTCAAGTACTATTTCAGTTATTATTTTTAATCCGTGCTTCACATAAAGAAGATATAGTGATTATCCATACCCTGGGAGAAAGGGAGACTGTGAATAATTGAGATGCATGAATAATTGTTTTCCACTGATGTTGTTACATTCTATACAACCATGTGTTAGATTGTTAATAGTCAGAAAACAGTGACAGAATATTCTAAGTTTTAGTTCTTGCATCTGTCCATATCTGAATATGGATATTGCCACAAATGAAATAATTCAAATTTGGGTAATGAAGAAGAAGAAATGGTATCAAAGGAAAAGAACACTTTTCACAAATTCTATAGCCACCCTCTAAGTTCAGGGCTTGCTTTATAAAGCACACAGGCGTCCATCCATTTCGAAGAACTATGCGGTATGAAATTGTTATTAGTGGTGTATCCTCTACTGAAGAGCAAGTAGAATTAAGGACCTTTACTTCGACTGTGCATTCTCAACAGAAGTGATATTGCACCCACGGGAGCACAAACCAGTTCTTGAGGGAATGTTTACTCGTTTTATTTTCAGGTATAAAGCACAGGAATATATACAGTACATAAACAGATATACAAATATGATCTGTGATATTAAAATTTCACGTGAGATGATTAGACAAAACAAATGCCTAAAAAGGATCCATCAGAGTGATAATGAAAAAAGAGAAAAGAAGGTTGAGAAATGCTGACTTGAAGGAAAGCTAAACACAGTAGTAGCAGTTGCAACTCCAGAATTTCTATATTGTGGGGAAAGGGAATTTCAAAATAATAATCTTATTGGAAATAAGACAGAGTTAGGAGGTGATTGCAGAAAAAGAGTTAGGAGACTTTGCTTGAACTTTTATTCTGTTGTACACTGTGGTAGCTGGAATCCTAAGATGGCTCCCAAGATTCCTAACTGCTGGTGTATGTGGCCTCTATAACTCAATCACTTTGACTGTAAGCAGGATCTGTGGATCTGATGGATGTTAGTCCATTGATTATATTACATGGCAAGGGTGAACTCATTTACATATGAATTTAAGGCCTCAAATCAGTTGACTTTGAATCAATAAAAAGAAAGATTATGCTCAGTGGGCCTGCCCTAATCAGGTGCAGTTCTGATGCTGACGCATCAGAGACATCATCCTAGTCACCTGGAAGACAGCAAATGACCGTTTTGTGAATGTCCTGTGAAAAGAGATGACCACAGGATCTGAGAATCTCAGTTTCACAATGGTACGGAAATGAATTCTATCAACAACCACAGAAGCTTGGAAGAGGATTGTGACCTTCCAATAAGAGCTGAAGTCTCAGTTTATGCTAAGATTGCAATCTCCTAAGACCAGAGAAGAACCAGCTAAACTGCATTTGGACTCCTGTCTCAGGGAAATTGTTAAAAAATAAATGGGTGTATTTTTTTTAAGGCTGGTAAATATGAAACAATTTGTCACACAGCTATAGAAAACTAATACATATTGCAAGTATTCATTTTTTAATTTAAATATGTGTTATCTGATACAGATTTGGAGGCTGATATGATAGTAAAACCTACCTACTACATCTGTGCTCCCACTGAAAGGAAAGGAATTTTAGAGAAAAAATACTTGGTTAGAAGTAAAGTGTTCAACATCTTTTCTGAGTATCATCTAGGATGAACATTCTTCTAATCGTGATTTCAAATGGACTTTTTAATTGTGAGAATTCATATAGTACCTAAAATTTTAAAATACGTTTTTGTATACTTCAATTGATTTGTCTTTCAACCTAAGGAAATATCATTAAGTACACTTGAGAATGGGGAATAGTAGCATCTATACAACCAACTTGTTGAACCCAAGAAGAGTTGATGCTTCAGTAGTGGACTAAAACCTAGAAGCCTGGTCTTCTGAGGGATTAGATGTCTTTCTCATACCCTTTCTTGATTCTGCCCCATCCTAGTGGCGGTTTCCTTATTCATTAGAATCCAGCTTTCAAGCTTTCATCTGACTCATGATATTGCTTACCAGAAAATTGTACTTTGGGGGAAGTGAACACATTTTTTTTTTTTTTTTTTTTTTTTTATCGCGTAAAGGTAGTGTTGTATGTGTGTCTGGAATAAATATATATAGCTATCTTTAGTACTTTTAAGTATTGCTAATTCTTTTAAAATGGTCCTAGCCATCATATCTTTTATTCAATCTTCAACTGAAAACTGACATATCCTGCAGTAGTGACTCCTTCCCAGCTGATAAATTCTCTATTCAGTTTCATATCTGTAAGTAAATTATTGATTAAGAAGCTCTATTCCGGGGAGTTTCTCTTTCCCTAAAAGTTATGAAGAAACAGGAAAATGTTTGCATCCCTCTCTGACATGGAGAGAATACCCATTTTCTGTGAACTGAGGGAATCCATTTACTTGTCAATATTTAATAAATTATTTTACCAAATATTATAATACTTATTCTCAAAAGTTATATGTGTGTCTACATATCCTCAATTCCTGAATTTTGCATTATACTTCGTATAGTTTACACTCACTGTTCAAGTTTGATAAATGCTTCTATTTCTGCTGTGAAGTTTGTTCTGAAAAATTGAAAAAGATCCCCACGTTAAGCTATTTATAACTTGCACATAGCAATGTCACTTTTAGCCCCCCTCGAAATCTCTCCTGTACAGATGCTTGGGGAATATTGAGCTCCTACAGGACATACTGCGTCCCTTTGAAAGATTTTGTGAGTCAACCAGGATAAGCAGATTCTATATTCACAACTTTGATAAGTGCCTCTGTAGAGGCATTTGAGGGCAAAAAGATCTTGTTCTAGCGCATCTCCAAGTGGGATTACAGAATGTGAAACTACAGGACTACAGACGGTGGAAAATTATTACAAACATCACATATGTTAGGCAAAAGCTCTTTGAGAATTTTAATTTACATTAGGAAACACATGAGCTTTTCTATATGGCAACTTCAGCCTCACAGAAGTTTTAGATACTTCATTCTTCTTCCCCTTAACATTATTCCACCTACCTTTCTCAAAAATATATATATGAAGAGTAATATTGTATCACAGGCATACCTTGTTTCATTGTGCTTGGCAAATAATGTTTTCTACAAATGAAAGTTTGTGGCAAACCCTGAGTCAAACAAGTCTACAGGTACCATTTTTTCCAATAGCAGTTGCTCACTTTGTATCTCTGTGTCACATTTTCATAATTCTCACAGTATTGCAAACATTTTCATTGTTATTATATATCATATGGTCATCTGTGATCAATGATTATGAAATCTCAGATGATGGTTACAGTCTTAAAATAAAATATTTTTTAATTAAGGTATATACATCGTTTTTTAAAACATAATGCTATTGCACACTTAATACAGAACAGTAGAGTGTAAACATAAGTTTAACATGTACTAAGAAACCAAAAAATTCATTTGACTTGCTTTATTACAATATTCCTTTTATTGTGGTTGTCTGAGATTGAACCCACAGCATCTCTGAGGTATGCCTGTAGTTTCCACTGGCTGATGTACCAAATTTCCACAAACTTTGTGACTTAAAACAAGAAAAATGATTCTTTTTTACAATTTTGTAGATCAGTTGTCTGACATGGACCTGACGAGGCCAGAATCAAAGTTTCATCAATTATGATGCTTTCTTGTTTCTTAGATTCTAAAGAATACTCCTTGGCTCCTGGCAATACCATTTAATCTCTGCTTCCATTATCATATCATCTTTTTTCTTTCTCTGATCTCCTACTTGTCTCTTATAAGCACATCTGTGATAAATTGGGTCCACCTAGATATCTTCTCACCTCAAAATCTTTTTTCTTTTCTTCTTTTTTTCCCCAAATGTTTATTTATTTATTTATTTTGAGGGAGAAAGAGCACAAGCTGGGGAGGGGCAGAGAGAGGGAGAGAGAGAGTCTTAAACAGGTTCTGCTGTCAGCATGGAGACTAATACGGGCCGATCTCATGGATGTGAGATCTTGACCTGAGCCAAAATCAAGAGTTGATGCTCAACCAACTGAGGCACCCAGGCGCCTCTCAAAATCTTTTTCTTAATCCCAACTGCAAAGTTCCCTTTGCTATGAAAAGCAACATTCACAGGTTCTGGGGGTTAAGATATGGAAATCTTTGGGGTAGTTATTCAGCTTACCACAGGTACTGAAGGTCAAGTTCATGACAGTAGTTTGGGAGTCACCATTTTATGACCAGCAAAAAAAGAGCCCCCTGAAATAATAATACTTGGAAGGATTATGCTTGGGAATTCCCTGGGGAGCTTGCTGTATGGGTAAACTGAAGGGGGAAACACAAGACAACGTCATGAGTTCGAGACCATGAGTGGCAGAGCTATTAATGTGATTGCTCTCAGGAACCTCTGAAAAACATTTTTTGTTTTGTTTTGTTTTGTTTGTTTTTTAAGCAGCATTTATAAAGATTAGAAACTACCTAGGCTCATTTTTGTTGTTGTTGTTTACTCAACTGTGACAGTATAGGCTGTATGATATATAAGGTGAAGTGTTGATGTGGCTTGGATGGATACATCATTAAAACATGGTCATGGAGTTTTGAAGAGCCCACTGGCTATCTAGCACTCTTTGGTGATGCTAAGAGTTCTTTGCCTGAGGATTCAGAGGGCTTCAACATCCATAGAGTTGTCAAGAACATGAAATAACAAGACCAGGAAGACATTTGAACCCAGGCAATGTGGCTTCAGGCCTGATATTCTTAAGTTAACAACTGGCACTATAGTGTCTCTATGAAACTTTACCAAACTTCGTCAAACTGTACTTCTAAAATCCTGACAGGAATTATATTTAAAAATCAGCTATACATTAGTGAAAAGTGCTAACATGCCCAATGAATGAAGTCATGAAGATGACACAATTTGACAAGGAATATAAAACAGGTAAATATGGCCTACTGCGAGATAAAGCAAACAGCTTTATGGATCACTTAACTTTCCGTAAGGCAGCACTGATAGTACCCGAGGACTGAGAGCTTCATTCTCTGGTTCTGTACTCTTTCATGGGGGCCCCCTTGTAGACTTCTTCACTCTATGCAGATTCATTAGTCAACATTTGTTCTACAAATTTTTTATTGAACAAAGTGATAGAAGTAGTATCATCATGGAGTCAGAATGTCTAATAGTAAACATGTATTCTCCTAAATATTTTTTTTATCACGATTGTAGCAAGGGCTACAACTATCACCCCCAAATATCATTCTTGTATCCTGACTGATGTGATACTTGCAGAAATTATTGGATGTACAAAGGTAGGCTTAAATACTTAGAATTTATATTTGTCCTATGCACATGTATTGACACCTATATACACTTTCAGCATATCTTGAGACATGCTCAACTTATTACAAATATAACTTGTCTCAAATACAGAGGCACTCTACAAAGTTACCCCTGCTTTCAGATGTTATCACAAGTCCGTGGAAAGGTGAGAAGTGAATCTTGAGGTTAAGAAAATATTAGCTGGTTAAAAATAGTACCATGGAATCCCCCCAAGAAGGTCTGTTATTATTACCGTAGCTCTCTTTTCATATCTACAGTTTAACTATGAAAAGCCCTGACATTTTCTTGCTGGCTCCCCTTCTCCCAGCTATCCATCCAAATGTGAAAATTCCATACCTGCTTTTCCCATACTCTGATCCATACAAAAGGGTTTGGTTCTCGGGCATTTTGTCTGTAGTATTAGAATGTCAACGCATAAACCTTCGACTATGCCTGAAATCCCAAGCTATCTGTGTTATTTTCTAAAGGCTTCTGGTTCCCAACTCACCACCTTATCATTTCTGCTGGTGCTACTTACTGTTAATGACCTAGTCTTAGTATTTATTTCTGTCCCTATTAATACATCATTTAGCTGAGAAAATACCAGTAAAATGTGATAAGTCCTAAATGACAGTGGAGTATGATTTCATAGGCCTTTTGAAATTTATGTGGACAGTGTTAAAATTTCCTGGCTGCATGCTGTCCCAAAGATTATCTTTATTGATCAAGAGAATTTTCTTCTATAGCTGGTTATTGTTACTCAATTTCCTCTAACCATAATATCAGGTTTTAAAGGCATGAATGTTCTTGCTAGAAGATGCCTGCTTTCGTTTGGGTTTATACAATTTGAGAGTTTGTGTTTTTGTTTACTAAAATTATAAGTTTTAGTTTCAATACATGCTATTATTACCATGCTATTAAAATTTTCAGACAACATCTTTTTTAATTGATTTTTATTCCCTCCAATTTATTTTCTCCTATTTTGTAAGAGATCCCTGTGTCCCTAGTAAAATATTAAAAGTGGGTTTTGCTATATTTATCATGATTACAGAAACAGAAAATACCGTAATGACCATAAAAAAGTTAAAGCCAGTCTGTGGTGACTAATATTATGGGTCCTGGTTATAAATACCAAAACAAAATTCAATTTAGCAGAAAGAGAACATCTTGAATTTAAAGCAAGCTGCCTCTATGGGCTGTCTCCCAATTACAATAGCTCAGTGCATCTTCAAAAGAAAATAGTTAAGGGAGTATGGATTAAGGAAAAAACATAAATGCTCCAGATACCTTTTGTAAAAATAAATTTAATTTCTTCTTTATTAGCTAACACCCTTTGTTATCTCAGATATCTCAAACAGCAGACCTAAGTGAATATTTTAATTTGTTTTATTAACATTCCCTGGAAATTATTTTTGCAGTTAAGAACTTGACTTCAGGGGTGCCTGGGTGACTCTGTTGGTTGAGCATCTGACTTCCACTCAGGTCATGAGCTCATGGTTCATGGGTTCAAGCCCTGCATCGGGCTCTGTGCTGACAGCTCGGAGCCTGGAGCCTGCTTCAGGTTCTGTGTCTCCCTCTCTCTCTCCCCAACCCCTTTCCCCAACCTGTGCTTTCTCTCTCTCAAAAAATAAATAAACATTTAAAAAAAAAGCGAACTTGATTTCAAATTGTTTTCTGACTAGTAAGTAAAACACTGTCATCTTTTTAAAGTAAAAATTTATATTAGATTGGCCATGTAAGTTATCATAGGCTTATAGTGCCACAGATTGCTTTCTAGAGAGTGATTTTTCAGATGCTGTGGAATTCCTACACTGAATGGTACCATCTGAAAGTAACACTACAGAAGAAAACAGATTTATAAAGATGTGAGATATTATCTTATATACCTAAAAGACAAAAACATGATAAACTTTAAGTGGCAAATCAATTATATGTGGAACTTTAAGTTAATAAGATACATTTGTCACGATATGTAAGATTTGGGGCAGTTTCTCTCTCTCTCTCTCTCTCTCTCTCTCTCTGTCTCTAATGTATATTTTTGCATATAGATAGTTGTGTGAATAAATTCTGAAAAGGGACCATATTTTCTTCCTGATTTTTTTTTAAGTAATACTGTTTCTCTTCTATAATTTATGTATTGTTCATTTTTGGATTTGGGATTTGAGTCTATTCTACATACAACTCAATAAGTGGACCTTAATTGTTACGTATGCTAGAAGACAAGAAAGTGCTGGGTCAGAGCCATAGCACAGCAAGCAGTGTGCCCATCAGCATATTTGTGCCATTTCTCTGTGCCCCCAAGGCTCATGAAGGCAATGTGAAGTGGCCAGGGGCCCATGAATGAAGCATTCATGCTGCATACACAGTGGGTTTCTTCATAGTTGAGGACTGAGCTTGGGGAATCTACTGCTTTTGTAGCAAGCAGTAAGCAAACCTAATATTTGTTTCCTAATTCCTCACCTCCCAAGGTTGCTCACTGCAAACATGAACCTAGAAAATGGCATAAGCTAAGAGCTGTCAGAGCTTTGTATTCTTGGTGTACTCAGTAAGATGCAGGAAAACAAGGACTGCAAAGTGGATTTCCAGTACTCACATGGCCCTTTCCCCAAAATGATAAAAACAATTTCAACTAGCTTGTTTACACAGTCATAGTAGACTTCAGAAGAAAGGTTACAGAACTAGTGATGTCATAGTGATGTTTGACTGTGTATTTTTAAGTGAATTTGTCATGTTTTAGAAAAGATGGACTACCTGAATAAAATTTAGACAATCAAAATTCCTGCTTTGCTCAAATTCTGGAAATGTAAAATTCTAATTATTGTGATTTTTTAACGAAGTGAATTTTTTAACAAAAGTAAAAAAATCATTTTTTAAAATGATATAATATGGTCTCATAGTAGTCCAAGATTTTTTTTTTAATTTTTTTTTTAACGTTTATTTATTTTTGAGACAGAGAGACAGAGCATGAACAGGGGAGGGTCAGAGAAAGGGAGACACAGAATCTGAAACAGGCTCCAGGCTCTGAGCTGTGAGCACAGAGCCCGACGTGGGGCTCTAACTCATGGACTGAGAGATCATGACCTGAACCGAAGTAGGACGCTCACCGACTGAGCCACCCAGGCACCCCAAGAATTTTAAAATTTTTTAATGTTTATTTTTGAGAGATACAGAGACAGAGCATGAGTGGGGGAGAGGCAAAGAGAGAGGGGACACAGAATCTGAAGCAGGCTCCAGGCTTTGAGCTGTCAGCATAGAGCCTGACGCAGAGGTTGAACTCATGAACCACGAGATCATGATCTGACTGAAGTTAGATGTTTAACTGACTGAGCCACCAAGGCACCCCAGCTGCCCAAAGTTTACAGGTAATTGAAAAATGTATTATTATGAAACCAGAGCAACTATATGACTACTTCTCTCTTAATTTCTCAAAAATAAAAATATTCCCTGGATGAATTTAAGGAGAAAATATGTAATCAACTGTCATACTTAACAACATTTGCTTATCTGAATACAAGAGAGCTAGGTGAAATTATATGAGATATAGATGCTATATTATCTTATAGGTAATAAAAATATGCTAGCTTTATAAATTTAAATAAAATTTAAAAAGGCATTCAGAGAGATATAGCATATTGTAAGAAACAAAATATAACTTTGTAAATTAGTTTATTTTCCATGCAATTTTAGGTAAAATGTGGGAAAGTAGATTTTATCCATTTTAATTTTGAAGAAGTTGAAGTTCAAATTATTTAAATGGCCTGTCTAATTTCTAGGACAGTACAGCTGCTTGCAGAAACAACAATCTTAAAATTGAATCATTGAAGGGCTCCAAAACATGGCAAATCACATGATTTCTTCCTCCTGGCTTGAAATAAAGAGCATATAAAATCAGTATTATCCACGTTTTTTTGCTGATCTGCCACGTACTATATCAAATGGCATATAAAATCTATAGACTTTCTGCAATTGAATAGTAATTGCTATTTTACATGTGTATGTCTTAACTTCACATTAGATTTATTAACTCCTTGAGAGTAAAAAACTTTTGGGTTACAATTATTTATTGAACTATTATTATATGTTTTCTCCCTCATGTAATTCTCCTTTAGTTTAAACTGGGTACTGGGGATTATAATTCCTTGCTTTGTGGATTGGGGATGGGTTTAAACCAGAAGCAGTTATTAGCCAAGCCTCTATAGATTCTTTCTAATACTTAAATATATGCAAGGGATTCTGGTTAGTAAAGATAGGGGGAGAGAGTGAAAGAATATTTGGATATTGAGATGAGAGTAGATTCTCCAAAAACCTTTGAAGGTAACGATAGTCTAAGGTCTCATTTTTATTTCTTAATGATGTCTTTCCTGACCATTTTATTCAAATTGCTCACATGGTTTCCCTCCCCAACCTCTTCTGTGTTTTACCATATCAATTATTACTTTCTAACGTACTGTGTAATTTACTCATTTGCTGTGTCTATTGTAATAGTCTGCCTTTCTCCACTAAAAAGCAAGTTCCGTGAAGACAAGCTTTCATTTTGTTCACGATTGTTTCCTATTTTACCTAACTTCAAAAGTAAAAGGCTATTACGCTTTCAAAGTGACGGCTAACATGGCAAAATAAGGAATAAGAATATTAAAAAAACCTGGAAAACTCGAGCGTGGGAAAGTGAAAGATAAATGTAGCTCACATGCACACATTTCATTCAGCAAATTTTATGGAGGTATCTGAACTGTATCCACTTATTTTATGAATCAATAAATAACTTGGAGTTTTTAATTAATTGGACTAATGGATGACATAGATGCAGTGTATGAATATTGTAACAGGTGACATTTACACTGATTAACAGGATAATTAAAGAATGTTAATAGTCACAGTGCATGAAAATGATTAACAATACACTACTTCATCCTTTTATGTAAAAAGGAGGAAAGTAGCAAAGCTGCTTTATTCAAAACATCAAAAAAGAGAAAGGTCTATTTTTGTCAGACAGATTTTAAAAACCCATTTTGTAAGTAGTTTCCTTTTCTTTTTCTATGAATATGCATTTTGTTAAAATAGGGAAAGAATTTGAATTTCTTTAAAATTATGCCCGATCAAGGTCTTAAAAACCGATAAATGCCCAGTCTAAATATCTTGCAGTCACAAGAAATAACACATAAAAATTAAAGCGATTGTTTATTGAAACACATTTTCAGTGTTTCCCTGTTAAAATATACCTGAAAGTTAAATAAAATGGTGATAACCTGCTTTTCACTGCTCTGTTTCAAATTAGTCCAAAGAACATTAAAAACACCTCAACCTGTCAGAATCTAAGGTGTATCTTTATATCTTCATTTATCTCTAGTTATTGTTTTCTTTTAAAATTCCCGTCTAACACAACCACAGAGAACAATATTCTAAATCTTGTCTTTGTACTTCCTCTTCTACATTTTCATCTCCCTTACCTCAAGAAGGGCTTTCAGAATCGTGAAAAAGAACACAGGATTTTAAGGAGCTATGAATTCTAGTTCTATATAGTAAGAAGGGCAAATTGCCAAACATTTTCTGAGTACCATGTTTTTCTTTTGGAAAAAGATGGATATAGAAATTTTTAACATTAAAAAACACCTATAAAGCTGCAATTACATATTATGCATTCCATGAATGTTCATTCAAGTCTCATTTCCCCAAACCCAATCCCAATACCTAATGGCAAGGGAGTGTGGGGCAGCTGAGGGCAAAGCGCAAGCTGCTGCCTCCCCAACCCAGGTGGAATATGTGTGATATTCCTTGGACACTCCTGGCTACTCAAGAACAAAGGAAAAGGGTTTAAGTACTTGCTATGGTGTTGTGGGAAACTAGGGCAAATGAAAAACTAAATTCCCTTACTGCCTACAGCCCACTGACAAGTCCTTGCAACTGGCAGAGTGACCTCTCTCTAGGAGCTCATCTGCCTTCATGATGACACTTTGCTAGGGGCAAAAGAGAATCTTAGCTTAACATTATACTGACCCCCCAGGATCCTGTAAATCTATTTTAACATACAAAAATTCCTTTGGAAAGTCCCTTTATCTCAACTGCCCAAAGACATATGCTGGCAGTCATACTCCAACCTTATGGCCCCCTAATATACATCTGAAGGGTCTCATGACTAATGTTTTACTAGACAGTAATAATGGTGTTTCCCTAACATCAGCCACCCCTCAAGGTCCTAGAAACATTGCTTCCAAAATTTCTTAGAGACTTACTCTATCCCTGACCGCCTCCCAACCTGAGTGTTTATAATGAGTTACCCGGCACAACCCCAATGCAGCTTTTCCTGCCATGGGTCATGTCCCCGTGCTTTAATAAAATCATCTGTTTGCATCAAAGACATCTTCAAGAATTCTTTCCTGGTCATCAGCTCCAGACCACCCCACCATCACCCCAAAACTTCATCATCTAACAATACTCTCACGTGGCCCTTGCCTTTTTTCTACTGAATAAACCCAATTAGTGTAACCTAGATTTTAATGATTCATCCTCATCTAGGAGTATTTTTGTTTTGTTTTAATATGTCCAAAGGGACATATTAAAACAAAGAAATGAATGAATGTCCATTTATGGAATAGAGATGTTAACAGATGATTTAAGAATAGGGGCATTAGTACTTAATTTAATCACATATGCAGACAATTGCCTTATTCTGCTCATAACTGAGACAATTATATCCATTATATGTTTTCCTTTTTCATTTTAACTTAGTTTATTCACAGAATTCCATAAAGTTTTGTTTTGGGAGGTTAGATTGATGAGTAAGCATATTTGGTACAATTAAACATTCATTAAGTAAATGTTAATTGAATACCTACTATGTGTATGGAGTATTTCTAGGCACTGGGAATACAAATATAGGAAAAAAATAGACATAGACACATTTTATATAGAAACATCTATCTGTGACATGGAAAACATGGAAAGAACACTGAACTTGGGTAACTACAGCTAGACTTATATTTTAGAGTTAAGTCAGTTTATCATTCAGAGATTCAAAGATCTCATTTATCAAATAACGAGGTGGAACTAGATAATTTTAAGTGTATTCTAGCCATAAGAAAGTACGTATAAGCTATTTATACCAGATGTCAATAAAGCTGGTTAGAAGAATTCAGCTAAAATGTTTAACCAATTGCTAAAGACAGAATCTGGGCTAGTATGTGAGTATAGAACTTCATGAGCTGCATACTCAAGAGGAATTCATACCTGTACTCAGGCCCTTCTCTACAAAACTCTTGAGGCATACACCAAAAAGATGAGGGTCAAAGCCAGAGACTGAAGAAAGTTACCTTTGTGGTTCAAGTCAGGGTGGAGAAGAGCAACTGCTATGGAAAAAGCATGAAGTCATGTACACCTCTTCTCCTTTACCCCCATTCTGGAGAAAGACTTTAAACTTGAGCGGGAAGGCTGCTGAACCTCACTACCAACAGGACACAGGTAACCCACTGCAGGCAGAAGTAGGACATAGACCACTAAGAACCACCTTCTGCTAGGAGAGGAAGGACAAAATCACTGAGGAAGTCCCATCCATGAGACAAAGGGACCCAGCACCTACCCAAGACTGATGATGAACAATAGCTATAGAGCAGCACTCCCAGTGAAAAGCGAGCAAGAATTAAGTGAAAAAGAACTGCAATTGAATGTGAAGGAGGGGGAACAGCAAGGAGAGACATAAACTGAGTTTGGAGAAAATACTGAGAAAAATCCTGTAGGAAATCAGCCTCAATGTACCCATAAAGTAACACTAGAGGAATTTAAAGTCATGGTTCTCTGAGAGTAACTATAGTGACAACACATGCCAAATCCAACTCAGGATGTCAATGATTCAAAACCCACAGTAGAAAGAAAATGAATGCTTATTTCCAGGAATGAATAATATTTACAACATTTTCTACTGTCATACAAAAGATGTCTGACATTCAACCAATAATAATGAGACCTGTATAGGAACAAGAATAAATCCTTATACTGTCAAGAAACAAAGCAATCGACAGAATTAGATTCCAGAATGAACCAGATGTCAGCATTTTCAGACAAGGGATTCAAAACAAGTATGATTAATATGTTATGAGTTATAGTGGAGAAAATAAACAGTATGCTTGGAGAAATGGTTAATTTCAGCTGAGAGATGAGAAAAGTAATGAGGAAATGGATATGCTATCAGTGAAAACACAGTAAAAGAGATGCATGGCTTTCAATTCACTCTCAAGTTAAAACAATTGAGAAACAATATGGGCCAATACAAAGTAATTAAGCTGAAACAAAGTTAAATAAAGAGTGAAAAAAAACCAACAATGATGGGACAATATCAAATGGTCTAACTTAGTTTGAATCTCAGAAGAAGAGAGAAAGAATAAATATTTGGAGATTATGTTTGAGAATTTTAAAAAATAATAAAAGGCATCAAAACAAAGATCTGAGAACTCAGAGACATCAAAAGGGATAAAACGAATAAACAAAATGGCCCTAGACTCATTATATTTAAGTAGCTGAAAATTAATGAGAAGGAGAAAGTCTTGAAGTTATCAAGAAAAAGAGATTCATTACACATAGGTCAAAGATGAGAATTATAGCACATTTCTCACCAGAACCATACAATACAGAGGGTAAACACTAACATTCCTAAAGTTATCTAATCACACAAAATGGATTAACCCAGAATCCTTTACTTACTAAATATATCTTTCAGAAATGAAGGGTAAGTACTGATTTCCTCAGAAATACAAAAGCTGGGAGAACTTATTAAGTGGAGTTATCCTAAAGGTATAGTGAAGTGAATTCTGTAGATCAGAGGAGTAATGGCGTAGGAAACAAACCTGGGTCTACACAAAGAAATTAAAACTTTAGAAATGGTATTAGTGAAGGAAAATTGATTTTTCTTTTATATTTTAATTGCTTTAAAATAATTGACTGATTAAAGCACAAACAGTAGCAATGAATTTTGTGTTTATAATCTGTAAAAGTAAAGTATGTGATAAGATAGCCAAAAAGATAGAGAATCAATTGGAAATACAGTTTTGAGGTCCTTACACAATATGTAAAGTGAGCATAACATTTGAAATAACATTGGGACTAATATATATATATATATATATATATTGGGTGATTCAGTTGGTTAAGCGTCCAACTTTGGCTCAGGTCATGATCTCATGGTTCATTAGTTCAAGCCCTGCACGGGGCTCTTGTGCTGACAGCTCAGAGGCTGGAGCCTGCTTCACATTCTGTGTCTCCTCTCTCTGCTCCTTCCCCACTCACGCTCTGTCTCTCACTCTCTCAAAAATAAATAAATATTAAAAAACTTAATATGTATATATTATATATTCACACCTTTTTTAAAAAAGGGTATAAAAATTAAGCCAAAAGTGGAGGTAAAATCAAATGGTAAGAATTTTTCAATTATTCCAAAAGGACAGAAAAAGAGGAAAAACAAGAAACAAAGAACAAATGAAACAGAAAAATAACTACCTAGATAGCAAACTGTGATACAATTATATCAATAGTTAAATATAAGGAATCTAAGCATACCTGTTGAACAGCTGAGATTATCAGAATGAATCAAAAAGCAAAATCCAATAATTAGCTATCTATAAAAACTAACTTTAAATATAAGAATATAATTAGGTTAAAAGTAAAAAGATGTAGAATAATAAAATATATAAACATGAATCAATAGAAATGTGGGGTGACTATATTAACATCAGACAGAGTGTATTCAAAAATAATATTTCCAGGAATAAAGGCAAATATTATATAATGATAAAAGGATTAATTCACCAAGAAACATAATAAACCTAAATGCATATACACATAAGAACAGAGCTTCAAAATATATTAAACATAAATGGTAGAATAGAAAGAACAAATACACAAAAACACAATCACAGTTGTAGACTATCATAACCAATGGGTTAAAGAGGAAACCCCAGGAAATTAGAGAATACTTTGAGTTAAAATAAAACACAACTTAAATTCTTTTTAGATTCAAAGAAGTAGATGGCAATTATAGTATTACATGTTTATAGGATATGAAAGGACTCCAATCAATTACCTAAGTATATACCATAACATATCAGAAAAAAAGGCACATCAATTAAGCACAAAGCAAGACAAAAAGGAAATAATAAAAATAAAAGCAGAAAAAATATTGAGAATTGGAAAAAATAGAGAAAAACAATAAAAGCCAAAGTTAGTTCTTAGAAAAATCAATAAAACTGATAAAGCACTAGCCAGACTGACCAAGGCATGATATACAAGTATTAGAAATGAAACAGGTACCTTACTATAGAAGCTACACATATTAAAATGTTACTAAATGAATGCTACAAATAATTCTATGCCAATATATTTGACTGCCTAGGCTAAATGGTCAAATTTGTTGAAAGACAAAAATGTCCAAAGCTCATCAGGAAGAATTAAACAGCACAAATGGCCCTATATATGTTAAATAAATTGAATTTATAATTAAAAACATATCAAGAAAGATAATTTTCGGTTGCAATGTGTTCGTCTGAAAATACTAGCAAACATTAAGGAAGTAATACTGATTCTACATAAATTCTCCATAATATAGAAGGGACAAACCTTGCCATCCCATTTTATAGAAATAGCAATCACCTTGATTCACAAAGAAAAAACGTGCCAATTCAATATAATTAGAGACCAATATGCTCCAGGAACAAAAATGCACAAATATGCAACACAGCGCTAGATATTAAATCCAACCACGTCTAAAATATAATGCATCGTGAACAAATGGAAATTATTACAGGTATTCACTTCAATCCAAGTAATTCCCCACATCAGCATATTAAAGATGAAGAATCATATGATAATCTCAATAGATGAGGCAAAAACATTTTACAAAATTTAATATCCATTTATGATAAGCACATTCAAAATGCTAGGACTATAAGGAAAAATCACGTACCAGATAAGGGTATGAACAATATCGTAATTTTGCAACAAGTCTAAAGTTGAAAGGCTGAACATTTTCCTCCTAGTGTCAGAAACATGGTATAGATACCCCCTCTCAATGCTGTTATTCTGTATTGTGCTGGAAGTCCAACCTACTGCAAAAGGACAGGAAAAAATAAAACTGCAACTATATGCAAACAACATGTTTGCCACGTAGAAAATTCCAAATAATCAAAGGCATTAGAACTAATAAATGTGTTTAGGAAGGTTGATGGATATCAGGTCAATATTTGAAAATTAATCATATTTTTTTATTATTTTTCATGGTCAATTAGAAATTAAAATTTTATAAAACAGAGCACTTAGAATACAATCAAGGGTATAGAGTTCTGTATAGCAGAAATTGCAAAACACTAATGAAAAATTAAAGAAAATGTACATAATTGGAGGGTTATCCATGCTTATAGTTTGAGAAACTCAAATGTTAATTTTCCCAAACACACGTGCAATGCAATCTCTATCAAAGTCTTAGTAGTGATTTTGTAGAAATTAATAAGCTAATCTTAAAATTTATATGGATAGACAAAGGAACTATAATAGCAAAAAATTTTTTGGAAAAAAATAAAGTTGGATATTTCAAACTACTCAACTCCAAGATTTAGCTACATTAATCAAAGATAGACACACTGAAATTGAATTAAGATTCCAGATTTAAATTTAAAAGTATAGGTTTTCCAATGGATTGCAATTAATTTGCAACAACTATGGAAAGGTAATTCAATGAAGAAAGAATAGCATTTTCAATATCATGCTAAGTGAATGGTATTCACCTATAAAAAAAGAGCCTCAATCCTTATATCTCACCATTTATAAACATTATCACTGATCTAAATGTGAAATATAAAATATCTAGGTATCTAGAACAAAACATAGAATAAAAGTGTTTGTTTTTTCTTCAGATGGGCAAAGATTTCTTAGACAACAGAAAGTTCATTCCATAAAATTAAAAATTGAAAAATTAACTAGAGTTAAGCATTTCTGTTCTTTGAAAGGCACTGTTAATTGAATGCACTGTTAATACAAGCTACACACTGAGAAAAATAATTGCAAAATATATATCTTGTAGAAATATTTTATCCCTAATAGATTAATATTATATATGTATATAAACATGTCTCAAAGGTAAGAAAAGAGAATCCCCACTAAAAGACAGGCAAATTATTTGAACACTTTATTAAAGAAGATGTATGAATGGACATTAAAACCAGTTGGAGTTATCACTACAGAATAATACTTTATAAATAATAATAATAATAATAATAATAATAATATCAAATGCTGCTGAGTAAGTTGACTAACTTTGTGTAATAAAGGTACAGCAGCATTGAAAAACACTGAAAAAATGTTTGGAGGTTTTATAAAGTAAAACACATATTTATGCAACGCAGCAATCCCAGTTTTAGACATTTACCCAAATTAAATGAAAAAAGTATTCTCACCTCAAAAAACTTGAAGTGTTTATAGAAATTTTATTCACAATCTTCCAAACTAAAAACAACCCAGGTATCCTTCAACTGATGAATAGATAAACTACATTACTTCTATATAACAAAATAAAAGGAAGTGGACAACTAAGGCATGCAGTAACATCAATCACTATCAGATGAATGATGTTAAATGAAAGCAGCCATAATCAAAAGGTTATATGCTGTATGATTCCATTTACATGACATTCTGGAAAAGACAAGAAAATAAGGTCAGAAAACAGATCACTGGCTTCTAGGGGCTAGGATGTTAACAAAAGGCATTGGGAATTGTTGGGGGTGATAATATTGGTGTTTTTTAAGTAATTAATTAATTAATTTAGATTCAAGTTAGTTAACATATAGTGTACTCCTGGTTTCAGGAGTAGAATTTAGTAATTTATCACTTAACATAAAAGACACAGTGCTCATCCCAAACAAGTGCTCTCTTCAATGCCCTTCACCAATTTAGCCCGTCCTCGCATCTACCTTGCCTTCATCAACCCTCAGGTTGGTCTCTATATTTAAGAGTCTTTCCAGGCACCTGGGTGACTCTGTCAGTTGACTGACTCTTGATTTTAACTCAGGTCATGATCATGTGGTTTGTGAAATTGAGCACCAACTCGGGCTCTGCTGGGACAGTGCAGAATCGGCCTGGGATTCCCTTTCACCCTTCATCTCTGTTCCCCCTCCTTCTCTCTCCCAAAAATTAATAAATAGGGGTGCCTGGTTTGCTCAGTTGGTTAAGCTTCCGACTCTTGATTTCAGTTCAGGTCATGATCTCATGGTTCGTGAGTTTGAGCTCTGAGTCCGGCTCTGCACAGACCGTGCAAAGCCTGCATGGAATTCTCTCTCTCCCTCTCTGTCTGCACCTCTCCCACCCGTGCTCTCTTAAATAAATAAGTAAGTAAGTAAGTAAGTAAGTAAATACTGTTTTTAAAGAGTCTTATAGTTTGCCTCCCTCTCTGTTTTCATCTTATATTATTTTCCCTTCTCTGTCCCTATGTTCATCTGTTTTGGTTCTTAAATTCCACATATGAGTGCAATCATATGGTACTTTCCTTTCTCTGACTGATTTATTTCGCTTAGCATAATATATTCTAGCTCCATCCATATTATTGCAAATGACAAGCTTTCATTCTTTTTGATTGCCGAGTAATATTCTTTTTGATTGCTGAGTAATTCTCTCTCTCTCTCTCTCTCTCTCTCTCTCTCTCTCTATATATATATATATATATATGCACATACACCACCTCTTCTTTATCCATTAATCAGTCAATGGATATTGGGCTCTTTCCATACTTTGGTTATTGTTGATAGCACTGCTATAAACATTGGGGTGCATGTGTCCCTTAGAATTAGCATTTTTGGGTCCTTTGGAGAAATACCTAGTAGTGTAACTGCTGGATTGTAGGGTAGTTGTATGTTTAATGTTTTAAGGAAACTCCAAACTGTTTTCCAGAGTGGCTTCACCAGTTGCATTCCCACCAACAATACAAGAGGGTTCCCCTTTCTCTACATCCTCACTAACACTGGTTGTTTCTTATGATTTTAATTTTAGCCAATCTGACAGGTGTGAAGGAGTATCTCATAGTGGTTTTGGTTTGTATTTCCCTGATGATGAGTGATGTTGAGCACATTTTCGTATTGTTTATATTTTGATTGTTGTGGTTATAACTGCATAAGTGGCTAAAACACTCTCTCTCTCTCCCTCTCTCTGTCTCTCTCTCTATTTTATAAGCTTATTCCTAAAGATGGAAACCTTTCAGAAGAATCAGATTTATAAAACATCATGTGTGCCTTTGGTTGCTTCTTTGTAATGAGTCAATAAAACTAACATCTCTGTTCTAATTAAAATTAACTCTCAAGTCAAGCTTTAACATTACAGAATAAGCTCAAACAGATCACTTAGCAATTCTGGCTCAATATAAAACGTTAGAATAAATAGAACAAATTCTATAGATTTACTAATTGACAGACATGTTTTGTTTATGTACTTCTGAAACAGAGAAAGAATAAAAAAGCAAGCTAAAATAGACACATATATGGAAACAGTTAAACAGCAAGTAGCACAGAAAATGATAAACCTACTTTTAAATGGAAAATAGATTTTCCAAGTTAGAACCCTGTCAGTGATCTTGTTTTTATCTCTACACTATATCCATGGTTCATTTTTCTAAACTATTTAAAAGTCTCTCTCTCTTTTTTTTTCTAACAGTTTATTTGAGGTATAACTGATATACTAAAAAAGCTGCACAATTTTAATATATACAATTTTATGAGTTTGGACAAATGCATATGTACATTCACGACACTTGACACTATCATCACAATGAAGGTAATAAACATATCCATCACCTTCACAAATTTCCTTGTGTGTGCCTGTGTGTGTGGTAAGAATGCTTAATATGAGATTTATCCTTTGGGCATATAGAAGCACACAATACTATGTTGTTAAGTACAGGCACCATGGTGTATTGTGGATCTCTAGAACTCATTCGTCTTACATAACTGAAACTAGAGACAACATGCATGAGCCTGAGACACTGTACTAAATAAAACAAGCCTCTCAAAGGACAAATGTGTATGATTCCATTTATAGGAGGGATCTAAAAAAACCATAATTGCAAAATAAAATGGAGGTTTCTAGGGACTGGTGGGAGGGAGAATGGAATACTTAACAATCTCTGATTGATTTTCCTAATTCCTTTTTTGTCACTTTCAAATATGTCCTATAAATGATTAAAGGTTTTCAAAGTGTTTCATTTTATTTTGTAGGTAGAAACATATGAAAATTCTAAGAGCAAACCATTTTCTGACCTACAGAACAAGCTATTTCTTTAATTTAATCGAGAAATGCTTAAATTCTTTATGGGACCTATTTGATTAAATGGGCCCTGCTTACCTCTCCCACTCAATTTTGCCATTCACATCTCTCTCTCCACTGTCCAAATTCGCCATCTCTCAGTTTCTTTAATATTTCCTTCTCCTTCATAGTTAGGTTGTAGTACTCCTTTACCCTCTATCTAGAAGTAACTCCACTTAATTAAACACTGTTTACCTAATTGTTCATTAGTTCTTGGCTCAGAAAATCCAACATATTATTGTCAAGTACACCCTCTGTGACCTTTCTGGACTAGATTGACTGCACTTTTACCCATCTCATAATCTTTTGTCACTTCACACTTATTAAAAGTGAAATTGAATAATTAACAGTAAAATCATTTCCTTAGCACCATTTCCATGAGATTATAAGATTTATCGGAGCAGGGGCTCTGGCTTGTTTATCACCGTATCCCCAGAACTGAATACAGACCATAGTAAATAGACTGTACTCACTATACATTTTTCAAAATAAATCTGAAAATAATTCTGAAAATAATTAATTTATTGGTAAATATTCATCAACCATGGTGGGAAAGACTTGACTGTCAAATGAGGGAGGGAATTTGTTTTTAATTTATATTAAGTTCTAGTAGAAAGTTCTGTAGCATTTTGCTTAGGAGAATGAAATCTCAATTTCTATTAATTTAATTCTAGACCTTTGTTTACTATCTGGGCACTCTAGGTAAAAATTCCTTGACTATTCCGGGTCACAGTTTCTACAACTGTAAAATTTCAATAAAAATGGTATCATTAAATGTTTTATGAGCCTTAAATGAGATTATAAATATAAAGCACTTAGTATAGTGTCTGGTATTCAACTAATTTAGTCTATCATTGTTATCTTACTTATTCAAGACCAAAAAAACTATACAGATGCATCATTTCTAACTATAAATTTACCATTAATAGAAATATGTTTCTATTATTTTTTTCAAAATCCTAAATTCCAAGAATAGTTTTGTAAAATGTGACATTTTTTTAGAATAATTTTCTTGGCATATGAAACAATAATTTTGGCATTTCTTGGGTGCTTCTAAGCACTATGCAGCTATCTTTTTAATACATTTAATTATCTTAAAAGCAGATATTAACTCAAGTTTGATGAATAAAGAGAGGTAAATAGGTGAATAACACATCTAATGAAATAATTTGGGTATGTGCTAGAGCTATTATTTGAATATGTGTCTGCAAGATTCTAGGCCTATGCTCTTTTACTAAACCGGGATTTCACTCCATACAAATACAGATAGATCAGATGTTTATTATTCATGACTATTTGTTTGATTATGTAAAACAAACAATGCCTCAATAATAAGTAAAACTGCATAGAGGGGTGCCTGGGTGACTCAATCAGTTAAGCGTCCGACTTTGGCTCAGGTCATGATCTCGTGATTTGTGAGTTGGGGCCCCACGTCGGGCTCTGGGCTGACAGCTCAGAGCCTGGAGCCTGCTTCGAATTCTGTGTCTCCCTCTCTCTCTGCCCCTCCCCTACTCATACTCTGCCTCTCTCTGTCCCTCAAAAATAAGCACATCTTTAAAAAAAAATTGAAAAAAAAAACTGCACATAGAAATTCCAACATAGTGTCTCACCTAGTTCTAGTTATTTTGACTATCTTGATAGACACATGAGCTTATTATTCCCTGGGGTTAGCAACTGAATAGTGAATAGAACAAATATTTTTGAAAATAATCAATTCAGGGGCGCCTGGGTGGCGCAGTCGGTTAAGCGTCCGACTTCAGCCAGGTCACGATCTCGCGGTCCGTGAGTTCGAGCCCCGCGTCGGGCTCTGGGCTGATGGCTCGGAGCCTGGAGCCTGCTTCAGATTCTGTGTCTCCCTCTCTCTCTGCGCCTCCCCCATTCATGCTCTGTCTCTCTCTGTCCCAAAAATAAATAAACGTTGAAAAAAAAAAAAAATTAAAAAAAAAAAAAAAAGAAAATAATCAATTCAGAAATACAAAAATATATTGTTTTTAAATACTTATCTATTTTCTTATATTCCTTTTAATGTACTTTAATGCTCTTACTTTTCTGTGTACATAAGTGTTATATGAAAATGAATGACTAAGATTAATTATTATATCTAACACCTATTTGACCTATATTACTGTCTCAAAATATTTAATTACAAAAATGTTAGATGTGTAAGTTCATATTAAAATAAAACACATCCATGTCCAATAGTCCATGAATATTTAAAATTGATCAGTGTCATATAAATATATTACATTCACATTTATGCCAGGAGACACAATTTTCACCACTAAAATACAGTTATCTAAGAATTAAGAAACCAAAAAAAAAATAAAAATGAGCAAAGGGTTTAAAAGAGAGAGAGAGAAAGAGAGAGAGGCAAACCAAGAAATAGACTCTTAACTGTAGAGGGGAAACTAATGGTTACCAGAGAGGAGGTGAGTGGGGGGATGGGTGACCTAGGTGATGGGGATTAAGGATGAGCACTGGGTGTTGTAGAGAAGTGTTGAATCACTAAATTGTACACCTGAAAGTAATATTACACTGTATGTCAACTAACTGGGATTTAAACAAAAACCTAAAAACTAATGTTATCTAGATAAAAATAATGATGGTGACAAGAAAAAGTTAAATGGAAATTTTAATAGAGTTTATAAGTTACCAATGTTTAATATTTAAAGCTTTTGGGAATTTATTTAGAAAGAACCTTAAAATGTGTTTAGTGTTTGACAATGGAATTATAGTTTTGGAAATAGGGCATCCAATAATAATCTGCAAAGTTAAAATCTGAATAGCTTTTATGAACGATGGTTTTTCAGGACATGATTTTTTGGTGCCAGCTATGTCTCACCCTTCCCCCCACAAATTATTTCAGGGCTGTCTCTCTAACTCAGATTGTGAATCTCAGTGGCCATGCTTGTACCTCAGGAATTTACACCCCAAAACAAAAAAAAAATATCTAGGATGAAATACTTGCCCTAACTAAAGAACTATTAACTTTGGACAAATTATATAACCCGTTGATAATTAGTTTTCTAATACATGCACTAGAGATGGTAATACTTTGTGGTTTTGTGAGAAGTATGAGGCATTTGTAAAGTTTAGTGTTTAGCTTGTAAGTACTCAGTAAAGTTAATATCCTTGAATTATTATAATTGACAAAACAGGAGTCATTGGCAAATGATGGATTAAAGCACAGATCTTAAAATTTTATATAACACATTTATTTAATGGATGATATTTAAAATATAATTATCTTGTTCTTAGTGATCCATTAAGCTCCTCAAAATTATAATATATTTAGAAATAAAAAATTATCTCCTTGGAGTTTATCGTAGATACAACGTGCTTGGTAACGTGCTTGGTTACCTCTGAAAGATTATGTAAATCCTCATAGTTAATAGGATTTTGAATATTGTTAAAAAGAGTTATCGAAAATATAAACAATAAATACTAAATAAATATTTTGATGTTTGTATATAGTCTTTTCTTTTAAAATTTATTTTTAATAAAATTATACATATTTAAGTTGTACAATATGATGTTTTGATATACATATACAAAGTGAAATGATTACTGCAATCAGGTAATTAACATACCCATCTACTCACATAATTACTGTCGTGGGTGTGTGATGTGGTGAGAACATCTGAGATCTATTCTAAAAAATTTCCAATATACACTATATTATTATTAACTATAGTAACCATGCTATACGTTAGATCTCTAGGATTTATTAATTTTACATTATTGCAACTTTGTACCCTTTGATCAACATCTTCCCATTTTCCCCACTTACTTGTATCTGGTAACCATCAACAAAATGAAAAAGCAACATACAGAATGGGAGAAAATATTTGCCATACAAATATCTGATAAGGGATTAATATAAGGAACTATAACTCAACAGCAAAACAAATAGTCCAACTAAAAAACGGTCAGAAAACCTGAATAGACATTTACCCCCCAAGAAAGACATATAAATGGCCAACAGGTACATGAAAAAGAGCTCAACATCACTAATCATCAGAAAAATGCAAATCAAAATCATAGTGACATCACCTTACAACTGTTAGGAAAAGATTTGTCAGACAAAAAATGCCAAGTGTTGGAGAGGATGTAGAGAAAAGGGAATTTATATTCTTTTCTAAAAACAACAATAATGGAAGGATAATAACAACATTTACTTTATTTTATACGTTTATGAATGTAATTCCTTCTTAGGTTTAATTCTTATTTTTAGATTCATAAAATGCTTTTCTTTAAGAAAATTATTCTAAATTATTACAGAATTATTGTCCTTTGTAGTTATATATTTGTAGACTATCTTATAGAGTACCTATTCTATTATCAAAAACAGTGTTTGATAGTATATATGTATGTTTATCATGTAATTTCAGTTTTCCTATGTTATTTTATAAATCTAAAAGGAGAGCATATTATTTATGAGGATTTGTTATTGTGTTCATCGTGAATAGGTCAAATACCCTCATGTGAATTAGCCTGGGCATCAGCAACTGATGTTTACACATAAAACATAAAGTGCAAAACAGAACTTAGCTTAGCAGAGCATTGATTACAAACGATGCAAAGATCATAAAAAAAAAAATATATATATATATATATACATATATATATATTAATGAGAGTTCACTTTCAGATCTGACTCTGAGATTTTTCTCTCTCTTCAAATTGATCATTTTTTATTTATAATACTATTAGTTATTTCTAAAGTAATATTATAATTTAATAGATAAGGAAACTTAACCTCTCTGGAAGGATAAGGCCAGGCATTCCCCTTATTACATTAATTAAGCCTGAGTATGGAACAAGCACTCCATCCAAATCTTTGCATCCTCGTTCCGTACCTAAGTTCCCACAATTAGTCTTTTTGTTTGTTTGTTTGTTTGTTTAGGATCAAGATACAGAGGTTGCCACTAAATACAAAATTTGGGACCAGTTATCCATTATACAATTACAAGCATTATAATTTGAACACTCTCTCTCAAAAATCTGGAGGCATTAGGAAGATTTTGATAAAATCAGAAAGGGGATTCTATTCCAAATTAGCTAAATTTTCTTCAATGATTAATTGGGAAATTTTTGTGAAGCTGAGGGACAGTAGTTTACTAGAAATCAGAATGAGCTTACTAACTTGTGCAAGGTTATCTGCATTTCATGAAAGTTCAGAAACTTTTGACTTATTTCATATTTGCTATATTGACACAGGGCACAAAAATGTCACACACTGTAGATGTAATGGCAAGTATAAGCAATTCAGTTTTTTGTTTTGATGAAAAAAACAAAATTTTTTCTACCTGGATCATTGAAAATATTACAACAATGGTAATTTCAACCTTCATATCCACAGGAAAATTTATTCATTCTTTCTTTTCTATTCCCTATTTTTTTTTCTCCATTTGTTAGTCAGTGATGGTTCTCTTTAAAAGCAGAGTAGAGGGCCACTGGGGTGACTCATTGGTTAAGCATCCAACTCTTGATTTTGATTAGGTCTTGATCTCAGGGTTCATGAGAGATAGCTGCTTTGGGGCTCTGCGCTGAGGAAGACTGCTTTGCATTCTCTCTTCCTCTCTCTCTGTCTCTACCCAACTGATATTCTCTCTCTCTCTCTAAATAAATAAATAAATAAATAAATAAACAAACAAACAAACAAACATTAAAAAAAATTTTTTTTAATGTTTATTTTTGAGAGACAGACACAGTGTGACTAGGGGAGGTTCAGAGAGAGAGGAAGACACAGAATCCAAAGTAGGCTCCAGGCTCTAAGCTGTCAGCACAGAGCCCGATGTGGGGCTGGAACTCACAACAGTGAGATCATGAACCAAGCCGAAGTTGGATGCTTAACTGATGGAGCCACTCAGGTGCCCCTAAATAAATAAACATTTGAAAAAATAAAAGCAGAGTAGAGATTTATTGGTACAGACATCAAATTTAATGCTAAAAATTCTAGAATACAGAAAGCTGCTTTCCTTTAGAAATATGATAGAACAATGCAGGCACATAATATACAAAATGTCTGCTGATTTGTCTAAATATTTAGCAATGTATAAAATATATATAAAGCTGTTTGGCAATAATATTGTAAATTTTCTGCTCCAAGCAATATTTCACAACCAGATTAAACAAACAATATATACCAAAAGTTTTTACAAAAAAATACTGAAATATTTTTAATTTTGCTGCTACTAAAATATTCATACTTAAGCACCAAATGATATGACCAGGTCATTAGCAGTTTATTGAGTTTTCCAAAGTCATGATTGGTTTATTTGCTACTTTTTTAGCAGTTCTTTCTATTAAAATTTGCCATTTTCTCTCCATGGGTTTAAAACAGTTTGCAAATTTTACTTATTTTATTTTATTTCATTTTATTTTATTTTATTTTTTATCTAGGATTCATTTAACATTGGCAACATTGCACAGAAAACTTGGTATCAAGTGTTATTATACATTAAAAACTAATTGCCTTTTCATCTGTTATAGCTGTAAGATACTTATGAAACCAGTTCATACATACAATTACTTACAAAAGTTTAAAAGATGGCCAGGCAAGGGGTGCCTGGGTGGGTCAGTGGGTTGAGCATTCGACTTCGGCTCAGGTCATGATCTCACGGTTCGTGGGTTCGAGTCCCACGTCGGGCTCTGTGCTGATTGGAGCCAGGAACCTGCTTTGGATTTTGTGTTTCGTTCTCTCTCTCCCCCTTTCCTGCTTATGCTCTATCTCATTCTGTCTCTCAAAAATAAAGAAATGTAAAAAAAAAAAAAAATTAAAAGATGGCCAAGTGAGTTGAGAAAATATATCTTTCTAACTCTGTCATTAGCACCATAACGAGGAATAAATATAAACTAGCCTTAGGTTTATATTGAGACCATTTAATAGTTTTGCTTACTATTATTTTTTCTATATGAACACTAGTATCATAAAAAAAAAGTGCTGCAAAAGTGTTTTTCTAATAATTTCCATGATAACAATAAACATTTAAATAGGCAATAATCAAGCCAGGCAAAAAGAAATGCAGACATATATTTGCTGGATGATTGATAAGTACTGAGTGAATAATAAGTATCTACAGCTTTGGACACGAGCACGTTTATTTAGAGTGAAGTGTGGCCAAAGGCTACATGTAGAATAGCAAAACTGTTGGCCAGTTAATCCAGTCCATGTAGATATAGGTGGGTCCGAATCAGTGTATAGTTTTCTGTTATCGCTGTAAATACCACCAAAAACTTAGTGTTTTGAAACCACACGATAATTTATTATCTTACTGTGGTAAAGACCAGAAGTCTTAAATGGGTCTCATTGGGCTAAAATCAGGGTGTCAGCAAAACTGCATTCTCTTTGAAGCCACTGCAAGTCTCCCCATTTGCTTCCCTGTTCACTTACCTAAAGGACCCTTGTGATAATATTTGCCCCTCACCATTCATAAATGACTATGAAATCATTTATTTCATAGTCAATTGATTAGCAGCCTTTGGATTAGGGACTATGAGCATGTAGGAAGCCCAAGTGCTTTGGGGAAAGGGTGGGCAGTTTTATAGGCAGAGGAAGCAAATGTTCTAAGTGCTGATTAGCTGTGTATTTCAGGCAAATCCTCTAAAATGGAAAGGGAGGCACTCTTTCTTCCCAACTTCTGTCTGTCTTATGTTTCTCAGGAAAAACATGAAATCTTCCAGGGTCCTCCATGTGCTTCTAGCAGGGGTACACACCTTGGTTCTGATTAAACAGCTAATGCTATTGACAGCAGAGCCAGGAAGGATTAGAGCCCACTACAAAAAATGTTGGCTGCACAATGCAGTGTTTCTTAACTTCCTATTTTTCCTGAGAAAAAAATAATAAGTATTTTATTCAAATGAAAACAACAGCAGCAGCTTTAGTTCTCCTTTGCCATGCAACACCACATTTTCCCAAATTTAAAGAGTAGGACGTGGATATCTTTTGGGGGGAAGGGAGCATTACTCTTTCTAGCATAAGAGGTCATCATAGTATAAAATGAAATACGGGTTGGTGTTATGTTACGATGGAGGAAATCGGAATTAATATGTGTGAGGGGAAGGGATAAGAACAAACATTGTAATATGAAGAAGAGTTGAAGGATAATTAAAATGGGTAAGGAAATGACAATACTGTATGTTGCAGTGTTTTTAACCATAATGTAATTGGGAAAATTATTCTTTATTAACTTTTATTTGGGCTCAATGGAAGTCAAATTGAAGTCAAATTCATTTTGTTTAATATATCTTCTTTGTTTTCCAGCATCTAACATTCTTTACCTTTCCATTATGTTATATATTTAATAGGAGGGTTTATTTGCACTCCAAAAAAGAAAAAAAAACAGTTCTCCTTGGTTCTGTCATCCATTTAATATCTAATAATTAAGGAATATTTTATTAATTTGATCTAGTGAGCAGATGTTTGACATGAAGAAAAATATAAAATATATCCTTGGTGTCATAAACAAGTGAAGTCCAGACCCATCTGAAAACACTTCAGTATCTGATTGAAAATATTTTGGTGATCATAGGTAAAGATAAAATATCCTAAGATGCCGAGACTCACGAGCAAAGCCCAAGATCCCGTGTATCTGAATGATTTAAGGTCCAGATTAAAGCCACTCCTCAATTTTTCTGATAATATTCCTGATTTTGGAGTTACTGAGGCATTGATGTCTGTCACCTTGGGAGGAGGGAGAGGAGATGAAGTGAGAGAGGAGTGTGCAACACTGCAAGGACACAACTTGCCTGTCCTTTTTAAGTTTATTTATTTATTTATTTTGAAAGAGAGAGTGAGGTGGGAGGGGAAGAGAGAGAGAAAGGGAGAAAGAGAATCCCAAGCAGGCTCTGAGCTGTCAGTGAGGACCCCAACGTGGCATTCGAACTCATGAACTGTGAGATCATGACCCAAGCTAAAACCAAGAGTCGGATGCTTCGTGGACTGAGCCACCCAGGTGCCCCCATTTTGTAACTTTTATAAACCTGATCTAAGCTTGACATAGGAAAATAAAGTGCTCAGATGTGACTAGTTGGCCTTATACCATGAATAAAATTTAAAATTGTTATTCTTTTCTGTTCATTCTGTATTTCTAAGAGATTCATGTTAGTAATATCCTGTTACTTGTAAAATATTGACCTTTGCAAGTCCCAGTTGATCTACATAGAATAGAGTTGTTAATTAGGCAACTGTCCAACTGAGAATAAGAAATAGGCATGAGGTGAAGCTGATTGGGAAATTTATTGGCTGAAAATGTTATGACATGAAGCTCCAGGCAAACTTTATTAATTACTAATATAGTTATTTTTAAGATTATGTATTCTATCTCTTGTAGTTTCTTAAGGAATAGTGCAAATAGTGCAAATATCTTTGTCATATTGCATAACTAGCTTCTGATAGTTTAAAAAAAAAGTGGTTTTATTCAGATCAGAATTTTTTTAAAGAACATGAACGAGAAAATGTCTTTTTTTTAATGTTTATTTTTTATTTTTGAGAGACATAGTGCAGGTAGGGGAGGAGCAGAGAGAGAGGGAGACAGAGGATCTGAAGCAGGCTCCATTCTGACAGCAGAGCATGATGTAGGGCTCGAACTGTGAGATCACGACCTGAGCTGAAGTCAGCCGCTCAGCCCACTGAGCCACCCAGGTGCCCCTCAGGTCAGAGTTTTTTAATTTCAGTGAGTGTAATAGGCTAGTTTTGTGTTGGGGTTTTCTTCAATGAATATCAGTAAACTTACTTTTTAAAAATTTTTAAAAATGTTTATTTTTGAGAGAGCGAGAGAGAGAGAGAGAGAGAGAGAGACAAAGACAAAGCGTGAGCAAGGAAGGGGCAGAAGGAGAGAGAGACACAGAATCTGAACAGGTTCAGGCTCTGAGCTGTCAGCACAGAGCCCGACATGGAGCTCGAACTCACAAACCATGAGATCATGACCTGAGCCGAAGTCAGATGCTTAACCAACTGAGCCACCCAGGCACCCCAATACCAATAAACTTTTGTATTTTTTACTGGAATATATTTCTAACACATATACTCACAAATATTATCAAAGATAATGTTATCTATGATTTTCCAACACTGATACAGCTTTTTTTTTTCATTTTGTTCTGAAATTCTTATTGTCACATGTATAAATTTCACATTATAACACTGACATTGTACACATCATTATGTTTTCTATAAACCTTAATGTAAGACATGTTTTACTGTTTGCTTTATTATATCTGTATAAAAAAAGAATTGTCCTGTAGTATTTTATATACCTTAACTCAATTAATATTTATTATCAACTAATATTTGACAAGTAGACCAAGAATACTTAATGGAGAAAAGATAGTCTCCTCAATAAATGGTGCTGGGAAAATTGGATATTCACATGTAAAAGAATAATATTAGACCCCTATCTTATGTCACTCACAAAAATTAACTCAAAAAGGATTAAAGACTTCCATGTGAGACTTGAAACCACAATGCTCTTAAAAGAAAACAAAGGGAAAAATCTTCTGTATATTAGTCTTGGCAATGTATTTTTGGATATGACACTTAATGCACAAGAGACAAAATTAAAATTCAACAAGTGGGATTACACCAAATTAAAGAGCTTCTGCACAGAAAAAAAAATGATCAACAAAATTAAAAAGCAACCTATAGAATGGAAGCAAATGTTTGCAAATCATATATGCAAAATGTATAAATAACGCATATAACTCAATAGTAAAAATAATAATAATAATAATAATTCAATTAAAAATTGGTAAAGGAAATGAATAACACTTTTTTTTAAAGTTTATTTATTTATTTTGAGAGAGAGAGTATGAGTGAGGGAGAGGCAGAGAGAGAGAGAGAGAGAGAGAGAGAGAGAGAGAGAGGGAGAGAGAGAATCCAAATCAGGCTCCATGCTCACCATGCAGCCTGATGTGGGGCTTGATCTCAAGAACCACGAGATCATGACCTGAGCTAAAATCAACAGTCAGATGCTTAACTGAGTCACCCAGGCACCCTGAATAAACATTTTTCCAAAGTAGGTACCAAATGGTCAACAGGAACATGAAAAGGTGCTCAATGTCACTAATCATTAGGGAAATACAAATCAAAACTACAATGAGGTATCACCTCAAGCCTCTTAGAATGGTTATCAAGAAAAGATAAGAGGTAACAAATTCTGGTAAGGATGTGGAGAAATACTTGTGAACTCTTGGTAGGAATGTAAATTGGCACAGGCACTATTGAAAACACCGTGGCGGTTTCTCAAAAAGTTAAACCTAGCAATATGATCTAGAAATTTCACTTCTGGGTATGTATCTGAAGGAGAAGAAATTACTGTGTCAAAGAAATAGCTGGCTCCCATGCTAAGTGCAGCTTATTTACAATAGCCAAAACACAGACACAACCTAAGAGTCTATCAATGGATGAATGGATAAAGAAGAGTGTTGCACACAATGGAATACTGTTCAACCATAAAAAAGAATGAAATCTTATCATTGGCAACAACACGGATGAAATTTGAGGGCGTTATGCTAAGTGAAATAAGTCAGACAGATAGACAAATATTGTATTATGCTCTCACTTACCTGTAGAAACCAAAACAACAACTGACTGAAAAAGAAAAAATATCAGATTTGTGGGTATGGTGGGGCAGAGTGGGGAGAAGAAATGGATGAAGGTAGTCAAAAGGTACACACTTCAATTACAAGTTAAATAAGTATTGAAGATGTAAGGTGCAACATGATGACTACAGGTAGGTGGCATACTTGGAAGTTGCTAAGATAGTAAATCCTTGACATTCTCATCACAAGAAAAAAACAGTTTTCTCTCTCTCTCTTTTTAAAGATAATATGTGAGTTAATGGAAGTTAACTAAAATCATTGTGGTACTCATTCTCAATATGCATAAATCAAGTCATTATGCCGTACACTTACACAGTGCTATATGTCAATTATACCTCAATAAAACTGAAAGAAAAAATTAACTAAAAATAAATAAATATTTATTTATTTATTTAATACTCTTGGACAAATACTTTCAAGGAAGTATTTAATAAATGAAAATAAATTTAAGTACTTATTCATAATTCTTCATTCAAATTGGTTCTACAAAATTCCATGGAAAGCATTTCATCTTATTTGCTAAAATATATCAAAGATCATATTACTGGGCACTTTTCTCCATCTGCTTTTATCTTAGTATCTGAGATGTTTTGAACAAATGAAATGTAATCTAAAAAACATATAGTGAATATGTGCTTTACATTTTAAGACTGAAAATTTTAAAACTCAATTTTAAAGGAAAAAAGCCCTTTTTAATTGGGCTTTATAACACTTCTGTAGACAGAAAAGGATATGTAGGAAGATTCTAGGCTTAGGAAACAGTAGGAAAATTCAAGGTATATTTGGGAGTCTGAGTTTTTAATCAAGTAGGAAATCATGATGAGTTCATACTAGTTATAAAAGCACTTTTGTCCCTTGCTGAATGCTTTGTCTCAAATGCAAACATTTCCTGTTTACCGTTCAAGGGTTAAGTCAAAATACAAAAAGGGAAAAATAAATAAATGAAATAAACCTATCAAAATAAGGTAAAATCTTAAGAGATATGAAAAAGTGAGGGGCTCCCGTGTGACTCTGTCAGTTGATGTCTGACTCTTGATTTCAGCTCAGGTCATCTCATGGTTCATGGGATTGAGCCCCACATTGGGGTAGAGCTTGACACAGTGGAACTTGCTAAGGATTCTTTCTCTACCCCTCCCCCACTGTCTCTCTCTAAATAAAATAAATAAATAATGAATTAATTAATTTCAAAAAGGAAAAGTGAAACAAGCCAGACACAGAAAGATAAATACTGTATGATCTCACTTATATGAGGCATATAATTATGCCTCAAACTCATAAAAGCAGACATTAGAATGGTAGTTGCCAGGAGCTGGGGAAGGGGAACATGGGGAGGTGATGGTCAAAGGGTACAAATCTTCAGTTATGCAAGATCATTAAGTTCTGAGACCTATTACACAGCTAGTGCCTATAGCAAACAGTACTGTATCATCTACTGAAAATTTGCTGAGAGGATAGCTCTTACTTTCATTGTTCTTAACACAGACTCTGCTGCTGCTGCTGCTGCTGCTGCTGCTGCTGCTGCTGCTGCTGCTACTACTACTGATAACAGTAGTGAGGATAGGGTAACACTTTAGGAGGTGATGGATATGTTTATGACATTGATAGTGGTGATGGTTTCATGGGCATAGTGTTATCCCCAAACTCATCAAGTAGTATGTATTAAATACATGTAGCTTTTGCATGTCTATCATACCTAAATTAAGTGTAAAAATAGTGCATAAAATAATATTTTTAAGTGAAAAGAAAATATCGATAAAGAATACAATAATACCATCATCTGAGTTAAGGTGTCATAGCAGTTAACAAATATTCTATTCCATTGAGAAGATCAGATTTCTGGTAGGAATTACTGTAGCCCTAGGAAAGGCCTTAGAGGAATTTAAGCCAACTGAGGTGGAAGGTAATAAGGAGAGAGTTTTCCCGCAAAACAATTAGAGCAAGTAAAGTTATGAGACAGGAGAGTAGGATATCACTGGGAAGGAGTGAGTCAGTGGATCTGACTTGATCAGGACAATTCTGTAACGAAACAGTGGGAGTCACAGTTTGAAAAGTGGATTTTAGACATCAGTCCAATAATACCAGAATAAGTTTACATTTGCTGAGTAGAGAGTGAGGATCCTCTAGGATTTGTGTGTTTATTTTATTAGTCCAATAATACCAGAATAAGAAGTTTACATTTGTTGAGTAGAGAGTGAGGATCCTCTAGGATTTGTTTGTTTATTTTATCTAATGTGTGTTGTGGTTAATTTTATGTCTACTTAGCTGGCCTAAGAGATGTCCAGACAGCTGGTGAAATATTATTTTTGGGTGTGACTGTGAGGGGTTTCTGGAAGAGATTAGCATTTGGTTCAGTAGACAGAGTAGAGAGATTGCCCTCAGGAATATGGGTGAGTATCATGCATTTGTTAAGGGCTCAAATAGAACAAAAAGGCTGAGGAGGGGCACATTCTTTCTCTTCTTGAACTGGGGCATCCATCTTCTCCTCCTGTTGACATCAGAGCTCCTGGTTCTGAGGGCTTCTGACTTGGAAAGATTTGTGCCACTTGACTTTCTGGTTCTCCAGCTTGAAGGTGGCAGGCTGTGGGACTTCTCAGCCTCCACAACCAATTCCTGTAATAAATCTCCTCTTCTATATGTCCAAATAGCCTCTTGGTTCTGTTTCTCTGCAGGACCCTGACTAACATGGTGTGTATTATTTTTTACAATCCTTCTTGTTTCAAGGAGGAAAATTCAGCTTATAGAGATACATAAAATTGCAAAATTATGTAACAAATAAGTATTAATGTAGTTAAATAAAAAAGTATTAATAATGGGGTGCCTGGGTGGCGCAGTCGGTTAAGCGTCCAACTTCAGCCACGTCACCATCTCGCGGTCCGTGAGTTCGAGCCCCGCGTCGGGCTCTGGGCTGATGGCTCGGAGCCTGGAGCCTGTTTCCGATTCTGTGTCTCCCTCTCTCTCTGCCCCTCCCCCGTTCATGCTTTGTCTCTCTCTGTCCCAAAAATAAATAAATAAACGTTGAAAAAAAAATTAAAAAAAAAGTATTAATAATACAAAATATTTAAGTTCATTATGAAAATGAAAATACAATAGCAAAGTGTAATTTCTGCCACTTTCAGGTGTTTGTTATTTGCATATTTGAAACTCATTTGTTTTGATGGTCTCAAAAATTATACATATAGGTTTATAGTATATTACAACTTCCTTTTCCCTCTACAATATATTATAGAATCCTTTTGTATCAATATATACAGAACTGACTCCTTTTTTCACTTTTTAAAAAGTGCGTTTAAGTATAATATGCATACAGAAAGTGCATATATAAATAAATGCACAGCTAGCTGAATGCTTACAAAGCAAACATTTCAGTGTAAGCAGATCCCTAATCAAGAAACAGAAAATTAACAGCTCTTTGGAAACTCCACCTTCTCATGCTGCTTTATAGTATAAGTTCCTGTTTTTGAAATTTCAAGTCTTTAGTGTCAGACTTCTTTTGCTCAATTATATGTTTGTGAAATTAATTTATATTATTATGAATCATTGTAGAATATTCTGATTACTATCTTAGTATTCCTTTGTGTGATTGCACCATAATTTACTTATACAATCTACTGTTAGTAGCAGTTTGAATAGGTTCTAGTTTGGAAATAATAGTTACTGCTACTATGAATATATTTGTGTCTGAGACATAAATACACACACACACAAATATACATATGTACATATACGCATTTATATTTCTGTTAGGGTAGAATTAGTGGGTTTTGGAATTTTTATTTGTTTAGCTTCAGCGGATAATGCCAAATTATTTTCTAAGTGTTTAAGCAAATGAATCATCCTGCTGGCATTATATGAAGACCCTGGTTGTTTTACCTCCTCTCAAACACTTCATTTCTTTGGTGTCTTTTATTTGATATATTTATATATCAATATATATATATATATATATTTCTGTGGGATTGTGATAGTATTGTGGATTTATTCTGCATTTACTTGTTGGCTCATAAGACTGAGCACTATTTCTTATGTTATTGCCTTTGGTTTATTCGAACATGTCTCTTGCCTTTAAAAAAAATAGGCCATTTGTCCTTTTCTTACCCTTTTGTAATAGTGCTTTAAATATCTTGTACATACGGCCTATGTTGGCTGGATGTATAGCAGATATTTTCTTCCACTCTGTATCTTACCTTTTCACTTTTAAGGTGTATTGTGTGCATGTTTGTGTGTTTTATAGACAATTTTCTAGAACAGTTTTAGATTCACTTTATTTTATTATTTTCTTTTATTTTTTTAATGTTTAATTTTGAGAGAGAAAGAGAGCGAGCGAGAGAGAGCAAACACACAAGCAGGGGAGGGACAGAGAGAGAGAGAGGGAACACAGAATCCAAAGCAGGCTCCAGGCTCCAAGGGGTACACACAGAGCCTGACATGGGGCTCGAAACCAGTAACCATGAGATCTTGACCTGAGCCAAAGATGGATTTTTTTTTTTGTTTTTTTTTTTTTTAATTTTTTTTTTCAACGTTTATTTATTTTTGGGACAGAGAGAGACAGAGCATGAACGGGGGAGGGGCAGAGAGAGAGGGAGACACAGAATCGGAAACAGGCTCCAGGCTCCGAGCCATCAGCCCAGAGCCCGACGCGGGGCTCGAACTCACGGACCGCGAGATCGTGACCTGGCTGAAGTCGGACGCTTAACCGACTGCGCCACCCAGGCGCCCCTAAAGATGGATGTTTAACTCACTGAGCCACCCAGGCACCCCAAACAGTTTTAGATTTAGAGAAAAATTTAAAGGATAGCACAGAGAATTCCCCTATAGCCTGCACCTGGTTTCCCTATATTTTATCTTATGTTGGTACATACATTTTTACAAGTAATATACCAAATATTGATACATTATTAGTAGCCAAAGCCCATAGTTTATTCAATTCATGGTAGAGTTTACTCAGTGTCTTGTTTCTCATCCAATATTCCATTCAGTATACATGTTACATTTATTAATTAGATCTCAGTAGGCTTTTCTTGATTCTTGATTATGACTGTTTCTTAGACATCACTGAGGGGAGGTGGCAGTGGTCTCATTACTCAAGTGGAGGCAAAAATCCCTATACTACACTGTGTCCCTTCTGACACCACCCCCAAGGAGAAGGAGTAGCATCTCCCTAGTGCTGGGTAATGGTGTAAGTCCAGGCTTCTTAGTGGTCTCCACTAATACTGATACAGAGAGTGGAACTTTTTACTCCCATTTCAGAGGGGATGAAAGTCCTGACTTTCTACTTCCTACCTGACCCTATTGGGACCACTGTTGTGATTCTTGGTTGCAATCTGTGAAGGGCAAAAGTTTAGAAACCCCTGTTGACCTGTGATGGTATGGACAGAAGTGGGGCCACAGGTGTTGAACAGTGTGTGTGTGTGTGTGTGTGTGTGTGTGTGTGTGTGTGTGTGTGACTAGAATAGCTGCTTAAAATGTTTCTGACTTGCTAGACTGTCTTTTTCCCTAATGCTTTTGCTAGACAGATTAAAGTTTGTTGGGTCTCAATATGTCTGTGCCTACTGGTATTTTGGGGATAGAGGAGGAAAAAGTAAAACCCATGGGATACATAGCCATGTTGTTCCTTGCATCCTGAGGTCCCTAAACAACCCACCTTCTTCTCATCACCTGTCAGAGATATCTTAGGTTTGTTTAATAATGTAGACATTTGCTAGTTGTATTAAAAATGGAAAGAATACAGAAATGTGTATCTACTCCATCAACCACAAGGGGAAACCCAATGTGCTTATCTACTTTTAAATTAGAAAATTTTTCAAGGATTTTATTATTGCTATCTCCTTTATCTCTTTTATTTTATTTTTAAAAAATCTGTTTGTTTGTTTGTTTGTTTTGATAATGACTGACTTGTATTTTTCAAGAAACTTCAACCACTTTATATCACATCCTCACTCTGGAGACTACAGGCTTTGTAGAATGATTTCTAGCAAATATATGCTGTTATTTATCCATCTGTAGCAGCTTAACAAATCCAAGGAAAGATTTCCCACAGCCATAAGTCTGCAGGGATGCCATGGGAGTTTTTATTAATATTGTCTGCTCCAAAGCACTTTGACCATTGAAAATATTTGCTTATGAAGATTTCGCATATTTATTAATTTGATCTCACATCTCCTCAAATGTAAACATTTCCCTAGTTTTAAATGGTATAATTATCTATCTCATTTTATAATATATTTTAGGCTTATGGCTACACATATTCAAGCTGGATGTATTTCCAGTCTCACAATTTAAGATGCTATTGACAAAAGCTCTGTGTTTTCCCAAATTGAAATCTTTAGATAGAGAAGATAAAATTGAATCATCTTTTGAACTGCTAACAATGAATATTGTCATCCTCTTTTATAACATGCTAGATTTTGTTTAGCAGTGTCTTGTATATAGTTGATACTTACAGATTTGTGGATTTTTCTAAAAATGAAATATTTCAGTCATGTTTTATTAATATGCCTTTGTTTTGTTGTTAAATTGTGCTGTATTTTTAGTAGTACTTTATTTTGTTACTTTATTTTATAAAAACAGATTCTTTAAAGTATTTTAAATGTAAAGTATGTGACAATTCCATATGTGAGTCTTCAGCAAATGACTGGGTATATAACTATTTTTATATGAAACAGAAACACATTTCTATAAACAGTTTTCTTTAGATGCTGGTTATTTTCTAAAAGATCAAATATATATACATATATATATATATATATATATATATATATATACACACACCTCATATACACAAACTTTATGTAATTATATGTTTTATTAAGATAGGTAGGGACAATGTGATGATAATAACTATTTACATAGTTGGGAAGAAACCCATGTACCTCTTCTACAGATACAGAATTTTGGGTGCCAGTCTTTTGCAAATGAGTGTAGCTATTTGACTAAGTCCTCTGTGAGGAATAAGCTTAGAAGTTCCCTGAGCCTTCACTGATGGGTTAACAAGGCTTGAAGAATTAGAAAGCCACAGGATGTACACACCCAAGTTTGGGTAAACAAGATTAGGTAAAAGGGGCAAGGCCCCCAGTATAGGACAAAGGTATAGGAATAATGAATCTCAGGATGAAAACATCCTAGATGAGGTAAACAAGATTAGATATTCAGAAATGCGCACCGCCCCCCCCCCCCCCCCAATTTAGAAAGCAGAAAGCTGCTTTCACAGAAAGGAAAGACCAAATTAGGTAAAAAGGTAAACGGCTATAGACCACAGCAGAGAGAAGTTGCCCAGAGCAGAGCTAATTAACAAAACAAAAGTGCCTTGTTGACCCTGAGGTTACATGCTGGTTCTTTCTTGTCCCCTATGCCCGTTTAGGTAAACAGAGGTGGGGCCTCATGTTTGCTGCAGACACCAGAATCTTGTTTTGTATTGACCCCAAACCCCTAACAGCACATATCTCCAAAACCCCCTTTTCCCCATGCCCATGAGTTCCTGGGTTCTTTGTCTCTCTGTGCACGCCCATCATGCTTGTAAGCCTTTTGATCCTAATAAAAACAGCAAGGACCCTTACTCAGGTCTCTTGTCTCCTACCAGACATTACTGTGTCTACATTTTTAATCCTGTGTCCCGCTTTCTTGCTGGACAAGAGAGAACTCCAGACCCAGAGTCTACAACAGTTCTCAAACTGGAATGTGAGTGAAAGTGACATGGGCCAATTTCAGGTCTGCTCAAAACACTTTGCTTCTGTTCTTCTCTATTCTTTTTTTTCTTTCCTGGGTGTGCAATGATGATAACCCAGAACCTTATTAAGTCATGCATTGGAGTTGCAGAGCTATATTTTCTCCAGATCCTTTGATATCTGTATGGAACTTATCACTCTTTTTTGGGTCTACTTTGTTGGAAAACCTATCTAGGATGTCACATCAGAGAAAATTAAACTTTTATTGAGTTTAAACAATTATGGTCTCATTGGTACAACAGATTTAGTCTAATCTTACACATATATATTTAATTCAAAATCGTATTAGATTCTCAATAAAAGAGAGGATCATTAGTTATATATAAATATAGTATTTTTAGTTTTAATGTTGTTATATTAATATAATAAACAAAACTGGAAATTCTTGAGACCCTACCATAGTGTAGTGTAACAATTCCCTTCATTTATTCAGCTTTACAAACTTTGCTTAAAGTGGTAGATGGTGTTGAAAAATAAGGGCAAGTCCTAGATAGATGCCCCTAGCCTGGTCCATGATTTTTTTTTTTTTTCATTGTAGTAAGACTTTTTCAAGTTTAATACAATGGACATGTTATATTTTTATAAACAAAAATATAAACAAACTTATTTTTAACATTATTATCATGTGTCTGTTGGCCATCTGGATGTCTTTTTGGAAAAGTGTCTATTCATGTCTTCTGCCCATGTCTTCACTGGGTTATTTGTTTTTCGGGTGTCCAAAATCCAAGAGCACACTTTACAAACTGTATGTTAGCCAATCTGACAGTAAATTATATTACAAAAATAAGTATTTTAGTCACACCATAAAGAGAAAGCTATTGCCTTTCCTTGTATGTATTTATTGATGTCCTCCAGTCAAGGACAAGTAAGTAGTTGAACAACACCTGTAGTTGAAAAAAGTCAGATTATGGGGTGCCTGGGTGGCGCAGTCGGTTAGGCGTCCGACTTCAGCCAGGTCACGATCTCGCGGTCCGTGAGTTCGAGCCCCGCGTCGGGCTCTGGGCTGATGGCTCAGAGCCTGGAGCCTGTTTCCGATTCTGTGTCTCCCTCTCTCTGCCCCTCCCCCGTTCATGCTTTGTCTCTCTCTGTCCCAAAAATAAATAAACATTGAAAAAAAAAATTAAAAAAAAAGAAAAAAAGAAAAAAGTCAGATTAATTGGCATTTTGCTCTGAGTGAAACCACATATAATGAATGCTTAACTATGGGGTTTTTCAGTAAGAGGGTATCCACAAAATGTTTTATAGGATTTATGCTTCTATTAAGTAATTTGGAGAAAGATTAAATGAAGCTGGATTTTGCTCTGGATTGGATGCTCTCAGAAAGTGGGGGTGATTTTATTTTTGAGGATCCTAATTTTAATCCAGAAGATATGAATAACAAATTGGGGTTAAAGCTATAATTTCTTTTTTTCATTTTTTAAATATTTTCGTTAATATACAGTGCCATATTGCTGTCAGAAGTAGAATTCAGTGATTCATCACTTATATAAAATAAAGCTATAATTAATAAAAATGCAGCAGTCACACATTAGTCAGAAAATGAGTGTTTAACCATTATTTTAGTTTATACAATGCTTTTGCTTTTGTCTGTGCTTAGACATGATTATTAAGTTGTTACACTTTTGTTCTTTTTGTATCATGATCACAAGATCACAAGTGGCTTTGCTTATGTTTGTGGTTGCAGGAATTTTTATGTTCAATGTGAGATCATCAGAGCTTAGTTGCAAGTATCAGACTAACTCCAGCAACACCAAGTCTTAATTCTCAAGGCCACCAAATTTCAGGTGTTACTTTTCTCTTAGTTCCTGCTTTTTTTCCATGGGTAGATGAAGTGAGGACTTAGGGTATTAATCTAAGATCTTCACTGTTGCCAAGCTTTTGCTCATCAGGAGGTTGCTTCCAGAATGTTGTCTGTTGTTGGAATAGAATTAGTCTTTCCCATTCCTTTTGTTGTATTTGAAATGAGAGGAGCATTTAAGATACTGAACAGGATACTTCAACAAAATGGTTTAGTCTTTGCAATAGATTTTGAAGATAGAAGCCTGAATTACCAAACTCAGACAGCAAAACCTGTCCTAAATCCAGCTGTGCTAGTTCCAAATATCCTGTAAGCTTTTCTTTTAGCCGAATCACAGACTATTCTATGCAACATACAGTATTTACATATAATCAGCAAGAAATGTTGCTGTAGTACAACTTCCTCCCTGGCTAGATGAACAGAAATCAAGGGTTATGTACTTGTTCATAACAACTTTGGCTAATAGTTTAAACTGGTCTGTTGGCCTCCCAGAGTAGAAGTTATGCTCTCATAAGGAAAAATAATTTTGGGAATATAATATTTATCAGGAGATAATCAATTATTCATTCCTTAAGGTGGGAAAAGATGGATTAAGCAGTTTTAGCAAAATGGGTTGGAATATCTCTAAAGATAACAAACTGACTATTGCAGCAAGAATGAACCCAATATTTTTCCATTCCTGGCTGTGGGCTATGTTTTGCTGATAGGGTTTTAATTCTTCAGCAAAAATATCTGCTGATATGGGCTCAAAGTTCAATAATAACAAGATTGAAGTTTGGAATTAATTACATGAGGAAAACTAGTATCAGAAGAAAACTTTAAAAGATGTTTATCTCCTGAAAAGTTTAAAAGGACAGCTATTAAAGTTTTTGTCAGCAGGATTTGGTAGGGAGTGACACATACATTAATTGGTTAAATTCAGAGAAATCACAAATCATCATGTTTAAAAGTAACAAGATGAGGGGCACCTGTGTGGCTTAGTAAGTTCAGCGTCCAACTCTTGATATGGGCTCAGATCATGCTCTCATGGTTCATGAGATTGAGTCCCGTGCCTGGCTCTGCGCTGACGGCAGGGAGCCTACTTGGGATTCTCTCTCTCCCACTCTCTCTGCCCCTCACCTAGTCACGCTCTCTCTCTCACACACAAATAAATAAACTTTAAAAAAAAAAGTAACAAGAAGGGCTGCCTGGGTAAGTCAGTCTTTTGAGCATCTGACTCTTGGTTTCAGTTCAGGTTATGATCTCACAGTTCAGTTCCTCAGTTAGAGCCCCACATCACACTCCACACAGAGCCTGACTGGGCAGAGCCTTCGCTCACTGCTCCTCCCCTGCTCTCTTGCTCTCTCTCTCGCTCAAAATAAATAAATAAGCTTTTTTTTTAAAAAAGGTAACAAGATGAAGGTAAAAAAGAGCACATTAAGAAAATCTTTTGTTAATTGAAAGAACATGTCAGGGTGATGTCAGGGCACCTAGGTGATTCAGTCAGTTGAATGTCTGACTCTTGGTTTCAGCTCATGTCATGACCTCATGGTTTGTGGGATCAAGCCCTGCATCGGGCTCCATACTGACAACGTGGAGCTTGTGTGGGATTCTCTCTCTCTGCCTCTCTCTCTGTCCCTTCACTGCTTGCATGTTCCCTCTCTCTCTCTCACTCTCAATCAAAATAAATAAGTATTTTAAAAAAGAGCATGTCAGAATGTAATAATATGGAGGATTAATGACAGAATAAAAGAAGAAAGAGGCTACTGCAGAATTAGAAATTTCATCTTGTTCTCTCATCTTGCAGAAGTTGTCTACTTTTGGAGTCATTAACCTAATTCTGTGTCTTGGGTAAAAACAGCCTACTTCCATAGTTAGTTTCTAGTGAATTTCAAACAATCCTAAATTTATGGTTTCTTAATAGCAAAGACAAGGTAGTCAAGAAAGAGTTATTTATGTCTTTTTAACTGGAAATTATAAATCAAAGGATAAACAGTGCAGGGTTTTACTGTTTGTCAATTATTAATAACAACTGATAAGGTCTTTTCCATTGCATGAAAGATCAGTTTTCCTGATAGCTTTTTTTTTTTTTTTTCCAGAAGACCAAATGTCCTTTTTTCAGATCATGTTAAGGCTATTGAGGTGCAAATTTTGGATATGCAAATTAAATATGATTTTACTATAGTTGTAGGTTTCATATGGATCTCTGACCATGTTTAGCCATATTACTAGTAATAGAATGAAGTCTCAAAATTATCAGATTCTTGGGATAACATATTCTTTTTTTAATTTTTTTTCACATTTATTTATTTTTGAGAAACAGAGCAAGACAGAGTGTGAGTGGGAGAGGGGCAGAGAGAGGGGGGACAGGGCAGAGAGAAGCAGACTTCGGGCTCTGAGCTGTCAGCACAGAGTCCGACGTGGGGATTGAACTCATGGACTGTAAGATCATGACCTGGGCTAGTTGGACGCTTAACCAACTGAGCCACCCAGGAGCCCCTTGGGACAACATATTCTTAACTCGGCAAAATTTGTGAGGCCTATATGTAGTTGATATTACCATCAAGGATACTGTCAGTACTTTGGGGCTTATAAGTATTAGGCCTTCTAAAACTTATGATTTCTATAATTATAGAATTCCATTACTTGCCTTTACAATTACTGAACTTTGTGAATAATAAGGAAAGCAAGCTTTCTAAGTAAATGGTAAAGATTTATGAAGTTTTTGATAACAATGCCACTTGAAAGTGTCTCTCTTACTGTAGTGATACGGAATGGGATACTCAACACAAAGAATACATTGCTCTCCTGCAGGGAAAATCCTCAAACCATCCTGACAAGAATCAACAATAGACAGTTATAATCTGTTGGGAGGTCTTCAAATGAGCCTTAAGAGTTGGGTTCTTATTTATGCCCTATCTTGAATTCTTAACAAAATTATGTAATTGCTAAATCGGATATTCATTGAAAAATACCCTTAATATTATTCCATCAAGTTTGGTTCAATATTAATGCCAATTTGTGTCTGCTATTGTGGATATTTTCAAGCATTTTTCTCAACTTCAATTTTCTTATGGCTATTTCCTTAAGCCATAGCCAACTGTATAAAATTTCTTCAATTTGTTGTGATCTCTGTAGGTGGTTTCTACAGACAGCAAGAAATATCTGCTTCCAAAGTATCTTAATATCATCATCTAACTCATAATCATACCTACTATTAGGATAAATATATTCTCTCCTGTCATTTGTCAGCTGGAAGATCTTGGTGAGGGCAATGAATTCACTACAAAATTAGTTAATTTCTAGAGTGATTTTATGTTTTAACAGTAAACTCATGTCAGTGACAGCATAGCTTGCTTGGTAAGTTTTAGTTTTGTTGTTTTTGTTTTAAGTTAAAAAAATTTTTAATTGTATTTATTTATTTTTAAGAGAGAGCAAGCATGAGTAGGGGAGAGGCAGAGAGAGAGGGAGAGAGAGAATCCCAAGTGGGCCCTGTGATGTCAGTGCAGAGCCAGATGCAAGGCTCCATCTCACCAGCTGTGAGATCATGACCTGAGCTGAAATCAAGAGTTAGACGCTTAACCAACTGAGACACCAAGTCACCCCAAGTTTAAAATTTTAAATAATGCTTTTCTATGGGATTTTTTAGAGAGGTTGTATATCATGTGGATAGTAGTCAAACATAGTCAAGCAATTATTGGCTTATCTTTCTTCATTATCAGGGAAGGAAGGTGGCTTTATTTAGAATGTTGCACCAATGGATAGTTATGTGTGAAGGAGAAACAATACTATAGGAGGAAGCATAATTAATGAAGAATGTGTTTTCTGTCAATAGAAGGGTGTATAGAGTATCATTAAGTTTAGTGGAGATTATGAAATGAAAACAACTGAAGTTTTCATCAGTTTTGTTGCTACTGCTTTTATACAAGCTGGATAGCCCTAGGCTCTTGGATTTAATGAAAAATTGAAACAACAGCTCTTTAATGATTTCCATGTAATAGTCAGGGGTCTTAGTAGTGCCTGTCCAAACATTTCATGAACAAAAACGTAAAGAAACTGATTGAACACAGAATCTGGAAACAAGTCTGTTTATAGACTTTATTTACCAGTTTTTGGATTCAATTATAAGTATGCCTTTTTTAACTTGAAAAGTGCCTGAGCACTGCTGTTCTGTGAAAGACAATGTCAAGAGAATAAGAGAACAGGCTATAGACTGAAAGGAAAATATTTGCAAAGGACACATCTGATAAAAGACTGTTATCCAAAATACACAAAGAATTCTTAAAAATCAAGATGAAAAAGAGCAACCCAATTAAAAATTGAGCTGAAGATCTGAACAGAGCTTCACAAAAGGAGATACAGATGGCATAAAGTATATGAAAAAATGGCTCACATTATATGTCATCAGGGAAATGCATGTTAAAGCAATAATGAGATACTGCTATATTCCTATTAGAATGTTCCAGATTTTTCTGGAACAATGTGGAAATCTTTGTGTTTCCTAGTGACCAATTTAGGAAAACCATAGTAGGTATAGGCATATATGATGTGTATTATTCATAATTTGGGGTCTGAATATGAGAAAGACAAAGTTAATAATAATAAAAGACAAGCACAAAAATTTTAAGGGAAAAGCTTTTATAGACACCATTATAAAGTAATGGTAACAATATAAAGTAATAAACAACAGTGGTTGTTAGGAATTTAACATTTTAAAAAGAAATGTTTCGCAGTTCTGTTTAACAATATGTTAAAAGAAAGATTTAACAGAACATTTTGATGACAAAAATGAAGCTCTACATATGGGCAGAAAATAACATTTTACAGGAAATAAAAGACACATACTTTATTCATTACTTATGAAACAATTTATATTAGGTTAATTGTTAATATGTTTATATATCTCTGTATTGAGACATACAGAAATATATAAACATACGAATAGACAATAAATTGAAAGCTCTTAGCTAACCACCAATATATTAAATGAAATGATATATGTATCATTAAATTTGTCCTCTTGATCAACTGTGAAAACTTTCCCAATAAACAGAGGAAAATCATATCCATTTTCTTTTCTACATATTCATACCTCTCTGTAATTTTTTTCCTAGTTGAATCATCAACTCTATATAATAATTTAAATCAAACAGTGATCAGCCAAATGTAATGATTTTCCTTTTTTTCAGCACAAGAAAAAAACACACACAAAAAACAAAAATGAAACAATGAAAACTGTTTAGCTACTAATTTTCTTCATGAGAACTCGTTTTATATTACTTTAGCAGATTTTGGGGTGACAAAATATATATAAATATATAATATAAAATATTAATTAATCAATATATATTAATATATATATATAATACAATGAGAGGCTTTTTCATGTTTTTTTTAATTTTAGCCATTCAGGTAAATAAGGTAAATTATAATTATGTTAGTGATGATTGTTTATATTATCTATTTCTACTAAGAAATCATCCTATTACACAATCCTTACATATTAATAAACATAATCATTTTGGTTAAGAATAGTATGAAATAAAGTCTTATAAATATATTAGTCATTACTATTCCATTTAGCTACATATATTAATTTGTATATTTTGCACATACAATGTATTTATTATTAATGTCATATATTATTTTCAATCATATGTATAATTTTGAACTAGTTATAGAAACCTGATAATTTACTTAACTCATAAATTCAATGCAGGAAATTCAAGAAGTTTAATCTTAAATCCTGAGATAGGTAATACTGATCTTGTATAAGCTAAATATTGTGCTGACATTTTTAAATGGTAAACTAAATTTTAAAGACCGTGAAAAATCATTCCAAAAGTTCTTTTTCTGTCTTGGGATCTTTTCTTTGTATCTAGCAACCATATGAATGAAGGCTATTATGCAAATACATTTTGCAATGTCATAAAAAAAAAAGAAAGAAAAAAATTTAATTACTAATCTTTCAAATTTCCTTTAGACATTTTTGACTGCCCTTTCAATCAGATATTCCTAGAGTATGCACATACCAATACAATTATTTTTCTCTCATCCATCTTTAAAATCTCAAAAGTGAGCAGAAAGAGGACAAGAAGAAGTAAAACAAAGAAAGGAAGGGGGATGGAGACAACTTCAGACATATAAGAAATTATCACTATAAAAAAGCTAATGTTCTTTCCTCTACTAAGAGAAAGCAGAAAGTTTAGAAGCAGTAAAAGGCCTTTTGACATGTATAAAAGAAAGAAAGAATGAATGAAATTAAGAAAGAGAGAAAGGAAGGAAAGGAAAGGAAAAAGTATGGTTGAAATAATAGCTTGGTCCCTTGAAAATTTTAACAAGCTGTATACTTTTTGTAATGCTTATTAATCTCCAAAGTAGAAACATGAGTGGAACATTTCATCTGTAAGCAAAATGGTTTTTTTCCTGCTTCAAAGCTATTCATCTCTTGTTTGTTCTAAGCACTTCTCAGTAGATTAATTCTACTCATCTCAAATTTCAAAATGTAATCCCTATTTCAAATTGTCTTGATGAAATTGTGCCAATTTGAGAAATAAACATAAAGTTTAACAATATAATAAATAGACATGAATAAAGAGGATATTTGGCCTCAGAGAGTTACACTTTATATTAAGAAGGAAACATAAAATTTGCAATGATCTGTAAGGATGATGCTTTTATAAACTTGTGTCTCTGGAACTGGACCGAAGACCAATTGGCAAGCCTTCTGATTTTGAGCAGATAAACCTAAACAAAGAACTTCTCAGAGACATACAGACAAGACTGAGAAAGTTCTTTGTAAGGTGTCAAATGGTGAGTGGATGACAAATATCTCCAAACTCTGGTGTGAGGAGAAATTAAGAACTTCTCAATCCCAGAGCTGGTTCAAGGAAGTTGATCAAACCTCCATCCATTCTCCCATTTTTATTTTCTTTAAAAGTTGCAACACAAAACAAAACAAAAAGCACTCAAGAAAAAAGGTAAGTTTAAAAAACATAATAACAGAATTTAGAAGACTGGAAAGAAATCATTTATAAGCCATAGATATATATCAGATAACCAAAATTCCCAAAGGACTTTATTTCTTGGCAAACAAATAAAACAAAATAAATCCAACAATGAAGAGCCTAGCAAAATACTGGTGCTCAATCAGCATCAGATTACCAACCAGCTACAGGCTTAATCTCATTTGGGTCTATCCACAGGGATTGCTCATGTGCACAATATATTATTAGTATTTGCCTTTGGCAGTGAGGGCTTTAACTGAATCTTGGTGGAACTGCCACTTCTGTCATAAACCTCAAGGGACATAACTGTGGTCAGACAAATTTGGGCATCATTGAAAAGGTAGAGACTGTACATCATGAAGATACCATAAGATATCTCAGTAAGAAGACTTATGGGATATGTGCTTGTGTTAAGGTAATTTTCATGAGCATTTATAGAAATGGAATTTGCTACATATTGGATGCTGTCAGGAGTTGGATCTAATTCCAAATTTTAATCAAAAGTCAAAAGAAGAGCTAAAGTTGTCATGGTAAAGAAGCAAGCACCATTCAGTTAATTATTTTGGCTATTTTGTGGTTTGTACAATGTTCAGTGTTCTTCACTCGGGACACAGAAGTTTATCCCTATGGGTGGTGTGGCTATAGCCTTGCTTTATTGTTTATAGATGTTTCTCTGATATTAGCATTCTAGAGTTCTGTGAAATTCTTGTGCTCAACAGAGACCACATGCATTATCTGTGATTACCAGGCTAGCTCCTGAATGTCAGAGGATGTTCTTCTCTTTCTCTATATTGAAATTTAAGTTTTATTTTTTATTTTTTTTTAATTTTTTTTTCAACGTTTATTTATTTTTTTTGGGACAGAGAGAGACAGAGCATGAACGGGGGAGGGGCAGAGAGAGAGGGAGACACAGAATCGGAAACAGGCTCCAGGCTCTGAGCCCTCAGCCCAGAGCCCGACGCGGGGCTCGAACTCACGGACCGCGAGATCGTGACCTGGCTGAAGTCGGACGCTTAACCGACTGCACCACCCAGGCGCCCCCGAAATTTAAGTTTTAAATATTCACTTAACCACCATTCATCTTTTAAAAAGTTTTATCAGCTGTACCTAATAATAATTTTGTACATGAAATTGCAAAAGAAGACTCAACTCTGTACTGAATTGCAATGGCCTGGGATGTTCTCTTGATAGGTTGTGGAAATGTATGGAATCCCAGATTGTTTTTTTGTTTGTTTGTTTTATAAATTCAAATTAGTTAACATACAGTGTAGTACTGGTTTCAGGAGTAGAACCCAGTGATTGATCACTTCCATATAACACCCAGTGCTCATCATAAGTGCCCTTCTTAATGCCCATCACCCATTTAGCCCATCCCCCATACATCTCCCCTCCAGCAACCCTCAGTTGTTCTCTATAGTTAAGAGTCTTTTATGGTTTGCCTTCCTTTCTGTTTTTATCATATTTTTCCTTCCTTTCCCATATGTTCATCTGTTGTGTTTCTTAAATTCCATATATGAGTACAATCATATGATATATGTCTTTCTTTGACTGACTTATTTCACTTAGTATATAATATACTCTAGTTCCATCCACATTGTTGCAAATTGTAAGATTCCATTCTTTTTCATTGCCAAGTAGTATTCCATTGTGTGTGCATGCATGTGTGTGTGTGTGTGTGTGTGTGTGTGTGTGTGTGTGTACATGTGCGTGTGTATATCTTCTTTATCCATTCATCAGTCGATGGGCATTTGGGCTCTTTTCATTATTTGGCAATTGTTCCTAGTGCTGCTATAAACATTGGGGTGAATGTGTCCCATCAAATTAGCATTTTTGTATCTTTTGAATCCATACTTATTAATGCAATTGCTGGGTCATAGGTTAGTTATATTTTTAATTTTGTGAGGAACCTCCATACTGCTTTCCAGAGTGACTGTACCAGTTTTCATTCCAACCAACAGTACTGAAGTTTTTCCCTTTCTTTGCATCTGCAACATCAGTTTTTGCCCGAGTTGTTGATTTTAGCCATTCTGACAGGTGTGAGGTGATATCTCAGTATGGTTTTGATTTGTATTTCTCTGATGATGAGTAATGTTGAGCATCTTTTCATGTGTCTGTTTGCCGTCTGGATGTCTTCTTTGGAAAAGTGGCTATTCATGTCTTCTGCCCATTTCCACTGGATTTTTTGGTTGTTTTTGGGTTGAGTTTGATAAGTTCTTTACAGATTTTGGATACTAACCCTTTAACTGACAGGCTATTTGCAAATATCTTCTCCCATTCCAAAGGCTGCCTTTTATTGTTTCCTTTGCTGTGCAGAAGCTTTTTATCTTGTCCTACTAGTGCATTTTTGCTTTTGTTTCCCTTGCCTCTGAAGACCTATCTAGTAAGAAGTTGCTGTAACTGAGGTCAAAGAGGTTGCTGCCTGTGTTCTCCTCTGGGATTTTTAATGGACTCACATTTAGGTCTCTCATCTATTTCAAATTTATTTTTTGTGTGTGGTATAAGAAAGTGGTCCAGGTTTGTTCTTCTGCGTGTTGCTGTCTAGTTTTCCCAGCACCATTTGCTGAAGAGACTGTCTTTTTTCCGTTGGATATTCCTTCCTGCTTTGTCAAAGATTGGTTGGCCATATGTTTGTGGGTCCATTTCTGGGTTATTTATTCTGTTCCAATGATCTATGTATCTATTTTTATACCAGTACCATACTATGTTGATTATTGCAGCTTTGTAATACAGCTTGAAGTCTGGAATAGTGATGCTGCCAGCTTTGGTTTTCTGTTTTAACATCACTTTGGCTATTCAGCGTGTGTTCTGGTTCCATATAAATTTTAGGATTGTTTGTTCTGGCTCTGTGAGGAATGCTGGTGTTATTTTGATGGGGATTATGTTGAATATGTAGATTGCTTTAGATAGTGTAGACATTTTAACAATATTTATTTTTCCAATCCATGAGCATGGAATGTTTCTCCATTTCTTTGTGTCTTCTTCAATTTCTTTCATAACCTTTCTATAGTTTTGAGTGTACAGATATTTTACCTCTTTGGTTAGGTTTATTCCTAGGTATTCTATGGGTTTTGTTACCATAGTTAGTGGGATTGATTCCTTGATTTCTCTTTCTGCTGCTGCATTATTGGTGTATAGAAATGCACCTGATTATGTACATTGATTTTATATCCTATAACTTTGCTGAATTCATGTATCAGCTCTAGCAGATTTTTTGGTGGTGCCTTTTGGGTTTTCCCAGTAGAGTATCATCTCATCTGTGAAGAGTGAAAGTTTGATTTTTCCCTTGACATTTTGAATACTTTTTTTTCTGAGGTTACGACTTTCAGTACTATGTTGAACATCAGTGGTGAGAGTGGACATCCCTATCGTGTTCCTGACCTTACAGGGATAGCTCTCCATTTTCCCCCACTGAGGATGATATTAGTTGTGGATCTTTTATATATGACTTTTATGGTGTTGAAGTATGTTCCTTCTATTCCTACTTTCATGCAGGTTTTTATCATGAAAGGATGCTAGTTCAAGTTTTAACAGCAACTAGGTTAAAAGACAGAGGGCACATCAGTGATAAATTTCAAAATGCTCCACAGGTTACTCATCACCTCTGCGTATGTATTCAGTTTGTTCTAGTTAAATTAATGTCGATGGGGAGCATCATGATCCCTATTTTGGGTGCCTGACATATTTTTTCAATATGAAGTGTTGTCTTACCTTTTCCTCTGAGTATAAATGTAGTTTATTCCTTTAATTCCAAATTTTCTTAGGAGAGCTTTTATAACAATTCCAAGTGTATAGTTTCATATGAGTATAAAGTTCTGTGCTTTCAAATCAATTTTCTAAACCTATAAATTAATAAGTCTCTACATGTCTTAAAGCTCCACATTGCTTATAATATTCTGAAAACAGACTTCCATTCTTTATTACCACAGAAATTTTTGTATCAGTGGCATATTTCCCCAGAGAACTTTGGTTAATTGATCTTTCTAAATTGCAAGCTTAACAATATTTTCCTTCAAAAATTAAATTGTCTCTATTAGTGGAACTAGAATAGAACTTAAATTTCATCTAATTTTTATCTTTTTATTCATACATGGTTTTAATTTACTTTTGCAAGGTCACATGGCTAATAAATGCTGAGTAAGGACCAGAATTCAGGTCTTGTGATTATCAGAACATGTTTTGTTTTGTTTTTTTCTGTTCATTTCTCTCCTTCAAATCTCCAACGTTTCTTACATATGTATGTGTATGTGTGTGTGTTTATGTATATGTATGTGTTATGTATATATGGGTATGTGTGTGTGTATGCTTTCAGAAACTAATCAACTCCAACCCAAGACAGTGTCTTCATTCAATAATACTGCAGTATCCTTCCAATTGACAAATTTATATAGTTTAATGTTCTATAAAATTCTGGAAATCTGAGTCTAGTTCTTGGTGGAAGTAGCCTCTTCCGGCTTTCAGGTGCAAATGCTAATTGGATTGTAAACAATTTGTACTTTGAAGAATAAAGAGAAAAGTATGTTTGGGGCACCTGGGTGGCTCAGTTGGTTAAGCTTCTGACTTCGGCTCAGGTCATGATCTCATGGTTTGTGAGTTCAAGCCCCACATCAGGCTCTGTGCTGACAACTTTCCCAGAGCCTGGAGGCTGCTCTGGATTCTGTCTTCCTTTCTCTCTGCCCCTCCCCTGCTCACACTCCATCTCTGTCTCTCTCAAAAATAAATAAACATTAAAAAAAATTTAAAAAAAAAGAAAAAGTATGCTTGCTAATGTAGAAGTAGCAGGCACAAGAGCATTGGAGGGAACTGTATAGCTTTTCTCCCACCTGGCCAAAATGGTTCTTTATTTTAATTCTCTATGTAGAGGGATGAATGGATTTCCAAGGTTTGGATGTGTTGTAGACATCAACTATAGAAATTCTAAGTATCGTATGGCAATCCTACTGTTTTCTTGGAGTGTCCCAAAATAGAGTATTTTAACAGTTCCATAGTTTGTGTATAAAACGTGCTTCCTTCTGGAATAAAAATCTATGAAATTAATTTATCTTAGATTTTCCTTGTGGGAAAAAAAAAGGTAAAAGGAGAAAATTTCTGTAAGGCCTCATGGGAAAAAAAACACGATTGGCATGCAATGAGGCAGGAAATAAACAATAGTTATTGAAGAAAATTAGTCAATCATTATGCCACAAATATGTAATAGGGTTTTAATTTCCAACCAATTTGCTAGTCAAATTGCCCAATTGAAATCTTCTGTAGGAATATATTAGACTATTTTTTAATTTTTATTCATTTTTGAGAGAGGGAGAGGCAGAGTGCAAGTGGGGGAGGAGCAAAGAGAGAGGGAGATAGAATCTGAATAAGGCTCCAGGCTCTGAGCTGTCAGCACAGAGCCCAATGTGGGCTCGAATTCACAGACTGTGAGGTCATGACCTGACCCAAAGTCAGGTGCTTAACCCACTGAGCCCCTCAGGTGCCCCTAGACTGTTGCTGGTAAAACTGTAAAAGTGTTTAAGGAAAATCCACTTTCTAAGGCAATTTACCAAGAAATGTTACACTTTCCATATATACAAATATGGCCTTTTGCTAGGAACTTCTTTGTTTCCTAACACTATCTATAAGACATGGAAATGTTTTACATATCTCAAGTTGGCACTAATTATAAAACCATGAACTATACAGATTTATCCTAATGAGCAGTGTGTGTGTGTGTGTGTGTGTGTGTGTGTGTGTAACCAGATATTATCATGTAATAAAAATAAGAACACAATAATAATTTCAAGGATATCCATTAATCACATTAAGCAAAAATTAGTTAAAAACCTTATTAACACGAAGACACACTAGGTTTAGGTAAGAAAACTAATTCTAGCTATAGGATGTTTTCAAGGCTTTCATGATTTTTTTATGATTTCACAATCATAAAGGAAGACTAAAAATAAAGGAGTGGGTGGTGCCTGGGTGGCTCAGTCAGTTAAGCATCTGACTTCGGCTCAGGTCATGATCTCATGGTTCATGAGTTCAAGCCCTGCTTCAGACTCCGTGCTGTTGGACGCTGTGCTGTCATCTCAGAGTCTGGACCCTTTTCAGATTCTGTGTCTCCCTCTCTCTCTGTCCCTCACCTGCTCATGCTTTGTCTATCTCCCTTTCAAAAATAAATAGTAAAAAAATATAAAAATTTAAATAAAAATATATAAATATTTTTTAAATGAAGGGATGGGTTAACCAGATAAAATAGTATAGCAATATTCAACAAATTAGTTGAACAACAAAAATGTAATTATAAATGGTATAATGTATAAATGACATAAAATTTATATACATGATATAAAATGATCAAGTATTGGGGCGCCTGGGTGGCGCAGTCGGTTGAGCGTCCGACTTCAGCTAGGTCACGATCTCGCAGTCCGTGAGTTCGAGCCCCGCGTCGGGCTCTGGGCTGATGGCTTGGAGCCTGGAGCCTGTTTCCGATTCTGTGTCTCCCTCTCTCTCTGCCCCTCCCCCATTCATGCTCTGTCTCTCTTTGTCCCAAAAATAAATAAACGTTGAAAAAAAAAATTAAAAAAAAATAAATAAAATGATCAAGTATTATGTAACCATACATAGAAAATTATAACTCAGAATACACAATTTCAAACTAAGAAGGATATTCACATGAAATCCACTAAGAAATTCAAGTTCCATAAAGCAGAACATCACGTCTCTAAAAATAATGCAAGAATGTTAAAGCCAACAATCTCAACAAAATAGTAGCACGTCAAATCTAACTGACATTAAAAAAAATCATTCACCACAATAAAATGAGATTATTTCTGGGATGCAAGGGTGGTTCAATATTTGCAAATCAATCCATGTGATATGTAACTTCAACGAGAGAAAGAATAAGAAAACACATAATCATTTCAATAGATGCAGGAAAAGCATTTGACAAAATACATCCATTCATGACAAAAATCCTCAATGAAGTAAGTTTAGAAGGAACATACCTCAACATAATAAAGACCATATATGATAGCCACACAGCTAACATCATACTAGGTGAGAGATTTTCCTCTAAGGTCAGGCACAAGGCAAGGAGTGCTGTCAGACACAAGTGCAAGTGTTCTCACCATTTTTACTCAACATAGAACTGGAAGTCCTATCCACAGCAATCAGACAAGAAAAAATAAATAAAAGTCATCCAAAATGGTAAGGAAGAATTTTTGTTTTACAATCTGCAGATGACAGGATACTATTTACAGGAAACCTGAAAGACTCCACCAAAAAAATTACTAAACCGATACATGAATTCCGTAAACTTGCAGGATATAAAATCAACATACAGAAAACTATTGCATTTCTATGCAACAATAATGAAGAAACGGAAAGAAAAATAGGAAAATGGTCCCATTTACAATTACACCAAAAATAATAAAATACCTAGGAATAAACTTAACCAAGGAGGGAATAAACTTAACTAAGACCCCTGTATTCTGAAAACTATAAAATATTAATGAAAGAAATTGAAGATGACACAAACAAATGGAAAGATATTCCATGCTCATGGACTGGGAGAACAAATATTGTTAAAATGTCCATACTACCCAAAGCAACCTACAGATTTAATGCAATCCTTATCAAAATACAAACAAAATTTATCAAATAACTGGAATAAAAAATCCTTCGATTTGTATGGAAACACAAAAGACTGCAAATAGCCAAAGCAATCTTGAAAAAGAAGAACAAAACTGAAGGTATCACAACCCTAGATTTCAAGGTATACCACAAAGCTGTAGTAATCAAAACAGTATGGTAATGGCACAAATACAGACACATAGATCAATAGGACAAAATATAGAGTCCAGAAGTAAACCCACAAGTATATGCTTAATTAATCTTAGACAAAGAAGGCAAAACTATGCCATGGGAAAAAAACAGTCTCTTCAACAAGTGGTGTTGGGAAAACTGGACAACTACATGTAAAAGAATGAAACCAGACCACTTCCTTACACCATACACAAAATAAACTAAAAATGGGTTAAAGACCTAAATGTGAGACCTGGTACCATGAAAATCTTATAAGAGAGTGCAAGTAGTAATTTCCTTAACATTGGCTGTAGCAACATTTTCCTATATATGGCTCCTGAGGCAAGGGAAAGTCAATTATTGGGAATACATCAAAATAAAATGCTTCTGCACAGCAAAGGAAATAATCCACAAAACTAAAATGCAGCCTATTGAATGAGAGAAGATATTTGCAAATGACATATCATATAAAGGGTTAGTGTCCAAAATATATAAAATACATATATAATACTCAACACCAAACAAAAACAAAAAACAAAAAACTAACACAGTCAAAAATTGGGTAGAAGACCTTAATAGATGTTTTCCAAAGAAGACATAGAGATGGCCAACAGACATAAAAAGAGGCTCAACATCACTAATCATCAGAGAAATGCAAATCAAGACCACAATGAGACATCATTTCACAAACTGTCAGAATGGCTAAAATAAAAAACACAAGAAACAACAAGAGTTGGCAAGAATGTGGAGAAAAAGTAGTTGTTGTGCACTGTTGGTAATACAAACTGGTGCAGCCACTGTGAAAAACCATATGGAGGCTCCTAAAAATATTAAAAATAGAACTACCATATGATCCAGTAATTCCACTACTGGGCATTTACCCAAAGAATACAAAAACACTAATTCAAAAAGATATATGCACCCCTATATTTATTGCAGCATTATTTACATTAGCCAAACTATGGAAGCAACCCAAGTGTCCATCAATAGATGAATGGATAAAGAATAGCATATATAAATGAAATCTAGAGTGTATTATGCTAAGTGAAATAACTGCCAGAAAAGGGCATATACCATATGATTTCACTCATATATGGAATTTAAGAGACAACACAAACAATTAAAGGAAAAAGAGTCAAACAATAAAACAGAACTATACAGCACAAACTGATGGTTATCAGAGAGGAAGTGAGTAGGGGATGGGTGAAATAAGTGAAGGGAATTAAGAATGCACTTATGAAGACAAACACTAAGTAATGTATATAATTATTGAGTCATTATATTGTCCACCTGAAACTAATATAATAATGTATGTTATGTTAATTATACTGGAATTAAAAAAATAAACTTTTAAGATAAAATAAAATTAAGTTATGTAGACAGAAAAAAAAATGCTAAAGTCAACAACAAAAGCATAGATTTGGGAAAGAAAAAAAATTAAGTGTAATTTGAATGTCACATAAAAAAAAAGCCAAACATCAAAACATGGATTATAAGTAGATTGAAAGATAAATGCCAAGCTGAGAAAAATATCATTTCACAGACAGAAATTTAGTATTACTAGAATAATATAATAAATATTTTTAAATTAGTAGAAAAAATCTAATATTTTACTAAATCATCATGAGTTTTCAACAAATATCTGTCAATAAATATCTGTCAAAAAATTCAAATAGGCTTTACAACATATTTTATAATGTTTAGTATACTGCAATGAATAAAAACACAATGCTGCAAAAATTCATGCGTTCATAATGATACTAACAAAATAACCCAATTGGTCACTATTAAGCATGGCTAGGGCTGCATCCATTCTGTCTAAACACTGAGGGGGAATAAAGGAGTAAAATCCAACATTTGTATCTTCTTTGTATGAATTGTACTTCATAGTAACCAAATAATTGATGTGGGGAAGTGCTTCTATATAGAAAAAAAATCCAGCTAATGAAAACAAAATAAGTGATAAATCCTGAGCATTGTCATTTTGCAGTCCTTTGGAAATGATGGATTTAGACAGTAATTATCATTTGCTGCAAAAATCATTATAGAGAAGGTTTATGGAAAACTTCAGAATGGGTAGATAGAGCAAATAATGTGTCAACTCACTGATCAATCTCAACATCACACACACAAAAAAGTAACCAGACATCACATATACTTTCTTATACATCACAATAGATAATACACTGCATTGCCTATAAATTATTTTTTCCAAACACCAAAATGAATCTGATAGAATTTCTAGATCCAAATACCAATTTACCAGCAATATAGAGGATAGAGGCATACATGAACCAATGCCATGACCTGGTAATCAATCACATCCAGAATGTAGGACATTCTACTAATAAATGGCAAAAAGATAAATGTGAAGAGGGAAGCAGGTTTTTAAATATTCACCAGTCAAATTCATTACATGGAACTTGTTTTATTCTGAGTCACAGAAGCCATCTAAGAAAATAAATAAGATAATCATAGAAGTTAATCTGATATTTGCTAATATTAAGAATCAATTTAGGGGTGCCTGGGTGGCTCAGTCAGTAAAGCGTATGACTCTTGATTTTGGCTCAGATCATGATCTCAAGGCTCATGAGATAAGCCCTGTGATAAGCTCTGTGCTGACAGTGTGGAGCCTGCTTGGGATTCTTTCTCTCCCTCTCTCTCTCTTTGTCCCTCCTCTACTCTCTCTCTCATACACACTCTCTCTCTCTCTCTCTCTCTCTCTCTCATCTCTCTCTCTCAAAATAATAAAAATAAAAAGAATCAATTTAGAAACTTTCCTTATTAAATAGAAGTGTAAGTTTTCCAGCCATCCCTCCTTCTATTCAGTATTATACCCAATGTTCTAGGTAAAACAGATGAGAAGAATTAAGATTGAAAAAACTTACTGTAAGTGAATGGGCATATGATCAGCCTTAACTATCTTACAGAATCTATGTCAAAAATTAGGGTTAGAGAGTTCAGAAAGATGACCAGATAAGATAAACCTGCTTTTTTGTGTGTTTAGTAAATTTGAGTAGCTTAAGCAGAATTTAAAAAGAAAAGACAGTATGTAATACATTGTAAATAAAACAAGCTGAGCTTTCCTAAAAATAATAGGAAAACAAATTTATGCAATAAGCTTTATTTCAAACAGATTTTTTAGATATATTTTCTTTTTTTTCAATATATGAAATTTATTGTCAAATTGGTTTCCATACAACACCCAGTGCTCATCCCAAAAGGTGCCCTCCTCAATACCCATCACCCACCCTCCCCTCCCTCCCACCCCCCATCAACCCTCAGTTTGTTCTCAGTTTTTAAGAGTCTCTTATGCTTTGTAGATATATTTTCAATATCAAAGTAGATATAAAAATAATTCCACTCAAATTTCATTGTTTCTTTTTAAATGTGAAGAAATGTTGGGAACTAATTTCATTTAAAAAGCAATAAATCAATAAATATATCATTATTATGAGAAAGAATTCCAAATTTCTGTGATTTCATTGCAGAGAAAAAGTCATCATAACTAAAATAAAGCACATTTGATTACTGAATATTATTTTTCTTTTAGCAAAATAGAATTCTGTAAAACCATTTCACAGACAATATTACATTTCCCATCTATCTATAAATACAATTCTTTGCTTAAGTTATATATCCCTCGACATATGAATTTTATTTTTATTGAATAACTCTAATTTACTGTAAATGTGATTATTCATTTCTGGGTCTTTGAAACCATTTCCTACTATTTGTAAATAATTGCTCTTGTGTCTTATTTTCTCCAAAATTTTAATTTTGTTTACTCAAAGGTGGCATAATATCTATTAATGGAACATTTATCTTTTTACTTGAGTGGAGCTTTTCAATTTCCTTTGGACACTAGATTTTTCATGCAATCCTCATAGAATTTTTAAAATTCTAGTGCCTTTGTAATCTTCTGAAGGGGAAAAAAAACAACAAAAAAGACTTCCAGGGGCGCCTGGGTGGCGCAGTCGGTTAAGCGTCCGACTTCAGCCAGGTCACGATCTCGCGGTCCGGGAGTTCGAGCCCCGCGTCAAGCTCTGGGCTGATGGCTCCGAGCCTGGAGCCTGTTTCCGATTCGGTGTCTCCCTCTCTCTCTGCCCCTCCCCCGTTCATGCTCTGTCTCTCTCTGTCCCAAAAATAATAAATAAACGTTAAAAAAAAAAAAAAAAAAGACTTCCAATATCCAAACAATAATAAAATTGTTTTGGAAACTTTTCCTCCAAGTTAATGTAGTTCCTTGGCAATGTGTGAGGAAGCCTTAGTAATTTTATACAGTAAATAACAACTTCAAATAACGTTAAAAATAACTTTCTCAATGTTTCACTAGACTGATTATAAATATAAAAGATGGGAGCATGCCAATAAAGCATCATTTATTAAAGAATAGATTTGGCAATATATTTCTGTCTGTGGTTCAATATATGCTTTACTTTCAGAAGATAGGTAATTTAAAATTTAGAATAAGAATTTCTGATAGTAATTATTTTTTAGTTACTGTTGACACAATATAACATATTTCACATGAAATAAATGTTTTGCAGTTTTTCAAGCCTTAAAATTTCTTATAATGTGGAGCATGGCTTAAAGTCAGGCTAAATGATGATCAGAATTCATTGTTTTTAAAGAGGCTAATGTTCATTTGTTAAACTAAAAAATTAGTCCCTTCAAATTTAATTATGATAATTTTTGGAAAATAGTTTTACCCTTAACTAGAAATAGACTATCTAACAATCATACAGTACATTTTATTTTATATAATAACATAAAATAATTGCTCAATTATATTCTTATATATGAGTATATCATATGTAAAACATTCTATTATATTTATATGATCATATATATTTTATATATTATTTATATTATTTTTCTGTAAAATGGAGGGCTTAACCCTCCATAATTTTAAATTGGATTAAAATTCTTCCCATCACAATTTTAGCTTATAATTAAATATATGTTATATCATTCATATTTGTTTTTTCAAATCCATTATATGTAGGAATGGTTGATAAAGAAATTATAATACATTAAAAGCATTTAGAAAGTAAGAAAAATGAGGAAAATATCTTTTTCACCATGAGATTTTTTTTCTCCTGCTTATATTTCTGTTGTTAATGGTACATTTACCTAAGCCTCATCATCATGTCAGTCAACTTTCCATAACACATTCTTCTGTCTTCTATTGGAAGGGATCATTATGCTTCACGTACTGGAAAAGAAAAGAAAACAAAAACAAAAAGCCCTTTTCTCCCTCTTATAAAGCAGCTCAGTTACAAGTGTGCTCCTTAGAATTGGCAATGGAGAAATTCACTATACTACCTAAGATTCTAGGAGATAATTTAGAGCTTTTTCAACTAAATTGATGCTGCCTTTCTTGGCACATCACTTTAGTATGCAATCAAATCAGACATCAAAAACTTTTTATAGTGTTTAACTGATAAGATGTGCATGCTGTTTTATAATGTATTAAATCATCACAAAGGAAATAATGGATTTATCTGTTATGTTCAAAGTTGGGATGCTCCTGTGTCAATTTCTGCTGTTCTCAAGTATATGTTCCTCACCTCTCAGGCAACAGTCCCCATTTACCCTTATCTCATGCTCATTCTGAACTCAAAATCATTTTTTGTATTATTGCCTATGCTGAAATGTTTTTATCCTTTTGATCATTATATTAATGCTCATACTTGGCCATCAGCTGCCAATAAAAGGTTTATGTCCACTGATTTGTTTTTTCCAGCCTCCTCTGGCTGACATTAGTGTCTCATTCCCTGAGCTCTGTGATACTTCTTTGTGTTATGACAAACTCACATAAAAACGTATTTCTCTGAATTGGTTTTAAATATGTAGAAGGCAAGCCCTACACCTAAGTTGGAAAGTGAAAATTCTTCTTCAGTGCTTAAAAAAGATAGACTATATTACATGAATGGGATTTGTGAGCACCTGTGGGGTGAAGGTATATGGTATTCAAATTAGAGGAATAGAGAAATGTATTCTTTTTTCTTTGTCAATTATGAATATGGAGATGACTTATTTTGTCTACTTACTAATGCACCATTGCCACTGGAACCAGTGCATTCCAATTTCCATGCTTATGACACTTAATATGTTGACTTCTAAATGGATGTAACATTTTACTATACATGCCATCATTAGACTTTTTATCTTAAATAGAAAGAATATTTTTATTTTTGAATTTTAAAAGGTCATTTTTCCCTTAACTGACTAAACCACATCCTGCTCAAGTAAGTAATTTTATTTTCAGATCCTTCTACTGGAAATTGAATTAATTGAAGCACTGTTCTTTTATAATGTATGATAGGCTTGTAAGAAAGGCTGCAACTTTACTGCAGTTGGGGAAAAAAAAAAATCTATAAATGAATCAGTGGCAATTTCTCCAGCCAAATATAGCTAGCTGTACGTCTTTTAAAATTTTAGTGAAGATTAAAACTTTGTCATTTCAGTGCATCACTCAATTTAACATGTAAAATAATGTTCTTCAGTGAATGATGAAGGATAATGATATAAGAACTGGAAGGATATAATGACAAATGCCTGGGAGAAAACCTTCCTTGTTTGAATTATTTTTTTTCCTTTTTAAAATGCTAAGGGTTTATAAACACAGGCTTCTGAGTATTATTCTGTGATAACAAGCTAATAAACGTATAGCCTCATCTGTAAACTGGGAATGATGATACTTCTAACAAAAAGTTGAAAATGCTTTACTTTGATAGATGTTTGATAATGCAAATAATTCATTATTTTTACTATTTTGTGCTAAAGCTAAACTGATATTGCAATTACATTAATGCATGTAAAAACTAAATTTCAACAATAGACACAAATGAATTATACCTTGAATCACTAACTACAATATACAGCAAATTCATTTAAATCATTTTAATTTTATATGTTTGATACACCTATCAAATTTGTACATGCACTTACCAAATAGAAGATTCGACTTGTGCACAAATACTGACAATTGATGTTTTTATTGAACTCATGCATCTATTTAATAAGCTTCTTCTGTGATGTCAAACACTGTACTTGTCTACCTTTCTCATCTGACATATGTTCTGAGTTCCTGGTGTGCACACACACTAAGTTACTGAGTGACAAACTTCAAAATCATCAAGTTGGAATACTTTCTTATTACAACAGAAAAATTCAACTAATGGTGATTAATTTGCCAAACAAATCACAGAACTCTCACGCTCCTACTTCCTTCCTTCCATTGCCCGTAGATTTTCAATCTAATCCTGCACTGATACTCTAGAATTTGACTGAAAATTATGTTGAGTATCAGGAACTGAATGAAGAATTTTCCTGGAATATCAAAATGAGATACCCAAATGGCTACTTGATTCCTATATATCTTTGGGTACCCCAAACTGTACCTATATATATTTTTGCTGCAAAGAACAGAGTGTCCTTTTCTATTGAAAAATTATCTGTTCCTTATGTCATTAAGTTTTATTACTATAATGTACTTTACCTGTAACTACTGCAAAGGACCCCAAAGGAGACTGTAATTGAACCACAATGTGACTCTCTACTTACGCCTCTCACCTTGGGAAGTCATGCTATGTGATGGTTATTTATGTTGATTACTAATACAGTGAAAGACATACACAATCTAAATGCCTAATACAGGACATAGTATTGTGACTCAGTCAACATGAAATGAATACAAGATGATGACATATTTCTATGGGGGTTGAAAAGAATTCAAACAATAGAAGCATTAAAGAAACATAGATAACCTTTAGTTCAAATTATTGCAAGTGCAACATAAGTGTATATAAATATGTAAATTTGTACATAAAAGATGATAAGTTTCCAGTAACTAAATAGAGTGAAAAGTAAATGTGGGGTTGAAAGATGTGCAAGAAGTTACCACTGTCTAATATTGCCTTTGAATGTGTGAGAGTTTATGAGAAACGCATACTAAACAAAAAGTTCTTGTGTGTGTATATGTGTTTATGTCATAGGACAAACTCCTGTTCAGCATTTTGCATTTGAAAATGTCTCGTTGATTATAATATTTAGAGATCTTATCCCGAGAAGGGAGAAACGCCAGAAAAATATAGCCTGTTCTGCCTCTTTGCAATTCTATGTAAGACAATTTTTAAAAACTCTTATAATTCAGAGGAATTCATAGTAAAACCCATCTTATAAATGAGATCAAATGATAAGAAAATGGCTGGTGATGAAGAGATATCAGAAAACTTGAGAAGCTTATGACACCCAAAGACGCAGCTGGTAACTCTCTAGAACATTGCTGTAAACTCTCATTACCCCAGCATGATGACAATTGTTCATGCTTTTCACAGCTGTTTTTTGCATTGCCAGAACAGCTGTTACCTGCAAAAGAATATTTGAAGAGATTAGTCTCCTGTAGACCATCCAATAGCCCTCTCAAGAGTGAGACAGACGTAGGGCATAAGTAATGCTGCAACACAAGTAAAGCAGAAACAACATTAGGTTTGAGGTGTCAATTGAAGAGACATTGGTAATTCATGCGGATTAATGTTTCAATTTCTCAAACTTGTCTCTCAAGCTACTGAAGTGATTTCTGTAATCATTTTTTTAGTCCATTTATAGGAAGAATGACTTTGGCAAATTTCTAATTAATTGTGAGTTGATATCTTATGCAGATAAGTTGTCTTAAATACTTACTATTGCCCTGATAACTCTTAATCTGAACACTGAATGTTTTTAGGGTTTGTGAAAGAAATAAAAGAATCTTTGAAAAATTATTTTTATCTGAGAGTTTAGAAATATTTTTTCATCACTTCAGTTAATTTTTAAACCTTTAGCATTGAACAGATGTTCAAGATCTGAAAATTCATTGGTAATTTTCCACCTGTCGTGGACTCTGTTTTGAAGGGATTGTAAATGGCTGATTGTTACTGACAACAGTATTTCTTTTTCTTATTTAGAATCTGTAGATATTGAGTTTGTGTGAATGGTACTAATGAAATTCAAAACACTGTATCAAATCCAGAAAATTTTGTTGTTCTGGGTGCCCTATCATTTTATATGAATTAGATCTTTTTAAAGTCTTTTCCTTCAATTTTATTATTTTTATTAGAAGTAGTAATAAAATGCCACTTCATACAAGAGCATTGCTTCTGATCTCTCTAATAATACAAGTATATAAGAGTTTTTTTGTGAAGACTTTTCAATAGGCATATTCACTTCTTAGTAGCCCCTTCAGTTTTGTCCATAAAGGATGATATGGCCAAACACTGAAGATATATTTTTCACTATAGTCTAAAAAGATGACAGTTTGTAAGGTTTAAAATAAAGGTGACTTTCAAGTGACTGAGTTGGCTTTTTTTGCTGTTGTTGTTAGTTGATTTTATTTATTTTTTAGAGAGAGAGCATGAGTAGGGAAGGGGCAGATGGAGAGAGAATCTTAAGGAGGTTCCACAGTCAGCACAGAGTCTGACACAGGATTAAATATCATGTCCCTGGGATCATGATCTGAGCCAAAATCAAAAATCTAAAACTTAACTGAGCCATGCAGGCACTGCGAGTTGGCTTGCTTTTAGGCAGAGTAGGGTTTAATATACTTATCTTATACCTTCACAAAATAATTTTATCATGATACTGCTTTTTGCCGTGAAAGATCCTATATATTTGTTCCATATTTGTAGTTTGCAGCTAATCTTTTCTTCATAGTCTAGTGTCTGTAAAATTCAAAGTAAATATCTAATAATAGTGACAGAATATAATCCCTTTACTATATGTTACTGTTATAAGGCATCTATACATGTATAAATAGTATTTCTTGTAAAATTTAGACATGTAATTGCTTTCAACAAGGATATTCTGAAATGTAGATATGAAAATTTATTTTATTTTTTAAAACAGTGTTGATGACATCAATTCTACAAAAAAAAAGACCATTTTTAGAACTGGTTAAACAGTGTTTACAGAGTTTCAATTCCTTAAGATGGTTTAAAATTGGGACTCATATGATTACTTTGTTGTAAAATAAACTTATTTGGGAATAATGACATATTAATAATGCATTTAGCATTTCTACAATGACTAGTGTTGATTAGGAAATGGACTACAAAGAGGAATAGAGAATAAATATAGCGTAAGAAAATTACGCTGTTTATATATTTGAACTGATTTTTTAAATGTTTTTACATTTTTGCAGTTTTTCTGCCAACTTATTTGTCCTTCAGGGAAAATAATTATTTTTTAAAGTTTTTATTTAAATTCCAGTTAGTTAACATACGGTATACTATTAGTTTCAGGTGTAGTTTAGTGATTCAATATTTCCATACAACACCCAGTGCTCAACACAAATGCCCTCCTTAATCCCCCCATCACCCATTTAATTCATCCCTCAACACACCTACCCTCTGATAACCATCAGTTTGTTCTCTACAGTTAAGAGTCTATTTCTTGGTTTGCCTATCTATCTCTTTGGTTTCTCTTTCTGCTGGTTTGTTTTGTTTCTTTTAATTCCACATGAGTGAAAACATATGGTATTTGTCTTTCTCTGGCTGATTTATTTTGCTTAGCAAAATCTTTTCTAGTTCCATCCACATAATTGCAAATGGCAAGATTTCGTTCTTCTTTTTGGTTGAGTAATATTCCATTACACACACACACACACACACACCATTTCTTCTTTATCCATTCATCAGTCTTCTTTATCCATCATCAGAATATTTGGGCTCTTTTCATAATTTGAGTATTGCTGATAAGGCTGCTATAACTGTTGGAATGCATTTATCCCTTTGAATTAACATTTTTGTATTCATTGTGTAAATACCTAGTACTGCAGTTCCTGGATCATAGGGTAGTTCTATTTTTAACTTTTTGAGGAATCTCCATACTATTTTCCAGAGTGGCTGCACCAGTTTGCACTTCCACCAGCACTATAAGAGGGTTTGCCTTTCTCCACATCCTTGCCAACGCCTGCTGTTTCTTATGTTGTCAACTTCAGCCATTCTGACAGGTGTGAGTGATATCTCCTTGTAGTTTTGATTTGTATTTCTCTGATGATGAGTGATGTTGCACATCTTTTCATGTGTCTGTTGGCCATGTGTATGTCTTCTTTGGAAAAATGCCTGTTAATGTCTTTTTTTCAATTTTTTTTTAAGTTTATTTATTTTTGAGAGAGAGAGAGAGAGAGCAAGAACATGACCAGGAGAGAGGCAGAAAGCGAGAGACTAAACCCCAAGCAGGCTCAATGCTGTCAGCACAAAGCCAGATGCAGGGCTCAAAATCACCAAGTGTGAGATCATGACCTAAGTGGAAATCAAAAGTCAGATGCTTAACCAACTGAGTCACCCAGGCGTCCCATCTTTTGCCCAGTTTTTAGTTGGATATTCATTTTTTGGTGTTGAATTTGATAAGTTCTTGGTAGATTTTGGATACTAACCCTTTATTAGATATGTCGTTTGCAAATATCTTTGCAAATATCCCATTCCACGGGTGGCCTTTTAATTTTGTTGATTATTTCCTTCACTGTGCACAAGCTTTTTATCTTTATATAGTCTTAATGGTTTATTTTTGCTTGTGTGTCCCTTGCCTCAGGAGACTATATATAGTAAGAAGTCGCTGTGGCCTATGTCAAATAGGTTACTGCCTGTTCTTCTCTAGGATTTTGATGGTTTCATGTTTCATATTTAGGTCTTTAATCCATTTTTATATAGTTTTGTGTGTGGTGTAAGAAAGTGGTCAAGTTTCATTCTTTCACATGTTGCTGTCATTTTCCCAACACCATTTGTTGAAGAGACTTCCCCCCAACCATTGGATATTCTTTCCTGCTTTGTCAAATATTAATTGACCATACAGTTATGGGTTATGGGTTTCTGGGTTTTCTAGTCTGTTCAATTCTTCTATGTGTCTATTTTTGTGCCAGTACCACACTATCTTGATCACTATGGCTTTATAATATAACTTGAAGTCCAGAATTATGATGCCTCTAACTTTTCTTTTTCAAGGTTGCTTTGACTATTTGGGGTCTTTTGTTGTTCCATACAAATTTTAGGATTGTTTGTTCTAGTTCTGAGAAAAATGCTGGTGGTATGTTGATAAGAATTGCATTCAATGTGTAGATTGCTTTGAGTGGTATAGACATTTTAACAATATGTGTTCTTCTGATTCATGAGCATGGAATGTCTTTCCATTTGTGTCCTCTTTGAATTCTTTCATCAGTGTTTCATAGTGTTCAGAATACAAGTCTTTCCCCTCTGGTTAGGTTTATTCTTAGGTATCTTTTGTTTTTGGCGCAATTGTAAATGTGATTGATTCCTTAATTTCTCTCTCTGTTGCTTCATTATTGGTGTATAGAAATGCCACATATTTCTGTAGGTTGATTTTGTATCCTTCAACTTCACTGACTTCATGTATCCATTCTGGGAATTTTTTGGTGAAGTCTTTTGGGTTTCCTATATAGAGTATCATGTCATCTGCAAATAGTGAAAGTTTTACTTCTTCTTTACTGATTTGGTGACTTTTATTTCTTTTTGTTGTCTGATTGCTATGATAGGACTTCCAGTACTATGTTGAATAACAGTGGTGAGAGTGGACATCCCTGTCTTGCTCTTGACCATAGAAAAAAAGCTCTCGGTTTTTCTCTGTTGAGTATGATGTTACCTGTGGGTTTTTCATAAAAGGCCTGTATGATGTTGATGAATGTTCCCTCTAAACCCACTTTGTTGAGGGTTTTTATCATGAATAGATGTGCTTTGTCAGATGCTTTTTCTGCATCTATTGAAGTGCTCATATGGTTTTTATATTTTCTTTTATTAATGTGGTGTATCACGTTGATTGACTTGCACCCGTGCAACCCAGGAATAAATCCCACTTGATCATGGTGAATGGTTCTTTTAATGTAATCTTGGATTTGGCTTGCTAGTACATTATTCTCACAAACCAAGCTTTTACTGTATTATATTAAGAATTTTTGTTAACCATATTCATCTAGGATATTTTCCTGTCGTTGTCTTTTTTAGTGGAATCTTTATCTGGTTTTGGTATCAGGGTCATGCTGGCCTTATGGATTGAATCTAGAATTTTTTTCCTTTTTTTCTTTTTGGGATAGTTTGAGAAGAATTTAAAGAAGAATAGCTTCTTTGAGTATTTGGTAGAATTCACCTGTGAGGCCATCTGGCCCTGGACTTTTTTTATTGGGGGATTTTTTATTACTGATTAAATTTCTTGCCAATTATAGGTCTGTTAAGTTTTCTATTTCTTTGGTAGTCTATATTTTGTAGAAATTTATCCATTTCTTCCAGATTGTTCAATTTGTTCACATTTAGCTTTTCATAATGTTCTCTTATTATTGTTTATATTTCTGTGGTGTTTGTTGTTCTTTCTCTCTCATTTGTGATTTTATTAGAAAATAATTCTTTTTCGCTTAATTCTAAGTTCAATCTCAAAGTTTGAAAATATAAATAAAATAATCAAATCTTTCCTTTTTATGTAAAGTATATCTTGTTTACTATGTTTTGGTTAGTCTGCCAAATATTTTATATGTAATTAAGTATTCAATTTTCATAGCGATCTTAAAATATACCTATCATATAATTTGGTTGTTTGAATTACTATTTTTGCAGTACATCTGTATACATTGAAAAGTATAAATACTAAGTGTAAAATTTCATGAATTTAGATAACGTAATCAATAATCCCCAATAATCAGTAATCAATAATCCTATCAGAATATAAATAATATAATAGGTCCACTTGCTTTCTGCCTATAAACTTCCTTTAGTATTTCATGTAAGGCAATTTTGTGACCAAATAATTCTCTCAGTGTTTATTCACCTAGGAAAGTTTTTATTTTGCTTTCATTTTTTAAAGGTAGCTTTTCTAGTCACAGGATTCTTGATTGATAGGTTTTTTATTTGAGCATTTTTAATGTATTATCCCACTCTTTTTTGGCCTGTTTTGTTTCTTATTAGGTTTTCCTCGTAATAACCAGTGATTAGAGTACATATTTTTCACTGAAGTATTATCTGTTCCAATATGAGAGAAAACTTGATAGGTTGGTTTTCTTGAGAGTTGTCTCTTTCTAGGGTGAGGATAGGGCTCAAGGGTGAGTTTTTTGTAATTTTTCAAACAGTTTTTTTTTTTTTTAGTGAGAGAGAGAGAGAGAGAGAGAGAAAGCACAAGTGGGGGAGGAGCAGAGGAAGAGGGAGAGAGAGAATCTTAAGCAGGCTTCACACCAGCACTAAGCCTGAGGCAGGGCTCAATCCCATGAACTGTGAGATCATGACCTGAGCTGAAATCAAGAGTTAAATGCTTAACTGACTGACCTATTCAGGTGACCCTGTTGTAATTTGTAACTTATTGGAAACTATCCTTTATGAAAGAAATACTCCTATTGTATTGCTACAAGCAGAAATCCAGAATAAAACTTCCAGTTTTAAACCTCACAACTATTCATTGATCCTGTTTTATTTTTACTTATTTTCATTTCTCTTTAATTCCTTTATTTATACCACTTCTGCCACTGTCTTCTTTTTTCTGTCCACTAAGGGTCTACAAACAAGACCTTCTATCTGCAATTCTTTTAATTGTGGTCAATTGTCTTCCACACTGTAGTCAGAGTTATCTTACTGTTATGCAAATTAGAAAATATTTTCCCCTGCTTAAAACTTTTGAAGGACCTTCTATTGCCCTTATGACAAAAATACACCCCATTTACTATTTTACAAGGTTTTCCAAAATCTGATTCCTAATTTCTTCCATATCTAATTCACTCCTTTGCTTTCATATTTGACTCCCTTTAATACTCTAAGCCTAGCTAAGCTGAATTCGTCATTCCTTGAATACATCATATTTCCACTTACCTCTGAGCTTTTGCATCTCTTTACCCTGCATGGAACTAAATCTCACCTCTCTTTTTTCTACTGTCTCAGCACACCTGTGCTGAGCAACCTGTCCTGTACAACTTCATCACTCTTTCTGAGTAGTTTTTTGTATATAATTCCTACCCCAGGAACTCACATAAAACATCATTTTCTTGTTAACACATTCATCTCTGGGGAAAGCAACAATTGGTCCCTTGTACACTGTTGTTTACAGCAGCAGCCTACAGTCCTTAAAACAATATTAAACCCTTTTTTGAACAGTATCTCCAAAGACCATCTTAAATCTTTGAAAAATAATTGTACATCAAACAAATGTTGAAAGTAATGCACACCGGAGAACAGATGCTTTTGAAGTTCTAAAGATATAATCTGAAGATTTGCTGTTGCAAATAATTCATGTGATTATTTATAGATATTTAAATTTAGTAGTATTTACCAAAATGTGATTCATACAGAATGATGGCTCACAACTACAAATGAATTGTCATGTACCCATGAGCCCTAAAGTGCAAACTTCAATTAAGTTACGTTCTCATGTAGAAAGCATAAAATGGGTATAATGAGAAATATATAAATTTGCATTATCCCTTAATTATAAGAATATTACTATAATAATATAATTTTTATCTTGAGAAAATCAAGGAACATTTTACGTATGTCTTTGATTGAAGAGTTACTAAAAGATAGGTTGCAAAATATACATGACTATTTTTGGCTATTTATCAGAAACCTATTATTTTTCCTCCTCATTTCCATGTTGGGTAATTTTATTGCGTTGCTTATTTTTATCACTTATTTTTTATGGCAGTCTGTGAGATTTTTCTTGACTAGCTAGGATAATTATGCATTTTATATACTAGTAAGGTTATTTGAAACAAAATCAGTGAGATCATATTCAGTCGAATACTTACAGAATAAAATTTGTTAGTAAATTTATTTTTTCAGTAGGAGTTATTAGTTTGTAGAAGAAATAAGATTCCTAGTTTTATATTCAGAAAAAAAAATCTCTTAGAATTACCAACGTATTTTTCCAGATTTGTAGAAACAAATAAGGCTGAAAATCTCAGTAATTTCTTATAATCAAGTAAAATCATGCCAACCTTATAATGATGGAGACATAAATCAATGAAAACACACAGTGTGTAATCACTAGGTGTTATTAAGTGAATAAATTGCTTTTGCCACAACAAACATTAAAGAAATTGTGCAATTATCAAAATCTTGAATTTTATTGTTATTTTATTTAAAAGAAAACAGTAATTTTGTTGTTGTTGCTAAGGATATTAACAAGACATCTCATTTTCCTTTCAACATTTCATTACATCCAAATTTGGGCTCATTTTCCCCAAGACTAGTATTCTTCCTGTTTTATGAATCTTGATTAATGCTGCTTTCATCCACATCTAACAAACTCAACTTTCCTCTCATTCTTTCTATTTCAATAAATTATTGATTCCTTTTTTATTCTACCATATTTTTATCAGTTTCATTCCTTCTTTATATCCTCTGTTAACACCTTCATCTAATCCTTTCTATTTCCCCTTAAATTTTGCATAGATTTTTATCCAGAATACATTGTACTTATTTTTTCACACTGCTACAAGAGTTACCCTCTAAATCTTGTCACTTTTCTTCTTACAGTGTTCAATGAATCCCTACTACCATCAAGCTAAAATCTAAATTCCTTAGTATAACCTGAGATAATATTCTTTATTTTTCTACTGTATAAACTGTTTCAAGTATACTAATCAAGTTGCTCATTCCAAAAATATATATATTTATGTATATACATATATATTTTTTTCATAAAGAAAACAGAAATATTGACTTGTGTATAATGGACAAAAAGGCATGTTACTCCTTCTATTCCCTCACAGATCTCTTACTTTTAGTTCCAAGGTAGGTTGATTTTACAATCGGAAGCAGAATAGATATGGTAATAGATATAACATTAGGGAATTCTCTTAGATCATGCTTTGACTGGTATAGGGTTCTTATTTTTAGAATAAGACAATTCAGGAGTGAAAAGTTATTTCTGGTCAGGTCTCACTCAGTGTATCACCTGAACACACAAGGTGTAGATGACTACTGGAGTCAATCTTCTATCATAAAACTGTTTCCAAATTGGTAACTCATTTTTCCCAGTGCACTGACTGACCAAGAAGTAAAATTTATTTATTATTGGTTTATTTGCTTATTTATTCCTGAGGCTTACACTCTTTACATGGGTTTTATTTCTTACTTTCTCAACTTTATTGCATAATGAGACAATCTGACGAAAATTTGAAAATGGAATAATCTTGTAACTGATATTGGTGGACCAGGTTGAGGATCCAAATTTTTCTTACTGTTCAGGGTGTTCACTTGTATGATAGGAACATAGGTTAGTTTTTATTTCAACTCAAAATTTCCCACAGGAATAACTAAAATATGTGCAGGGAGGTGGGCAAATGGAATTCTTAGAATTCATAAATCTTAAATAATTGCAGATTGTTCTTTTTAAAAAATTTTTAATGTTTATTTTTGAGAGAGAGAGAGAGAGAGAGAGAGAGCGTGAGTGCGGGAGAGGCAGAGAGACAGGGAGAGGAGAGAGAACCCCAAGCAGGCTCCAGGCTTTCAGCACAGAACCTGATGAGGGACTTGATCTCACCAAACATGAGATCATGACCTGAGCCAAAATCAAGAGTCAGACAGAAACTTAACCAACTGAGCCACCCAGGTGCCCCTGCAGATTATTTTTGTTAGCTTTTTAAACTTTTTGATTTTATTAAAATTAGCTATTTTGTCACAAATATTCTCTCATATCATGCTGCTCATTTGATTTTTTCAGTGTATCATCATATCTAAATTATAAGGAAGAATATTAAAATAAGAAAAATGTTTGCTAAAATCATGGTAGAAATTCTGATTCATGTAAACAACAACCTATTTCAAACTAAAAATTTACATAGTTTGGTTACTATTTTATGTTTTCCAGCTGACGTTGACTCTTCTCATATGGCAATAGTGTATATACGCAACTTCCAATTATTTGATCAGCCCATTTTTAGTTTATACAATTACAGATGGATTTTCTAATAAATTTTGGATTTGCATTATTTCAAACTTTATGTAAAAAAACATGCAGTAGATCTATAGCACAAAATTTCAAGTGTGCTATGATAGATATTCTCCAAAGTTACCTGCTAAAAATTCCTCTCTTCCCTGTGCTTACATGATCTGTGTTCCAGAGATGGATTTCATTTCTTATTTTCTTCAGTCTGGATTTAACTTGAAGTAACACTGTTTCTATTCTACGACTAGCTTATATGAGGTCTGGTAGCTTCTACTGGCTAAAGAAAGACCAGGGAATCAAGTCTCATAGCCAGCATCAACTGCTAGTCAAATGCATGAAGCCTTCCTGGGCACTCAGCTCCAGGCAAGTTCCATGTTGAATTCAGCCTTATGCATGGCCAAGACAAATCATGTAGAGCAGAATGCTGCATTCATTCTTGACCCACAGAATAATGAGAAATAATATCTTCTATGTTGAAGACTAAGTTTTGGGGAAGTTTGTCATAGAGATATAAATACATAATAAGCATTCACTTTAAATGAGGCTATATCGTCTCTGCAATTCATAAGCAGATTATGTTCTTTATTTTCTCCTTAGTTGAGATAATCAGAAAGAGAATTAAAAATAATCTATTGTATATAATCTCCTGGTAACTGTTTATAATACTGTCATTCTTTAAAAACGTTTCTTGTATCTCTTTTATTTTGTACCTGGGTCAGTGTTTTTCATACAATTTACTTCCTTCCAGAAGGTATATCCTCATTGTTTCATCTTTAATTTCTACTTGTTCTTCCAAATTATATAGAGTCTACTCCTCAAAAAAATATTTTCTTTATTTACCTCCCTGCATCCACTCTTTCCTCTATCTTCTATGTTCTCTTCTATGTTCAGAGATCTCTATGTTCAGAGATAGGAATTTGTGTTTTGCATTACATCTCTGCCAACTGTTGTCCAAGCTAAGCAGTTAGGCTTGTCTCTTCCATATTCTATGTCAGGAAATCAAGTGACTATATGATTAAACTCTTTGAAAAGATTGATTTCTCCCTCATCCTGACAGCTGATGAGTGCACAAAATCTACAAAAGCAAGCTAGAGACTGTAGGGCCTCTGACAACATTGGAAATATAAACAGCTCTGTAGAAGTATACAACATTTTTCAGGATAATTTCATTAGTCATTTTGTTACCACTATGCTGCAGGTGACAACCTTCTTCTTTCAAACCCATTGTAAAAATTCAATGATATAGATCTATTTGTACATAGACATGGTATATATCCCTTTCACAAAATTAGGAAGGAAAGGTGAATGATTAAATACTGATCTGTTGTCTCCCCTAGAGCTTTTTGTTAGTTTATCTTGTTATTTTTTTATTATTGCTTAACTATTGGCACACCAATAAGACTTATTTATAATAATAATTTTTACTATGTACAGATAAATTATTGATATGCCAAGTGTATATTAGTCTCAAGGGGAATAGCATACATGAAAATATCTTTTAAACAGTGAAGGGATCATATTGTAATGATGCAATAGTAGTGTTATTGCTTTTATTGTAACTACTTTTTATAGCTTCTAAGTTAAAATGTTGACAAAACAACAAGTTGTTACTCATCTGTAGAACAGCAAAATAAATATTTTCAAGGGAAGATTATGGGTGGAAATTTCTGTATACTGAAATATTTTAAGTATAGTAATCTTGCTTCTCCAGGTAGTAAATTGTGGAAACTAAGGGAACAGTCTGGGTTATAGCTCTATGAATGTGGTTTTTTCTTGCATGTACACTTAGGATATAATTCAAGGAGAGAAGATCACCAATTCTTAACATTTGTAGGTACTAAATGTCTTCTCAATTTTTTCTTCTCACCTCCTTTATATCTTCTTTTTACCCACTCAGAATTTTATGACTATTTTTGTTTTATTTTATTTTCTAGACATTTGATTTGCTATCTTTATAGGACTTGTCATTTTTTATTATTGCTTAACGGCTGGAGCAACAATAAGACTTATTTATAATAACCACTTTTACTATGTGCAGGTGATTAATAAGCTAAGTATATATTAGTGTCAAATGAGACAGAACTCTTATACTTACTTGTATAGGACTTTTGTGGTCTAAAGTCACATGATTTTAATAAGGCAGATTTTGTTTTGGCCACATATCAGGATCAATTATATCAGAATCTCCTGGGTGAAGCCCAGGAAGTAGCATTTTGGAGTGGCTCCCTCAAGTGGTTACACACACATGAACGTTTCAACATAATTATTCTCTAGACTGAGAAAAGGGGAAATTGCCATATTATTTTAGCTATCCTTATGTAACAGAAAAATAAAAATAAAATGATATAATTAGTACCCTTGATGAGGGTAAAGGGGGAAATGATGTGTTTGTTTTATTTTCCAGTTTGTGAGGTTGTCATAGAGATATGCATAGCATTATCAGAGTTTTATGGTAAATTTATAGTTTTTTTTAATTTTTTATGTTTATTCATTTTTGAAAGACAGAGAGAGACAGAGCACAAGCAGGGATGGGGTGGAGAGAGAAGGGGACACAGAATCCAAGGCAGGCTCCAGTCTCTGAGCTGTCTGCACAGAGCCCTATGAGGGGCTTGAACTCACAAACTGTGAGATCATGACCTCAGCCGAAGTCAGACGCTCAACCAGCTGAACCACCCAGGTGCCCTGGTAAATTTATAGGTTTTAAAGACACTGGATTAATAGTGCATAAACTAAATTTGTTAAAATTCAGATGAAGCCTTTATAACCTATTAGAAATTAGGCTTTTCTGTTACTATTTTTTTTCTATTTACTAATTTATTTCATAAAATATATCCTAAAATTTCTCTGTAGAGGTTTTTTTTTGAGTAATTAGAATTACACTGGCGATAATATTGACAAGTTTTATATTAGCTTCATATTCATTTCTCACATTTTCTTAGATTTGAGAATGACAGCCATTTCATACACTTTTTAGTATCTCTTCAAACATACAATCTCTATACCATGTTTTATACACTATCTTATCTGACACTTCTCAAAAATTCCTTGAATATTACAGTCTGTAGTCTCTAAATGAAGTGCTGATTTCTGCTTACCCAAATAATGTATCAGTCAGAGACCTGGCAGTCAAGGTTGATCTGTTGTAGTCAAGGTTAAGAGAACCAACAATACTGAAGCATTTAAGGTCAGAAATATCCAAATACTTTTAACAATAGTCCCTCTCATTGTACTTCAGCCTAGATGGTAACACTGGCAAGAATGAACTGTATCAATGAGAGAGGAGCTACTTAATGGTAGACATGGACTTTGGTAGTGCAACAAATCATACGGAAGGATGTAGGTGGGGACATAAAACTGCCTCCACCTCCTTCCTCCCTATCTTATTCTTGTGCCTCCCATTAGTCAAGGCCAACCATATGTCAGAGGGAAAAACGATTCTGAATGATAAAGTTTATAGAGAACTTCCCAAGGCAAAGAACAGGTCAGAGAGTAGGGGACTATGGATTTGAAAGATAAAAATCTGTGCTTGTCCTTTGTTTAGACAGAAAAAAAATCAGGTCAACAAACCAGAGGAAATATAAAAATCTCATTAGACTCTGCATCTTTGCAGGGAAGTTTTATTTCAATAATCACCAGAAGATTTCATATAAGGTAGTAGGGAAAAGCAGTAGATACTAAATAATTAGTGTTAGAATCTTCACTTCTGTCCTTTGTCTTCAAGTCTAAGATGATATTCCCACAGCCCTTCTACCAGAACTCCATGTTTTTTATACTCATTCAGCGTCGTGATGTATTGGGAATTTTTACTTGGTATGCTCTAATGGGACAAGAATAATAACAGGCAGCCAGAGAATGCCTGAAGGCCTGAGTATAGTCCTCCTTGTCTCCATTTGTCTCCTTGTAATCAAGATTCTAAAAGTTTAACAGTTGGAAGATTTGTCTCCTCAGTTCTTGAATTGAACTGAAAACCTTTGCTAGTTAAATACATAAAAACAGAGGATGTGTTGTTTTCCTAGAATTATTATACCACTTCTGGAATCACAGCTGTGATTAATGTCACCACCTGAATAAGTTTACAATAACCCACAGTTATTATCCAAGACCCATCTGATTTTTGCACTGATCAAATAAGCAAATTAAATAGGGATATGATGGGAATTATTACCCTGGCATCATTCAGATTTTTGGTAATAGCACTAACATCTGTAATTTTCTCAAATGTATAGTAATGTTTTTGGTTATTATTTTGGTGAGAGATGGGAGGCAATTCTACTTGACCTTGCCTACAAAATTAGCCTTGACTATTCTTGTGAGATTTCTCTCAGTTAATAAGTACATATCATCACTATACATTTTGTAATGAGAAAATAACTATAATTTACTTCTACATTTCCACAAAACCATTTTGTAACATGTGAATTCCATTAACCACACTTTTAACTAGAAGACTATAGTGGCATTTTGGTTCTACAAGAAACAGGAAGTTTTGAGTATTTTCAGAGGCAAAAGTTTTGAGTATTTTCCTTTCCAGAGTAAAGAGTCACCCTGATATATAGCCAATGCTCCATTTGAGGGTAGCTTAGACTAAACGGAAGAAATAGAGTGTACATTTAGTGTTTGCATTGGAGAGTGCATTCTCAAAGTACTATGGCCTGCCCCTTAAGGATATTTATGTCTCTTGAACTGGTTTAATACCACGGAAGGTATGACCAAATACAAGATAATTCAAATATTCCAAAAAAGGATATTCTGGAATGGGCAGAGTTGAGGAATAAATAGCATGACCTCTCTCTTCTCCCTTTCTCTAGTGTCTTGGTAGTGTTTCCCTTTGATTAATTTCAGCCGAAAGATAAATGGCAAGGGAACACTGCTGATACAGCCCTCAGAGAGTGGCCTCCCAGAAAATGATGAAAGCAGAGGAAGGCAAAGACTAAGTACACAATGGTTCTGAAGGAGCAAAGAGAATAAACAGGAGAAAAATAAGTCAATTTTATGCACCAACTCTCCTCTTAAATATGAGATGGGGAATCCATTACTGTTGAAGAAACAGCTTAGATAGACCTTTATACTTCACAGAACCCCTAATCATAAGCCTTAAACAAGTAGGAAAAGGGTTTAGGCAAATTAAAGAGAAGTTTTCCAGACATTAGAGAATATGTATAACGTTTTCTTTGGAATTGTTCAAATTGAATAGTGTCATGTGATAATAATTCCATTAATAAGAGTAACTGTTACATACAGTTGAGAATAAAATGTACAGTAGTCCATGCACAGGTAAAATATGTGCATAATTTAATTCATTTAACTGTAACAAAAATTCTACAATATTGCTACTGATAATTCTGTAAGAATTCTAAACATTCTACAAGTTTTCACAGATAAATTTTATATTTTAGTAAGCACATATTTTCAGTATCACTGCAGTAAAAAAAAGAAAAGTAGAAAAGAAAATTCAACCACTGCCATCCTTTTCATTTTTTTTTAAATTTTTTTTAACGTTTATTCATTTTTGAGACAGAGAGGGACAGAGCATGAACAGGGGAGGGGCAGAGAGAGAGGGAGACACAGACTCTGAAACGGGCTCCAGGCTCTGAGCTGTCAGCACAGAGGCCGACGTGGGGCTCGAATTCACGGACCATGAGATCATGACCTGAGCCGAAGTCGGATGCTTAACCGACTGAGCCACCCAGGTGCTACACATCCTTTTCATTTTTAAAAAAGAACTTAGTGGTGCAATGACTTTATCAAAATCAATCCACTGCCCTAACTCAGAGACTCTCTCTCTCTCTCCCTTTGTTTTTGTTTTTTAATAGTATATCTCAGTTATGCTATCTGTTCCATATATTTTAATAAACATTCATCAGCACATTTTAAAATCAGTCTATGCTACTATTCCAGATATTAATAATTCCTCATAATTTATACTATGAAAAGTCACTGATCTCATCTAGATAATCTGGCATGCAAAATTTTATAAAATATGTTTGACTATAATTTAATATAGAGATATGGATTCACATCTTCTACTCAGCTGCTGTCTGTGGGCGTGATTATGGAAGAAGGAGGCATGAAGTGAAACAGAACAGATCTGGCATACACAGTGATTCATGACATGACTCAAAAGTAGGAAGAAACTTATAAATCATTCCCGTTCCTTCTAAAAATAAATGTTAGCAGATTTTTATTGATGCCATTCTAAGTTCTCCATGTGACAACATCATTATCTAAACTTAGAAGCAATATTCCCACAGGTGAAACAAGGGAAAACTGCAAAATACCTTTGACTGTGTTTGCTTGAATGATCCCAAATGAATGATTATTTTGGATCTTTTGAGTCTTTTGAAGCATCAACATCTTTATTTGAGTTCCATGGACTAAAGAAATGGATTTTTAATGAGGACATTTGCTGAGTTCCTGAACTAAGGGCATTTGCTGAGTTCCTGAACTAAGGTATCCCTTAGTGCCCAACATCTCTGGGGCACTTCTAATTTCACTGCTGAGGTCACTCCTCAAAGCATTTAGATTTGTTCTTGTCAGTGAAGTGTCCCTGACTTTTCCACTGGAATTCCTCACACATTCACAGAATTACCTTTTTCTACAAATCTGTGACTTATATCCTTTTTAAAGACATTTTAAAAGAAAAAAAAAAGTCACATATAACACTTAGGTACTAAAAGTATGTGTATCTATGTTTAAAATTAAATGTTGAATTTATACACCTTCATTGTTGACAAGGGAACTTAAAAAATTCTCCTAATACACTTCCCTATTATCCTTAGTGGTCTAAGCTTAAAAGAGTATCAGCCGTTCTTTTTTTTTTAATGTTTATCTATTTTTGAGAGAGACAGAGACAAAGTGCGAGTGGGGAAGGGGCAGAGAGAAAGGGAGACAGAATCCGAAGCAGCCTCCAGGCTCCAAGCTGTCAGCACAGAGTTCGACCTGGGGCTCAAACCCACAAACCTGATCATGACCTGAGCCAAAGTCTGATGCTTAAACAACCGAGCCACCCAGGCGCCCCTGCCATTCTTAATATATGTCTCATCTCCTCAATCAAATGGGATGTTCCTGTGGCATCCATTTTTTCAAAGAACAAAAGGGGAAGGAGAGAGTGAGGCAAATAACTGTGTTTTTAAAGATGTGAGTTAGAAGTTGTACACTTTGCTTTTGTTCAGTTTGATTGGATTGAATTTAATCATATGGTTACATGTAACTGCTAGGGCTGGAAGATGCATCACCAGCTTGAAGGAAGGCAATGTGCCCTGCTAAAAATCAAGGTGAAGGAAAGAGAGGCAGGAAGAGAGAATGGGTATTTGGGAAGATTAAGAAGTTCCCAATACATTGTGCATATGCTGACAGATTACTGTTACTCTTTAAATTCCATTTAAGAATAAACATATTAATGGCCTTACCTGTAAGAAAACTCTTTTTTAATGTTTATTTATTTATTTTGAGAGAAAGAGAGAAGTCAGGGGAGACGCAGAGAGAGGTTGAGAATCCCAGGCGCAGAGCCCCATACAGGGCTCCTATCTCACAAACCGGGAGAGCTGAAATCACGAGCCAAATGCTTAACCAACTGGGCTATACTTAGGTGCCTCCACTACCTGTAAAAACTCTTCAGATTGGCCCTTAGAATATGTGTGTGGCCGTTTTATGCAACTCTATTGCAAACACAGAGAATATCAGATTGAAATGGATAATGTGCCTAATCTGTCAGGACTCACTGGACAGTGTCTTATGCATGGGCGTTAGACATGTTTTCCACTCTTCTATAAACCCTGCAGAACAAGTGGAACAATTTGGACCTTAAGTCATGTGAGATCAGGGCATGGGGTCAGGAATCAAGAGATAAGGACTCAGATTCTCTTTCTTTAATTTAGTAATTGTGCAACCTTGAAAATCACTTCAGCTCCTTAGAGCTAACAAAAACATTTAGTGCTTTGGACAAGTTTATCTCTAAAAACCATTCCAGCTCTAACAGCCTGTGATTATGACTGTCTCAGCTCTACATTACAGCTTTCCTTTCTTGCCAAAAGTCTTTGTTGCCTCCATTTTTCCTACTTTCTCTTTCACAGGGTTTCATTGGATCTTGTATTTTGTGGACCAGAGGAAAAATACACTGTGTCTTTCTACTGATGACATTTACAAAAATGTTGGGGGAGAGGGAGGGCACAACTCATTATATCTTCTTTGTATAAGAATGGTGAATTTTTCACAGGAGTACATTTCATATCCTTCTAGAAAGTAGGGAGTGTAATGTGGCAAATCATCGTTTTCTGCTCTTTTCTATCATTGCGTTTGTTTGCTTTTAATATCAACAACTTACTTATGACCCTAGTTAACGCTTATGTTGTTGAATTGTTCTTCACTTTGCCTTCTCTTTGCATGTTACTTTGCTTTCTGTTGAGGTTAGACCACATTTTACTAAAATAAGGGGGAATGTTCAGAATCATTGGTCGTTGTAAACACCATCCTTATACAACTTCTTGAAATTTTTTACTCAAGAAGAAAAGTTGGTTAATCAATGGATTGTTTCATATATAGATTGACTTTTTACTTTTGCATTACATTCAAGTAACATTGTACTTGTCAGCTTCAGGCTTCCTGTGGGGTGGCCTTCCACCTAACTGGGAGCTCAATTTCTTTGTCTTTTAACCCAGGAAAGGCAGGCTGAGCAATTCCACCCTCATTAGTTGGCAGGTGAGTATATATGAGATGACGCCTTGCTCTCCCTGCACTTTGCTTGCTCAACTGCATTTTTTTCCCAGCCGTTCTTCCAGATACACTTTGATGCTACTTCTAGAGCTGTGAGATTTAAAAGCAAATCTCCATTTTGTTTTAATCCAGCATAGTCCTACGTAAAGCAAAGTGCCTATTTATTGAATGCTCCTATTACATGAATGATAGCAAAAACAGTTATAAATGACTGACTTCTGTTTACAGTTTCTTTCTATTGGAGTTAGATATAGTAAAATAATCTTGTAAGAGAAGAGGGGCAAGTTCCCTAGTACCTTCTAGAGTTAAAATTTACTCATGTTTTAAAAACATTATTTATCATTGGGGCGATCTGGATGGTTCAGCCAGTTTGGCATATGACTCTTGATTTCAGCTCAGGTTGTGAGATCGAGCCCCAAGTTGGGCTCCGCATTGACAGTCGGAGCCTGCTTGGGATTCTCTCTCTCTCTCAAAGTAAATAAATAAACATTTGTTAAATAAAATAAAATGTTATTTATCATCACGTTGCATATTTTTATCATATTTTCTCAGGTTATTTTATAAGGATTCTGTAGAGTCACAGATATTGAATTTGGGGGAAGGGAAGATAGGTTAAAGTTTCCAACTTCAAATTCCAAACTCCTGTCTATCTTTGTAGGTTACTAATGCACTAAATTAAAAAGAGAAAAATTTACATTTAGTTCTGATAGTATACTTTTCTGTGCTGTCCACATCAAACAGTCATTGGATATAACCTTTGCCTAGGAACAGAGTATGACCAAGATTTAGATTTCTCTCTTCAGCTGAGGAAAATTCATGGAAAAGTCTAACGGCCAAGGGCAGTCAACCTGGAGTATCCTAGTATCTGGCAGGAATAATTCCAGGTAATTACTGAGAGAAAATCTAGAGAAAGGATTACAGCATCAATGGCAGTCCCCCTGGGCCCTGCTTAGACATATTTTTTTTAATAAAAATTTCTAGAAGAAGAACTATAGGATTCCAATGGGCTTTTGATTTCCCCAGGGGGGAAATTTATGAGTGGGAGTTTAGTGGGACAAACTACAACATCTGTCATTCCAGCTGGTCTTGAGACCACAGTTAGTACTAGACTTTCCCTTCCTCTATCTTTAGTATCCATTTTAGATTCCCCTTATTCTCAGCCAGCACCTCTGGGTATGTGTGGTGTATTTGGTGCAATAACCTCAAACACTCTTCCCTGAGAGGTGTTTGCCATTGAGCGTTGTGATATTCTCAGGCCATGACTGCCTAACTTGTCTATTTATCATCAAAATCAGGTAAAGGGGTGTTAAGAGGTACCCAAGTGATTACCTAGAAGGAAACTCGTTCTATCTAACTGTTATGTAACAGAAACTATACCTCCTGATTATCAGGGGTCTGGTTTTAAGGGATTCAGATATATATTTCAGCAACATTTCTGGTTTGACTCAAGTCTTCTTGAACTTGTGATTTCTCAACACAAGTTGATGGGAAAAAAATGAATACATTCAGATTGCACTTTTACTAGGTGTTAAGCTAGAAACCAGTGTGACATAATGAAAGTAGCACAAAAATCAAAACTAGTGATTCTTATAAAGGACCATACATCCAAATAGGTGGTGCTTGTTAATTAAGCAGTAAGGCTCTAGAACGTGTTCAGGCAGCTTGAACTGATCAGGAGGTTAGCAGTTAGGGAAAGAGAAATGTTGGGTAACAGAAGAGCCCTCAGTAGGAATTAACTGGATGGCTATTGGATGAAATGGACATACAAATATATTTGCTATTTGATACATGGTTTGAGGTGTTTGACAAAGATGTTTTCATTTGTGCTAGAAAAAAATATATTTTGAATATCAAACTATGGCTTATTTCCCCATGTCTTAGGACCAAAGTTGTTATCTGAAAATTCTGAAGATGTTTTGTCTTTTGTCTCCCAAGTGCTATTTTTTTTTCAATTGTGGTGTTTTTATTTTATTTTTGAGAGAGAGAGAGAGACAGATTGTGAGTAGGGGAGGGGCAGAGAAAGGGAGCCACAGAATCCAAAGCAGGTTCCAGGCTCTGAGCTGTCAGCACAGAGCCCCAAGAGGGCTTGAACTCATGAGCTATGAGATCGTGGCCTGAGCCAAAGTCACGCTTAACCAACTGAGCCACCCAGGCGCCCCTGCCTCCCCTGTGCTGTTGCCTGATGTTTAAAATTATCTGAATCCTTGTAAGGTAGAGTAGCTTAGCCAGAGTTTTGATATTCTATTTAGCTATCTTGCAGGATTAACAAATTTTCTAGCGGATAATTCCACAATGGATAATAAATATTGCTCTAAAACTATGGGCAAGGTAGAGAAATAAATCTTGTGTTTTAAAATGAATAAAAAATTCTCCATTACATTGTAATATTTCATCAACATGATTCTTAATTTTGTTTTTCTGGCTGGCACACATTTGCCTTTTAAATGGAGCATCCAAATCCTATACACACAAATTATTTTAAATTGTAGATATTATATGATATTTACTATTACTGTACACCACAGGTGAGGCAAAGTTCATGGTCCAGCAGAGTGCACATTATTGAGCAACATTCCGCATAAAAAGTCAACCCAACAGAGAAGATAAAGGGAGTGTTATGAAGTTCATGGCATCTTTACATTGGTTATACAAGTATAATTTGCACCAAGTAAACAATATGCACAAAATCAAAAGCAAAGTTAAAATTTGGTAGTGGAAGCAGTGGGGAGAGGGGGCGGGAAGACAATGTTTTATTTTTTAGTAAAAAGAAAGCAAACATTCTTTAAATAGAAAAGTTATTATATCCTTAGCCAATGCAATCCCAGAGCTGTTGTGGGTGTAAACACAGACGCTGATAAATATCTAATATTATAAAGTCTGTTTGATTCCTACAAGGCTCCAAGGCCAGCACCCTCAATGCATTCCTCCTTGGCATCCAGGTGAGAGCCCCATCTTGCTGGATGTGCAAACTTACCTTTTTTGCCCTCATTTTACATAGCTTCTCTTTATTCTGTGAATATAATACTTTTTAATGCTGTTCTTCCCCTAGATTGAAGTTTAATTTTTCATCTATTCGGACTTTGATCACTTCATACATTACTTGCTGTTTTAGTGAATATCATTCAAGTTTTATTTTTCTCATTTTCTGCTTTGTGGGCTGAAAACCTACTCTTCTACAAAATAATCATATCCTTTTCCAGAGCAGCAATCTCAGACATTTTCTGAAAAGCATCTGCTGCGTTTTGGTGATCACATCTTTGTGGATGACATTGTTGTTGTCATATATGATCTACTCGAATGCAGATATATTTCTGTCTGTTAAATAGTAAACACACTAAGGTGTAGGTGTCAAAGAAGTTTCTTCCTCCCAGAAGTGACATCTCTCCTTTTGTGCTTTAGCTACAGTGATTGACAGAGGGATAAGTTCTCTTGGAGAAAGTAAGAGTTTCAGCTGCCCCTGCAACCACAGGGAAACTTTGCAGACAGTGCCATATTGAACAGGGCGTGATCAGGTAACCACTTGCTTCTACTCTCTATGGGCATATGCTTAGTGCCCACTGCTTGGCTAGACAGTTCCCAGTCTCCAAGTCCTAATTGGCTTTAGGGTCTGGTAATGCAGAACTAACTGGTGACCTTGGATAAGTGTTGATTGGAAAGTCTGATTGGACTGAATGGCCAGGAAACAGGAAGCAAGCAAGCCTTTTGTGGAGTTTGGTTCTACACTGGAACTTAGTACTTGCCCAGAAGATGCAGGGATAAAACGTCCAGGAGGTCTCTGTTTTGTTTTTCAATAAAATCAAGAAAATATAGTATGTTTGTATAGGGTAATAATGTAAGTGTGTGTGTGTGTGTGGGGGGGGGGGTGGATTAAGGATTCATTAGTGAAAGGAGATACTTTCAAGAGCAAAATCTCTGAGTACATTAAAGAGTTGGGATCCTGGTCAGGACTAGAGGGGTTGGGACTTGGGAACGTGTAAGTGCAGTTCATCCACTGTAAAGGGGATTGGCAAAGCAGGGACTATGCGTTCCAACATAGTTTTATGTGTTTATTCCTGAGTCTGATTTTTGTGCTGATTGTCCTTAAATGTCTGACAGTTCTTGGATTTATGTTCAAATTTCAAGGACATGATTATTAATTGCTATAGACAGTTTAAGCATATCTCATTGTGAGAAAAGACTGCCCACTGGACCTATGGATGTTGGTGACAAGTCCACACTGAAGGTCTCGATGAATAGGGTGCTGGCAAAGAGCAAACAGGGAGTCTGCCCCTCCCTAACATTATGCGATGAAAGGGAAGAATGTGCCATGCTGGCCAGTCCATCTTCACTCTGGGAAACCTGCCCAATATATTGTTCAGTACTTTCAGATATGTATGATGTGCTCAGTTGCAGTTTTGGGCCAGATCTACTACTCCCGCAAGACAGAAGAAGTGAGGAGAAGAATTCTACACTCCTGACTTTCCATCAACTAATTCTTCTCAGGCCAACATTGTAACCCTACTGTTGTGTGACAAAGTCACCCCGCTTTGCTTTCAGAATTGAGACTTTACCTGGGAAGACTTCATCTTAAAAAGTTATTTTCCCAATTGCCAACATTTAGTCTCCTAATCCTGATTTAGGTTATTTCAAATGTAAAGATAGTGGTGATACATTTGAGTAGAGACTTCCTTACAAGGGTGCTGACTGACCATTTATTTCCCTTTTAAAATCTTGCAATAGCTTTATAACCTTCCATTTCTTTAACTCTTCCTCCTGAATGTATTTAAAAAGTTATTGCTTTGGTTTGTGTTTTGTATCAAGACTCACAGTTAATTCATTGAGTTCACTCACTTTCTGTTGTCTTATTTGTTTGATTCTTAATTTTGCCAATTCATTCTCTATGTCTTAGACATTTAAAGCATGTAATAAGAAATTTAGTATTCACTTTTGCCTGGACAATAAGATATAATAGGAAAACATCTTTATTATGCTCATGAATTTTTACAATTAAAACAAATATGTGCTGGGTTTTGATTTTTAAAAATGTATTTTGAAAAGCTTAATTGATTCTTTTTATACTTTCTCTTTTTATGTATAATTTCTAAGAAGCTTTTTCCAAATGAAGCAATTCTTTTTCTTCATTCCCAACAAATGCTAAAAATGGTAACTGTCCCTAGTGTCAGTAGAAGTTTTGCTTGTGTAAACTGCCAAATCAGGTCCCGTGGGTGGAATTTGACAGCTGTATAATGCCATACTGCAAATTTCTCGACAGCTGAGCACAGGAAGAAATTCCATTTGAAGATTTGAAAGTTCAGGATAAATTTAGTTGAGAAGGGAATTTCACAAATTGGAATATACATAAGCTTTTGAAACTGTTTTTGTTTTTTTCCCTTAAAAAGTGTCAATGACCATAAATGGTTAAGACCTCAATTTTATATCACAAAACATATACTATCCAGCTTCCCTGCTTCTTTGTCTGTCTAATCTTCCAGTTTAGTGACTGAAATAACTCATTGTTTCAATAGCAATTTAAAAAATCCTTTGTGGTCAAAAATTGATTACCTAAGATAATACCTCTCATTTTGTATATTAATGTAGAATTTTATATCTAGGAAAGAACATGAGGTAATGTGTAGGCTTCAGTGTTACAATTAAAGCTTCCATGAATAACCCCTTTTGAAATGAACTCTTACAAATGAAATACTCAATTTTCTGGCAGTGCTGAAATCAATTATTTTATTCTTGCATTCATTTATTAATTATTAAGTGTAAGGTATCTGCCAGGCAATAGTCTAGAAATTAGTAGTCAACCATAATAGATAGGCTTCTGTGCTAGGATTTGAGTTTATTTCATTCTATTGAGGGAATCAAGACAATAAATTTTTCAAACTAATCATAATAGGAATTATTACATAGGGATAGTGTATCAGGTTCTTAAAAATCAGATAAACCTTGATTAAAACAGTAGCACCACCACTTACCCATTTAGTAATATTACCTATTCAATAATGTATTTAAAATTTAAAAAGATAATGCTTTTGTGCTTAACAAATAGTAAGTATTCAATACACTTTAGCTATTATTTTAGTATTAGCATCAGCTATAATTTTCCAGAATCATGATTAATGTGCTATGGAAATGCAGAAAACGTACCTTATGATTATCCTGAGAGCCTCAAAAATTTGCTTTTATTTGCCAAGAACTTAAAAGAGTAATAAAATTTTCTAAGTATTCAAGGGTGTATAATTTTCAAAAATTAAAATAGCCCAAAAAAGGTCTTAGTGGTTTTTAAAGAATTAGGCACATACAATATGACTGGGTCAAAGAGTGCCCAGCAATAAGATAGGAAAGTTAGTCAGTATTCAGATCCATGAAATATTTTATATCACATGATCACTAACACTAATCAGAGCAAGGAAGGTCCTGGATTTTTCTACTTAGCTACATGGCTCTTGAGAGAGTACTGAAAATGATTGAATGAGTTTGCAACTTCACTAGATCTTTTGGTTAACAATATTAGTTAAAAAGGAGCTTGCAGTTGAAGGGAAAAAATAAAACAAAATTACAGATATTACAAGAAAACAAGAATATTGTGACACTCAAATTTAAAAAGAAATAAAAGACATCCTTGTATTTACATCTGGGTAAGATAAACAGTAAAAGAGAGATGCTTTAGGTAACTGATAAATCCAAAGATTTAAAGGAAAGTAAATTTCTCATCAACTTTTTTGTGAAATTATAAAATTGGAGTTTTAATCATCATTGATATCTTAAAAGATAGGAATAGACACATCTTTAACGAGGCAGACACAGTATTAAACTCATCAATCATCATGGGGCACCTGGGTGGCTCAGTCGGTTAAGCAGCCGACTTCAGCTCAGGTCATGATCTCGAGGTTTGTGAGTTCGAGCCCTGCGTCAGGCTCTGTGCTGACAGCTCAGAGCCTGGAGCCTGTTTCAGATTCTGTGTCTCCCTCTCTCTCTGACCCTCCCCCGTTCATGCTCTGTCTCTCTCTGTCTCAAAAATAAATAAATGTTTAAAAAAAATCATCAATCATCAACATATTAATCAGCTTATATATACTCTGAAACAAGCAACTAGTAACGTTATTCAGAAAATCTATTTTATAGAGAAAACGAATACTGACCTGTTGATGTTTGAAAAAGAAAAATAAATTGGTTTGGTTGACAATTAGTGGGAACAAAAGGCATTCTTTCTTTTGTCTGGAGAGTAATACTCAGCCTCAAGGGGCATAAGGCAGTTTTGACCTCCACCTTTTAGTACAACTCCCGGCAGCTAGTGATGGTACCTTGTTTCACAAATGTAAGAGAACAGTGTTTTGCTTTAATTCACATCGAATCTTTGTAGCCAAAATTAACTATGCTTCTCTAATGTTTCTGTATTTTTTGACCATTTCTGAGATGTGCGTTAGCTCTCAAACTGACCTTGTTTAATTTATGAGTGAATTGTACAGAGTAGTTCATGGGCACAGGAATATTGTAATAATGGTATTAAAATGATTTTTATTTTGTAGTTTCAGCCAAAGGCATGGTTATCCACACATGCTGGAACAAGTGTCATTTTCTGCTGTCCTAGGAACAGGCTGTTCTGGTTGTATATCTTTTTGCCAGAGAGATATTAAACCCTGCCATACCTACCCAATCATCGGGTACCCAGCATTGACGTTGAACAAAACATGACACGTCCCAGAAATACACCAGGTGCTACGTAGATCCCATTAACAAAAAAGAGAAAGTTAAAGCATTCAGAGTTTATGAAGGCAGTATAGCTATGAACTTGAAGACATCATTGTTTTAGCTTAAATTTTCTTAAAATAAATATTTTTCTTAAAAGAGAATATGCCTTCATCCAGAGGGCCACGAACTTGGAGTTTTCTAGTACCAGCAGCCTGTTGAGAGCATTTCTTAAGCCCATAGTATTCTTCCTCAGACATCACTGCATTATGTCACAAGCTTATAACATGTAAAACAGGCATGTGTTCTTATAAAAGCCACAAGCTGTAAGCTTCAGAGGGCGACTGTAAATAAGCAGACTCATTCATGTCTCTGAAAGGCAGCAGTAGCTCTAGCTAATAAACATGTTACCTGAACCAAGGTAACACATAATTGGGAGAAAACTGTGATTATGGGATGTTTGATCTGGGATGCAGCAAACCATCTGCTGATGTATTTATTATGTTCTTCCAGAATCTCATAAGACACACAGGACAGAAATGCATTATCTTTACCATAACCAGCAATATCAAAATACTTGTGATGAGGATTTAGATGTCCTATAACAAAGACACCAGCCTCATCTGTCAGCTATTTTATAATAGGATCCTTACAAATCTTCCAATTCTTTCTTGAAACCTCTTGATATAAAGGTGGCAACTACAATAGATGCCAAAATCCTCTGCAAAACAAAAAAATTTTCTTTAATAGGTTTTGCCCTCAGACATTTCTGAGGGACTCATCACACAAAAAAACAATGTGATTTATAAACATCAGCACAGTTCAGAAAAAGAGTTAATAGGCAGAAGAATAACTTGAAAACATATAGTTAATTATCCTGCAAATTCTACTTAAATATAAGGGGCCACTATCACAGTCAGATAATTGAAAAAAACTCATGAGTTCCACAGAGTATACTCATGTAGGGATTTTGTAAAGAAAAAGACCTATAAACATCAGGAACAAACTAATGGTTGCCAGAGGGACAGGAGTTGGAGGTATGGGCAAAACAGGTGAAGGAGAGTGGGAGATACAGTTATAGAATGAATAAGTCATGAGAATAACAGGTATAGCATAGGCAATATGGAATATAGTCAGTAATGTTGTAACAGCATCGTATGGTGACAGATGGTAGCTACACTTGTGGTGAGCATAGCATAGCATAGCATATAGAGATACTGAATTGCTATGTTGTACACCTGAAACTAATGCAACATTGTGAGTCAACTACACTCAAAAACTTTTTAAAAAAGAAGAAAAAGAATGTGGTACAGCAAGAGAAATAGAGTACAGACAAATAGCTAAGAAATCTCAGATTTCCCATTAAGTTACCAGGGCCTGTTCTCAATCACACAGAATGTGCTCTGTCTTCCAGTCACCAAGACACATGCATGATGCCTTTTTAGACTCCTCTGGTAATATAGCCAACTTCAGGCTGCATGACCATTCTCAATGACAGAAACCAAGAGACCATAATGAAAATCGTGCAAAACCCATGAATGTGTGTATTTTCTGTAAACATCATTAACAATCTAGTTCAGTCTGCTCTGTGACCTGTCTCAGACCTTAGTAGGTACAGGAGTATTATCATTGTTGGTTAGTTCATTTCAATCAACTTTTGTTAAGATCAGCACCACGACTTCAGGCATCACCAGAAATAAGCTCTGGGTTACCACAGACCAGCTGATATGACTCCTATACCTATAAATAGGGAAACTAATATATGGAACGTTTTCAGAAAAAACAAAGGCAAAATATGATTTATAAAAAGCATTCAAAATTAAATGACAAATTCATAAATGGTTTGGAAATACTGAATTTTGATTATTTAGGAATGTGGTAAATAATAAAGCTGTCATCTAGGAGTCACTCTGAGCGTTCTATCTTTGATTAGGCTGACCAAGATTAGAAAAAAGAATAAAATCAGTTGTTTACAAATTCTGCATATAACATCGATGTTTCTGGAAGAATATGCCAGCTACTTTGCTAAAATTTCCATCTTAATCCAGATCTACACCATTTTTCTCATCAGGATTTCTTTATCACTTAGAGAATGAGAAAGACAGAGAGAAAGAAAGAGAGAGATCTTTACATCTTGGGATGCACAGGTTTAGAAAGAGTCCACTATGTTCAAATATGGTGCTTTTTAGACATTAACTGTTGAGGAATTCATTCAGACATGACTCTGTAATCTAAACTACACCCTTGTTGCAGTAACTATGATATATCTCAGAACATCAGCCAAAGTAATATAGAAAGTTGTTACACATGGATAGCTGAATTTGTGACTATCTTTGATGTATTTTTAAAAAAATCTAGAATTGCTATCATAAACCACTTCTCTAATAAAGTACAATATCTTCATTTTATATCCAACATAGGTTATAAGGCTCAGCAAAGCAAGCCCTTTGATTAGGAAATATCTCTCATGTTTCTTTTTTCAACATAATAGACACAAATAAATACATTTTGGGTGTTTTTAACACAGTATTATCACAATGATCAATTTTGGAATCAAAAAGTCATTTGGAACTATTTTAGCACAGGAGAGATTTCACTGGGTATAATGGTAACCACCTAATTGTGAAGATTTCCAAGCTTTTAAAATATATGTGCTGTCTAATTCAAACACATCTTCTTGGTTTACCACCCCTAGATACAGAAAGGAAACAAATGAATGCAACTGGATGAAGAACTAAGCCATTGAACAAGTCAATCAATTGTTCTAGTATTAATTCTTCTTTAAAATTTATTCATTAACTAGATCTTTCTGAAGCATGTTTTAAAATGGCTGAAGGGGAACCTGGGTGGCTCAGTTGGTTAAGCATCTGACTTTGGCTCTGGTCATGATATCAAGGTTTGTGAGCTTCAGCCACACATTAGGCTCCATGCTGACAGTGTAGAGCCTGCCTGGGATTCTCTCTTGCTCCTTCTCTATCTCTGCCCTTCCCCCTCCCCTGAGCAGCTGCTTGAAAGCACTCTGCTCTCTCTCTCTTTCAAAATAAATAAATAAACTTTAAAAACAAACAAACAGGGGCGCCTGGGTGGCGCAGTCGGTTAAGTGTCCGACTTCAGCCAGCTCACGATCTCGCGGTCTGTGAGTTCGAGCCCCGCGTCAGGCTCTGGGCTGATGGCTCAGAGCCTGGAGCCTGTTTCCAATTCTGTGTCTCCCTCTCTCTCTGCCCCTCCCCCATTCATGCTCTGTCTCTCTCTGTCCCAAAAATAAATAAATGTTGAAAAAAAAATTTTTTTAAAAATAAATAAAAACAAACAAACAAAAAAAACTATAAATAAATAAAATTACCAAAATTACTTGATTACTATCAACAAAACTTTTTAAATCTTATTTTTTTTTAATTTAAGTGTAGTTGACACACAATGTTACCTTAGTTTCAGGTATACAAAATAGTAATTCAACATCTCCACACTTTATGCCATGTTCACCACAGGGGTAGCTACCATCTGTCACCATACAAAGGCTATTGCAATATCATTGACTATCTTCCCTATTGTTTAACTTTTATTTCCATAACTTATTAATTCCATGAGTAGAAACCTGTATCTCCCCTTCCCCTTCACCCATTTTGTCTAGTTCCCCCCCACCCCTTTCCTCTGGCAAATGTCAGTTCTCTGTATTTATAGGTCTGATTTTGTGTTTTGTTTATTCATAGACAAACTACTTTATAAAAGATACTACTTTATAAAAGGTATGCCATGAGGAATTAATTCTAAACCAGATAGAATAAAGGAGATGCATTTTGACTTCCTTGAAAAAATGTTGTCATTCTTTTTTTATTTAAAGTGCAAGAGGGGGGAGAGCAGAAAGAGAGGGATACACAGAATCTGAAGCAGGCTCCAGGCTCCAAGCTGTCAGCACAGAGCCCGAAGCAGGCTCGAACTCATGGACAGTGAGGTCATGATCTGAGCCGAAGTCAGACACTTAACCGACAGCCACTCAGGCACCACTGTCATTCTTTATTTTGAACATTTAGGAAAAAATAAATCGGACTTGCAGCATACGTATGAGAGATATAAAATGAAAATTATCATAGATAAGTAGTCCCTGTTGCCTGTAGTTAACATTTGGACTACTACCACTGACCTCCTGCAAAGTTATTTGGCTTTTTTCCTCCTGGATAACCACCTGTAAAGACTCCTATTTTTGTTTTTAGGTATAATGGATTATAAACAAACATTCTAATGAAACGCTTTTGTTCTATAGACAATCTTTAAGAAAACACAAATTTGTCATTACAATAGGAGAGCAAGCAAAAAATAGCTTTCCTATATACAAATTTATCTAAAATAATGTGAAGAATCCCAAAATATGTAAAATTCCACTTCTTGGGATGTAATTGACTAATTCTATCAGAAAAGCTGGTGGATTTAGTATAGATGAAACTATACCATTAGCCAATATGCCAACATCAGCTAACCAACTAAAACAAGTAATGAGTCCATGAAATATTAAAACTAAATTACTTTCTTCTCTATGTTAATGGAAATGATGTTTTGGTTTTCTTCACTGCCATTTGATAGATCAACAATTACATAAGTATTCTTTTTCTTTCTATCAACCGTAATCTTGTGACGTTGAAGGTGATCTGCTTTTGTTAAATGTATATAAAAATCATGATAATAAGATGATGGAGATTCAAACGTTTTGCATTATTTACTTTTCCCAGAATAATTAGTATATATATTTAATATAATATAGTAATATATTATATATTATGTTATATTTTCTATATTAATTATATATATCATATTATATAACATATAATAATAATGTATTAATATAATAATATATATTATATAGTGTATATAATACGTAAATTAGTGTGGGTCACAAGAACTTTATTCACCCAAAACAAACAAAACAAGACAAATAGTATATACTACTATTACTTCATCATTAGCGTGATTGTGTTTTCTGTCCTGCAGCTTGCTGGCAGAAATGAAATATGTCTCTCAGGGAAAACAAAAAAAGCTGAAGGGTTTTTACAGGAGGAGTAGGTTCTGATCATCCCTTCTTTTGCCTCAGAAGAGTGGGGATGGGAGTAAGGAAGAGGCAGGGAGGAAGAGGAGGAAGGAGAGGGAGAGAGAGAAGGGGAGAGAGGAGACAGCAGAGGGTGTGGGAGTGAAGGCAAGACTTAAGGAGAGGATCTGAGAGCACAAGAGTGAAAGTGAAGGAGGTTCAGAAGGACTTAGCAGGCAGTGCGGAAGGAGAGGGTATCAGAGAGGAAGGTGATTACAAGAGTGCGGCCTGTGAGTAGGAAAGGATGTGTAGGAGGACAGACAGAGGAGAAGGGGCTATAAGGCAGATTCCAGAGGGCACAGTGGAGAAGCACCAAAGCTGTGAGAGAAAGAGCGCCAGTAGGAGGCAGTGTGCAAGCAAGAAAGAAGCTGAGAAGGGAGTGTGAGAGCAAGTGAGAGTGCGGAAAATCAAAGGTGGTGTGTATGTGTGAGAAAAGTAGGGAAAGAATGTGTCAGAGAGAGAGAGGCAAGGAGAAATCTATGGTCTACTGGAGAACAAAGAATTTGAGTCTATTTGGACATTTCTTATTTAATGAAATGTAATGTGGTCCTGAAAATATAGGACTACACCCAGCTGCAAATGTAGTCCTGTCAGAGTGTGTCTGTGTAAGAGACAGAGTGGGTGGGTGTGGGCGTATATGGGGAAGGGTTAGAGGATCAAAATAAGCATTAGTACAATTACTCTCTGGAGTTGGGAGAAAGACCTAAAGAAACTCATCTCTCTTCAAGAAGCCTAAATATATTTAATTCTGTCATTCTCCTCCCCAATGGAGAGAGACTCATTGAGACTAAAATTTAAAGAGAAATAAACTTGTCTGTATAAGTACAGTGTAAACACTACACATGGATGTTACCACCAAAATTTGGATGAATTTTTTTTCTCCTTTTTTACTATCTTCATAGCAGGTGATAAAATAGAATTCAGTAAAGATCATTATGTCTAAAGATAAGCCAGTTTCAGGGTGTCTGGGTTGCTCAATCGGTTAAGCGTCCGCCTTTGGCTCAGGTCATGATCTCGCTGTCTGGGAGTTCGAGTCCCATGTTGGGCTCTGTGCTGACAGCTCAGAGCCTGGAGCCTGCTTCAGATTCTGTGTCTCCCTCTCTTTCTGCCCTCCCCCGCTCATGCTCTCTCTCTCTCTCTCTCTCTCTCTGTCAAAAGTAAATGAAAAATTTTTTTTTAAATGAGCCAGTTTCTTGCTGCAATACAGTGTATAAGTGTTATAGGAGCAAAATTAGTTAAATGATGAAATCATAAAAAATATATGTATTTTCTTATGTCGGTTGTCCTTTACCCACGTTTTGTTGTATTTAGCTTTGTGAGTGTGAGTACTCTTTGAACAATAGGAAATAGGAATTCATGCAATAGCTCATCACTGAAATATTCAACAACAAATTTCCACTGGATTTGATGATTCCCAACTCCGTACTCTTTTTCTGGTTTGCAATCGCTGTGGCATTTTTAATGTTAATTTTATTGCTTAACATTGATGGGATATTAACTTTTTTCATTGTAGAATATATATTTTAAAAATTAAAAATAAGCATTGTGAAAATATAAATGTCAAAACTGCCAAAAATGATTCAAAAATTAGAAAAAGAAATGAAGGCAACACAGGAGTGAGATTTTATGTTAGAAACAGCATTGAAACCAACTTGTGATGATGATTAAGATATAACCAGACTGTGTAGTATGGATATTAATATTTGTGAATTAGTTTTATTTCTTTAAATATCTTATTGTGTTGGATTTTGGCCAAACTCAGAAATTTTGGCTGGTGCACTTTTTTCCCTTTATCTTTTTGTTTTCTTTTTCCCTTCCCTTCCCTTCCTCTCCCTTCTCTTCCCTTTTCCTTTTTCTTTCTTTCTTTCTTTCTTTCTTTCTTTCTTTCTTTCTTTCCTTCTTTCTTCTTCATTGTCATCTTAGACTAAGATGTACTTATTATTATTCAACTGGAAAAAAAGCAACTCATGCTAATATAATAAATATTGTACTCTAAAGCAGTTAACTACTTTGACATAACTGTGTGAATAGGGGGAAAATGTTTACATCTTTCTAATAATTAATAATTTCTCCCTTATACTGAAAATTCTAATACCCTAATTCAGTACAATTATTTTTTTCTAAGAAGAGTATTTTATATCTCTATTGATATGACAATCAGTGGCTTAGCTGCTAATGTTTTCTTTCAGTAATCACCTTCATACTCAGGAGGGCAAACAGTAGCTGACCCTGTAAGCTTTCAATGAAAGGAGCTACCTTTGTAGGCTGGGTTCCCTGTACATGTGTGCAGGAGGTTTAGCAGGGAATGCACTTGAGAATAACATCTGTAAGGGTATAGGAACACAGACTTATGCAGAGAGAGGGTGAACTGTGACTCAGCTGTGACGGAGGTGCCAGCCAACCGTAGGAAGAGTTCAGAGGCTGAGATGCCCTCTGAGACGTGTCCTGAAATGAGTCCCAGTGGCTAGGCCTTTGGACAAGGACATCAACCAGTCATGGGATGCAGGCTGTTCCCATGGAAAGTGGATAATTTTGGGTGTCCTTCGGGCAGGGAAATTCCTGGGGAAGAATTTAACTAGACACCTTCAATAGCCAATACAATTTAAAGATAAATTCATTTGACATTATATACACTTTCTTCTCTCAAGTGTTTTCTAGGAGTTTGGTCCTGGGATAGGCATGGGTGATATAGAATCAAGTCAGATGTGCTCATGGTGATGTTTGCTCTCAATGATAGGGTACGATATGAGGGAATGATATGCCTCAGGGCATACTTGCAATAGGAAAAATAAGTGCAATAGGAAAAATAATCCTAGATCAGTTATTTAAATTCAATATTATTTTGCCTCTTGGGAATATTGAACAAAGTCTGGAAAAATTTTGGTTGCAGGAACTTGGTGGGATGCTACTAGCATGCTAGTTAGTAGGGGCCAGAGATGCTGCTAAATATTACAGTGTCCAAAACAAGATTTATCTGGTCTAAATTGTCAATAGCTTTAAGGGTGAGAAACCCTGACTTAGATGCTTTGACTGAAATATGTATTGGATGCAGTGGAATAAAGTAATGAATATAGAAATATTAAGGGTTTTATTAGGCAGTGATCCATGGAATAAGTAATTGGAAAGTATTCATTATGTAGGAAAGATGAGGGATACAGTAATGAAGACAAAGATGCAAGAAACATACAGGGTAGCTGGAATGTGCTGAGCGGAGTACTTTCAGTGGATATTGAAGAAATTGCCAGCACCAGAGAAAACTATTTATATCTCACTCAAAGTATTAAACAAAGTCATTGGTTGATTTCAAGTAAACTGGCAATTTTCTTTACCCGAGCCCTCACCTCACATGTTGGAGGTGAGTTGTTTTGCACTTTGGGTAGGTTCTCCTCTCTCATTCACTCCACTACCTTCCTCCTGGATACGGGTTTGACATTTCTACTCCAGAATTAGGGTGCTGGCACCAACTGTCTTCCAGATCTCCTCAGATCTACCATTGATAGAAGAGGAAAGAAAATAATTGATCAGTCAGATAAATTAACCAGTTAATTATGGGTTAACCAGTTAATTAATTATTAATTAATAATTATCTTATGCTAATCACTATTATAATAGTATAATACTGAATCAAATACATTATACTCTTTAAAACTTGGAGTGGAGACAAGTTAAAGTTTCTCTCCATCCTCTTGCATTTTTATTCCCTTTGCTATTTGAAGTTGCACATGGTGTTTTTTAATCCCATTTAAATAAATCAGTGAGATGAGGTGTTAATATTTTATTAGATAGCTATCATCATCCTTCTGAAAAAGAATATGTTGTTTCATTATCAACAGTATATTATCTTAAAAAGATATTGCTTCTTGGCATGTAGGTGAATTTCAGAGTTTTCATCAGGAAAGTTCAGAGAAATCTGGATAAAATGCAGTCCTGAAATTCATCCCATTGATTTGTGTGTGTCAACAATTTTTTTTTTTAAATATTTACAAATTGATACAACCTTCTGAAAGCAATATATATCACAGTGTTAAAAATCTGCATACCCTGGGCTACTGTAAAAACTTTGCAGACCATAATCAATCTTAGTTTTCAAGATCCCACTCTACATCAAATATATTCAATAATATATCAAATAAATTAAAATATATCTGTTTATTTTAATTATATTTTTGCTATAATTTTAAATGGTGCTTATAAAATAGCTTGCCTATGTGGAGTGTAATTATATGTTTGTCTCTGATTTTCATAGGACAATTATGCCTACATAAAATTTCTTACTTCATAAGAAATTTTAAGCAACAAAATGTGTCTACTAGGTGATATTTTAACAAATTAAATGCAATCACCAATAAAGTAACAGTGTTACCTTTCAATTATTAATTTTGATTTTGTTGCTTTACTTAAATATTTTTTAACTAACTCCTTACTCTTTTGTGACTCAAGTATTTTTCCAGTGCCTTGAAAATGTCATGAGTATTAGGTGCCTATATGTGTGAGGTGACCATAAAATTTCATATATAAAATGGCCCCATATATACCCTTGCTATGAAAAGTCCACCTATAGGAATTTATAGTAAAAAATGAAAATAAATAATATAATAAATCACTGACAAATATACTTATTGTAGAACATGTATTGTTTATAAGAGCAAAAATCTATTTCTTGAAATGAGTTTAATGTGTAAAGTTCATATTTATAATGCAATAACTGGTGGTCATTAAATGTGATTGTTGTAGAATTTTATTCCCCATGGAATAATATGTTAAAATTTTTAAAGTTTATAAAATAGTATACATATCCTGAGTCCTTTTATAACATATGTATAAAGATATCAAGTCTGAATGATACATAGTGACATGCATAAAGAAGGTATTTCTGTGTAGTGAGAGGTTTTGTGATTTTCAGTTTCTTCATTTTTATTTTTTTTATTTTCTTTATTTTCTACTTTTACTGCTTTTACTATGAGCATGTGTTACTAATTTTTACAATCATTCAGTAAATATTTATTCAACAATATGCACTACACTATTCCAGTCCTCAAGAAGAATACAAACACATTCTCAGTGTGTTTATGGCCAAGTGACAAGATAGGTATGTAATGTAGAAACGTAATAGAACTTTGGATGAGGTTGGAAATGAGTCAGTGCTATGGGTGTACATATGAAAGATAAAAATAATCATAGTTAAAACTGGTAAAACATATACAGGAAGATAATAAATTGATATTTAAAAAAAAACCAATAGCTACTCAATAGATTCTAAAGCTAGTGTTGTATAGTATTAGTAATGCTTCATATTTATACTTTGATATGTGCTATTTTTTAGTGAAATATTTTTTCAAGTTGAGACAAAAACAACAACAACAACAACAACAACAACAACAACACCCACTAACCACTGGGTAAAAACCAATAGTTAGGGGCACCTGATTGGCTCAGTTGATTAAGCTTCCGACCTTGGCTCAGGTCATTGATCTCACACTTTGTGGGTTCAAGCTCCATGTCAGACTCTGTGCTGACAGCTCAGAGCCTGCAGCCTGCTTCAGATATTGGGTCTCACTCTCTCTCTCTGCCCATCCTCCACTGTTTTCTCTCTGTCTCTCTGTCTCTCTCTCTCTCTCTCTCTTTTTCTCTCAAAAATAAATGAACATTAAAAAAAAACAATAGTTAAAAATAAGTAAGTAACCCATGAAACTACAAGCAAGTACATCAGGCTTAATATTCATATAGTAACAATATTCTCAAGCCATTAAATTGCATATGCTGTATAAAAGTTGCATCTTTTCTTTCATTAAATTTCAAATAATTACATTCCAAAATTGCTGCTCATTGATTACTCACTCCTATTTATTTCATTTTTTAAAATCTTATCTTGTTACAGTTTCCTAACTAAAACTATTCATGATTTTATATTATGCATGTTTGTCCTTATTGAAAAGTTTACACTTTTCTTCTGGAAAGTTTCCATAAATGAACTATGCAAGAATCCTTAATGATATCTTCTTCAGTGACTTACCAAGTCAGGGGCTATAGAAGTGATCTACCATATGGGAGAAGAAGACTTTATCATCAACATTGTTTACAATTGGTAACACATGACAATGATAAAAAGCAGACTGAAATCAGTAAGTTGATTGTACAACTTGATCTTGGCTCAGGTCATGATCTCACAGTTTGTGAAATCGAGACTGTCCTCAGGCTCTGGGCTGACAGAGTAGAGCCTGCTTGGAACTCTCTCACTCCCTCTCTCACTCTGCCTCTATGCCACTTGCTCACTCTCATTCTCTCTCCCTCTCAAAATAAATAAAGACACATTTAAAAAGTATGAATTTCCAAATTCATAAGGAAAAGGTTATATGTTAATTATAGAATGATACATAAGCCTGTAAGCTTTTTGGAGAAGCTAAATTAGATACCTAAAGAAATAATTAGCTAAAGTACCAATTTAATAACTTGTGAATTCAGATTTATGATGAAAGTGCTTATTTAGAATCTTACTGGTTTGAGTATTATTTATGAGAAGTGTTGATGCCACAATTGTAAATGTAGATAATGTCAATGGAAGGATTGCATTTTAAGTTTTAGTGAGAACTAGCTAACTTCTTGATATAAATAAACAGGGAGGGAGGGTGGCAAACCATAAGAGACTCTTAAATACAGCGAACAAGCTGAGGGTGGATGGGGTGGGGGTGGGGGAGACGGGAATGGGTGATGGGCATTGAGGAGGGCACTTGTTGGGATGAGCACTGGGTGTTGTATGTAAGCGATGAACCACGGGAATCTATCCCCAAAAGCAAGAGCACACCGTACACACTGTATGTTAGCCATTTTGACAATAAATGTTTAAATAAATAAATAAATAAATAAATATAAGAGATGACACTAAATGGTTAATAAACTAAACCTACTTATTCATTGCTCAAAAATGTATTTCATTGATATTCATCATGAGTGTGCATAGTGAATTCTGGCCATAAAATAATTTAAAGAAAATCATGAGGTCATGAAAAACTCGTAGATGTATTCAATTTCCTACATTACAGTCCATATGCAAAAATGTTAGTTTGTTTCTTCTCACAATAGCCACTTTTAAAATAGATACAATGTAACAATCTGAGCATCATTTTGTTTATTTTTATTTTCATTGTCTTTATGGTTCACACTTCCCTGAGGCCACAAAAGTTCTTTGTTTTGAGATTTCCTCTCTGCTTTCTGCTGAGTAAATGTAAACAGTGATAATGCTAAGGACTTAATTAATCAGAATAGGTGACTTTAAAAAACATTAGACTTAGCTTTGCAATTTAGATGTTTTGATTGTTGATACAGGAGAATGAACTCTTTTCTGTGTGGAACAAAAATAAAATTGACAGGTTCACTATAATGGCTTACTAATTGAAAGTACTAATAGAACATTAAAAAATAGAATCATCAGCTGTAAACACAAATTTAATGAAACAACTATTGGGGGGAAATCATCTACCAAATGTTCACTTACTCTAGACCATGTGGCATGATATATATTTACAATTCTTTTAACTTACTCTTTTAATTATTAGGCATATATTCCACATTTCCAAATTTCTATTAATTTTAGATTTGAATTAAAATGCATATCACTAATATGATACATATCCAAATAAGGAGCCATCTGACATGCTTTTGAAAGCCTCTTTGTTTGGAAAAAACCTTCCAAATGCACACAAACACCCATATGCAGTGTTCCAATTTGTGAATTCCTTTGTAAAACAATCACTTCTAGAGACAGTAACAAGGTTCTATCCACAGCAGAAAAGTTATGGGTGAGTGTTGACATATTTTGGTAATAGAGTGATTCTATTTTCAAAATAATTGACAAAATAAATATATTTTCATTAAAAAAGTCTTCACGGTTGTTATTTATAGACAAGGAAGATACATCAAAGTGTAATTTTAAAGCATTCAACAAGTGTGTATTAGTTATCTATTGCCGCGTAATAAAACATTAGCACAAACACACAGCTTAAAACAATGCACATTTACTATCTCATTGTTTCCGTGGGTCTGGCCGGGTCTCCTGCAGGGCCATAATCCAAGTGTTAGCTTTGCAGTCTCAGACTGAGGGCTTCAGTTGCTTGCTGGCTATCAGCTGGAGGCTTTTCTCAGTCCTTTGCCATGTAGATCTTTTCCTAAGCTACCTCAAAACATGTCAGCAACCTTCTTCAAAAACAGGAAAGGGGAGTCTGTCCACCACAAATACCTTTCCTTTTTAGGTGACTTTAAACGTGCAGAACATATTGTTTCTGTGGAATTTGTGCCACTAGCATGTGATAATAATTCGCAGGAATTACCTAAACCACTAGATCCATTAGGAGATATTGAGTAGTTTCTGAGATTATCTACTTAAAATCTACAGTGACAATTTTGAAAAAAGTGTGGAGATATCAGGTATGTTGGTGGTAGTTGTAGTGGAAGATACCTATTGTTATTATCTAAACCTTAAAAACACACTGAATCCACCTATGATATTGTGGCAGACACTGCTGCTTTTCTAAAGACATTTCTAATCATGTTTCTTACTACTCTCCTCTATATTACCTAGAGAGCCACATATACTCACTTTCCTGGCCACCCTTGTGTATAGTGGTGGCAAAATTACTGTTTTAGTACATAACAAATAACAGATAAACTTTGGGGGAAGCTTCTACTTTTTTGGTTAAAAGAAACCCATGCCTGGTATGACCCTTCTCCCTTTTCTAGCTTAAAGGTGAAAAACACCTTGCAACATTACTGAATATTTAAGATAATCAGAGAAGTATCAGTGATGTTGTTGAGGAAATAAAAGAACAGCATAACTTTTGCATCTGTGGTGCTGAGTTTTGTGTTTCTTGCAGCTGAAAGAAATCTTTAACTACTTGAGGCATTTATAATGCAAACCACAGAAATAACACTAAGCCAAGATAGCATAGAAACAATCATGGATTAAAATAATTGATAAATACTGACCTTTAAGTTATTAAAGAGGTCTATTACATATTTTCCCAGTGGGTGTCTTCTGTTAGTTTTCCAGCGCTTCTTAAACATTTATGTGTTTTTCAATCACCTGGGGATCTTGACAAAATGCAAGTTCTGTTTCTGTAGACATGGTGTGAGGATTCATATTCTGCATTTCTCAAGTGATTCCAAGTGATGCCCATGCTAGGGGTCACACAATACACTGGAGGTAGCAGATTTTATAGCCCTTATTTTTTCTGCTGTATGATTTCTGTTCATAACAATAAAAATGTATTATCCATCTCATGGAGGACAGATACTTGATCTATTTATTTTACTGCCTTATCCTCATTGTCCATAATGTTTCTTTGCAAGTAATGAATGCTGAATAAGTGCTTGTTTAGGGAATAAATGCAGATATTCAATACAAAACTGAGTTGTTTCTTTAATGGGCATAAAATCCTGATGATAAGGGCACATGGGTGGCTCATTTAGTTAAGCATCCGACTCTTGATCTCAGCTCTGGTTTTGATCTCAGGGCTGTGAGTTCAAGCCCCAAGTTGGGCTTCGTACCTTAAAAAAAAAAATCCTGATGATAATGGGTTCAAGAAATAGTGGGAGATAAATAAGTGGAAGTTTTTGTGTGGAAAGCTCTTTGTGTATATTTAGGAGCAATATGTGGAGAAATATTAGGGTCAAGGGCAGGTTTTTTTAAGGTGAGAATTTATAGCATTTTTGTACTCTGATGTGAATGTTTGTTTTCTTATAATTCTGGCGGATAGAAGTCTGACATCAAGACTGACACCTCGTTCTTTGACTTGTAGATGGCTGCCTTCTTGTGTCCTCACATGTCTTTCGTCTGTTTGTGCCTGTGTCCTAATTTCTTCTAATGAGGACACCAGGCATATTGGATTAGGGCCCTTGTAATTTACTCTTAAAAGACCCTATCTCAAAATATAGTCACATTCTGAGGTACTAAGGGTTACAACTTAAACATATAAATTTGGGGAGGGGTGGGAAACAATTTAGCCTTTACCACATACCTAAAGATTATAAGACATTGTTGGGTATTGTATAACTTACAAAGTCATAAGGGTACTAGAGACTCAGTGCATGAATAAAAACTCTGTTTTCTAAAAAACAGATAACATAGAAGGTGTAGAATCCAGTATAATGAGGTTCTTCAATTAACATATAATCTGTTCTTCCCGTGTGGTAAGAGAGTACAGATGAATATGTCCATTGCCAATGAATAAATAAACGTCTGTGCCCACAAAAAAACGGTTAAACAAACACAAAAGAACTACTTTATTAATGTGACTTTTTAATCACAACTTTTCCAATATATCTACATCAGCATAATTCTCTATTGTTATTGTCTCTGGTTATTGTATTCTGTGCTTAATATATCAAAAAAAAAAATGGATAATTAGGGGAAGTAACTGTGTACTGAGGAGTTCCATTTCAGTTACAACAAGTTTAAGCCTATTAGTGGTCACTATAGCTAAATCCCAAAGCAAACATGATAGCTGACTTTGAGAAAAGCAGTGTATGATTCACAAAAGCTAACTTCCATTGAGTTTATGATGGTTTGGTTTGTTGTACATAGTATATGATGATTCTGAAAGGTTTAAGATCAGCATAGGGAACAGTCTCAACCTTGAAAGGATAAAAGATTGGGAACTGCAATGGTGGAAATATTTAGTATTTTTCAAATATAGAACATATACAGTAGTAGCTGGCTTTCGTAAGTCCTCCCTGGCATTTAGACAGGAAGTGATGGATTTAAGTTGCGGAAGAAGTTGAACATTGAAAATATTTATTCACCTTCATGGTGATACAATTGAATAATATCTTTTTCTGTAAGTTATTTATGAAAATAATTAATTTCTATATTCTCAAATGTTTTCAATATAGACTTGCCAAAATATCAAATGAACTTGAACTATCTTTAAATAGTTTCAGGTTCATTTATCAGTAAAACTAATAAAAATTAATCCAGCTAAATTCACTCATTTTCAAAGATATCTTTGGCTTAGTACATATTTACTAAAGTATAATAAGTCAAAATATATTGATTATAAATATAGCACTATGCCTAATATTTAGGAAGTCAAGATTTACACACTTGGAAGAGAGAAATCTCAGGATAAAAGACCATGTTTTTTTATAGGACTGAGATAGCTTCAGATAAGCTAGAAACCTCAAAATGATCCTAACAAAATATATGATGCATTTGAGTGGAGAAGAGGGAAAATACTACACAGGAGACAAAGTTACAAAAGATCATTCAAGGTATAGTTAGTAGATACTTCTTTCTGAGCTACAGAATTTATGTAAGAGAACATGGGAGAAGAGAGGTTGGGAATCAATGTTTATTGATGCTCTACCTTCTTATCTGAAAACATGTCCATTTTTAATAGACATGGGATGTCAAGAGAGCTGATAAGTTTTCATGTTAATAATAGTAATAATAATAAAAATGAAATACATGGCAAAATGCATACACAATGAGGTAAGTTTAAAATACGTATTTGTTGTTGCCCAATATTTCTACATGTCAGTTATTATGTTAGGGTAACAGCCAACAACTGCAAGGAGAAATATATAAGGATGTCTAATATAGCAGATTTGCACCACCACAAAAACTGAGTAAATACTTAATGCCAACCAGTAGGGATATAGATAAACAAGCTCTAATTAATTCATACTATGGAATACTATGTAAATGTGTGTAGCTCTAAGAGTACTACTATAAAAACACTGCTAAGATGTACTGTTAAAATTGAAAAGTCATACTAAACAAACTGATACCTAATATTGTATTAATTTTGTATTTTTTAGGGCATACAAAAGTTGTATAAATGGAAAGAAAAATGTAGGAAAATAGGAGAGGGAGGAGAGTCCAATTCAGAGTTAGAAGACATTGCCAACTTTATATTAGTCTAATATAAATTTTTGTTGCTGAATAAATACAAAATTATTTGCATAACTAAATTAACTAAATGTACATATTTAGAACTTAATAGAATTCCCACCAATCACTATGTTTTGGATGACAAAACAGACAAAGGTGAGCCATGAGCTATAAACAAATATTGTTAGATTATCAAATTCATCTGTTTAGGTAGTAATTTAGCAATTATTTATTAAACATTTACTATATGCCATTCATTATTTGGTGATTTACATCTTTACTCTTGGGGTATTTTATGAATTTTTAAGCCAGGATGAATTTATCATTATAATATAAGGGGCTTAAAACTTCATAGAAAATTTTGGTCAGATTAGGTTTTTTTTTTAAATTTTTTATATTTCTTTACTTTCTGACTTTTCATTATACCCTTTGTGTGGCTCAGATGATAAAAATTCCTAGTGTCCTTTTCTCCATCTGAAGTACCTTTCATGTCCTATTCAGTGGAAATGATCTGCCAAAAACATAGATAAAGAGATACATCTTTAATCTTACAAGCTGTCTCCTTGCACAGGATCAGGAAAATGATTTTTCTTTTAACAGTTGTCAGCATGCTTGACATCTGTCACAAAGGCTTAGGCTCTATTTTTATTTTTCCTATTGAAATCATGCTCCAACACCTGCCCCTTTGATACTTTTAGACTGATGCAGTAAAGAACTGAGTGCTTTTCCGTCAAAGAACTCACCACATTTCCTTTCTTTTTTGTTTGGTTCAAAAATACGATTAAAAATAAAACTTATCTTCAGTAGGATAGATGTGTAGAAATATCCAAATTAAGTAAAAATCATTACTATGTTGTGAACAATGATGTTTCCTTTAAAAAAAAGATACAGCTGATCTACATATTCAGTTTTCTCAAAAATTTTTAAATCACATATTCAAAATTATCTTCTATATTCATTACATTAGAGGTATTAAGCATTAAAAAATAGGTATGTGTTTGTCAGTCATTTCTGAGTAAAACCTAATCACAAATGCTATAGCAACCATAATAGATGTATTAAAAGTTCATAACATGTTTATAAATTTTAAAATGGTATTTGCACCATTTTTTAAAAAATTCATTATTTTAAGGGTACCTGGGTGGCTCAATCAGTTCAGCGTCTGACTGTTGGTTTTGACTTAGGTCATTCATAATCTCATGGGTCATGATTTCAAGGTCTGAATTGGGCTTCAGGCTGACAGTGTGGAGCCTTCTTGGGATTCTCTCCCTCTCTCTTCACCTCTCTTATTTTCCTTGTCTCTCTCTTGAAATAAAAAACAAAAACTTGAAAAAATATTTTTAAAACCGTTATTATTTTATGTGACATGTCAGGAGGTGTGAAGAATTGTGATGCTTGCATAAGGAAGAGTAAGATAGTATTAAATGCCAGAAGTTGTTAGCTTCACTGTATAGTAACAAAATTGCCAAAGTAGCAACCCCAAGTAAAGGAATTGTTGTGTATGAGGCTGGTATTTTGCCCTAAACAATATAATAGATAAATATCTTGGACAATAACATCAGAAAACTGATAGAGTAAGCAGCTCAAAACTCTCATTTCTCACAAAAATATTTTTTTTTTAAAGAGGCACAAACTGTCAGAAACAACTTTGTGAGAATTCTGGAAGATAGAGATTTACAACAACCAGTGAAACACTCAATCAAGAAAAAAACAATTTGAAAACAGTAGGAAAGTTGTGGGTATTTCCATTTGTACTTGGCCCATCCCACTCCCAGTATGACAACAGCCTTGAATTGGCTGCATACTGTGTCCCCAGTGTCAACCCCTGATTCCTGGTGCTGGAGTAAATATATTTTATTTAGAAATAACTATACATGCTTATGCTAACCTGTCTGAGAACTACCTGAAGGACTAATGCAAGGTACCCAACTTTGTTTTGCCTAACTTGTAACTCAAGCCAGAAGTGAGAGGCTTGAGTAAGCCTCTCACTTACAACCTACATAATGTTTAAAATTAAGATTTACACTCGAACAGTTAAGATCTGGGAAGAAAAGTCAGGGCAGATTCTTGGAAAAATTAGGATGTTCAAAAACACCTGAGTATATAGGGAAATTTAGAAAGCCACATGCTTGCCCAGGGCAATATTCGTACTCAGAAAAGACATGAGAAGATTAAGCTTTCACCTGTGCTGAGCCCAAGGCTCAATGTGAACCTGGATAAGTGGTGAAGAAATACCCCAGAAAAAAAGGTAATCTACACAGACTGAGATATGAGTTTGTTTTTGTTGTTGTTGTTGTTGTTTTATTGTGTTGTTTGATTTTGTTTTGTCACTTTCTGTAATTTTTTGTCACTGGTAATTTTGTTTTCTTTTTCTTTTTCTTTTTCTTTTTTTTGCTTTCAAGCTCTTTCCTGTCAAAGACATATCTGTGAAAGCACTTAGCTAAACATAAACCTAGACTTCACTGACAACAAATGACGAAGAATATGGTCTTTGCAAAAAAAAAAAAAAAACAGTTTGGAAAAATCACTAAACAAATGGACCACCTTAGCCTTCCAATATTTTATATAAGCTAAATCATGAGAAAGAGAGAATTTTATTTCTAGTGCTACCATATTATACACAAACGTTCAGTTTTCAACAACAAAAAATGACAAGCCATACAAAGAATTGGGGAACAAAAGAGATTGATAGAAATCATCCATGAAGAAGCCCAGACATGAAACCTACTGGGGGGGGGGGAGCAACTTTAAAACAACTCTCTTAATTATGTTCAAATGACTAAGGACAAAAAAAAAAAAAAAAAAAGAGAGAGAGAGAGAGAGAAAGAAAAGGAAAGAAAAAAAAGAAAATTAGGAAAACAATGTGAGAGAAAAGGAAAGAAAAAAAAGAAAATCAGGAAAACAATGTATACACAAAATGAAAATATCAATAAAGACATAGAAATTATAAAAAGAAACTGAACAGAAATTCTAGAGGTAAAGAATGCAATAACTGAGATGAAAAAAATTAGTAAATGAGTTCAACAACAGATTTGAGCAGGCAGAAGAAAGAATCAGTGAATTTGAAGATAGGACAATTGAATTCTCTAAGTTGGAGAAACAGAAAGAAAAAAAAAATGAAGGAAGAAAAGTAAACAGAACCTAAGGAACCAATGGGGCACCAATAATCAGACCAACATGTATAGTATGAAAGCCCCAGAAAGAAAATAGGAAAAGAGGGAAAATATTTGAAGAAATATGTCTCACATCAGGTGAAGGACATAAATTTACAAGTCTAAGAAGATCAATGAACTCTAAGTGCGATAAATTCAAAGAGGTCTTTACCTAGACCAATTACAATCAAAGTGTCAAAAGGAATTACAAAGAGAGGAGAGTGGAAGAAGCAGGAGAGAAGCAACTCATAATGCACAATAAAATTAATAGCCAATTTCTCATCAGAAACTCTGGAAGGCAAGAGGCTGTGATGTGACACATTTAAAGCACTGAAAGAAAATAAAGGTAAACAATTTTGTATCTGGGAAAACTGTCCTTTATAAGTTAGGGAGAAATTATTGACATTCCCAGATAAGCAGAAGCTGAAGTAGTTTATTACCACCAGACAAGAACTCTGAAAGGAATCTTTCTAAGTTGAAATGAAAGAACACTAGACAGTAACGTGAATCTATATGAAGAAATAAAGATTTCTGGTAATGGTAAATATATGGTCAAATGTAAAAGCCAGTATTATTATAATTTTTCCTTGTAACTGAAATTTTATTTCCTACATGATTTAAAAAGAAAATTCATAAAATACAATTAACATTCTATGCTATTCAGGTACAAAATATAAGAAGTGTACTTTTTGACAGTAAGATAAAGATGGATGCTATAGAGGAGCACAGTTTTTATATGTGATTGCAATTAAGTTTGTATATACCAAATTAGATTGTTATAAATTTAGTATGTTAAATGTAGTCACCATAGCAATGATAAAGAAAACATCTAAAGAATATACATGAATGGAAATGAAATAGCAATCAAAATATTTCACTATAAAAATCAACTAGGGGCGCCTGGGTGGCGCAGTCGGTTAAGCGTCTGGCTTCAGCCAGGTCACGATCTCGCGGTCTGTGAGTTCGAGCCCCGCATCAGGCTCTGGGCTGATGGCTCAGAGCCTGGAGCCTATTTCCGATTCTATGTCTCCCTCTCTCTCTACCCCTCCCCCATTCATGCTCTGTCTCTCTCTGTCCCAAAAATAAATAAACGTTGAAAAAAAAATTAAAAAAAAAAAAATCAACTAAACACAGAAGAAGGCAGTAATAGAGGGAATGAGAGATGTAAGTAATTAAGGAATACAGAAATAAATAAATAGAAAAATGGCAGACATAAGTCCTTCCTCATCAGCAATTACTTTAAATGTAAGTGGTTTAAACTCTTCAATCAAAAGGCAAAGATTTGCAGAATGAGCTAGAAAAACAAAAGATAACTATATGCTTTCTATAAGAGACTCAGTTTCGATCAGAACCAAATAGGCTGAGAGTGAAAGATTGAAAAAAAGATATTCCATGCAAATAGTAAGCAAGATATAGTGAGGAAACTATACTAACAGACTAAATAAAAAACTGTTACAAGAAAAAAAATAACACTTTATATATACATAAATATGTGTATATTAGAGAGAGAGAGAGAAACACTCACTTGGGGAAGGATCCACTTTTAAACTCACGTGGTTTGGCAGAATTTCAGTTCCTGCAGGTCTATTGCACTATGGGCCTCAATTCCTAGCTGGCTATTCCCCAAAGACTATCCTAATTTATTGTTAACTGGCCTCACCAATATGTTAACTGGCTTCAAGTCAGCAAGGGAGAGAATATGCTATCAATACAAACTCCTAATCTTATATAACTCAATCATGAAAGTGACATTTCACACTTTTGCTGTATTCTATTATTTAGAAGCAACTTACTAGGCCAGTCTCCATTCAAGGAAAGGGTATTACACAGAGTGTGAATCCCTGGAAGCTGAGATAATTGGGGACCATCTTAGAGACTGCTTGCCACAACCTCTATGATATTTAATACATATAGATTTGTGTAAATGTCACAACAAATAATACAGAAGAGTTCTATCATTCCCCCCAAATTCTCTAATATTCTCCTTTACAGTCAGAGCCATCACCATACTTAACTCCTGGTAACTGTTGATCAATTATCCATCACTGGAGCTTTGTCTTTAAAAAATGTCAAGAAATGTATGAAATCAAACAGTACTTTTTGAAACCAGCTTATTTCATTCACATAATGCCTTTGAGAGTCATCCAAAGTACTAGTTGTAAAAATAGTCTGTAACTTTTATGTTTTTAGTAGTATTCCATTGCATGGATGTGCCACCATTGTTAATCCATTCACCCTTCGGAAAGCATTTGGATACCTTCTGGTTTGGGGTATTATGTATAGATATGAACATCTGTGTAAACGTTTCATGTACATATAAATTTTGCATTCTTACCATCAATGTATAAGAGTTGTAATTGTTCTACATCTTCACCAGCAGTTGGGATGATAATTTTGTTGTTGTGTTTTGGGTTTTGTTTGCTTGTTTGTATTTAGCCATTCTAATATTTATGTAGTGGTGTCCTTATGGTTTTCATTTGTACTTATCTAATAGCTAATGCCTCTGAACCTACTTTTGTGTACTTATTTTTATCTTTGATTCCTGTTTGGTAAAGTGTATTTTTAGATTTTTGCCTATGTTTAATTGGGTTGCCTGTTTTCTTCAGGCTGAATTTTAACAGTTCTTTACATATTATTTATATAAATCTTTCTTTAGATGTGAATTGCAGATATTTTCCTCAGTCTGAACCCTGGTTTTTTCTTCTCTTTCATGTGGCAAAAATTTGTAACTTTGTTAAAGTTTAATTGATACATTTTTCTTTTATGCATTGTGCTTTGGGTGTCATGTATATGAACTGTTTCCCTAATCCATGTCATGAAGATTTCCTCCTACATTGGTCTCCTAAGAATTTTGTAACTTTTTTGTTTTCTTATACAATTATATGCAGGATGCATTTTATTTTATTAATTTAATTTAATTTAATTTAATTTTATTTTATTTTATTTTATTATGCATTTTAAATTAATTTTTGTATGAGATATCACAGTTAGGTCAAGGTTCTTTTTGCTTTTTCTCTTTTTTGTATATGATAATAACAAATTATTCCTATACCACTTGTTCAGAAGATTATTCTTTTTTAAATTTATTTTGCACTTCTCAAAAGTCAAATGGCCCTTTGTCTGGGTCTCTTTTTGGACCTTCTGTTCCATTGATCGATTTCTCTTTGCCTTTGTGAATACCACACTTACTTATTTTCCTACCTTAAAGGTAACTCTTAAAATCAGGTAATGATGTGTATTAGTTTCCTATGTCACTGTGATAAATAGCACAAATTTAGTGGCTTAGAACAATAAGAAGTTATATTTTTAAAGTTTATTTATATATTTTGAGAGAGAGAGAGAGACAGAGACAGAGACAGAGACACTAAATGCAGAAAGGACAGAGAGAGAGAGGGAGACACAGAATCCCAAGCAGGCTCTACACCATCATCTCATAGCCATATGCAGGACTTGAACTCATGAACTGTGAGATCATGACCTGAGTGGGATGCTTAACTGACTGAGCCACCCAGGCATCCCTAAGCTATTATTGTATAGTTCTGCAATTCAAAAGCCCAAAATCAGTCTTACTGAGTTAAAATTAAGATTTTGGTAAAACTATGTTCCTTCTGAAGTTTCCCAGGATTCTGTTTCCTTGCTATTTCCAGCTTTTAGAGGCTGCTCACATTCAACAACTTGTGGCCATCCTGCAGCAATGGCACCACACTGACATCTACCTCTGTAGACACATCTTTCTCTGACTTCGATTGTCTTATCTTATAATGATTTTTGGGCCTATCCAGGTAATCCAAAATAATCTTCCCATCTCAAAATCCTTAACTTAGTCACATCAGCAGTCCCTTTTGATGTGTAGGATAACATATTAAAAGGTTTAGGAGATTAGGATGTGGATATATTGGAGGGTCATTTTTCTGAATACTAAATGGTGAAAGAATCTAGTTCATATGATTTCAATTATTTCAAAATTTAAAGGTTTATTTTATAACCCATGATATGGGTCACATTGAATATGAATAATCTGCCTTGAATATGTATGTGCACTTGATGTGAGAACATTTCTTATTTTTATTTTTATGTTTTGACAGAGATAGTATGAGCAGGGGAGAGGGGCAGAGGGAGAGAGAGCGAGAAAGAGAGAACATCTCAAGTAAGATCCACGCTAAGCATGAAGCCCAAGGCAGGGCTCAATCCCACGACTCTAGGGTCATGACTTGAGCTGAAATCAAGAGTGGGATGCTCAACTGACTGAGCCACCCAGGAACCTCAACAGTTTTTTTTAAACACCCTACCATCTTCAATTAAGGTCACAGATAGTATGATCTAATTCTCTATCTAATTAAAAGAAATAAATAGATGAAATATGTGCCGGAGATTCAGAGTACACTTAACCATGATGAATACTGAGTAAAGTACAGAATTGTTGAATCATTATATTGTACACCTGACAGTAATATAACACTGTATGTTATTATATTTATATATTGCACTCAAATTTAAAAAAAATCAATATAATGCCTATTGTTTTAGATTATTTTCCAGAAAACATTTACTCTGTCCTCCCACCAAACTTCCATGGAAGACATGTACTTTCCCACAGCATTAGTGCTGTACATAGTCACATGTCTTGCTTTGAACTCATGATGAGTGTGTGTATATCCTCACTCTTTGATTTTTTGGTTTGGTCATATGACTTGCTTTGGTGAACTAATGTTAGCAGATGCCATATGAACACAGATTTGAATTGTGCTCATTCATTTGAGCTATATACTTTATGCTCCTGTATTTGAACAAAAAGAATATGTTTCAGATTGTCTCTGGCCCAAGGAGGAAAGATGTTGGAGCAGCCCTGACTGCAATTTTCTGATTGTAGACAAGTCTACCCTAAGTCATCCAAAACCTGGGCTATTCAATAGTTAACACAAAAGTAATAAATTAATAGAAATATATATATTTTAGTCTCTATTTATTTTTGAGAGAGAGAGAGAGAGAGAGAGAGAGAGAGAGAGAGAGAGCACAAGCAGGAGAGGAACAGAGAGGAAGAGACACAGAATCCAAAGCAGGATCCAGGCTCTGAGTGGTCAGCACAGAGCCCAATGTGGGGCTCAAACTCAGGAACGGTGAGATCATGACCTGAACTGAAGTCGGGTGCTTAACCGACTGAGCCACTCAGGCACCCCCGAAATTAATAGAAATATTTATGTGCGATGGAATTTGTGGCTGAGTTCTAATGCAGCATCATTGGGGAAATAATTGACAAATACTATGAATAAATGGAAATTTCATTAATAAGTGTCTTTGAAATTATGTGAAAATATTTTCCGTTCACATATGAAACAGAGTAAGTCTTATGCTAGGACAAATTATACATAGGTTTATCACCCACACAATGTTTTATAGGTCATTTGAAAGTCCTGTGGCATAGTGTTTATCTGTGTAAGCAGTTTGGATACCTACCAAGACTTTTATCATCTTTATTCCCCAGTTATTGAATAAAAGAGGAGCTCACAACCATTCTGACAAACAAAAACACTTCTACAAATCTTTAAAGTGTCTTCCTAGTGGACAATATAAACCATACATGAAAATCATAGATTTAAATGTATAGTAAACCTAAGAATATAATAAAAGGAGGAACTCAATTTCTAAATATTTGAAAAATAGAGTACAAAGGGTCTCCATAATGAGCAAACAATCTAGAATGCCCTCCAAGTATCAGGTATACTCCTGGGTATCACAAATATAAAAGGAGAATGCATCAATGAGTTTAAAACTTAGATAACAGAAAGATAACTGTGGAAAATAGGGATTAATTGGAAATGATCTGAGTTAGCAGTCCAACTACATAAACCCAGAAAAACTTCCCATTATTAGTATATATCTCAAAGGGAAAGCTTCACAAAGAAGCTACTAAATGTTCCCTGACACACATTTCAATTCTAGACTCATATTGATAATTATATCATAAATCCAAATAACTATCTTAGCAAATGCTCTGGTGTTAATTAAAGTGCACTTAATGGATATATCCAAACCCTCAGTAGTGTTGAAAGAGCCACTTTTCCATGCAGTTAGAACAAACTGCATAATAGAATTTCACTGTAGTCTTTGACTTCTGATACATATGAGGTAGGGGAAGCAGGGCATTTCAGAAAATAAAACTGGAATAAGAAAATAACTATGAAAATACTTAATTCAGGTTAATTGTTTAGACTGCTGAAATAATTCCTGGTCGAACAGACAGGTAAGCTTATGGATCGTTATTCTAAGCATTGAGAGGTCTCATTTAAATTTGATTTATTCCAGTCAAGAGAGCCAAAAATAATACCCTGCAGGATAGGGTAAAGGGTGACAGACAATTTTAAGCACATTTATTAATAGTCTTTTCTTCAATCTTAAAAGTCTTTTTTTTTTTTTTTTTTTTTTTTACAAATTAAGATCTCTAAAATTAGATTGCATCTTGCAAATTATGGTTTCTTATATTAGATAAAATACTGTAATGTGTCAATCTTTACTCATTTAAATAGTCTATTTTAGGTACTCACTTAGATAAAAATCCATTCTTCTGGAATATTCTCTTGTTCCCTAAAAAGATATTTGGCAGACTCAGCACATGCATGAAATTGCAGTGGAAGGAGTGGGGATACCTGGAATCCACAGACAGAGGATCAATTGTTTTCTTCTTTGCCTTCTGACTTCCACATTAGTGCCTTGCTCAGGTTTTTATATAGTTTGTTGGCATCTGCCACTGAAATATCAAGTGTTGAACCCATGTTTTGTTTATTTGGCTTATTTAGGGCTCAGTGTCTGTCCTTCTGTAATATGTCTGTGCTGCTTTGATGTTGCCTCACAGTGCTGTAGACACATTGCCTTTCAGCCATATTCTCTACTTGATCTATGGGGCAGCTCAGCCCCCATAAAGCCGCTGCAGTCTGTTTCCTTTTCTTTGCCATAGAGACTCTCCTGCATGGTGCTGGAGCTCAGCTTCATTGTCTTTAATTTTATGGAGCCTGGGGAAACATATGCATTACTTCCATGCTACATTGAGAATTAAGGTAGATCTGGGAGGTCTAATTCATGCCTTTTCACTGCTGATCTACTAAGTCTTGACAGTATAGTTCTTTGTTTCATCTATGCCCATGGATATAGGTCCACTCTGTAACCCTGGAAGAGACTGCTGCATACAAACCCCTGCCTGCCCCCACCCCATTTTGTTTTGTTTTTTACTTCTCCCATCTGTATATTTGACAGTGCTATTCTGTTCCAAGCACAAAGCAGCAAAAGGAGTCTTAGTGCAAAAATATCTTCTAATCATTTTTGAGGAATAGAGAATCTATCAGATAGATCTGATGATTACCTGTATTTTACAGATGGATACATCTTATTGTCATATACAATTAAATCAAGTAATTAATATTTTTATTCTAAGTTCTTTCTCATTAAGAAACTTTTTGACAATTTCCTTTCACATAAAGTAACCTATTCAGAAAACATTATACTCAAGCATAGTCAAAGAACTAATTTCTTAGGTCCTGTATTCATAATTTAACTTAAAAATATACAGTATATATATATATATATATATATATATATATATATATATATATGAGCCCTTCCCCGCTCACGCTATTTCTCTCTCTCTCTCAAAAATAAAATAAACATTAAAAAAAATAAAAATATGCAGTATACTATATGGTATAGGTCTGTCAGTCGCTTGTGGGCTTTGCTAATATGAATCTACATTCTCAAAGACTCTCTGAGACTCCAACAAGAATTTATAAAACTACAAGTCTGGGATCAAAATTGAGACTATAATGAATTCAAGGAGGTAATATGTCTCTGAGGATATATCTAGGTAGCTTTCCAGATTTCTACAAGTACCATCTCCCTATCTGCCTACAAAATTTAGATTTTTGCACCCAAATGCTCATAAATATTTCTTATCTCTACCACATTATAGCTTGCCTCAAATCTCCCATCGAAAATGTTCCTAAATAGGGGTGCCTGGGTGGTTCATTTGGTTGAGTGACTTCAGCTCAGATCATGACCTCTGGGTTGTGAGTTTGAGCCCTGAGTTTGGGCTCTAAGCTATCAGCCCAGAGACTGAAGCCTGCTTCGGATTCTGTGCCTCCCTCTCTCTCTGCCCCTCCCTTGCTTGCTCTTTCTGTTCCTCTCTCAAAAATAAGTAAATAATAAAAAAAAAATTAAGTGTACCTAAATAGATTTAAGTAACTAAGAATTTATGTTAAGGATTAAAAGCTCTTTACTATGTTGGACTAATTGTTAAAAAAAAAAAAAAAAAAAAAAAGCAAAAAAAAGTGCCCAAAGCATAGTGTTGTCCTCAATAAGTAATAGAATTTTTTATATCTTAAAAGTATTAAGAATGATTTTAAAAAGTTGGTTACTATAAGTCAGTTTATAAGTTACTATAAAATAGTTTATATTATAAAATTTAACGACAAGGAGACATCAATATAAACTAAATACTGTGAGCCAAATATTAGCCTGATAGTCTGAGATTTAGCTAAATTTAAGTTTTTTATCCAATTGCTTGTAGGAAGTTTAAAGTCACTCCACAATTTCTGGAATTTTCAGGAAAACTCATGATAATTTTTACTTGAACATCCAAGATTTCAATCCTTGGCTCTAATGGAATGTTATTATGATATGGAGTTTATCTCACCCTGGTATTTTTTCATTACTCTGCACAAACTCAGATGTCATCTTTTTTTCATTACAACTGGGTGATCATGGTGGTGGGGGACTTATGAGGTATTCATAGGGAACAGGATTTACTATAACATTGTGTTAGCAGTCAGAATATATACTGAAGTAAAAGGAACTAATAAAAATAGAATATTATCCATCAGTGCTTGTAAAAAATTCTTGAATCACCTTGTTCCTTCATCAATTGGAATTTATTGGTCATTGCTAAGGACTAAATGTGCCCCTCCCTCCAAGTATATGTTTAGGCCTTCACCCCAAAAGTGTGATGGTACTTGGAGATAGTGCCTTTGAGAGGTAATCAGATTAGGTGATGAGGGTGGGATCTTCATGATGGGATTAATACCTTATGAAAAGAGAGACAGGAGATAGCTTTTTGTTTGTCTCTTTGTCCCCTTCCCCCCTCATGAGAGAGTACAGGAGAGAGTACCACCATCATGAGAGAGTATAGCAAGCATGTAGCCATTTGCAAATCAAGAAGAGGACTCTTATGAGAAACTGATTCTGTGAACACTTTAATCTTAGAATTCCTTAGAATTGCATCAAGAATTGTGATAAATAAGTGTGGGTTTTTCTTGTTGTTTAAATCAACTAGTCTATGGTATTTTGTTATAGAAGCCTAAACTATAACAATCATCTTTCTCTATATGCTCCAATATTCTAGGATATTACATAGACTGTATCTGCTCTCTTACACTCCTACCATGCTTTCTGTTCTTAGACAATTTCCAAATCATCTTCATTACTAATCCCAAGCAAGATATATAGTTAAATTTGACATCGTCCCTGAAGCTTAACCTTAAACTTATAAAGTCTATTTTCCCCTTACCTCTCTAGGAAATAGTTTTAAATCAGATGTCAATAATGTAATCACACAGAAATTATCAATGGCTAAGTTTGTTATTTCTAAATTTATTTTGATGTTATTGGTCTTTGGCCAATTTAGTGGTACTGCAGGACATAACTGATCTATCCCAGAACTGTATTATAAAATAAACTAACAAAAACTAGCAAAAAAGTAGAACACTTAATCCTATAGTTGACTAATTTAAATATCCTGGAAACAGTAATTATTTTCTAATTTACATTTTTGACAGTTACCCCTTTATAATCACCTGCTGGATCAGTTGAAAGCCAGAATTACAGATGGAGGATAGATATGAGTAATTTACCAACTGGATTAACAATAATCATACACTAAAGGTGAATATATTAAGTAGCTTCATTCTTAAGGAAGACAAAAATGCATTTTAAACTTGTTAAGTATAAAAACCAAAATTAAATAAATTATGCGAATTATTGAATTATTTTTAATGTATTTCTTTTTTCAATAGAACACTTTTTCATCTGAATCTGCTTTTCTATTTTTCATCTGAAAATATTTTTATTAAGGTGAAAAGAAATATAAAAATAATAGGGAATATGTTATCTCCAGTGTGCACTTATATGGCACACATCAAGTCATATAGGCTAAAATTTATGTTCATATATATATCCTTCAAATAAAATTATTTAAGCACCTTCAAAAATGCATATAGGGTATTTATAATAGGAAGATCCTCTCCCCTAAATGTATCACTCGCTTTGATTAGTGGATTGAATACTCTGATCAGTTGAACAGTTGGCTTCTCCATTTCTTCCTCAGTGTTGACACTGACAATGTGGATGTATCTCCTTACAAAAGAAAACAAAAATATCCTTTAAACAAAAATTTTCAAGTGATTCTACTTACCTTCCAGGAACTTAGTGCTGTGCTTTGAAAGTTATTATTAAACTTCAAGAAACACTTCTTACTTCAGAAATACTAGTTTTACCAACCATTGTCAAAAATATATTCCCTTTATAAGATTTATATGCATACTTCCTCCTTTTAATTTGTAATACAGTAAATTTGACATTTAATACTTAATATATTTGTTTGACCAATGTAAGGATGGTGTTCCAAGGAAGTGTCACAAAAATTGGCTATAGTTACACTTTTTTTCTCTTTCGGTTCATCGGTTGAAAATTCTTCTTTATGCATTTATTATTGGCAGTTACATTACTCAGTTCTGATTATTAGTACAGTCTAAGATCAGAAGAAATAGCTATAAAAGAATTGCCTTTTTTTTGGAAAATATTTTTAAAGTTTATTTTTAAAGTTTATTTTTAAACTTTAATCTTTAATTACTTTCAGTATGTGATCAGAAGGAAAGGGGCTTTGGGAATTTCAATTTTAGGAATGGAAACTACTTATTTCTTAATAATATTCACCAGTTTGCTTAAAAAAGAATAGCACTAACTCCTAAGGAACAAAATAACCCAACAGACACTTTTCTCTTTATACTTCTTGTTTAACTGTGGAGTGGGGAGTGGTGCACAGGCCGTGTTGGGCATTCTGAAGATTTTTTAGAAACAGTTTGCCTTTGGAGGATACGAGTGATAAGTAGATATCTTTAAGGACGGAGGTACAGGAACAATGCCTCTTCTAACTCTTCTGGCCATGAATTTTTTTTTAAATATTTTTATTTATCTTTGAGAGACAAAGTACAAGTGGGGGAAGGGCAGAGAGAGAGGGAGACACAGAATCTGAAGCAGGTTCCAGGCTCTGAGCTATCAACACAGAGCTCAACTCAGGGCTCAGACTCACCAACTGTGAGATCATGACCTGAGCCAAAGTCAGATGCTCAGCCAAAGGAGCCACCCAGGTGCCCCTAGCCACAAAGTTTAAGAAGTAAAGAAGCTCAGCTTTCTCAGAGGCTGTGTCTGCACAGTGAAACGAAACAGAAAAGTATTTTTGCAAACTTGCTTTAAGTAAATTATCCACTAGGATTATCCTTGTCCCTTAAAAAAGATTTTTTTTTTCATTCCTTTTTAATGACTTAAGGCCTTTTTGGTCACACACTATCAATGGACTCATTCAGACCTTTGTTTCTTTGTTTTAAATGTCTTTTCTGATCATTTGATTCAGAGAATTGGTCTAAAATGCAAATAGTTGTGGTAATCCTTAGGCAATCATACTCATTAAGGTTTTTTCATCTGAAGCTTTGTTTCATCATAACTGTAAAAAAATTGTTTTTGACAGTTATTTATTTTTTGAGAGACAGACAGAGCAAGAGCAGAGGGGCAGAGAGAGAGGGAATCAATCACAGATTCCCCAAGCAGGCTCCAGGCTCTGCGCTGTCAGCACAGAGTCCAACATGGGGCTGGAATTCATGGACCACAAGATCGTGACCTGAGCGGAAGTCAGATGCTTAACCGACTGAACCACCCAGGCACCCCAACTTTCACTGTTTTTTTGTTTTTGTTTTTGTTTTTTTAATTCTGAGGTTTATTTAGGATTGGGATTTTGAATTTTCATGTCCTAAGGTAGGAGGGAAGGGCATAGCCTACCCATTCATTCTCTCTCTGGCAGCTCTAAGGTTGCCTGCAGCTTTTTGCAAACCAGCACAGAGTGGTTTGTTTTCTTTCTTGCCTCTTGTTCTTCCTTCTTTTAACTCTTTTCCTGCCCTAATGTTCTCTCTACCCCTCTAAATGAAATTTTCTAACGGACTGTAGGAAAGGGGATAAAGATACAAAAGCAAAAAGTAATAAAACTGGACATGACATCAGAAATCTTGATTTTATAGAGCACAGCTCTCTGTACCACCAGGCAGCTTCTTTCATCTTAAAGGTGATGAAAGTTCATTTGATCCTATTCAGTGAATTTTGTGTGATAAAGCTCCATTACAGTATTTTCATGTCAGTTATTTTGCCTGAATTTTGGAATAATGCTATTGATTATGAATTGGGAAAAATAAAATGTAGCACATCACAAAATTAAGGAAAAATTGAGGAACAATTGATAATTTAAAGTAAAATATTTCAATATCACTTTGAGTTACAAGGTAGAGCTACAACTACTCCACCTTTCATGGAAAGGTGAAAATTATTGTAGCACTGCTTGTTCTGGGACTTACTCTATAAAGCACTTGCCATGTAAATATTCTTTAAAAAGTATAGGTAAGTTTTATTTGCTATTGCATATTTTCAAACTGATTTTAATTATCAGTCCAAAACCACACTCCAAATTTTCACTCTTAGTATCGACCTTTTTTCTTTGACACACAGTTTGGGGTTTCTGTAAGTACAAATAAAGTTTTATGTTAACTTCAGCATGCTTTTACAGTTCAGATTACTAATATACAAAATAATGGATTTCATTCGCTTGTTGATAACTAAATTGTCAACTGCAGCAGCTAAAATAAATCATGTATCTATCACTATATATAACAAGTAAATAAAAACTGTAAGTTTCTCATAGTGAAATATATTTATAATTGTGATTAGTTTTCACCATTATTTCCAGATATCTTAGAATGTATACTAAATTACATGTTATTTATTATTTAAATGCACTTGACTATCATTTAGCTCTGAAAAGATCTTTTTTGGGGGGTGCCTGGGTGGCTAAGTGGGTTAAGCGTCATACTTCACCTCAGGTCATGATCTCGCAGTTCATGAATTTGAGTCCCACATGGGGCTCTGTGCTGACAGCTTGGAGCATGGAGCCTGCTGCTTCAGATTCTGTATCTCTCTCTCTCTCTCTCTGCACCGCACTCCCTCCCCCCACCACCACTTGCACTCGGTCTTTCTCTCAAAAATTAATAAACATTAAAAAAATTTTTTTAAACATCTTTTTTTCTAACAACTGAAATATACTTAGCATCAAAGGTACTGATTCTCAAGCAAATGAATTACTACATATAAGATGCAATAACAGAGATAATATTCTGTACACAGTTACAGTATTTTCTGCATCTGGTTTCCAAGAGAAAACTTTAAATTTTAACCAATAATGATTATAAACACAATATTTTTGTGAATCATTTATCTGTGAATTTCTGGGCCATTTTTTATTTGTCAACTAATTATCAAGATAGCATCTCCACTTGGAGCACCTTGCTGGCTCAGTTGGTAGAGCATGTGACTCTTCATCTCGGGGTCATGAGTTCAAGCCCCATGTTGTATATAGAGATTGCTTAAAAAAGTAAAAATAAAATACATTGGTTATAATAACAAAGGTTGCATGTACTCTACCTGAATAAAATTAAAAAAAACTATATATATATATATATATAAAACTATATATATATATATATATATATATATATATATATATATATGGCATCTACCCAAGTGTAATTATTTTTGCTATTAAGTATATGTATCCATTCTCCATATCCCAATCCTTAGACATTCATCTTTTTCCTTTTCCAAACTATCTCTATTCAGTTCTTTTAACCCACTTATATGGTGTTTTGGGCTTTACACCTCTTCTTTAATTCCCATGGTTGCTTCCTCATTCCAGGCATCTCTCCTCTGGCTTATTACAGTAGCTTCAATGCCTCTGTTGGGAGATGATTCTCGATTCTCTCTTGTCAGTCCCTCACATTTCTGCCCATCTTGTGAACAGATACTGACTAACTTGGTTCCAGACTATCTTTTCAAGGATGTTTGTATAACAAACAGCCTTGGAATATAGACCCAGTATGTCCTTCCAGATCAAAGAGCATGTTTGTTTATGGTGCATCATAATAAAGATAATGTCTCTTCAGGGCAAAAGTCAAGGACACTTACTGGCCTTTAAAAAAGATTGCTCCATGATGTTCTCTCTCATCTTCGTTTTCCTAGATAGAAGAAAACTCACTTCTATGTTGTCCTAATATTTAATTTACAATTCTCTCAAGCAAATTCCAATTTGAATTAATCTCATTGTAAATATGCCTATTGCTTTTGCACATTTTAAATCCCTTACATTTAAAACTTTGTAAATGTTTGAACTAAATCTAGATAACCCATCCTTCAGAACTTCAGAGTTTTAAATGGTCTTAGATATCAGTTGGTTGAGGTGTGAAAGAGTCCCTCATTGAAGTTATTGTTCTTCCATCAGATCAATAGCCATTTACCTCACCAAGGTAGGACAACTCAAAGGTATTTGACCGGGTGGTTATTCTATCCCTCAGATTAAAAAGATTAATAAGAGAAAAGTACTCATATGTATGTACCTTTCCTGCCTCCATCTCATCTTTTCTGCCCTTAAAAAGGAAATCAAAATACATAGAGCAATAGGTGTAGAGGTGAAATAACCAAGAAGATTCTGGGTGCTCAAGTCCCACCCTCTTGGAATTTTTGCTTTTGCTTTTATTTTGTAGTGATGTTAGACTACATTTGGAATAGATATGTCATTTTGTTTTCTTTTTTCCTTTTTTGTCCATGAATTTGTTTGCTGCTGCTTCTTTTTGATAAAAAAGAAACTCAGGACCTCAGTATATTATGTTAATAAAAAGAAGCTTATTTATTTTGGATAAAGTAGAAACAAATGTTCAGAACTCCTGATCTTTCTTTTATTTATTATTTTTTTCCTTCACTCCTTTAAAGCAGTCCCTATGGTATCTCCATTAAATCCTAGTCTTTGGTGAAAGCGACTTGAAGTTCTAATCTAATCGAGTTTTTTTAACTTTAAAAGACCTATAGAAGTATCAAAAGAAAGCCTTTTGGCTTCTCGTTAAAATTCATTTTTGTTTATAATGTTATTTTTTGTAATATAAAATATGAAATTTCTCTTAAGTTTTTAAAACTTTTCTTAAAATTTTAAATTGGGTATTCAAATTGCCATAGCAAAAATATCTGAAGCTATTTGCTAGTATTCTGAATGTGTGTGTATGTGTGTATGAGAATGTATACATATATGTGTGCACATATACATATATGTGTGTATATATTGCATACATTTATATAAGTGATTAATGTGACATAGTTTATAATGTGTATTTTATATACATAAAATATTTAACCCCTTTGTGGTCAGCTATATGCTAGGTGACTCGGAAATAAATTATTTCTTTCAAATCTCTAGCATACTAACAGAGAAGCAGTTATTTAAGAATTTAAGAAAGCAACTTGCCACATAGTGACAAATTTAAAATGACTTCATTCTGAACTGCCATTTGAACATAATTTCTGTGTGTGAAAAAAAAAAAAAGCACAATGTTGTAAGATTTTAAGTGTTTTGGCCTTTTCCAATTCTTAAAAAATAGCCTTTAGACTTCCTTTTGACTTTTAAGAACTTACCAAGATGATCTTTTCCCCCCAAATTTTGTCTACTAAAAGGTCAAGAAAACTATGGAGATCACTTAAGAAATTGTATAGGTTAGATACTTAATTTAAAGAGCTGTTATTAAGAACATGACCTATCTAAGATGATACATATTCCTCAATTTACAGAAAATGAGACTTTTTCAGAGTTATTTGAATATTCTCTGTGTTTCTGCAAGAATAATAAAATTATCATTAAAATTGGAGTGGAAAGTTGAAAAACAAATCACTCCTTTATTTACTGTCAGGGTTTTAAATTTGTATACTGTGCCAAAGTGTAAGAGTTTAAATCTAATGATCAAATCTTCAAAATTGTGATCCATGAATAATTTTAAACTACCGAAAAGCTTCAGACTGTGATCCATCTGATTCTCTTCATGCAGCGCATAAGTGCATGTGTTCCCAAATCAATAAGTTTTATAGAAACTGGTCCGATACCTCTCCAGCTCTGTTCTTCTCCTTAGCATATTAAAAACAGGTTCACCTATGCATGCAGATTGCTAGGACATTTGAAATATGCATTTTTCATTTATTTAATAAACTATAGACACACTAAAACTGATTTTCTCTGTGGGGTCACATCCACTTTCCTTTTTATCTTCCACTTCTCTACACTATTGTATTGTTAAAATTCCAATTTTGTTAGACTAATATGTATCATTCACCTTTTAGTCACAACGTAAGCATTACTTTTTCTTAAATAGCTTATATGAACCCCAAACGATGCTCATTCATACATTGTATAAATAGCATACTATTTTTGTCCATTTTGGTATGTATCACACTTTCATTTAATTGCACAATGGCCATTTTTCATGCCACATTTTAAAGTTTTTGAGACCATGGACTATTCTCTTTCCACTGTATTATCAGGGTCTAGCATTCAAAGCCTAGAATATAGTAGGGACCAACAATGTTCATAGATTAAGTAAATCGCCTATGCTTTTCTTTGTTGGCCAGGATATGGATCTTAAGACTCTTAGGCTTCTTAGAATTCTTTCTGCAACTCCCTAAACACATTTTGCTTTATTTTTCCTCTTCTTTTGATACTCCAATATTCTCCTTTACCGAGTTCTTAGGTTCTGTGTAGGCTATTACATGATGGATGATGAACTTTATCAATACCATCCCTGTCTTGAGCCACCTTTTCTTCTCCTTCTATATTTTATTCCTAGATGACACATTCCTTATTTTACTATAATCACTATACATAGGTCCTAAATTCTCATCATACAAGTAAAACTATCTATATTTGCATCCTCATGTATATCTTGCAAGGGATTCAAACTACAAAAGGTCAAAAATGATTTACGATATCTCTCTCAAATCTACTCATCATGTTCTGTAGGTTGTTAAATGATAGTTCCATTCATTTAATTTTATTACCTAGAAAAACAATCCTATGTGTTTACGTTTACATTCTTTTTTTTTTATTTTATACTTTAATACCTTTTGAATCTGCCCATTTTTCTCCACTCCTACTGACTTCAAACTAGAATGGGTAATCATACCATTTTATAACCATTTGCTACCATATCTATTGCAAAAGTAAATAGAATGGAGTCTGGAAAAACTGATCTGTGTATTGGAATTCCAAAGAGAAGTGATTTGTTAATAGTTCAAATAGAAAAATCAAGCAAGTGACACTCAAGAAGAGTATGGTCCAAACAATCAACAATGTTTACTGAAGGCATACAACTAAAAAGAAGATGGACTTGTTAGGGCAAAAGTTGGGAGTCTGTCTGTTCATAATCCTGGAGAAGCATGGGGTCAGGAGATACAAAGACAGTTGAAAGTAAGGCAGCAGATTGGGTGATTAATTGAAGATCTGTACAGAATCAACCTTATCTTTATTTTACCCCATTCCTCCCTCAGCACTACCACCTTCCTTCATCTCTAGGCAAGTCTCTGAGGAAACTGAACAAACTACTTCAGGGATGCAAGGACTTTAGTGTGAGTATTACAGAGTAAAGTTCTCCCTGTTTTTACATTCTAGAGAGTACAGTTTGTTCCTTGGCCACATTCCCATAGGTCATAAGGAAAAACCTACTGGGGAAAATACTATAAATGGGTATTAAACTTCTAGCTATTTACCCATTCAAAAACCATTGGGAAATATAATAGCAAAGGGAACTCCTGCTTTCCAGTATCCCAACCAGCTTATTCTTTCCATTTCAAGAATAAATGATGAAATAAGCATGAACAGATACATGGAATATCCATTAAAAAGAAAACACCAACATGAACAGGGAAATAATTGAGAATTTTTCAAAAGGAAGTAGTATCCCAACATAATTTTTTAAAATTATCTATCTGACAGATCTATCTGACATTAGTAATATTTATGTATTTAAAAATTATAATATGTGTGTGTGTGTGTGTGTGTGTGTATTTAGACAGACAGAGCGAGCATGAGTAGGGGAGTGGCAGAGAGAACGAGACAGAGAATCTTAAGCAGGCTCCATGCTCAGTGCAGAGTCCAGCATGGGGCTCAACTAATCCCATGGCCCTGGGGTCATGACCTAAGCTGAAATCAAGGGTTGAACACTCAACTGACTGAGCCATCCAGGTGCCCCAGAGTAATTTTGTATTTAGTATAAAACACTGGGTAGAATGGTTAGAAGAATGACTTCACAAGTCTAGAATATAGCAAACGAGGAAAGAAATGGTAAACTTAAGAGAAAAATAAGTGTTACAGAGAAATTTCCCATTAGTTCAACAAAGAAAAATGAAACAATTAATTTGAGAAAGGGAGGTTATTAATGAAACGGTTAAAAACAAGTCCTTTTGACCTAAAGAAGGAAAAAAATTTCAGGAGGCCGTTAGGTGGCCTGGTTAAGTGCCAGACTCTTGACTTCCGCTCATTAAATGATCTCACAGTTGGTAAGATCGAGCCCCGAATATAATAAGCTCTGCACTGCTTGGGATTCTCTCTCCCTCTTTCTCTGTCCCTCCCCTGCCTGCATGCTATCTCTCTCTCAAGATAAATAAACATTTTTTTTAAGAAAGAAACAAATTTTAAAATTAAAACAATTCATTGAGTAGGGTGAATTAACAAAAATAAAACTATGGTGGAATTGCAAAAGTTGAAGGATAAAGAAGACAATTCTAAAAGTTTTTAAAAGATAAAAAAATGAAGTTAACAAAGAAAAAAAGGATTTACTATAAAACAATAAGATTCAGACTGACATGGGCCTTCTCATATAGAAATTATTTTCTGTCTAGAATTCTAAAATATAAATTATCTCTCAAAGTTATGATTATCTATACAAATAGTTGGAAATTCATAAAGAAAGGATCAAATGGAAGACGCAATCAAGAAAAAGGGAAATATGAGATCTAGAAAACAGTAGATCTAATGCAGTATTATAGTGTAGGAAAATGCAATGGCAAGATTAAGTAGAATTCTGAAAGAAGTCTTTTTTAATATCTGATCCAGATTGGAGTAGAAAGCAAGAGGTATCCAAAAGGAAGAACACTCCAGTGAGAATATGGATCTTTTGATTCAGAGAATAAGACTAATGATGTTGATAAACTTGAGGCTATGACCAAGACAATCTTTTGCGAACAGCAATAAAAATGAGTAACAATATAATTTACAAATAAAATGACTTAGAAATAAGACTAAAAGATGTACAAAAGCATCATGGCCAAATAGGAAAAAAAAAATAGAATGTGCCATGATTTTGCACAATTGGCAGAACATAAAAGAGGCTAATCCAGATAACATTGCACATTCTCTTTTGCTTTGAATCAGAATAATGGCCTTGGGTTTGGGTGCAGTATTTACATCATAAAAATCATATAATTATTTTGATTTTTATAAAGAATCTACAGGAAAACATCATTATGTATTTAATTATGATTACTGTGCAAGCATTCAGTTACAGAGCAATGACAGGAACTTAAAGAACAAAGTTATTGATGTCTATGAAAGTATTTTTATTAAAATATGAGAGTCAAAAGGATATGAACATCTATATGTATAGAAGCAATTACACAAAGCCAGACAATGTGCATACTCTCAGTTGAAGGTACAAAGTACCATGGTTCTTGAAACCTATTAAGGGACCTCACATTACAATATTACCATTCAAATACTTTGAAAACCTCTGGTTTGCCATTTTCAGGTTTTCCTTTTCTATCTGCCTGGCCCATCCTGACTGTTTTGCAGATTCTCAACCTGTCTGCTTAAATGTCAGATAATTAATACAAACTAAACTCAGCATATTCATGAATACCTAGATTGAGTCCAAGTGAATTGAACATTCATTCCCAGACATCCCTACCTTTATGGTAGGAACAGTCTTCAGAACTGAATGCATATATAGTTAATATTATCAATCTGAAAACAATAATATAGTTAACTAAAACCATGAAGTAAAAGTGGGAAGGGAAATCTAAAATGCTAATAACCATATATCATAGATAAGGGAGTAAGAGATAGTGTCTGAAGCTAATAAAATATGGAAATTGCAATATATTATAAAGTGTCAAAAAAGTTAAAAATAACAAGACAATATAACTATGAAAAATATGGAGAGAGTATAAGTTATTCAAGATAAACTTATATCTATCTTACTGCTGAATTAATAATAATATCTAGAGTTGACAAAATAATGAAAGAGTCATAAACACGTTACTTGGAGCTATCCTAGGAGCCTCATTGGGAACAGAAGAGTGAATCTGGGACTGTGGGGGGCGGGATCTCTATTTTAACTTTAAGTTCGTCCAAGTAGAACTTTTTTTTTCACCATGTTATATCACTTCGTTACTTCAATAATACTGTATACAAATACCTGCAAAATCAGTGACATAAACACAATAAGCACTTATTTCTTGCTAACATAGCTGTAGTTCAGCTAGTGCCACTTTACCCTGGGCTCTGGGATACACGTTTTATTCCTGAGGGCAAATTGCAGCCAGTTGCTACCCATGGTGTCCTTCTTATTGAGATGGCAGAGGCTCAAGAGAGCAATGCCAATCATACAAGCACAGAGAAAACCTCTACAAATATAATGCCCACTAACATTCCATCATCCCAAACAAGATAAATGATCCAGGTCTAAGTCAAGAGACTGGAAAATACACTTCACTATGAGATTTTGGCAAGTGTGGGTACATGTAATTCTTATTTAGAGAAGTAAAGAATCAGGACCAATAAATTAAATTTATCATACTTGTCCATAATTTACTTTGAAGAAAATTAATGATTTTTAAATTTTACATAAATGTGAAGAAATCTATCTTGCCATGTCACTACTCTGACCAAAACCTTTCAATGCTTTCTATTTTCACCTGAATAAAAAATTCCAAAATAATTAATATATCCTGAAAGACATTTCATGATACAAATTTATATATTTTTTCATTTGGATAGACTCAGCCTCATTCACTAATCATATTGGACTTCTTTTTAGTCTTCATATACTTTATACATTTTCCCTTTACATGTATACTCTTTTATTCTGTTGGAGTGTTATCTACACTTGCTTTTGACTATTTTGTAATCATTTTTTGAGTACTACTTGGCTTTAGATTAATGTTTTTTACGATCTTATTTTAGTTTTACCTTGTACTTTTTATAAGAAATGATCAACCATCATGAAATTATTTGTACAGGGACTTTCCTTCCCTGGTAAGCTAATGGGTACATAAGGAAATGACCTTTCCTTTTCAACACAACATCACCGGATGAAATATACTGCCTGGCACATATTTATAGAATGAATAGTCTATCAACCCTTTTTAGTATACATAATCTATCCATTTCTACCTGAAGTAGTTCCATGAAAAAGTGGAAGCTCTTAAAAAATGTCCTTTCTCATGCTTTATTTAAGCAGGTAGTAAAATCAATCAATATTTGATCTGTGTTTGTTATATTGGATGTAATTAATGTTTTAATTCATGTATTAGCAGAACATTTATTAGATGTTAACTATACCTACCTTAGAAATTACTATATAAAACTTGTTGAAAATGCACTGACTTTAGAAAGATGTTAATGTTCACACAAGTGTTAATAAAACACATCAGTGTTGGTATACTGAAATATGAACTATATGAAAAAGTATAAGTAATTATATTTAGTATATCTGTTTATCTGTAACTATTATCCAAGCAAATTAAGTATAGTAGATGCAACTGTGTGCTATTATTTCCTTCTATACAAGTGTCAACCTGAAAGTAAGAAGTGTAATGAGAGACAATGGAGTGTTTATTTGGAATCAAAAAATTATAATCCAAGGAGAACAAATCCAGGCATATACCAAAGTAGTGTCTTGCTTGTAGGGTGAAACCATTGGTATTTTATGGGGCAAAAGAAGGGAGCAATTACATGGGTTGAAGGAAATAACAAATTTTTCTATGGATGTTAACAACAACGATTTTACATTCATTAACTACTGATTCTGTCTTCAGAAAGTCCACAACCATCAATCTTATTATCAGGATATCTGGTTTCCCATTGATTTCTCAAGCAATTGCTCAAAACAATTGCTGTTTTGCTAAGTCCAAAGGTTTTGACCTGAGTCAAACAAGTCAGGTAAGACAGTCTTTCTGCTGTGACCATATAGGCTGCATTTTAAAATGGCTATAATCATGTCAAATTTTTGCACAAGTAAACACAAAAATTCAAACAAATTGAACTGATTACATCCCACACCTCTCCACACACTTCACTGTAACATATTCTTAAATTAGAGTCATACAATATATGATTTTTTTTGACTTAAGCACTATTATAAAACTAATCTCAGAGTTAAACCATTTCTTTTCAGTGTGAGAGGGAGGGAGGGAAAATATATATACTATAATGTCACACAGCAATAATTACTATAAGAAAAAATAACATATATTTAGAGTAGTGAGAACATTTTTTTTCATATAGACAACTAGGAAGGCTTCTCTGAGATGATATTCAAGTGAATATAAAGACAGGAGTGATCTGGGGGGCAGCATCAGTAAAAACGTTGAAACCACATTATGAGAAACTGAGGAATTAAACTTTGTAAATTGAATTGAGAAATTCAGTAAAATAAAATATTGAAGTTTGAGTTAAAATGGCCAAGAGCATTAACATTCTCTTATAGTAGAGTGTTAATGGATAAATAACCATCAATATGGGACTAAAAGACTCAAACTCTTGTTGAGTGCTCACTGGAGTATGAAACATCTGTCATTGTGATCCTCTTCTGTCTTAGTTGGTAAGTAATAGAAAAGAGAATTGTTTTTGAAAACTACTTGAAGTTTTTAACAACTAATTAACATTCTAGGGGAAAATATATCTTTTTTAAAAAACTAAACCTTAGAGTATTAAGTACGTGAAATTGAATAAATATGAAAACACTGCACATTGAAGTCTAAACAAACCAGAAGACTTATTATAATTTCTATGATCCTGACATCCCCCCACTGATTATACAACTATTCAATTTCTATCATCACAACATCTATGAGTATTTATGAAGATGGCTCAGTAATTTGGTGATTTACATCATAATCATTTATATTTAATTGTTTTTTACCTTTGTATGAGAGGATAACCGTGCCATTGATCAATTTACTGCATTTGTAGATATGTTTCTAATGAAGAGATTGTAGATTCAAAACTAAAGAGAGAGAATAAATAAGATACAAAAATATTTATGAGAGAGAGATTGAGGTAAGCAGAGGATTAAAATTGAGTAGCTTCACATACATACATTGTGACTAAAAACAAAGAACCTACTTGGATAAAAGGAATTCTATTAGGGATTTACTGAATTTAAAGTGTGACTGAATGAAATTAGGCAACTAATAAACTAAATGTAGACATGAAAATAAGCAGTAACAGTGGTATCTAAAAGATAACTAAGATATAAATACCATATGGTGTTCTTGTTTAGGATGATGGACATGTGTTCATCCACATTCCCTTACAAACATAACATTAAAATGATGAAAACATCATAAAAAGTTGCAAGAATGGGAGCACCTGGGCTGCTCAGTTGGTTAAGCGTCTGACTCTTGGTTTCAGCTCAGGTCACGATCTCAGGGTTCATGAGTCCAAGCCCCGCATCTGGGCTCTGTGCTGACAGTGTGGAGCCTGCTTGGGATTCTCTCTCCCTCTCTCTCTGCTCCTCCCACTCTCTCTTTCTCTCTCTCTCAAAGAAATAAATCTTTTAACAAAGGTTTCAAGAATGAGAAGAACTGAAAAGCCCATTATAGAATGAAATATTTCAAAAGCCATTTTGTAAGATGAAAGGCACATGGAAGACCATGATGAGTAAACTTTGAAGCATTGGTAAGGAGGTCAAAATCTATGTCAAAAGCAGATCATTTGCCCTGAAGAATCTTAAGAAGCCTAGATATTAAAAAAACTAAGGTTAAAAGTGTGGCAGGAATGAAATACTTCTGAAATAGCAATTAAAGATCTACAAATGGAGCATCACCTCAGTCACTACAATCATACGCACATAACAGCATCATGAGATGGTGCCCATTCACTGAGGTTCATTTCTACAGAAGTAGAATAAACTCTCTGAGGAAAAAAAAATGTACAGGTAATGTGGGTATTATTAAGGGCACAGATCTTCCAATTTACTTATTTATGGGCAGTATGCCAAATAATTGCTTCTCTAATTTATTAAAAAATATATCAGATGTTGAGTTATAATGAACTGTACTAATTTCATATTAAATTACAATAAGAAAACCAAGAATCACAAGTCATCTGAGTAAAGCTTGCAACAGGAAGAGGAATAAAGCAAAATAAACAGAGTAAATTACTCCCTTGGAAATATAAATAATTTAAAGAACATGGGAGAATAATAAACTAATGCAAAAAATCTCTGGTTATCACCTCAGATTTTTTGTTAGTTTGTTTTGATATTACATCCATTATGTAAGTTTCTAGGAGAAAGAATTTCCAGCACAATAAAGGTAATTTAAAATAAAAATGATTTCAACAAATGGTACTGGGGCAATTGGATATTTATGTGCAAAAAAAAAAAAAAAATCTGGATAAAGGTCTTATACTCCTCACAAAACTGAAAACTGAACTCAAAGTGGACCACAGGCCTAAATGTAAAATGTAAATGGTAAAAGCCTAGAAAATAACAAAAGAAAATCTAGATGACCTTGAATATGGCAACAAAATTTTCAATACAACACTAAAGACACAATCCATGACAGAAATAATTATTAAGCTGGACTTCATTAAAAGTAAAAACTTCTGCTCTGTGACAATATTCAGAGAATTAGAAGACAAGCCACAGAGTAGGAGAAAATATTTATATGAGATACATCTGTGAAAAATACCTTTGGAAATTTGATAGGGATTAAATTAAATCAGTTAAATCAATGCATGCATTAAATCATTGCATGACTTTGGATAGTATGGGCATTTTAACAATAGTCATTTTTACAGTCCATAAACATGGGATAATTTTCCATTTGTTTGTGTCTTCTTCAATTCCTTTCATTAAAGTCATATAGTTTTCATTGCAAGGATCTTTCAATTCTTTGGTTTGATTTATTCCCAAGTAATTTATTATTTTGATACCACTGAAAATGGGATAGTTTTCTTCATTTATTTTTCAGATATTTTATTATTGTGTATAGAAATGCAACTGATTTCTCTATGTTGATGTTATATCTTGCAGCTTTACTGAATTCATTGATTAGTTCCAATAATTTCTTGGTTGAGTTTTTAGGATTTTCTATACATTGGAACATATCATTTGCAAATAATGACAATGTTACTTCTTTCTTTCCAATTTGGATGTTTTTATTTCTTTGTCTTGCCTAATTGCTCTAGCTAGGACTTTCAGCACAATGCTTCATCAGAGTGGTGAGAGTGGGTAACTTGTCTTGTTCCTGATCTTAGAGGAAAAGCTTTCAAACTTTCACTGTTGTGAATGATGTGAGCTGTGTGTTTGTCATATATGGCCTTTATTATGTTGAGGTATGTTCCTTCTATACCCAATTTGTTGAGTTTTTGTCAGAAAAAGTGTTAAATGTTATATCTTCTCAAATACTTTTTATGCATCTATTGAGATGATCATATGATTTTTATCTTTCATTCTATTAATGTGGTATACTACATTTATTGATTTACATATGTTGAACCACCCTTGTCTCCCAGTGATAAATCCCACTTGCTCACGTTGTATGATTTTATTAATTTATTGTTGAATTAACTGCTAATTTTTTGAGAAATTTTGCATCCAAATTCATCAAGAATATTAGTCTATAGTTTCTTTCTCACAGAGATAAAGAAATTCTAAAAATTGTATGGAGCTACAAAAGACCCCATATAGCCAAACCAATCCTGAGAATAAACAAAGCTGGGGCACCACCCTTCCTATTTCAAACTATACTACAAGGCTACATTAATTTTAAAAGTATTGCAATGGCATGAAAAGACACATAGACCAATGGGAGAGAATAGAGAGCCCAGAAATAACTCCCCACATGTATGGTCAACTAATATTTGTCAAAGTTATCAAGAACACTCAATGGGGAAAGGACAGTCTTGTCAACAAATGTTGGGAAAATTGAATAATCATGTGCAGAAAAATGAAGTTGGAGCCTTACTTCACACCACCCACAAAAATTAACTTGAAATGGACCAAAAACTTAAGCATAAGACCTGATACCATAACACTTTTAGAGGGAAAAGAGATGAGATGCTTGACAGTGGTCTTGGCAATGTTTGTTTTTTTTTTTTTTTTTTTTGTCTTTGTTTTTTTTTTTTTTTTAATATGGCACCTTAAGCACATGCGACAAAAGGAAAAATCAATAAATGGAACTATATCAGACTAAAGAGCTTCTGCACAGCAAAGAAAAATGGAAAGGCAAACTACGTAATGGGAGAAAATATTTTAAAATATATTATACACACACAGAAATAAAAAACTCATACAACTCAATAAAAAAATTGAAAGATTCCAATTAAAACACAGGCTGAGGAACTGAATAGATATTTTGCCAAAGAAGACACCCAAATGACCAATAAGTACATGAAAAGATGCTCAATATCACTAATCATAAGGAAAATGCAAATCTTTTTTTTTTTTTTTAATTTTTTTTTTTCAACGTTTATTTATTTTTGGGACAGAGAGAGACAGAGCATGAACGGGGGAGGGGCAGAGAGAGAGGGAGACACAGAATCGGAAACAGGCTCCAGGCTCTGAGCCATCAGCCCAGAGCCCGACGCGGGGCTCGAACTCACGGACCGCAAGATCGTGACCTGGGTGAAGTCGGACGCTTAACCGACTGCGCCACCCAGGCGCCCCGGAAAATGCAAATCTAAACAAAAGGGATATATCATTTCACACCTGTTAGAATGGCTACCATCAAAGAGACAAGAGCTAAGTGTTGGTGAAGATGTGGAAAAAGGGGAACTCTTGTGAACTATTGGTCAGAATGTAAATTGGTTCCACTGCTATGGAAAACAGTATAAAGGTTCCTCAAACAATTAAAAATACAACTACCACATGATCCAATAGTCCCACATCTGGGTATACATCCAAAGGAAATTAAAACAATATATCAAAAAGACATCTGCACCCTCATGTTTTTTGCAGTATCATATAAAATAGCCAAGAATGGGAATTAAGTGTCCTTCAGTGGATGAATGGATAAAGAATATGTGATCCAAACACACACACGCACGCACGCACGCACACACACACACACAAAAGAATATTAGTCAGCTATGATAAAGTAAAAGAGGAAATTGTTGCTATTTTGCAACAATATGGATGGACATTGAGGGCATTATGCTAAGTGAGAGTAGTAGACAGAGAAAGACATACTGCATGACACCACTTATATGTGGGATCTGAAAAAGCTGAACTCATGGAAACAGATAGTAGAATGATGGGCTTGGCAGGGTGGAGATATTGAGGAAATGTTAAAAGGTCAAAACTTATAACTAGTGCATAAATAAGTTGTGGAGATGTAATGCACAACCGAGGGATTATCATCAGCAATACTGTATTTTAAACTCCAAATTTGCTAAGAGACTAAATACTAATTGTTTTCACCACAAAAAAAGACATGATCATTCTGTAATGTGACAGAGGTGTTGTCTAATGCTACAGCTGTAATCATGCTGCAATATATAAATGTATCAAATTAACATATTGTACACCTTAAATGTATACAATGTTATATGTCAATTATATCTCAGTTAAAAAAATACATCTAATGCGGGACTGTTATTTAAAATATACAAAGAACTCTTGGGGCACACGAGTGGCTCAGTTGGTTAAGTGTCTGACTCTTGATTTCGGATCAGGTCATGATCTCATGGGTCATGAGCTCAAGCCCAGCATCAGGCTCTTCACTGGTACTGGGGAGCCTTGTTGGGATTTTTTCTCTCTGTCCCTCTCTCTCTCTCTCTCTCTCTCTGCACCCCCTGCTCATGTTTCCTCTCTCTTTCTCAAAATAAATAAATAAACATTAAAATAAAAATAAAATAAAACAAAATAAAATATACAAAAACATCTTAAACTCAATAAGAAAACAACCTGATTAAAAAATGAGACAAAGACATTACAGGCACACCTTATCACAGGAAAAAACATAGATTGAAAATAAGCAGATGAAAAGATGCTCCATATCATATGTCAACAGGGAAATGATAATTAAAACAATGCTTAGATACCAGTACAAATTTATTAGCATGCCCAAAATCTAGGACACTGACACCACACCAAATGCTGGAGAGGATGTGGAACAATAGAAACTCTCATTCGTTGCTAATGGGAATGCAAAATGATATAGCCACTTTGGAAGATAGGTTGGTGGTTTCTTAAAAAACAAAACATACTATAACCATATGACCAAGCAAAGGCACAAGTTCATATTTACACAAAGGAGTTGAACATATGCCCACACAAAAATCTGCACATGGATGTTTACAACCAAAAATTGGAAGTAACCAAGATGTCTTCAGTAAGTGACTGAATAAATAATCTGTGGCACATCCAGACAATGGAATACTAGTCAATGCTAAAAACAAATGAGCTATTAACTCATGAAAAGACATGGCATTATCTTAAACACTTATTATGGAGTGATAGAAGATAATATTTTAGGGATTTATAAAATTCATTGTTATAATTAAAAGAGTTTAAGAAGAATAATGTTGCAATATATACATAGATCATTCGGTTGTACACTGAAGCTAATATAATGTTGTATGTCAGCTATGCTTCAACAAATAGACAAAAAATGAAAGCTTCTCCTTTTTTTTGTTTTAATCCATGTATTACTTAAAATTTAAACACATTTAACATTTATTAAAACTGTTTCAAGATCCAGTGTAGCTAAAAAATCCCAACTTGCTTGACATATAAATACATTTTCATTTACCTATATTATTTGCATATAGTTTTTGTTATTTAACTTAAAAATTTGGCCTCATTTGAGCTAATATTGTGATTCTGAGAAAAAAATGGCTCAATTGAGTTAATGATAAAGTAGCTACATGGTTGTCAACTTGGTTGAGACAAAAAGATTGACTTAATGTGGCACTGAAAACTTCTAAAATATCTTACCTTGAATAACTTTTATAGAGGCTTGAATAACCCACTCAGTAACAGTAAAAGGGAATTAGAAAAAAATCACAAAGCATTTAGATATGTTGGGGGAAAAAAACAATAAGCCATCTGACTTGAATATAAGATTGTATTTCAAGAAACATTATACTGTAAGTGAATCATGTTTTGAAAATTTGTCAAATATATTTTAAATTGTTGTTATATTTACTATTTCCCTCAGTTCTAGGGCACAACGGTGTCTGAAACTTATTAAATTCATTTTTTTTGAAAATTATAAAGTTTACTACATTTTAATATTAAACCATTCACTTTTAGAAAATGAAGTATTTTTCCCAGTGTTCAAAAACAATTACTTTTTATGAGTTGACGCAGTTTTTGATTGAGTCTGTCAGAAAAACTTGTTTAGTTCTCTTGCTATAATAAATGGAATATTTGGGTTCTAATTTCCATAAAAATAGATTTTAGAAAATAACAATTCTGGGATTTATTAGATTTTCCAGCAAAGCATTGTAATTATCTCATACATCAACCATAACTAGTGCTTATTACAAGTGCCAGTTGTAATCATTTGCTGATTTTGTTCATGTTCAAAGAATACTGAAGATGTATTTGCAGTTTACCTTAAAATGATGAGTTCAGAACCCTACATTTTCTTTAAATTTTTTGATAAATATTCATACAGAGAATATAATGGCATGATATCAGAATTTACACGGCTGCATGAAAGGTTAACTGCCCTTTTAGGATCAAGTAAAAGGGCATTAGGTATCTAACTCTTGGGTTGTGAAATCCAGAGCCTCTGTCCTGTTTTGCTTTGCCTCCTTTGATTATTCTTGCTATGCACTTGACTATTCCTCAAATAATCTGAACTGATACTTGAGTGCAGCTTTCATTGTACCAATGAGAAAGCTTGGATCCAGGAAGAAATAGAAGATAACTTCTTGGACATGATAAAGTATTTAGTAAGTAAAGTAATTTTTTTAAAAAGGTCCAAATATAGTTTCATGCACCCCCTCCCTCTCACCAAGATTTAGCAATTCAAAAACATAATCTACCATATAATCACTCTGCATATTCTTTAAATTTAAGTGTGATATGCTCTGTTCCAGTGATATGTAAAGTTACACATTTGTGAAAGATGAAATAGAAAAACTCTGTATAATCATCTTATTATCACTACGGTGATTTATTTGTGATATTTTCACATTGTATTTGTATTTTCAATGAGATTATGCTATATGATTCTGGACTGAGTAATGATTAATAAATAAGAGGCTAAAATGTACACATTACTATAAAACTCACAAAATGATTTAGGGATAAGTTATTGATATAAACTAGGGCGCTCAAGGCATAGTTAAGTGATGGTAGTTTTAAGCAATATTATCAGAGGGTTTGACAATTGAGGGTCAAAGTAAAAGTATTGCTGATATGTGTTTTCCTTCTATATTTTTCATCTTGCAGATTCATAACAAATAGTAGGTCATTAAAAGAACTGAGATACCCTGTAATAAAATATGGCTTACGTTTCAGTGGCAATCATTTGAAAAAGAAATATTTTTCTACTTTGGGAATAACATTTGTAAACCTTACCTATTAACACTACTTAGAACCATTTTTTCTTAGCACTAACTGTGGTAAAGTGGAAATTAAGTATAAGGAAGTGCAAAAACCTATGGCATATCTTCTTATCTATCATCAAAGATCTGACGCCAATTTTAAATGTGTGATTTAGCGGCAGAATACATAGCTAAAATTCTGGCATACATAAGCCATTCTTAGTCTGTGGTTCCTGATATAATACAACTATTGCACCAATTTTATTATCACACTTTGATAGTAACTAAGTTAAATCAATTTGGACTTGTGAGGTCTATCATTTATTCCATTCATTAACAAGTGTGATTAAGTCTGTACTCAGTCTTTCACTATAAATACGGTATTACTAGTTATAACTCAGTATCTCTGGTGGCACAGATCAAACTCTCTCTTACTTTTATAATTCAGTATTTTAGATTATCCGTAAACATTTTACTAAAGGTTAGCTTTAACAATTCTCAAGCCAGGATGACAATCCTTGACCTGTTATTTCTTTCATTCCCTTTTTCCTATCCCTCCCTTTACTCCAGATCATCAAAACAGCAAATCATACACTATATCACTTAATGGTGAGCTATGTTCAACATTCCCACATGCTTATGAAGTAGGCAGAGGTTTACTTCACTCCCAAGTTGATTTCCACTAATTTTGTTTACACAGAGTAACACTGCATTACATTATAGGCAAACTTACTTTATATATGAATTCTATTCTGCTTTGACTAGTTTTCTGGCACATTGATAATATAATAGTCCTCAGATTTATTTTGAATATTTTTTTTAATTATGCACCAACTGTGAGGAAATACTTTGTGGGCAATGCATTAGTTTAAAAACTTTAGTTAATCTTGGTTGCATTTTAGGTGTTAAAACTGGTTTAACATCTTATTTCACTGGATTTAGGATGTGACCATGTCCCCAATTGATTTTTAAGAACATGTGAGTTTAAAGATTAAGAATATATATTTGATTAATTTTTTTGAAAATCACAATAAAAAGACTGCCCTCTCAACAAGGTTTTATAGATTATTGAACAGAAGGCAGCTACCCAAAACCTGATGTATGCCTGGATGAGATGATTTTATGGAAATTGTATTCTTATCAAAAAAGATTAAAAATTTTCAGAAAATCTCACAGGTAATTATTCAGTCAGCTTTTGGCATATGATTGATTGCTTTTGAAACACATTAGAACCCCTTGAGCGGAAGCAGAGTTAAAAGCTTAAGTCTAGACATGAGGTCATCATTCTTCATTATCACATTCTATGGAAAGAAAAAGTGATATCCTCCTGATTAAAATATAGGTTCTTATTGATAGAGTTTTCCATTTAAAACTTAATTATTCTTGCTTGAATCCACTGCGTTTCTCACATCTGAGGATTCATGTCTTTAGCCTAACTTGGAAAACCACACGCGCTATCTCTTCAAATAATAATTCTCTTCAATTTTCTCTACTCATGACTTCTAGAATCCTATTAGATTGGTGTTGGCCCTTCACAAAGCTTTGAAAGCCTATTTATGTTGTCCTACCTCCAGCATCAACATGAATAAAATTTTTGTCTCATTTCATGGAAGCCAGGTCTATTGTGCCTTTTCCAAGATGAAAAAAGCCTGAGCTTGACAATTATGGCAAATTAGCAGCTGCAGAAACAGTAAAACCTCACTTAGTAAGCATATGTGCTATTTGGAATAGTATTTGAATCAGTTGGGACATTTGTTTGCAGGTAACCAGAAAACTTACTTCCGACATTAAAAGGAAAGCAAATTTATTTTATAGGTTCCATATTCCACAATAGGTCCTTGCTATTTTCCTATTCCTTTCTCCTTTTCCTCTTTCCATCTTCAGATACAGCTTTTTCTTCAAAATTCTACATATCATCAGGTCTCACCATGTCTATATCTTTTGACTTAATTCACTTACATGAGCATGACGAAAATGGCTGCTAGCTGGTAGACCAAGACCCAAGGTCCAAAAACAACAACAACAACAACAACAAAAAAAAAGAAAAAAGAAAAAAAAAAAAAGGAGGGGGAGAATTTTTGTTTTGTTTTACTTTATTTTCTTCTGACAGGCTTTTACACATGTCCAGGATCCATTCTGATTGAAACATTTTAATGGTAATGTTTCAACTGATATGAATCAATGTGGTCAGAGTGATCAAACTGCACTGTTTGGACAGGCATGTGTCACACAGTGACTATGGAGTGTTGTGCTCTTTGACCCAAGGTGGGGTCACACATCCCAAACTTAGAGTTATAGATAGTAAATAAAATACATGTACCCTAAGTGGGCAAGATGTAATTCCTAAAAGACATTTCAAGCACTCTTACTAGTAGAAAATGGAATGCTTATTGGATGAGCAAAATCAGCATATGTTCACTTTAATAAGATATGGAGGTAATTGACCAGAAACCAAATTTCACAACTATTTCCATAATTAGAAAAAAAAAAGGATATGCATGATATATATTAACAGAATGCAAAATTACCTAAGTGTGAAGTTAACATATTTATTATATGTTAAATTATAATATATGTTGAGATAGATTTTATTAATGTTTCCTAAATATTAAATTTTATTCCTGTTGTGCCCTTCTCTGAATCAGAAATATATATATGCTTGCCCTAGAGACCTCAGGATTGACTTGGCTTGGCCAATGAAATGTGAATATAAGTGCTATATGTCACTTTTTGGCAGAAGCTTTAAAGCCATTGTGTGATTTCCCATGTCTTTTTTCACTCATTCACAGTGACTTTGAATGTACTCAGAGGTTGGGGAATGAAATAAAGATTCAGTGGAGCTGGGTGAGGCTAATATGGATAGACATGTTGATTGAGTAAAAAAAATAAATATTTTTTGATATAAGTTACTAAGAGTTTGAGGTTATTTGTAGTCATATAACTACAAATCCTTACTGATAGGATCTTTTTATCTTAAAATAATGCTTATCAGGAACTCTTATGGTCAAAATAATTAAAAAGGTAAAGTTATTAACTTACCAAAGACTATTTAAGGTATTCTTCTACCTTAATGTTGGAGGATGGCAAATTAGCACAATTTAACTGTAGATCATCTGAAAACAAAGAAACAAAAACAAGAAATAAACATCACCTGTGTCCCCCACTATTAAATTATCTGAGAATGCTATTGTGGAGAATATCTTTTGAAGACAGCTTGTATTATTCTGAAACCAAAAATAATACCACGTTTCTTTCTTTGGATACAAACATTTGTATTATGCAGGCTTGCACCCTGCTTGACTATAGAAGATTATTTTATTCCTTTAACCTTGAGAAATGTCAAAGAATGCTTATGCTTAGATATTCTACAAATTAGTCCTTGCCATGCACTCGATTCTTCCCTCCTTAAATCATTAATCTAGCCCACTCAACTAGCTGCTGCTCCCCTGTGATTTTTATATCAAGCATGAATACAGGACTATCCCCTAATACTTTATTACACAGCAAACACAAGACTATTTCGCTTGAAGAAACAAAGTTCCTGAAGGCTTTGAGGATAAAAGAGAAACTTTAAACAAAGACAACTTAAAGGTTTCTTTTTTTAATGTATATTTATTTTTGAAAGAGAGACAGACAGACAGATGGTAAGCAGGGGAGGTGCAGAGAGAGTTGAAGACAGAATCTGAAGCAGGCTCCAGGCTCTGAGCTGTCAGCACAGAGCCTGATGCGGGGCTCAAACTCACGAACCCTGGAACCATGACCTGAGCCAAAGTCAGATGTTCAAACTGAGCCACCCAGGAGCCCCTAAACAACGACAATTTAAAGCATTCCACTGATACTATTATTATCAAAGAATTTTAACACCTGTTGCTCTTCAATCAACAGTGGCTTTAATTTTGCATAACTAAATACCCAAATATAAACAATTTTCTATATGCTGGACCCCAAGAGGTTCTTTTCTAAAGAATCAATAAGAATAACAACAAATAAAGAATCAATAAGAGCAAAACTATGTATTCCCAAGCTTAATATTTATTTTTTTATACTTTTATGGAATACGTTTTTACAATGTATCTAAGAATCTGGTCTTATTCAGAATATTTTCTGACAAAAAAGAAACCTCAGGCATGAAATACATATACACTTTTTTCTCTATGGCTTATTCTGCATTTTCAACATTTATGTCCCCACTGATAATAGAAAACACAAATGAGTCAGTTCTTTAGGGACTTGATCAATTCAGTATTTTCTAAGTCATTTCATGTTTAATTGAATTCAATTCCAGATTTCTGCATACTATCTTATCTTCCCAAGATGGCATGCACATTAGAGCTATGTGAATTCCATACATCAGTGGCGAAGGAGTGTCTGATCCAAAACCATCCTTGGTTTTCTCATCATCCTTGGTCATTGAGCCATGAACTCTTCCTTTTCCTTATCTTGTTACATTTGTTACTCACCCTACTAGAAACATTCAGATGGTCCCTCATACTTTTCTCTGCAAAGAGAAGACTCTGTGATCACCTTGGCACAACAAACTTCGTACAGATGTTTGTAGTTCCTCTAAGCTTCAACAGGAAATAAAGCAAAGCAGTCTGCTTGACCTAAAATCCTTTCCTGTATCCAGGGCTCCTACTGCACGTGCTTTCTTCTGCATCAGTGCTTGGTACCTTTACAAGGACTGAGAATAAACCAATGTTTCTTCTGTTGCTCTCTTTAGGGATCTGCTTCATCTGCCTACCTAACATTTACATAATCAAGGAGGGTTAAGTACTATAGTCTCCCATCTGTTCTCTTACCAATGGTACTGATATGGCTTAGCTGGCTCTGCATCTTCCACAGCTTAGACCTTAAACTCAAAACGTTTTTTCTTAGTGATACACATGCTGAAGTATCTATAATAAAGTATGTTGGTGTTTGCAAATTACCTGCAAAAGCATCCAGAAGCAAAATGAATAGAGTTACATATAAATGGATAAATATGTGATAAAGCAAATATATTGAAATACTAGTGGTAAAAATCTAGGAGTAGATTCAGGTGTTCCCAATAAACTTTTCAACATTTCTTTTTAAAAATTTTTTTAATGTTTATTCATTTTTGAGAGAGAGATAGAGTGCAAGTGGGGGAGGGGCAGAGACAGAGAAGGAGACACAGAATCTGAAGCAGGTTCAAACCCATGACCTATGAGATAATTACCTGAGCTGAAGTCGAACGCTTAACTGACTGAGCCACCCAGGTGTCCCTCAACATTTCTATATGTATGAGATTTTTAATAAAAAATTGGGGGAAATTTCTCAAAATCATCATGAGTTTCAAGAGTCCATTTCGTATGTAAAACACAAAGAAATCAGATCTTTGATGTCTGAGTTCTGAGTATTTCTTCTCCCGAGGAAATACGTGCCTTTGACTTCATAGATAAAAGTCACAATGTTCTAAGAAAATGTGTGAAAGGTAATAGAATAGAATCTTGTTTAATATTCTAAAATTTTGGGACACCTGGGTGGCTCAGTGGATTAAGCATCAGACTCTTGATTTCAGCTTAGGTCATGATCTTGCGGTTCCTGGTTTCTAGCCCTGCGTTGGGCTCTGCAGTGACAGTTTGGAGCCTGCTTGGGATTCTCTCTCTCTCTCTCTCTCTCTCTCTCTCTCTCTCTCTCTCTCTCTCCCCTCTCCCCCCCTCCCTCCCTTTGTCTCCCCCCCACACACTCTCTGCCTCTACCTGGCTCTCATACTCCCTCTTTCTCAAAATAAATACATAAACTTTATCAAAAATATTCTAAAATTGTATTGATATATATAGGAATTTATTTATGCATATATCCTATACATTACACCATTTTTTAAAATATAAGCAAACTACAGTATGGGCAGCTTAGATTCTTATTTTTTTTTTTTTTTTTTTACTTTCCACCAAGCTCTACATCATGGAAATCTGTCAGTTTTTTGAAATTAATTACAGTGTATGGTATTTCTTTGCTATAGAACATTTTGTGGTTAGAATATTTCAAAATTAATTTTGATACCTCTTATTTTTATGTGTAATTTATTTCCAAATGTATTCCATTAATAATAATAATAATAATAATAATAATGATGATGATAATAAAAGACAAGATAAAAATAATAAAATGGTATTTATGAGAACACCCTCAAATTATTTAAGGGTAGAATCCTAAGGAGTGGTATCATTGAGTGAAATAATATGGATATGTTTCAGATTTTTGTTATGAACTACAATACTTCTCTCTAAACGATTGCATACATACCCTCCCATAAAAGATCCACATATCCATTTTGGCACATTTCTTCAACATCATAAATGACATATTTTCCTCTTTGTCAAATTCACAGGCAAATTACTCTTTAAAAATTAATTTCTGGGGCGCCTGGGTGGTGCAGTCGGTTAAGCGTCCGACTTCAGCCAGGTCACGATCTCGCGGTCCGTGAGTTCGAGCCCCGCATCAGGCTCTGGGCTGATGGCTCAGAGCCTGGAGCCTGTTTCCGATTCTGTGTCTCCCTCTCTCTCTGCTCCTCCCCCGTTCATGCTCTGTCTCTCTCTGTCCCAAAAATAAATAAACGTTGAAAAAAAAATTTAAAAAAAAATTAATTTCTTTGATTTTTAGCAAAGTTAAACTATGTCTACATATATATTTGTATATATAGTTTGCAAATTTTCTACTCATGTCCTTTGTCAGTTTTAAAAAAGCAATTTATACACTATTTTATAGATTTTAATCCTCTATAATATATTACAAATATACTTTCTGAATTAGTTATTTTACTTTTAATTCTGTTTGTGTTATTTTAAGGAATGTAGAATCTGTTAACTTATAAGTATAAAAGTCTTTCCCATTTACGTTTATGTTTTTTCTTAGCATTTATGCTCACCAAGATTTTTGCAAGATTGACTCAACTAAATATTTAAGTATTATATCTAGTTCTTTTATAGCTTCATGTAATATATAAATATTAATATATATTTAGAAATTATACTAATGACATCTATCTCTCTATCTATCTATCCATCCATCTATCTATCCATCTATCCATCCATCAAATATAGTTAACCAATTATCATAATTACTTTGGTAAAACCGTTATTACTACTCTACTGCACAAACCCACTTTGAAATAATTCTCCCTTACCTCTTTTACCTGATTACATATTAGACATTTAGATTTACTTCAGATACACCTTGGAAGTTATTATTGACCTGTTAACATTGTAATGTGCATACAATGGACATCTCCTCTGATGTAATTCCATAGTATTTTGACATAATTCCTATTAGAAAACAGATAGCAGAGTACTATCTCCTGATAGTACGCTATCAGTATACTATTCGTTATGTATAAATGAATATTTAACTGAATATTTAAAAACTGTAGATTTATATTTTCAATGATGTTTTGGGAATCGAGGATTAGGATTCTGGAAGGAGTGCTACCTTTTTTATGTTATTCCTCTCTTAAATCAGAACTACATAAACTTATCAGTCAGAATTTATTTCTTATTCACACTACATATCTATTTTATAACAGGAGGAGGTTCTTTTCCATGTTATTTTTACGCAAGGACCCAGAGTGAAAGAAACATTTAAAATTATCTAAATTATCATCAGTAAGGCGCAGCAGGGTGAACACAGAGAGGATTGGAAACATAGAGTCACATGTTGGCTTTTCTTACCTTGTGCCTGGATTCCATGCATCAATTTCATTCATACTTTACTGGTGAAAACAAACAACATGGCTTCATTTAACATCAAAAGAGAGAGGATATGCAACCTTATCATGATGGCCAAAGATTGGAGTCACTAATATTCATGAACATCTCCATAACCATAAGGCAAACAGTTAATATAGGAGGGAGGAAAGGGAAACTATGTGAGGTGAAGATGAAGAATTACTACGTTGCTGGAACCCAGATCAATGTTTGAACTCAGATATTAAAATTAAATGGACTTAAACAAGTTAGACAAGTGTGTAGCCATGAAAGTCACAAATATATTTCTTTTAAAATGGAGGTACCAGGGGCGCCTGGTGTCTCATTTGGTTGAACGTCTGACTTTGGCACAGGTCATGATCTCACAGTTTGTGAGTTGGAGCCCCACATTGGGCTCTGTGCTGACAGCTCACAGTCTGGAACCTGCTTCGGATTCTGTGTCTCCCTCTCTCTCTACCCCTCCCCTGCTTACACTCTGTCTCTCCACAATAAATGTTAAAAAAAATTTAAAAAGGAAGTACCAAATACAGATGATATGTGAGTACTTTATATAAACTTGAGGACTGTCTGGCTTTTTTTAAGCTTTAAAGTATATAATTATATAGCTTTGAAATTCCTCTACACATTTCATATATATTATATGAAAGAAGCATAAATTGTTAACAAAAATTTAACAAGTATAGCACAAAAAAGGAAAGATTACAGAAAAGTCTTCATCAAAATGTTATCACATGTAATCCAGCAACATAGATTAAGAAAAGAATAATAGAACTTGATGAAGCTAGGTATATCAAGGAATGCATGGTTTATAAACAGTTAAATTTAATATTTAAAGAGAGTATTCTTTCCTTATTCAAGAATTTCACCCTAATATGCTGTTGACAATAGGTGTTACATACACATCTAAATGGAGCTAAGTTGCTGTTATCATCCTATTGGGTTTACTAAGAGGTAGTCAAGTTGGTCCTTCAACTATTTCTCCTGCTATGTCCCAGTTAATTTATTTGCCAAAGGTTATATAGTTAGTAGCAGGCAGGAGATTTTGATCCAATTCTAGTCAACATTAATACTGATATTAATACTCATGTCACATAACACTAGCTAATGGTGTTTTCCCTAAGGAACGTGTTTCAGATAAATGCCTTAATTCAAAGTAAATAGGGGTGTCTGGGTGGCTCAGTTGGTTAAGCATCCAACTCTTGATTTAGGCTCAGGTCATGATCTCAGAGTTTGAGCCCCATTTAAGGTCTGCACTGAGAGTGCAGAGCATGCTTGGAATTTTTTTTCTCTCTCTCTCTGCCCCTCCTCTGCGCTCACACACACACACACACACACACACACACACACACGCTCTCTCTCTCTCTCTCAAATATAAATATGTAAGCTTAAAAAATAAAAAAAAATATTTTATTAAAATCATTAGTTTTTTTTATAAATGTCCTTGACAAATATTTTAAAATTAAATAATAAAAGATACAATTCATAAAATTAATAAGACTATATAAATACAATTATAAGTAGATTTATGAAATACTCATATGGAGGGGGAAAAATTTTTAGAAACATCAGGTAAGAAACATTTAAAAATAGTTTCCCTCTTATGTCTTGCATAGCCAAGTCCTAAGGGTGTGACCTTTCTTGTGTCCTCTATCACTTGATAGGTGACTAGCAAGTTAAGCGCATATGAGAAGACATTATGAAATTGATAGAATATTGTGTTCCTGAATTAGATGACATAATATTGTAAAGACGTTAATTTTCTATAAAACTCCATACAAATTTAAATTCATTCCATTTAAAACTTTGATAAAAAAATGGAACTTTACAAAATTATTCTGACATCATCTAGAAGAATGATAGCTAAGGAAAATTTTAAAAGAAAAATAATTGGAGGGAAATGATCTACCAGATACTAAAATGTTTTATATGCTACAGTAAATTAAGGCAGTATTTTACTGGCCCAAATATATTAAAGCAGAACTAGTATAACAAAGTAAAGAGTGATAAATCCACCTTGCTGTTTCTTTAATACATACTTATTGAGCTTCTAGGGAAACACTAAGCTCTGTGGATACACACTGGGAAAAAAGATTAGGTCCCTTCTGTAAGTACTATTGGTACATTTTTCTAATATATTTTGCTTTTTAGTATCTTGAGCATGTTCTATTTTTTTTAACAACATGGATTCTTCTCATTGGTCTCTTATGTTTATTGTCTTTTAAAATGTTTTTATTGACCTAACTTTGATAAGGGGGTGTTATTTTCTGTTCTGTGGGTTACCTGAGAATATAGTGGATATATTCTCCCTGAGTACCCTCATACATGACTATCTACTCATAGCTAGGGAACATTCTTTTTAAATAATAAGAGGTATGGTCTATGTGTTTATCCACCTGTCTACTTTGGAAACTTCTGCAGTTGTTAGGAGAGACCCCAGGACCCTGCTCCACACAAAGGCGAGTGCCATTTATTCTAAAGCAGTCACAGTACTCATCCTGACACATATCCTGCCAGTTTCACAAGTCTGGATTTAAAGTAGCATCCTGTATTCACTTCTGTAGATAGATATGTTACTTTGCTTAATTTTTTTCCTTTTATAAAAATAAATGGTATTAATGTAGAAAAAAAACAGAATATTCTGATTCTGTTTATACCAAAAGACAGCTTTCAGACAACAGAGTTTTTATTTCTCCCCCTGTTTAATTAGATTTCTATGTCCCTGTTGTAGAGAGGATGGAAATATTATACCACATTTTGACCCTTACATGTAACATGTACAGTGTAACAATGTTAGGTATTTTAGAATCACAATTAATGTTTTATATTATAAGATCTTTCATTTGTGATATATATTAATACACTTTCATACTGTAATAAGAATATGTGTACATACACACAATTTTTTTTTACATTTATGATAGCACTGATATGTTTAAATGTTTCAAATTTGTCACATTATTTTGTCTTATATTTACTAGGTATATATTGTTATTTACTGTATTTCTCTATGAATTTTGTTTTCTTTGTTCTTCCCTGAATTCCTTTGTTTTTTAAGGAAGATTTTGTTTTTTTTCCTGTGGTTATCTTTGTATCAGTATCTTTTGTAATGTCTTTGTCCTTTCATCATCCAGGGTTTTTTTTTTTTTTTTCCAATTGTTTATTCAAATTCTAGTTAGTTAACATATAGTATAATATTGGTTTCAGGAGTAGAATTTAGTGATTCATCACTTACATCTAATACTCAGTACTCAACACAAGTGCCCTCTTAAATACCCACCTAGATTTCTAATTGCTGTTTTGCCAGCTTTAAAAAACGGCTTTGAATCCTACTATCCCCAATGCAGCAATCAATACAGCTACTTCACTAGAATTTTTCTACTTTTTCTCCCGTGTTTAAACTATATACTTTCTATTTTATTAGAGAACATAATGCTCACATGTCATTCTCTCTCTCACCCATACCCATCATGGTATTAATCCATGGTATAATCCAATTAAGTATATAAATACTCACAGTCAGTCTATGTGCCAGTTTCCTTGGTCATTTCTTAATTGAATAAAGTTTATATTCCAGTAGATTTCTCAAAAAGAGCTAATTATTACGCTATTCCCTAAATTCTTACACATTTAAACTTTCCAGCAGCCATTATACTTGAAAGACAGTTTAGCTGGAATAAAACCCTTGACTCAAACATTCTTGACTTTCTTTGAAAGGATGCTCCATTGTTGATGATTTCTCTATTGCTATCAAGAAGTTTCATGTCAAACTTATTCCTTCGTTCATGATTTTCCTTTGTTCATTGTCAGTGCAAGGATCTTTTTTGGTTTTGTGCCTTAAAAATTTAATGATTCTATTAGAATATACTCAAAATTGACTGGCTTATTTTTATTTCCATGCAAATGACTAAGTCTTTACATATGGAGATGCAGATTTTCTTCTATTCCTTGAAGCTTTTTGGGATTATGGCTCATTGTTTCACTTTCCTCCTTCTCTTCCCTTACCTTCGCCCCCCTCCCTCCTCTTCCTTTACTTCTTCTTCCTATAATGCAATAGTTGGGTCTTGGTCCACTTATTGATAGATCTTTATGACTGTTTCCATCATTTTTGTTTTTTCTCCTGGCCATTGTCCTCCTCTCCTCATTAGAGGAAATTTTAAATTAATTTTCAGTTTTTAGATAAATTCATCTTAATCTTTAAAAATTTTATTTCTGAGATCTGTCAACTTTCATTTCTTTCATTCTGTTTGGATACTTTATGGTTTTTTCCTATTATTGTGTAGCTTTATGATCTTGTGTATTTGCCTATATCCAATTATGTAAGAATATTTAGTTTACATAGAGTATTGTATTATAGTTTCTTTAGTTTGGTGGCATTTTTGAGGAATATTTTCAGTTGGAGAATTTATTTGCTTCTGATTTTTCCTTTCTTTTTAAAATAGTTTTGTTACCTTTTCTTATTTTATTTTAACGTTTATTCATTTTTTGAGAGAAAGACAGAGACAGAGCATAAGCCGGGGAGGGGCAGAGAGAGAGAGAGAGAGACAGAATCCGAAGCAGGCTCCAGGCTCTGAGCTGTCCACACAGACCCCGATGCAGGGCTTGAACCCATGAACCATGAAATCATGACCTAAGCCCAAGTCAGAGGCTTAACCAATTGAGCCACCCCGGTGCCTCTAAAATAGATTTTTTTCATTTATTTATTTATTTATTTATTTATTTATTTATTTATTTATTTATGTTTATTTATTTCTGAGACAGAGACAGAGCATGAGTGGGGGAGGGGCAGAGAGAGAGGGAGACACAGAATCAGAAGCAGGCTCCAGACTCTGAGCTGTCAGCACAGAACCCAATGCGGAGCTCCAACTCACAAACCCTGAGATCATGACCTGAGCCAAAGTTGGTCACTCAATCAACTGAGCGACCCAGGCGCCCCTAGATTTTTTCCTTTAGAAGTTACCTGCTATCTTTGTAAATGTTGAAAAATCTCCCTGTATCAGTAAGAGCAGGTGTTTTGAAGCAGACAGCAGTAATGATTTTGGGTGGTTTACTAGGTTGTTTTTACTTCTTAGCAGACTTGTCTTTCTTCTCCTCCTCCTTCTCCTCTTCCTCCTCCTCCTCCTCCTCCTCCTCCTCCTCCTCCTCCTCCTTCTTTTTCTCCGTCTTCTTTTTCTCCATCTTCTCCTTCTCCTTCTCCTCCTTCTCCTTCTCCTCCTCCTCCTCCTTCTTTTTCTCCTTCTTCTTTTTCTCCATCTTCTCCTTTCCTTCTCCTCCTTCTCCTTCTCCTCCTCCTCCTCCTCCTCCTTCTCTTTCTCCTTCTTCTTTTTCTCCACCTTCTCCTCCTCTTCTTCTTCTTCTTCTTCTTCTTCTTCTTCTTCTTCTTCTTCTTCCTCTTCTTCTTCTTCTTTTTGTTCATTAACTAATGAACCATGAGATCATGCACCTGAACCAAAATCAAGAATCAGATGCTTAACCCAGGCGCCCCTAGCAGACTTTTCTGTTGGTATAGAGATGTGTAATTTCTTTTTTTTTAATTTTTTTTTCAACGTTTTTATTTTTATTTTTGGGACAGAGAGAGACAGAGCATGAATGGGGGAGGAGCAGAGAGAGAGGGAGACACAGAATCGGAAACAGGCTCCAGGCTCTGAGCCATCAGCCCAGAGCCTGATGCGGGGCTCGAACTCACGGACCGCGAGATCGTGACCTGGCTGAGGTCGGACGCTTAACCGACTGCGCCACCCAGGCGCCCCGAGATGTGTAATTTCTTAAATAGATAATGTCTTTATTGAAGAGGAGGGGAGGGATTGGAGGTTCTTTTTGTGTGATGATACTGTTTCTGTTGAATCCACAAATTTCGTCACATCTTCTTCTCTCCTTTTTTGTCAAGAGTAAGCCTCCAAGAGATAGTCTTTTTCAACTTGCTTCTGTAATCTCTAAATTTGTGCTTTCTCAAGGCTGCCACTTCTGCTCTCATGCTTTCAAGTTCATTCCTGTTCGGTTCCCCAGTGCAGGGGTGGAATGTGCCACTCAGGGCTTTATTACTCCATTTGTCTGAGGTTTTATTTATTCTAATTCTTTCATAGTTGATGATACAGTTTGCTGAAAACATAACCTCTTTTCCTACATGTCTTCTTTTATTCCTCCTCTTATGTAACTGAAATACCTAAATTGATTGTTGTAGAGTGGTAAATGATATTTGTAAACTTTTGATTCTTTTCCATTTTAGATTTAATAATGCATGTATGTCTGCATCAGAGAGTATAGAGATAATTTTTCTTGAGGTAAAGACATTTGGTAGCATGCACAACTAGTTTCTTATTAATTTATGGTAGGTGCCATAGCCTCCCAAATAAGTAGGCTCACGTTATTGTTTTAGCCTAACATTGTTTACTTTTATGTTTTCTTCTACTAATTTAGAGATGTATAACCTATTGTGGGTAATTTTTAAAATTTTTTTATTGTTTATTTATTTTTGAAGGACAGACAGAGGATGAGCGAGGAGGGGCAGAGAGAGAGAGGGAGACTCAGAAACTGAAACAGGCTCCAGGCTCTGAGCTGTCAGCACAGAGCCCGACATGGGGCTTGAACTAACAAACTGTGAGATCAGGACCTGAGTGGGGGTCAGATGCTTAACCAACTGAGCCACCCAGGTGCCCCTATTGTGAGTAATTTAATACACAAAATATAATAACTTTGGATAGTAAAAAATAAATCACAAGGTTCTTCCAGATTCCAAAATCTTCTGTTTTAAACAATGATTTCTGCATGGATAATTAAACTCATGAAGAATTGGCATATGATAGTTAATTTCAGGGTGACTTGCTTATTATTCAAACATCTCTGCTTTTTTGTTTATGCCATTCAAAGTGAATAAATCCCAGCATTGCCACTCAGTTGTACACCAACATGCACTGCTATAAAATATGAAGTTAATGTGAGCATAGTTGAACAAGCTCTAATGGCAGCTTCTGCATACAAGTATTTATGGTTTATCGCTTTCTATTTGTCTTCATTTCACTAATTTACTTAGCAACACTAAATTCTCAACTAAAATTTAGTAACTCAGAACATGAATTTCCTTAGGCAAATACAAGGGTAATGGATAAAGTAAAATGTGTTGGATAATTGGGAACAACTTACCACCTTTTACCTAAAATAATGGGGCATAATTGAAATGCTAATGAAACTGATGACAGCTGCTGTCTTCTCATACCTTTGCCACTGTGTATCTATGCTTTCGTTTTGCTTTCCTTATTGTCTTTTTTTTTTTTTTTGGTAAATATTTGCATTGTATCGGGGCGCCTGGGTGGCTCAGTCCGTTGAGCGGTCGACTTCGCTCAGGTCATGATCTCGCGGTCCGTGAGTTTGAGCCCCGCGTCGGGCTCTGTGCTGACAGCTCAGAGCCTGGAGCCTGTTTCAGATTCTGTGCCTCCCTCTCTCTGACCCTCCCCCATTCATGCTCTGTCTCTCTCTGTCTCAAAAATAAATAAATGTTAAAAAAAATGTTTAAAAAAAACTTAAAAAATATTTGCATTGTATCTATGGTGTACATTACATTATATTCATTGCTGTGACACATCTTGATCATCTCCACTCTTAAAATATTTCTCTTTACCTGATTACCTGAATTCAATTGCTTACAAGTTTGGGAGGTTTCATAGAAAGAAACCTTTTTATAACACTCATTAACCTTTTTGATACTACATGGAAATGGAACAGATATTACATATAAATTAAAAGGTAACAGGTAGAGAACGGATGCAATTAAAATTTAATATTGAATATTAGACCCTAAATGGTAAATTTTGATGTGAACTACTTAGTTTTTCATCTTTTGGGGCTTGTTACATAGCATATCTTTATAGAAACTGGTATAGAAGTGTGTGAAAAGACAAGGCTACCTTTAAAACATTTCATTCTTCCTAAAATTTTATTCTCAGAAGCTTTGAGAGGTGGTCAGGCAAAACAAAACAAAACACTATAGATCCATGTCCTTCTGAAGAATACAGTAAAGCATTTGATGATAGAGTAAGTCATAAATGCTAAAATAGCAGCAAGATTTTCAACTATATGTGTAATATTTTTTCCAGTGGGATTATCTTTCTAGTCCAGAGCTTCACACTTTCCTTTTTCCTGTTTTCTTGGGAAGACTCAGATTTTTTTTTAGTTATATGATTTTGGTAAGTGCATTTAAAGTAATAGAAGGATTATGAACATAGAGTATCTCAGGCACTTCTTCAAAAGTAATTCACCAGCATATACTGAATAGGTTGGTGCAGGAAATATGTGGTCCTAATTTACAAAGAAATACTATGAAACAGACATACAAACATTTAGAGGGATGGTATAACACAGTGGTTTAGAGGGGACTTTTAAATCAAACTTCGTAAGTTCAAATCCTGGACCTACCACTATATCTTTTTTACTAAGCAGTTTACCTTATATTTTGTGCCTGAGTTTCCTCACTGAGAAAATAAGCATACTATCTACCTAATAAAAACTGAGGATTAAACCATTTAGTTTATGGAAGGAAATGTACTGTGTTTATTGTCATAAAATGAGTCATCTTCAATGAGTAATAGGGATTATCACTTAGAACAGTGGGTCTCAAACTGTGGCCCATTTAGCTCCCAGGGTCATCAATGTACTTTGAGGGGATCAGCATGTTAATACCATTGTCATTATCATACTGAATGATATTTTTATTTTTCAGTATTTTAATATTTTCATTGATGGTGAAAAGGCAATAGCAGACAAACATTTTGGTCTCTTAGTCCAAATAAAGGCAAGGGCACAAAACTGGTAGTCATTCATACTTCTTTACCATACACACTAAGAAAAAAGAAAATCAGTTTCACTTAAGAATGCATTGATGAAGCAGTACATTTATTAATGATGTTAAACTGTGACCATTGGGTATATGTATTTTGAAATGGAAATGTACATAAAGTACTTCTGTTGTATATTAAAGTAGGATGATTGATTTGACAGAAAGTATTTTGTGCAGTTGTTTGAGTTGCATGCTAAACTAGCTGTGTTATTCTGTTGAAATACAATATTCATAAGAATGGCTATCAGACCAATTGTATTATTCATAATTGGGTATTTGAAAAGTTTTTGAAAGTAAACAAAGTTTGTCACTTCAAGCGAAAATCCTGGCAGTATTTGTTGCCAGTGATAAACTTTGAGCCTTCAAGTGAAAATTAAAATTTTCTATGTATCTAGCACCTTGAGTTTGAGAACTGTCTAATATGTAAATGCCTTTTTAATGAGCTTGCTAGTGATACCACCATATGGTATTTTTGGTATTCTATAGCAAAATATGTCAGCATTTAGAAGATATGAATAACTCAATGAACAGTATTTTCAAAATCACTCGTGATTAATGCTACAAAATCATATACTAAATGAGTCATTCCAAATGCAGGATAGGCCGATGGATTTTAATGTAACCTAACAACTGAACAACAACAACAAAAGTTTACTCATAATCCACATTGCAACTAGGTTTTAAGAAGCTAGCAGTTGCCAAGTTGGGGTACAGCATCAAAAACAATATCCACCATTATCTAAAATACTTCTATTTCTGGGGCGCCTGGGTGGCGCAGTCGGTTAAGCGTCCGACTTCAGCCAGGTCACGATCTCGCGGTCCGTGAGTTCGAGCCCCGCGTCGGGCTCTGGGCTGATGGCTCAGAGCCTGGAGCCTGTTTCCAATTCTGTGTCTCCCTCTCTCTCTGCCCCTCCCCCGTTCATGCTCTGTCTCTCTCTGTCCCAAAAATAAATAAACGTTGAAAAAAAAAAATTAAAAAAAAATAAAATAAAATAAAATACTTCTATTTCAAGTAACATGTCTGAGTTATTTTCTTCATATGCATCATCAACAACAACAAGAACAACAACAAAAGAGCACATGCTATATAGATTGAATGAAGTTATGAAAACATAATTTTCCTTTATTAAGCCAGACATTTTGTTTGTTTGTTTTGTCTGAATATGTTTTTTTTTAATATAAATTTTAGTTAACATGCAGTGCAGTATTGGTTTCAGGGGTAGAGTTCAGTTATTCATCACTTACATACAACACCCATTGCTCATCACAAGTGTACTCATTAACACCCATCTAACCCATATTCTCACTCACCTCCCTCCATCAACCTTCAGTTTGTTTTCTATTGTTAACAGTCTCTTGTGGTTTGTTTCCCTCTCTTCTATTTTCCCCCTTTCCCATCTGTTCATCTGTTCTGTTTCTTAAATTCCACATATGAGTAAAATCATGTGGTATTTGTCTTTCTCTGTTTGACTTCTTTTGCTTAGCATAATACGTTCTAACCCCATCCACATTGTTGCAAATGACAAGATTTCATTCTTTTTGATGGCTGAGTAACATTCCATTGTATATAGATACCACATCTTTATCCATTCAGTCAATGGACATCTGGGTTGCTTCTATAATTTGACTATTGTTGATAATGCTGATATAAACACTGGAGTGCATGTACCCTTTCAAATCTGTATTTCTGTATCCTTTGGGTTAATACCTAATAGTGCAATTGTTGGATCATAGGGTAGTTCTATTTTTTGTTTTTTTTGCAGAACCTCCATACTGTTCTTGAGTGGCTGCACCAGTTTGCATTCCCACCAATAGTGCAATGGTGTTCCCCTTTCACCAACACCTTTTGTTTCTGGTATTGTTAATTTCATCATTTTGACAGGTGTGAGGTGATATCTCATCATGGTTTTGATTTGTATTTCCTTGATGACGAGTGATGTTGAGCATCTTTTAATGTGTCCGTAAGCCATCTGGATGTCTTCTTTGGAAAAGTGTCTGTTCATGTCTTCTTAAGCCAGACATTCAAAAGTTTGCAAATAAGGAAAATAATGCCACTCTTAAAAAATGTTTTGCTTTCAAAACTGTAGTTTTTTTAATGTCATTTTTACCAACTTATGATAGATGTATTACTGTTATTTTCATATAAATTAATAAATTAAACACAGTCTTTATCTTTAATATATAAATATCAATAGATATAGCCGATGATGTACTGGAGTTGGCTCATACTGACACATGAGAGCCAATTGCTTAATATTCCAAAATTTTAAGAGGTAGTTCTTTTTTTTTTTTTTATTTTTTTTTTTTCAACGTTTATTTATTTTTGGGACAGAGAGAGACAGAGCATGAACGGGGGAGGGGCAGAGAGAGAGGGAGACACAGAATCAGAAACAGGCTCCAGGCTCTGAGCCATCAGCCCAGAGCCTGACGCGAGCCTGACGCGGGGCTCGAACTCACGGACCGCGAGATCGTGACCTGGCTGAAGTCGGACGCTTAACCGACTGCGCCACCCAGGCGCCCCAAGAGGTAGTTCTTAAACTATTGGCATCTAGAAATCTGAGATGATACAAAGATTTACTCCAGACAAATCACAGAGGTTAGAAAGTGGGACTTTTTTCGGATATCTGGCTTATCAGCCACCACTGACATAACCCACATACCACATAGACAAAAGCTCTTTGGATTCCTTGGCAATTTTTCAGAGCATAAGTGTTCTTGAGATTAGAAAGCTTGAGACTGGCTTCAAATTTAATATGATATATTATATTTACAATTAATCCCAATTTCTAAAATTAAATATAATTCAAAATCTTTGATAAGTAAAGATTATTTTAATTATGGACAGTGATGGGAAAGAGACTAATATTTGTTGAACACCTAATATGAACCAAGACATTGTGTGATATGATTTTCCATATTGTACTTTGGATATGAAGTAACTGTAGCTATAATAAACTATGTGAAAAACATCAGTGACTCAGATATAAAGTGTAAACTTCTGGTAGGCTTCTTTTGTGGCATTACAATTTAAGGGGATCTAAAAGATGAGAACAATACTTAAGTGGGGTGGGAGTAGAGGTAGTCAAATGTACCCAGAAATTAATGACTGATTTTGATCTTTTATGGTATCACTTTAATTCCAGCTCATCATTCTTCTTTTGGATTATTGAAATAACTTTTTAATTGGTCTCTCTGGTTCATTTGTTCCATCTCAACATATTTTTAACAAAAGTAGGTACAAAAAAATTTTTAATGTTATTTAGATTGTGTAATCTTCTGATAAAATGTTTATAATGGTACCACATCTCATTAAGAATCAGTCAGAGTCTTGGTAGTAACCTACCACCCCACAATATGGATCTGGGTAATTACTTTTGTTACTATTCTTCCACTTACTTCTACTCATCCAGCCATGCATGATCTCATGCTGTTATTTGAAGAAACCAAACACGACACTGTATTAAGGCCCTGGAACACATTGTTATTTCTACCTTGAACTTCCTTCACATAGATAGCCACATGGCCTTTATAATATCTCATATGCCTTTACTCACATCTTTCTCTATTAGACTCTCCCTGATAACTGTATTTAAATTGTAACCTTCTGGGGCTCCTGTGTGGCTCAGTCGGTTGGGCATCCAACTTTGGCTTAGGTCATGATCCCGTGGTTCATGAGCCCAAGCCCAGCATCGGGCTCTGTGCTGGCAGCTCAGAGCCTGGAGCCTGCTTCAGGTTCTGTGCCTCCCTCCCTCTCTGCCCCTTCCCTGCTCACACTCTGTCTCTTTCTCAAAAATAAACATTAAAAATTTTTTGAAAAACAAATTGCAACCCTCCCTTCAGCCGTCTTGCTCCCCTTCCCTGTTTTATTTGTCGAATTTCATATCTTCTACCATAAAAATATTGCATACATTTTGTTTATGGACAAACACTGGAATGGATGCTCTTTTAAGGGGAGTATTTTCCCTCATTTTAATTATTTCTGTATCTTTAGCAACAATAAAAATGCCCAACATATAATTGGTGCTTATAAAATGTTTTTTGAATGAATGAACAAACAAGAACAGAAGACAAAACTTTAATCTAATACAGCATTTAGAGGACATACAATAATGCAAAGTCAATAGAACTTAAAAACATGTGTTTGCAGAGGGACAGGGAAGGGCAGAAACATGGGATGAAGTAAGCAAGGTAAAATCATAAAAAGTTATTCATACCATGTATAACAAGGACAGTTTGAATCACATGAGTATGAAATAAACAGAATTAGAAATTTTAACATAGAAATACGGAAGAGAAAAGTAGAGGAAAAGAAAAATGAGAGGAGGAGACATAAGAACTAGGTCAGAGGAAGAGTAGAAGGCTTTATAAATAAACTTAGTTATAATGAGGGCATCAGTGGAAGCTGAAGACAGGAGATTGATATAATTGGTTTAATTTCAATTAGAGAAGACAGAAATGAGACTGAAAAGGAAACCCTTAGAAAATAGAAATGTTTAACAGAAAGGTCAAAGAATAGGAGCACTGAATGGGGTGTTAATACTGTAGGGAAGTAGATATTGGAAGCAGTGGCTTACAGAGTTCATTTAGTTTGGCATCTAGGAAATCATGTATACCTTTGATAACAAAGTTTCATTAGTGTGGTCATGACAGATGCCTGATTTTCATGTGTGTTAAAATGAGAAACCTACAATACCCAAGGGGAATGGCCTGTTTAACACTGCTCACAGGTTATTTCCCAAGATCTTAATTTTGATGAGATCTGTTTTCTTGTCAGTTGACTAATGGGTTTTTCTTATCTAGAAATCCTTTCGATATGTGGACAATAACAATAATTGAAGCCAGAATCTCCCAAGAATGTTTATTATGTTACATTAACCTCACCCAATGGGCAAACTAGTGGTAGCAGGCATTACTGGCGTAAGTAAGGTAATAGTAAATGAAGTAGAGGCAGCAAGAAATTGACTTTATTGCAAGAGGTAGAATGGTTATGGGAAATAATAGTGATACCTTGAGAGAGACAGTAAATTTTTTAAGAGGCAAGTATGTTTTCAATTATATGTGTAGTACATAAGTGCATATATATGAATATGTATAACTGGTAATCTATTGATCAGATATTTTGTTCATAGACGAGAGGACACAAGTATGGTATCTCCTTGGCAAATCCTTAAATGCAATTCTGTTACTTAAGAACTTCATTCAACTGTGAAAAAGTGGCATTATTTGCTACATATATTTCATCTACAATATCTCCTCACCATAAAGCTGGTTATAAGCATTAGAATTAGTGAGGGAAGTCAAGGATGACTTTATTGAACACATTTCACAAACAATCCATTAGATTGGCAAGAGAAGATGGTTCTCATTATCCTGTAAGATCACTTTGATATTACTTTAGTGCTGTGCCAATGAAAAATGGGACATGCAGCAGAAGCCTACATTCCCAAATAAGAAAACCTAAGTAAAGATGACCAATTGATTTTGAAACAGAAGTGAGCACTCCACCTGTTTGTTCATGCCCTGAATTTCACAATTTGTGATTCTCCCACCCTGCCCCTGGTATATTCTAGGCATGTGAAAATATAACAAAGTTAAATGTTTGACAACAGGCGGAAAAACAGACAATGACCACTCTAATTCCAATATTAGTTTTTGTCATTTGACACTCCTTCCAAACTTCCAAAATAGCTGTGAACTTTAAGGAATGACGTAAGCAAAGAGTTTACGGCAGCATTCATCTATATTATTAGTCAACTGCGTGGAAGGAAAAAAATGGTTAAACGTATGTAGGTGTCTTTAATTCAAAATCCCAGTAATACTAAATTAAACATCATTTGTTATTATTCTTTTTTATTTTGTTATATGGGCTATAGTAAAGGTCAGTGAATCTAATCTGTATGAGAAGTGGATGCCACCAACAGAGTCTTTCTTATGGAAAAGTCTATCTGATCCTGTACAATAACTGTTTCAACAGTGACTAATGGTAACTACACACCAGTCGTTCCTCCTCCATTTTATTTTTTATGGGATAAGCCCCAGGGTCCTTGCATAAACCTAGGCGAATGGGTAAAAATATACCAAAAGGGTACATATTGGAGACTTTACACTAACTTTTTCAAGTAAAATCTCAAAGCCAAGTTTGATTTAAATGAATACATGCCATAAATCTTGCAACTCGAAAATCATAAAGCAATTTATACTTGTTTAACGAAAAATTCCTGTGGTCATTATACTGATTATAGGTTACCTGGAATAATTTATCTCAAATAAAGCCTACTAACAAATTTAACTAGAAGTGAAAAGATGTGAGAATATAAAATTAGAAAAATAAAGAAACTATTTTATTTCAATTTTTTCTTTTAAAACTATTGAACAATTCATGTGTAAAAGATTCAGAAAATTGTGTGTTAATGACTTGGTACAATAAAAAATATAGCAAATAGTTTAAGGATTTTTCACTAATGGAGAAATAGAGCAAAAAGGATTTTATTTTCCTGTTACACTTTGTTGGTATAAGAAAAAAAAGCAAATAAATGCACAATCTTTGTGTTTCACCTCTATCCAAATTCAAGGTTTCAGGCTTTAATCAATGATGCTCAAAAATAACATCAAAGTAAAATAGAGATTGCTTTTGCATGATTTAGGGTGGAAATGTAAAGAAAAATAATATTAGTATCATTACTGAAATCTCTACTTATGTCAGTGAAGTGATATTTTGCATCCTTGTTATGGAGAAAAGATTAAAACATTTTAGAGTAGAGGTTAAAGAAGCTCTTTACAAATACATTATTTAGCACACAGATGTAACTTCCTGAAACAGTGATCTCGAAGAACATCATTGTAAACAACGCAGACTTTTTCTTTCTGATCTGATTGTCTACATCCTAGGAGTGTGACATTTTAATACACTGCACAAAGTTGACTAACAACTCAGGCTTCTTCCTTAGTGTGGCATTATCATCACCAAAGTCACTTAAAATGACTTTCAAAACTAATATAGCTGAATTTATAGCCACAGAGTTTTCACACTTTTTAGCACACGACTAAAAAAAGCACTTTCCTGATCTTTGGAAGGCAAGTGTATAGATGTTAAAAAGGGAAAGAAATGATTAAGAGAAAAATCAAAGGTACTCTTTAAAATTAGTAACTTATTTAACTATATATTCTATAATGTTATGCTAGATTAGTCTATAGTGAATATTAAGCTAAGTAGTTTGAACACATTCATTTATTCTCTGCCACATTCACATTAGACTTTAATGTGAATTAGTCAAGCATTTGCAACACAACATGGATTTGTCAATCTCATGACAACCCTGAGATCATGACCTGAACTGAAAACAAGTCAGATGTTTAACCAACTGAGCCACCCAGGCGCCCCTCAGTATCTGCTCTTATGTTGTTGACACATTTATCATTTTTCATTCTATTACTACTTCTTATGTAGCTTTCAAACAATCTTTTCTCTTTTTATCAACTTTTTTTTGAGACACTGATAGATTCACAGAAGTTGTTGCAAAGATAGTACAGAGGGGTCCCATGTAACTTTGCTCAGTCTCCCCAGTTATGATGTTTTATATAACTGCAGTATAATATAAAAACCAGGAAACTGTCACTGATACAATGTGTATATGTAGTTCAATGGCATTTTATCACATGTATAGATGTATATGACCATCACCACAGTCAAGATTCAGAAATATTTTATTACACCCGCTTCCCTAACCTCTGCAACCACTCATCTATTCTCTAGCTCTAAAATTTTGTCACTTTTAGAATGTTATAACCTTTTGATTTTGGCTTTTTTTTTTTTTTCACTCAGCATAATGCTCTTAAGGTCCATCCAAACTGGTGTACTGATAGTTTCTTTTTATTGCTGCATGTAGTTGAGTTACATTTTTAGTTTTTAATTACTTTGCCAATGTTTTTAACTGATTTTTTTAGAGTCTCATTTTTTGTTTCTTCTGTTTTTTTTTCTTGCCTTTCTATGGATTGACATTTTTAGAATTTCATTTTGAATTATCTATAGTGTGTTTTTAGTGTATCCTTTTGTAAAAGTTTTTAAATAATTATTATATGTGTATATTACATGCTCATAACAGAAACAATCTACCTGTGTGCATTTATCAATTTGAGTGAAGTGTAGAAACCTTATGTCTTTTTGTCTTCTTTGACCTTTCCTCTTTATAATGCCCTAAATATTTCCTTTTCATAATTTACAATTACATAATACAACATTATAATTTTTGTTTTGACAAGAAAACATAACTTAGAAAACTCTAGAAGAGGAGGAAAATCTACTATACTTATCTGTATTTCTACTCTGTAAATGGTACTGTTTTCCTGACCTTGTAACTTTTCTTTTTTTAAAAAATCATTTTCTTTGTTTGGGGAACTTCCTCTAGCAAGTATTTGATGGTCAGTCTGCTAGCAACAGATTCAGTTTTCCTTTCATCTGAGGTTTTGATTTTCCCTTCACTCCTGAAATATATTTTTGCTGGTTATACGGTTCGGGATTGACAATTATCCTTCATGACTGGAAAAATATGTCACTTCTCATTGGCCTCCATGTTTTTGATGAAAATTTTACTGACACATAAATTATTTCTCTCTATAAGATGTCATTTCTCTTTCACTTTCAAGATACTTGTTTCTGTTTTTAGTTTTAGATTATGATGGGTCTTAATGTAAATTTCTTTGAGATTATTCTGTTTTGTGGTTCAATCAGCTTCATGAGTCTGTCATTTTGTATATTTCATGATTTGAGGTTTGATCATGATGTCCTTATATTTATTTTATAACCCCACCATCTTTTTCATTTCTTTCTGAACTATGATGACATAAGACCTTCTGTTATAGTACCACTTTTCCCTGAAGCTCTGTTCATAATTTTTTCATTCTGTTTTCTCTCAGTTGTTCATGTTATATAATTTCTATTGTGCACTATTCATGTTCACAGATTCTTCTTCCTTCAGAAGTTCAGCACATTTGTTGATTTTTTTTTAAATTTTCAGTTATTTTAGTTTTCTGGTACACAAAATGTATCCCATTACTGATAGATAGGGTTGAAGTCCCAGTTTCTTCCTTAAACTCATTACTGCTGATTGAGAGTCTCAACTTGGCTTCCGTTGATATCATCTTGACTGAGAAGGGTAGGAGTGCCTTTCAGTGCTCCCTTTGCTATTTCCATTGACACGGTGAGGGCTACTCTCCTTGGGGAAAGCTCTGACTCACCATAGGCCTCTTCTGGTAACACCCAGCAAGTACTGTTACTTCCAGTTGAGAGTGGAGCTCCAGGATGCCCACATGGTATCCATGGACACTTAAAGTAGAAGAAGTTTGTTGCCAAAAACCAGGGATAAGAGTCCCAGCTCCACACTTGTCCATCTCTGACATCATAGGTGGTGTGTGTGTGTGTGTGTGTGTGTGTGCACGCGCGTGCGCAAGAGAGATAAGCCTTTTACAATCTTGCAAGATATAAAGTGTAGGCTCTTTACTCAACCTTTGCTGACAGAACTGGGGGCATAGATTTTACTGAGATGGTGTTTGCCTGTAGTAGAATGATTATTGTCTAGAAGTTTTGTGTCTTGTCAAACCTGCTCTTGTTTTTCCTTTGGATAAACAGACCAGTCTTTTGGGGGACTTTCTTAGCTCATTGGAATTCCCAGGTTGCTGGTTTCCTTAATATCAAGGCCAGGATATATGAAGAAAAGTGAAAACCCAGGGGACAAACCATTGTGTTGTTCCTCAGATCCCAAGGTCCGTAGCTGGTATGCTTTCTTCTTTTTAAGCTTTCAGAGTCTTAAGCTATCTCTTTTATGTATAATGCCCAGAGAGTTAACTCTACTTAGTAGGACAAAAAGGGAAAAGTTCATCTACTCCATATTTTCAGATGTAAAAGTTCATTCTTTTACCTACAGCATAGAATATTTTAAAAATGCAAAATAATACTGTAACAGCTCTGCAATATTTAAAGTATGTTAATATAAATCAACACCTATCAATTCGCTACCCAATCCAAGAAGCACATAAGCCTATGCCCATTCCCCTGGCCCCAGGTATAAAGTTTTTTTTTTTTTTTTTTTATTCATCAGTCCCTTCATTTTAATAGGCTTAGCAAGTTTTAACTATTTTATCCATTTGAAAATCCTATTTGTTCACATAAAAGCGTATAGGTCTTTTCATCTAAGCTAAATGGGGTCATCTCTACATCCTGTTCCACAATTTGCTTATTAAGGTAACTATACTTTGATATCTTTGCAAGCTTTTCCTACAAAACATATATTCTTGAACAATAGTATTCTTGACAAAACATTTGAAACAGAGTTGGTATTAATGTATTATGCTTGGCTTTATTCAGTTTGGCAAACGTATTGCTTTTCTTCATTTGACTTTGGCTCATTCAACTTTTCTGTACAGCCAGTATTCCTTTGAGATACATACATAAGCTAGATAAAGAATTAGGATATGCTAGTTTTATCCACTGCTCCTCATTTTCTGGATAAGACATATGGATGTAGGCATAGTTTTAGCTTGTTTAATATTATTCACATGTTCATTCGCAGAACCATAAGTTGTATCCCGAAAGGGGTCATGACACCTAACTTACTCCAAATGTCACTTCTCATTTCAGCATCTCAAACTGTGGTATAAATTAAATAGTTTGGATTTCCCACCTGTCATACTTTTTAAAGTCAAAGTAGAAGAGCACATTCCAGTTAATGAGCACAAACTTTTACCAAGTTCAAGAAATTCACAGGCAATAATATGCTCAGCTGCTGCTTCTCCATAAACCTGTGAGTTCTTTGTTCCTTTAAGTAAAATCTACACTGGCAGGGTTTGCAGAACAGAAGTGTGCATCAGAAACTGATGTAAATGCATCATTAAGTGAAAGGACCCATGGATATTGATTGGCTTTGGATATGATTATAGTGTATTATCTCCAGTTCTTTCTAATAACAGATCATAGAACAACCCTTAATAATTTTACGGGTTAGCTAAATTTATAATGAAAGTTTGTTATGAATGATATTTAGAATTTTGCTTAGGGATAACATACATTTATTGGTTCTTATTTTCTCTTTTTAAACAGAAATCTAATTTGGAGAAAACCTTAATAAATCCAGTAGCAATACAATATTAATCAGAAAAAAGTCAGGTAATTTTTCCCATTCAAATCATTGTTCAAAAAATTTGACAAATTTATTTGAGAAATAGTAGTCACTGTGCCAGTAACATTTAAAGTATTTTATAAATATTAACTTAGGTTATCTTCATAACAATCTTTTGAGGTAGACACTATTAGAATCCCTATATTATAGGTGAGGAAATTGAGGCATAGAGAGATTAAGGTATTGCCAAAGGACACACAGCTAGTTAGGGGTAGAGCTAGGATACAAATCCAGGCAATCTGCTTCCAGAGTCTTCATTCTTTACTATTAATCTCTGTTGTCTCAATTATCCACCCCCCCAAATATTGAGGTGATATTAAAATTAACAGCAAAAAATAAAATTAACTTTTTAAAGAATAAACAAGCAAAGTTCTTAAGCAGTAAATTTTTTGAGACTTGTATTTTTGTTCTCTCTATCTTTATGTATGATTTTTCTACTTCTGGTTAACACCAAATAACCAATTACCTTTCTGATCAGTACTTGCTGATCTATGTCATTATCTCCGTTAAAATCTACCTATAATCACCTTTTCTTAAGCCGTATTTCCTGAGTAGTTCCAGTCATTTCTTTATTAGGTGTTCTTTCTTGTCTCTTCCATACTTTTATCATGTACGTGTTGATTGACTTGACTCTTTAAGTGAATTTGTGTGAATGCCTGTATGTCAACTCAGCTGTTTAGTTAAGAGTGTTGGAGGGCAGGCACTGAGTGTAAGGACCCAGGGAAGGGGTGTGCTCCACAGTCTAATTTAACAATAGCTGGGATGTGGTAACAGAGAGAAAAGGAAAGTGGTGCTCATTTTACTGCTCTAGGCTTCTCTCAGAATTTTTCTTTTCCTCCAGTCAGCAGAAATACAACTTTTCTGTCATCTGCCTACAGAAAAACTTTTCAGTTTTCTGATCAGAGTATAAAATCACAACAATGTGCCTTGAGAATTCTATGTATATAACAGTGGTTCTTGTTAGGTACCAGTAAATGGACTCAGTTGATTCATAGCCACACTTCATATTAATCAATCAATTGCAAGTAGCCAATGGTCAAACAAAATCTTAGAATAGTGTAACAAATGTGTTATATTGTAACACTGATATTTTAGAAATTTAGACAAAAGTCTGATAAATATGTAAAAAAGATAAATGAGGGGTTCAGTTGGTTAAACATCTGACTCTTGATTTTGGCTCAGGTCTCGTGATATGCGGCTTCAAGCCCAGCATCAGGCTCTGTGTTGACAGCGCAGAGTCTGCTTGGGATTCTCTGTCTCCCTCTCTCTCTCTCTGACCCTCCCCTACTCCCTCTCTCTGTCTCTCAAAAATAAACATTAAGAAAAAAAGAAAAGAAAAAATGGGTAAATGAGATTAAGGCTCAAAAGTGATTTTCCCAGTTTGCCTTCCAAACATATTTATTTCAGTGACTTCTTTGGGAGACAAGTTTTAAAACAAACACTGTTTGAACAAATAAATGGATGTATGGATAAGTAAATAAATATTGTATAGCTCGGAAATAGTTTTTCTTGTTACCTATTAACACCTGTGAACAAAATTACATCTATAGAAAAATATCCGCTGTTTGGGGGTACAAAATGTTCTTCCTGTGTTCCATCCTGCCCCACCCCACACCATATTAGTTTACAACAGCTGCTGTAACAAATCACCATAAATTTAGTGACTTAAACAACACAAAGTATTACCTTTCAGTTCTGGAGGCCAGAAGTCCAAACTGAGTCTTAAAGAGCTAAACTCAAGGTATCAGCACAGTTGATTCCTTCTGGGGGCTCTACAAGAGAATCCACTACTTACTTCTAGCTTCTAGAAGTTGCTGGCATTCCTTGGCTCCTGGCCACACCACTCCAATTTCCTTTCTCCTTCCCACTTACAAAGACCTTACAAGTACACTGAGCCACCTGGATAATCCAGCCTACTTATCTCAAAATCCTTAAATTAATCACACGTATAGCACCCCTTTAATAAGTGAGCCAACTCATTCAGTTTCCAGATATTAGAATGTGAGCATCTTTGAGGAGCTGTTATCCAGCATATTGCTTCCCCCACCAAAAAATACTCAAAATACATGTGTTTCCAGAATGCTAGATCATGGATAATTAAATATATTTATATTTAAAATGATGGATAAATCATGGGTAGTGAATTCAAGGATAATCAAATAAAAATAATTGATAAATACTTTTCTGCTTCAATCAAAGAAAGATTTTCAGAAATCTGGGATTTCCCAGGCTAACTTGACTCTTTCATATTAATTTTAGGTGTAGACAGGACTTAAATACCACTGTGCACTTTAGTTGGCCCCCTAAAAATATTGTACAAATTATTAGTTGTAGAGAAATATCAAAGGAAGACTTAAGTGAAATAAAATAAGACAAATGTAGCTGGTTTGAGGAATGGATATTAAAAATAGGACAAGTAGGGAGATATAGAAGGAACAGATTTTTTTCCCCATATTTTGATATGAAGCAGAATTGTGGTGTGATCCTTTAAAGAACAAAAAATATTTTGTTGATGTACTACTCAGGAATGTATTTAGGTGCATGTAACAGAAACCTGATGAGGTCTTAAACAAACAACAGTCTTAGTTTCCTTACTTAAAAAGCAATCTGGAAGTAGGAACTTCGGTGTTGGCTTGATAGCTCCTTCTATCTCCTCTGCCATACATAGGTATATCACAAGGTGCTTTCCACCTTCAGATAGCTTATCTGCATTTCAGAGATCAGAAAGAAAGAAAGTAACAAAAGTGTAATCCTGTGTTGGTTGCATTTGCCCCTTTTTATCAGGAACACAAAGATTTTCCCTGAAGCTTATACCCACAACTCTTTTACAATGCATTTGCAAGACTCTGTGACATGGCTATGCCAATCGCATAGCCTTGGAAGTAAGTAGGCATACTACTTTCTCCAAGTAGGAGATGAGATTTTGACTAGGCCACTACCAATGTCTGTCAGAGTTTATTAACAGTGTTCTTATATAATTGTTTCATCATACGATTCATAATCAAGGCTGGTGGTCCTCAAGAAAGGTTCTGTGGGCGGCATTTTTGAATCACCTTGGAAGTGTCATCAAAATACCCATGACCCAAGCTTCTATTATGATTATGACATTATGAGATACACTGTGGGCATAAGGACATAAACATAGATATTCTGGAGAGAAATTCCCTACCTTTTCTTCCCCATCTCCTAACATTTGAGAACTATCACACTATATGCATCACTATACACATAGTGAACAATGAGCCATATACCCAACATATAGGTCTCTAATTTGCATACAAATATTGTCCAAGAGAAAATTAAACTGAGGTGTTTTTTACTCTATTTTCTACATTTCTGGTTAGCCACCAACTAAAGGTGAGAAATATCTAATAAATGAGACCTACAAGATCTAAGAGACACAGGGTCAAAACAGGTAACCCCACATTACTCAAAATGAGATGATGACTCTTTTAAACAAAGAAAAACTTGAATGAAAAACTCAGTCTTTTAGGAGACATATCAGCTTAAAATGATTTACACACCGTTACTGAGAGAGATGATGTTTTGCAGACCATTAATTTCTATCACTTTTATTTCTTATAAATTGATGTATATAAATATACTTATAAGGGATAATTTACAGTTCTTGTTCAAGAAAAAACATAATACCTTGAAAAATACAACATATTTTTGGTTATACATTTACCTACAACATTTTCCCTGAATTACAAAATAAAACCTGACACATTCTTTACTAAAGTTTAGATGCAATATAGCAGTAATTATCTAAATTCTCCCTCTAATTAACTGAGTAATTTCATTGTGTTTAATATAAAAATGAATCAATGAACAATTTTATTTAATATGATCTGTAAAAACTATGGTGGGTGACAAAGCAAATATTTCTTTTCCTTAAATGAAGCAATTTAAAGTATCTTCAATTTATTTTTTCATAAGAACCTATAAAATAGAAGACCTTTTCAGACTTAGTGCTACAGCTTTTTTCAATTATATTTTCTTAGCTTATTGAAAAGGGAAAGAGTAATTCATGCTCTGTCTCTCTCTGTCCCAAAAATAAATAAACGTTGAAAAGGGAAAGAGTAAGCAGAAGGAAATAAAAACTGCAAGATTCATAGTGGAGGAAAACAAATATGAATTGGAATAACGAACATTTTCATACCACCAAGAAGACTGTTTCTGCATTTCCATAACTTTTGACAAGGCACTTTTATACTTTAACAGCCTTGTTGTTCATGAATGAGGGATAATCCTTGAGGTCATTAATTTTTATACCAAAAGACAGTTAAAAATTCTCATTTGCTAGAATTACTGTGTATGAACAGACAAAATAATGAACTGGAATGGACACATACATCATATTAGAACATTACAGATTTTAAAAAGTATTTTAGAGTTAGGTTTCAGAAACTGACAATGGTCTAAAAAAAGGGTCTATTTTGTTTTATTTGTGTGCTTTGGTTTCACATTCTTTCTGAGAATAACTGTTTATACAATATCCTCAAGAGGTGGTAGTTTTTTTGTATTTACATACATGTAACTAGGTTCTAGAATGACCTTATTATCAGGTCACAGCTAGTTTTCACCAAAACTGGGCAGTGAATACATGTATATATACAATGTGGGTGTATATGTTTGTATGCATCCATGTGTACACTTGCCATTAGCCTTAGCCTAAGAAATGGTCTGGTTAAATAAAACTGTCCCAAAAAGATGGTAATAACCAAATTTAGGTAATCATATTGTCTTGCAGGTTGGGAAATGGTTGAGTACTGTTTTCAATAAAAATTTCAATCTTCTGTGGGAACTATTGTTCTCCAGAAGTTAATCAGTAGAATTGTTATCAACATTCTAGAACTACTCCTGTGTGTTATAATGATATTGCAGACTGTGAAACTTAGCCACAGGGTCAAGTTTTCTGCTATTCTCATATTCAAATGTATCCATATTATTAACCTGCATTTCTAGATATAAACTGAATGATTCTGTTTCTTGCAAACTGGAAGAGTGTGGAGAATTGCACAAATAACATTCATTGTAGCAAACCTCCATTATGTCGTTACTTTCCAGGGTTTGATGGTAGTTTAGGTAAAGACAGATGATGTAGAAATTCTGTGCATGGGGTTTAAAGTAATAAAAAATTTCTTGCCATATTTTTGAGAATGTCTGTATACCAGAAGTTTGCTAGTCCCTGGACATCAGCTTGATAACAGAGCCCAACCATTGTGTGTGTACAATACATTAATAAAGAACATCATGTGGAAGCTGAGAATGATTTTCACACATTCTATATTGTTAAGCTTCTTGAGAGAAGAAAAAATGAAAAGAACTGATTTTGAAATATGATACAGGGAGGCTGAGCCTCCGACTAGCACTCACACAGTCAGGGACCTCTGGCTTTGCCGTTTATTAACAATGATGCTGGTTTACATGACACTTTTATGTAGAAGCAGAAGGCTACTTGGGATTTTAAAATGTGAATTATAGTTCTATTGTACTTCCACTGAATTATGAGCCAGGGAATTATTTAATATTATTGGAGTTGTTCACTCAGAAGCTGATTATGTGTTCTCTTTGGTGTGTTAATGAAGAAGGGGATTTCTTGCATCTGCAGGATAACTTAATTGTCATTCTGAGAATTCTTTTTCAGGTAAATTGCATATTTCAATGTTAGTTTGGCAGGAAAAATTCTAACATGAAGATAATATTATTGACACTAAAAAAACAAGGGAATATTACAGTTTCTTAAATTATTCTCAGACTTTGGAAATATAATTAAATATTTTGTGACTAATCTTGCTTAAGTAACTATAATATGGGGAAAAGTATAAGGCGCATTTTTCAGGACTGGGTGTGAAGAGGAGTGATTATTCTTACAAAATAGTCTGTAATTTGCAACCCAATATAGTTCAATAGAAAGAATCAGAGATGATTCGTACATAATCTAGTAAAATGCCATTCTAAATTCATCTTTGCCTTGTTGTGATGTGTCCCCGATGTGACAAACATGTAGCATTGTACTTATTTTGATTTATTTTGCTCTTAACACAATCCTATATTGATAATAACTACAATCGTTATTGCTCTTATTATTTTTTAATGTTTCTCTATTTATTTTGAGAGAGAGAGGGAGAGAGAACGAGCAGGGGAAAGGCAGAGAAAGATGGAGAGAGAATGCCAAGCAGAATCTGTGCTGATTTGATCTCACAGTTTGTGAGACCTGAGCTGAAATCTAGAGTCAGACACTTAACTGACTGAGCCACCTAGGTGCCCCGTTATCTATATTATTGTACTTGCAGTTTTTTACTGTGTACCAGAGAGTATGCTAATTTCTTTACATATATGATTTCACTTTATAGTCAAACCAAGCTAATGCAATAGGTATCAATAGAGTAGTTAATTGGATTGGCTTTAGAGTCAGATGCACATGCTCTATTTTCTGCTCTACCAATCAATAATGAGCTTTGTGATCTTATTTACCACTTTATGTGTTAGTTATCAATAACATGAAAGTAATAATATGTACTATTAAGACTGTTGTGCGGATTAAATGAGTTATTTGCATATGATAAGCAATTTGTAAATTATAGTTGTTAATTATCTCCATTTTATAGTTCAGAAAACTGAGGCTTAAATGTATAGCAATTTGTCAATATCCTATAGCTACTAAAAAGATTATAAAGGATTTGGATCCAGGTCTTCTTTCTGAAATCAGAACCACATTTCCAAATACTATGGCTGTACTGTCAAATATCCAATACATATAGGTATATTTACATCTAATATAATTTTATCAATTATTTTTAATATTTTAATCATTTTTCCATGTAGAAACTCAAATTCTCCATATAAAGAGAGTGAGTGATTTACTGAATATGACTGAAGATGGGGGGGGGGGTTGATACTCTATCTTGGGTATAGTAAATATTAATCAGAATTATATGTAAATAAGAAGGTGTGATCTTCATATTTTGAGAAATGTCCCTTTGCTAGCACATACTAAATATTTCATGTTGGAGAGAAACCTTATAACAACCTTATAAACAGATGCATGTACTCCTGTGTATAAATTGAAGAATGAATATAAATTAGCACTTGCAAATTGAGGGTTGGAGGAAACATGACAATTAATATTGATGGAGAAATAGAGCTAATAATTACTGATAGAGTACTGTGGTTCTACATGTTCATTCTTACATTAATTATCAAATAATCCCATAAGTCACTATTATTCCCATTTTAGAATACAACTGATACTCATCAATGTTGGGTATCTTGCTCACTATCAGAGTAAAAGATTAATATCAACTAAGAAAGAAAGAGAACTTTAGTTAGAAATATGAATGCCTGTTGCAATTAAACTTGAAGGCCATCTAGAATTGTATTCTAACATCTGGTGACAGTTTTAAATAAACACCTTCGAGGTGCATTGTTTGATGATTTTGGCTAATGCCATTCCTAGCACCAAACCAGCGATAAGCTGTTTTCCCAATATCACTTAGTGATGCAGTTCTTTGATTCAGTATGCATTTCCCTTATTTTACTGTTCAATCCTTTCGTATTTATCACATTTTGATTGTGTTTTTAAGCCAAATTTATTCCATTTGGTTAACTTGATCTATTTGGGGGCTTAGTTAATAAATTCCTAAAGAGGAGATGAAAACTACTCAGATAGAATTAGTAAAAGCTGGTCTTTGTCAAAGTTACTAAATAATGGAATCAGGCCAAGTAGATATATTTGTGCTAGATAAACCCCATATATGAAGCATGATAATATTATTAAGGAGTTTGGAGTTATAGGAGCATTGTCTCCAACTCCTCAGTGGAAAAGTTATTCAGCAGAAATGTATGGGTCAGTTAGCCTTCCCTGAGAGTCTCCATTGAAAGCCAGTCCAATTTGCTCTGGTTGAAAGATGAAATAAATCAAGCACAGGACTGTAGAAAAAAGGTGTTTATTCTGTTAAATACATTCCTTCAGTTTTGGGACACACTGCCTATTTTATCCTGAAGACAAACTATTATTAAAAGAAATGGGGATGTAAAAGGAAAAATAAGTTTCAGATTAGATAGGAGGGTAATCAAGGCATGAAGTTGATCTCATTTATTTTATCTAAAATAGGGATAACACTATCATTGATTTATAACCTCCTTTGGAGCTTCCTGGGTGAAATCTGAAATCAGGGCAAAGGCAGGGGGAAACGAAAGAGGCTGAACAAGATTGGTAAGTGGCAGGTTTAAGAAGCAAGGGAACTAAACACAGGAAGCTTGTCTTGGACGGCTGCAAAAAGAAGATCTCCACACCTTCCCACCAAATCTTAAAACTTTATATAGAGGACTTAACTGAGTTAAGTCATGAATGCCTTCCAGATGTTCTTAAGAACACATCACTATTTTTTTTTTAATTTTTTTTCAACGTTTTTTATTTATTTTTGGGACAGAGAGAGACAGAGCATGAACGGGGGAGGGGCAGAAAGAGAGGGAGACACAGAATCGGAAACAGGCTCCAGGCTCCAAGCCATCAGCCCAGAGCCTGACGCGGGGCTTGAACTCACGGACCGCGAGATAGTGACCTGGCTGAAGTCGGACGCTTAACCGACTGCGCCACCCAGGCGCCCCAAGAACACATCACTATTTTAAGGCTGTATTCTTGGGAAGCTCCTGCGAACGGGAAAAGCAAGTGGAATGCATATTCCTGGGACAGGTCACAAATCTCTGATTGCCAGGGTCCAGCTCAGCAGTCAACTGGCTGTCAAGTCTTCTTAATGGCCTTTCCTAAAATAATATATTCATCACAGGATTGTCCTAAAGACTAATTTCGATTACATGTAGGATAGACATAACATATAATACAAACTGCAATTTTATTTTGTTCTCCTTTCTCAAACCCCTCTACACAGAAACAAAATAAAAGCCTCCACTTATGGATTAAGTTAGCTGTATCAGGTTTCCCTCAAGGAACATCAAGTTGAACCACAATTTTAAGCATTCTTGTCTTTTGTGATCTACTGCTTTTCCTAATATCTCTTTGCAGAGCCACGATTCCTGACAGGAAGTATGTGTGTGCTCTGGGACCAAGAGACTCTAAATTAAAATGTAAATCTCCTTTTCAGTAAAACTTGCAATTTCTGTAGGCAGTAAGCAAGCTAATGGCATGCTGACTTTATCCAATACGGTTCAATTTATTGTGTTGCCCACAGATAGTCCTTACCTTGAGGCAACTGGGATCCATTCCCACAAATGAAATGCCTGAGCTGAAGCCAAGGAGACTGGGGAGGAAGACAATGGGGAATCTTATTTTCTTCTCTATTTCTTGATTCGAAGTTGGCTGCAAATGAGTGGATGTAGACTACAGAGATAACCCACTAGCTAAGAAACTTCATGACCCTCATCAAGGCCATCATTTGGAATAGAGATGACCTATATTATCAGTTAAATAATCCGAAAAATAGAAAGCTACCCATCTTGATATTATAAATTGTAAATATGGTCAAAAGGTTGCAAGACAGTAGGTAACTTTTAGTTAATTTTTAAAGGGTTGCAGTATTTGTTTTTGTTCTGAATGTGGTCTAAAATGTCTGATCCCAAGAATCTTAAAGTATATAATGTAATGCTTTTCTTTTCCTTCTGTGCATGTTGCATTCTCTTTTTAAGCCATTTTTATCCTTACAATTCCAAAACTATTTTTTCAAGAATCTACACTCCAGTTTCTTATTTTTAGTATTCACATATTTCAACAAACCCATGGAACTTTACTTGTGTTTCACTGTAGAATGACATATTTTATATCAATATTCTTTTACTATCGGTATTATTCTCTATGTAATTCATTTAACATATAAATTAATTAGATGATTACTGTGCTAGGTATGAGAAACACAAAGATTATTGAGACAATTAGGCCCTACTTTGTAGACTTCATAGTTTAGTGCATCACTATTCAGTAGAAATATATTAAAATAACATAGATATTTTATTTTATTATTTTTTTCACATAGGTAATTTTAGGTTTCCCAGTGGTAACTTTCAAAAAGTAAAATAAAACAGGTAAATCAACTTGAATTATTTATTACTATAGGCAAAATATTATTTCAAAAGATAATGAATATAAAAATTACTGAGATATTTCATATTCTTTTCTTCATATCTCAATTTGTACTATCTACATTTCAAGTGCTCAAAAGTAATATGTAATTAGTGGCTACTGTATTCTATGTTTCAGGTTCAATGGGTCAATAAAGATATATGTAAATGATATAAAATGTACTTTGAAGCAGTTATTTTGAGGAATGCTAATGGTATATTGTAAGGAAGATTTTAAAACTAGTTTATGGTGGAGAGACTCTTCAGTAGAATAAACATGTATCATAAAAAATGCTTTCTTACATAGTCATGAAAACAAAGCAGCCAGTAATTAAGTGGAATTAACTTTTTAAATTTATTTCCACAGCAGCAGATGCAGAAATGCTGAGTCAGTAAAATGAGTTAAACTAGAGTTTAGAAACCCTGTCTTGTTTCAGAAACTTAAATTTGGAGGAGTAAACCAGGCACACTCCTGAGTGGTCATAAAACAGAGAAAGTTGTTTGACAGACTCTAAGCTACTTTGGAAAATATGTCAGCTTAAGTACCCTATTTCCCTTGAGAGAAACCTCTGGATATAAGTGAAATTGAGCCCTACAGATATTCATACTCTATGCTTCTGAGATTCTGTGTATTTCCTAATGAGATAATCTAACATATGAAACTCAAGAAATTACTACAGAAGTGGGCAGGGTTATCAATTCTAATTTTTATATATGAATGTGTAAATATTTCAGTGTTAAGTATTTTCAGAGCTACTACCTTTATCCATTTGGAAAACTTGTCTTTGACAAATGTTTTCATAGGGTAACATTTGTGAAATAAGTTATCTATGTATGATTCTTTTGAATGTTCACTAGATGGTTCAAAAATCATGGTCCTCAAATTTTACTCAATTCTCTTACAGTTTCTAGATTTATCAGGTTTTCTCAACCCCAGTACAACTGATATTTCAGAATAGGTCATTCTTTTTTGTAAAGAAAAATACATTTAGTGCATAATTGAGTATTAAACTTACTCTTTTTTTTTTTAATTCATTGCTTCCAAAAGAGTGTGAACACTGGGTATTATATATCAGTGATGAATCACTAAATTCTACCCCTGAAATCAATATTATACTATACATTATCTAGAATTTAAATAAAAACTTGAAGCATTGAAAAAAGAAAGTAACATAAAAAGATTTAAAAATGCTATCAGCATATAGAATGAAATAAGAATTGCAGATTTATTTCAGTGGCAAAACCCCATGACGCAAATGAAGCGTAAACTTCAAATTTCTTCAATTTGTATGCCCTAGAAGTAGTTCTAGCGATGTATTCACAATTTTTTTAAGTTGCAAAAGTAGGGTATTTTAACCACCCTATGTTAGAATCACTCTCTTTTTGATTCCCACTTCTACCAGTTTTTTCCTCTTGTTGGGTGATGTTAGAAAACTTACATGCTTTTCTGGAAACTAGCAGAATTTTCATTGCAAGCACATTTAGTTAAGGTGTACCGAGCTATATTCATATGATTTGGAGTCCCTTTTGTGTACATTTTAGTTATTATGTGTTTTCATGGTGTAGGAATAAAATCATAGAAACTCTGCTGTGTACTATGCAGACATACCTGATGTCACGTCATAAAAGTGAAGCACCAAAGGCCACATTCCTGAGCAGGACCTGCCGAGCCAAGCATCAGTATAATGTGAGGAGTGGAGAAATGAGATTTGACAAGTAAGGAACGAGAAACTAATTTATGAAAAATTCTTCCAATCCTCAGATGTGGAAAGCTGTAAGTGGAGGATTCAGTTTTTATTGACATTAGTCATAATGGAAATTCTTTCCAGGGAGGAATATAGGAATATACACTTAATATAAAATACGCAGCAATAAATGTCACAAACAAACACGTACATACACACTTAGAAAAAAATAAAGCTTATCAGAATTGTGTTTTAAAGAAAAAAACAGAAGGTGTTTATAAACAGCAAGCCTGTCTGTGCATTGAGTTTCATGAATTTTTCATCTCAACACATCAGATCATGCCTTAGTACATCTAATGCATCCTTTGTGATGAAGACTGTCTATTTCAGACAAACAACCTGCCAAAATGCTACCATGTATGATACTATGGTTTGAAGAAAGAAGTACTCCAATGAGAAGTCTCCTACATGTGTTTGTCAACAAGTAAATGTAGGTAGCATAAGATTAATTGAATAAACAGTTATGCAGCTCTGAACAACATAGTAGCAATTTAAAAATGTATTTGAATTATTCTGGTATATGCTATAATTTGAGATTAACTTTGTATGTTCATTTGCATGTTTTGTTCAGAATTGCTGATTACATTAGCATCCAAAATGAGTCATTAAAAGTATATCACACAGTAAATTAATAAATGTATTACATAATTTTTCTAGATTTGGGAAAATGTTATATTTACTTATTTTGTACTTATTTTGTTTTCATAATGTTGTATATTTCTAAAAGAGTCTCTATCATTTTTATAGATTTCAGATCATAAATCCTAGATCCATGCCCTCATTTGAATTACAGAAAATGGTAACCAGTTTGGCAAGGCCATTCATATATCTTTCTACAGTTGGGATGCCCAACATCCATTTCCCAAGTATTTTATACCTATTGTATAATTTCACAAAAATAAGCATAAACCACTACCTTTCTGAGCAAACTAGGGTGTAGAATCAATCCTTATAGAAGCATCAGTAGTCTTAGATTATAAGTTTTCCCATGTTTATAGTCAATATAATTACACCACACATTTTAGTGATGCTTTGAGGATTAAATTAGATAGAATTATTTTTTAGTTTGAATTTCATATGAATATCATATCTTACTATTATTATTTTTCTTGTTGAGTTTTTTTTTAGTTACTGAGATATGCTCTCAAAATAATTTAACATGACCTAATTTCCTAAAGTTCCAAATCCTTTGACTCATTATACCTTTTACTGAGCTTTATGTACTCTATGAAAGAATCAATGCCATTAAAAGTTATTCCATTTCCTTTCTTTTCCACCATCACGAGTCCATCAAACAGGAAGTATTTTGCTCTCAGATCGTTTGTTTTGTTGGTTGAATGTCAGGTTACATTAGGGTAAAGCTAACTTTAACTGGTGTTTTCTTTTAAAACTCATTTTTCTTTGTGATGTAAAAGGCTTCTCTCTTTCTAAAGTGAATTAATATGAATTTAACTAGCATGGGGAGAGCTTCTTTTGTTTTCTTTTCTTTTTCTTGTCTTTTCCTTTTTTTTTTTTTATTGAGTTACTTCCCTGAAATGATGCTATGTTTACTTATGAACAATTCTGTCTTTCTTATTTACCCAGGAAAAGAAACTGAGGGTTGTCCTGGAAATATTTATTTGATAGTTGTTTCTCCTTGCTGGGTGGAGAAAGTTAGGTATCTATTCTCATAGGCATCTTCTTATACAGTCCTTTCCTTCATTTCAAAACTCCTAGTCTAGGAAGTAATCTAGTTAGGTTCTCGGTATGTTGGTTCCAATTCTTTTAAAGTTCATATGAATAGTATATCAAAATTAGCTGTCTTTCATTAATAGATATGAATTATTCAGCCAAGTCATTCATTTAATACAATGATTAATTAATCATTAATACAATGATTCAGACACACTCGAGTGCTCCATGAGCTAGTATATTCCAGGAAATTAGTCCTTACCTGTTTCTGTTTCCAGTCCTTTCCTGAATGAAATACTAGACACTTCATTAATCACATGCTCTTTACCTTTTCTTCAAAGTCACTTCAAACACCAGTGCACTTCTCATATGCTTCTCCATCTAGTCAAAGATAAAGAATAATGGTGAGTCCTAGGTGCAATTTTAATTTTTTTTTAACGTTTTATTTATTTTTGAGACAGGGAGAGACAGAGCATGAACAGGGGAGGGTCAGAGAGAGGGAGACACAGAATCTGAAACAGGCTCCAGGCTCTGAGCTGTCAGCACAGAGCCCCACACGGGGCTCAAACCCATGGACTGGGAGATCATGACCTGAGCTGGTCAGCCGCTCAACCGACTGAGCCACCCAGGACTCCTAGGTGCAATTTTAAAGTTAACTTTTGGTAGACTCTTTCTTGGAAAGTGACAACATTCGGTTGCATAAAATTCCAGTGGACAGTGATAATTAGGAAAACCTGAGAACAGAACCCCAAAACTATTTCCAGTCATGCAGAAAAACGTCAAATTTATTTTTTGTCAGATAAGTCCAGTTGTACATGAAAGGATATGGAAAGAGATACTTTCCTTAAAGCAGGCCATAGGTCGTCAGGCTCAAATTAAAGGACCATAGAGAATTTTCTATGAGGTGGGGAGAACCTAGAGATAGGAAAACCTTCATCCAGGAAATTTATAATGGCCAGGCCAAAATGTAACAGCATTTTATCTATTAGACTTAAAGTTAAGGCAAATTTAGTTCTTCATTGGGAATAAAAGTAGATAAGGATAAACCTTAACCTGGAGAGTCTGATGGAGCTTGTAATCAATAAGGCTAGAGCTGAGGCCTAGGAAAGTGACACTGGGGGAAAAAAAAGTCACTACCAACATGGTACAACCTTCACTGGACTAAATATGTAACATGCATTATTTTGTTTAATACACACACATGTGTGTGTATCATTATTATGTCCATTTTATCATTTTGCAAATTAAATTCATGTAAGCAAAAGTTTAAATACCATGTAACAACATTGTTATTAAGGACACAGCGTGTACTTCTAAAAGTATGAGTAAGGGGGCACCTGGGTGGCTTAGTCGGTTAAGCATCCAACTTCAGCTCAGTCAATATCTCCCGGCTCATAGTTAGAGCCCCAAGTCAGGCTCTGTGCTGACAGCTCAGAGTCTGGAGCCTGCTTCAAATTCTGTGCCTCCCTGTGTCTCTGACCCTCCCCTGCTCATGCTCTCTCTCTCTCTCAAAAATAAATAAACATTAAAAATAAATAAATAAATAAATAAATAAATAAATAAATAAATAAATGTATGTATGTTAGTATGTATTCACAAAAGATCCAGGTTCAAATCACCTCCTGTAAGAACCCTTTCCTGACTATTCCAACAATCAAGATTTGGTTATTAGGTATCCTGAGGTCCTCTAAAACTTACGTTATTCTTAGTGCCAGGTATTATTTTACTCTTCAAGACAGTCTCTCCCGTAGACTCTAAACTCCTTAAAGGCCGTGAATAAGCCTTTCTATCCTTAGAGTAATTAGTATGCAATACAGTGCATTATACACAATTATACACAAATATACACAATTATACACAAATATACACAATTATAACAAATGACATACACTATATCTTTTTTCAGTGAAGCAATTTGTTTGCTTTCAGGTCTCCCACATGGTACTTAAACTTTTGTTTATATGAAAGTAATCCACAGTTGAAAATAACTCATAATAAGGAAATCCAGTCACCATTTCCGGGATGCAAAGAGGACAATGAAAGAGCATCATGTGACTCAATTCTAATAATTGAATGTTGGATTACAGTTATTTAGGAAACTCTGTCTCAGAGAAGTTTTGGCTTTAAGGACAAAACTGAACTTAAGCTAACATAAGATTCAAGTATTTTCAGCTATGGATACAGGGAAATATGATGCCTGAAATTTAATCAGGGCTTAGTACAGATTTTCACAATAATATATAATCTTTTTGTCTCCAAAAGATTTTTGAGTTGTCAATAGTTCAGACTTCAAGAGTGTTCTTTTTAAAAGAGGAACATTGGGAATAAAGCAAGTGTTAATGTAAAAGAATACATTTCTAGCACTAAGACTAAAAATTAACATATCATTGAAAAAATAATTTTGAAAACTATGGTAAACTACTATCACAAATGCAATAAGTATCTTTTTTTAATGTTTATTTTTGAGAGACAGAGAGAGAGAATATGTGCACAAGTGGGGGAGGAACAGAAAGAGATGGAGACACAGAATCTGAAGCAGGCTGCAGGCTCTGAGCTGTCAGCACAGAGCCCAATGTGGGGCTTGAACCCATGAACTGTGAGATCATGATCTGAGCCCAATTTGGACGCTTAACCAACTGAGCCACCCAGGTGCCCTGCAATATGTATCTTTTAACCCCAAAAGTAGAATTTTTGTTAACATGGTATGGTAGATAATCTTAGCACTCACACCAATATGTGTATTATACTTTTTCTAGACACATGGAATAGTTATACTTCTCATTTCTCCCATAAGTTGGGTATAAATACACATCTTTATTTAACCAAAGAAATGTGAAAAGAAATGTGTCATGTTTGGAATAAAGCATTGAAAACATTTGAAAGCTGGAGTGTGATTCTCTATGATCTATTCTCCTACAGTTACAAATGAGGAAACTCATGCTTCTTCAGTAGAGACAAAAGAGAGTGGACCTTTAGTTAACCTGGATCCTTAGGTGTGTGCAAGTGGAAATAAACCTCCATCAACCCACTGTTCATATGTCGTAGAAACAAGATATAAACTTTTGTCTTTTCAGCCACAGAACTTTGAGAGTTGATAGATTCTTCTGCATAAACTACCTTATTATGGCTGATTCACATGGTTTCCTTCTCTCTTCATTCCTTTCTATTTTTTTTTTTCATTATTGCATCGATAGGTATGCCTTATACAAATTATATTACAGTGAACTTTTAATAATTGTGACTGAGTGATGCAATCTCACAACCTTCCCATAGGTGATTATTGTTGAAGGACTGAAATAAAATGTGGGGAATCTCCCATTCTCCTTTCCATGTGAATCATACCCCCTTTGTTCCACAATTATTGTCTTGCTTGCTCTCCTAAGACAGACTATAACTTATAATCATACTTGGTACGTTTTCGTGGAACACACTATTTCAAGACTGTGGTGGTCTGCTGGGGTCTGTTATGGCTCAAATTGTGTCTCCCACAAAAGCTATGTTGGAGGCTTAAAACCTAGTACCTCGTAATGTGACCTTATTTGGAAATAAGGTCTTTACAGAGGTAATAAAGTTAATATGAGGTCATTGGGAGCTAGCCAATATGATGGCTATCCTTATTATAAGGGGAAATTTGAACACAGAGATAGACATCTACAGAGGAAATACAATGTGAAGACACAAAATGGATGCCTCCTACAAGCCACAGAATGCAATGCTACCAGAAGCTGGGGGAGGGATAGGCAACAAGTTGTTCCTCACAGCCCTCAGAGGGGACAAACCATGCAGACATCTTAATCTAGGATTTTGAGGCTCCAGAACTGTTGAGACAATTAATTTCTGTTGTTTGAGACTCCCAGTCTGTGCTGCTTTGTTACTGCCGCCCTTGGAAAGTAATTCATGCTCAGAGAAAATATCCTCAACACACTTGTTTGCATAATTTTCAATCTCTTAAGTTTGAGTTAGCTTCTATTTTATTTTGCTATCTGTTGAAAATTATTTTACTAACTTCTAAGTATGAAAAAAGAGAAGAAGTTACAAATCATTACCTTGGAATTCACTTTAAATCTTAGCAATTAATGTTATGTGTAAATCATAATATAACTTTAAGCTAAAGTATTCCATTTTAAAAAGATTGTTACTGTTTTAAGAAATAATGCCGTCCTATGGAACTAATAAAACTTTTAAAATAAATACTGAATATGGTTGTGAGTCAGCACATAACTCCTTTGTGAATTATGTCAGTAGATTACCTTACATAGGATACATTTTTTAAAGCTTGAACAGTACAAATAACTGATTTTCAATGATGTCATATATCTTTTCTATGCCTGATTAGCTGCTTACATTATTTATAGCTCGAAGTTTGTGATGGAAACATAGGTTAAGAGTCATGAATCTTTATGCCTTAGTTGACAAGGCAACCAATATATCACTAAGCCTCCCTATTCTTGTTAAACTTACCTGTAAACCAATAGTGTCAGTCCTGAATTATTTTTGATATTGATTCTATTGATGAACTGCAAAGGTTAAAATTAAAGTGTGATTTATGCTGTGATCAAGAGCATGGTGTTAGAGCACCAAGTGATCTGTGCAAATTATAACCATAAATATACTTCAGATTCTGCTTTATAGCTCTGCTATGAAGCTCTGCATTCTCTTTCTTTCTCCCTCAAGGAGATTCCTTAGGATAAGAATGCTGATAAAAATCAGTGTCTTAGATCCTGACGACTTTGTGAACAAAGCACCTGTTTTTCCCCCACTTATAGTTGCGTTCAGCTGGAATTTTAAGGCTTTGAAACGATGAATTTGAACAATGTGATCTGTTCTCTATTATTTGTAGGCAAGCATTATGGATCAGAAAATCACTCACTGTATTTCCTGATAGTTCAGAAGAGCTTGATATCTCTCTTAGTTAAGGGAATATATGAGTCACTGAAAGCTTTATTTTTCCACATCTCTAGGCTCGATTTGAAGGCTAGCATATCAGTTCTCTCCAACTTATCTCATTTAAGCAGACAGGTTTCAATGATAGCACATTATCAAGAGACATGTAGGCATAGATGAATTCAAATATGAAAAATAATGATAAACCCACTGGACCAAGATGGTAGAATATCAAAGGTTGCGTATTAAATTGGAATTTCTATTGGATTATCTTAAATGTAAATGAGTAAATATCATCAAGCCTGAGGATGCTCACAGCAGGAGTCTCAGAAATGCTATTACTTCTTCCCAAATATTAGATATGACCTAACTAGCCCATGGGATTGCATTAACAGCTTAATCATTAAATCTCGCCAACAGATGAAAGAAATGAGCTTTTCCCTTCAATATTCTTTTCTCTGCTTTTTTATCCTGAAGCAGATGTCAATGAGTAGCATTTCTCTTGTATTAAGTGTTTAATGTGTGTCTATTTGTAAGCAATATATGATCACAATTTTATGTTTAAAAAGAGTCATCTCTGGGGGCGCCTGGGTGGCGCAGTCGGTTGAGCGTCCGACTTCAGCCAGGTCACGATCTCGCGGTCCGTGAGTTCGAGCCCCGCGTCGGGCTCTGGGCTGATGGCTCAGAGCCTGGAGCCTGTTTCCGATTCTGTGTCTCCCTCTCTCTCTGCCCCTCCCCCGTTCATGCTCTGTCTCTCTCTGTCCCAAAAATAAAATAAAAATAAAAATAAAAATAAAAATAAAAAAAAAAAAAAAAAAAAAAGAGTCATCTCTGGATCTATTCATGTTTGTGTATATAAAAGAGCACATATAAATACATTTTAATGGTTATAATAAAGTCACATAATGTAATGGGTTTCCTTATCAGATTGTATAAATAGTTGTGGAAAAGAAATAATATTTATCTAATATATAAGTGGTCAATTGTTGTGTATAAAATGATTTGAAAATGAATTATTTTCAATTTACTTGGGAGATGTGAGATGTAAATATATATGTAACATTAAGAATCCATTCACAGAGTAGAGTCCTGTCAATTAAAGTTTAACAAACTTTCAATAATGTAGAAATATATTTTTCTGACAGATATTAAAACTTATTAAATGCCAATAAATTCTATGGAGAAATGAGTGATAAAATTTTTATTGAAAAAAATATAGCATTTCAATGACCAATTTTTCAAATTTGTATTTTATAGGTACTTAAGAAGGAGAACAGGGTCTCAGGAAGTGACAGTCTCATGGGAATAGTTTTTTCTTCTCTGCGTTGAATAGGGTAATGTATGTTTGATTTCTTGAAGTAAACAAATTTCCACTATCCCATAAATGCATAAGACTCAATTAATGACTACATAAAAGTTGTAGCATTATTCATTCAAAGTTTGCATTTTAGGAATATTAATATTACTGTTTTCTATGGTAAAATATTTAAAAATTTTACTCAGTTTACATGTTCATTTTATCTGTCACTCATTTCCCTTCTATTTTCTTATAGGAATAAAGTTATATATAGCCTGATAGAGTATTCTTTATCATTTCTCTGCTATTTTATATCCTAATACATACTGTTTTCATTAACAATGGCTTCCTAAGCAATGCCAATCAAACCAACAATGTGGGCTGCCAGGCCATATTTTTCTCCTTCACTGAGTGAATGGATATATGTTTTCTAAAGAAGTTCCATACTGCCTGCCCTCATTATTCACAGGAAATCACTGGTCTATGAAACATATGTATTTATATGTGTGAATATACAAAAATATAAGTTTTAGTGTAAGATAAAAAGGAATACATTTTTAAAATATGTTATGTTTAAAATGTGTTATAATTTTTGAAGGAGAAGTTCTTTCCTTATATTGCAGATATTTCAGTGAAATTATTTAATTAACATCAACATTTAGTAAAGTTTAAATATTTCACAAGCTACTAGAGATAATAACATAAACAAGACAGTAGCCCTTTCTTTTTGTTTAAGAGAGAATAGGGATCACCAAATTTTCCATTTATCTATTTTTCTGAGTATCTCTAAGTAGTTAGGCTGGGGACGATATGATTAATTTTATCCAATGAGCCTTGAGTATAAGTGATATGGACCATTTTTAATTCAATTACTTACCAGTTCTTGTCAATTCTGTGTGCGGTGACTTCCGCTATCAGAGTGACAGCAGGATCATGTATTAAGATGGTATTGAGTCATAAGATTGAAATGGTCTGAAAACTTGAATCACTACCTGAAAGGGAAGTGCCTTGAAGTGACTTCCAGCCTTGCCTTAAGCCACTGAGAGAGTTGTGATTTGCTTGTCACTGCAGCAAATATGGTCCAAATTGCTTTAATCACAAGATGAAAAATCCCAATTAGAGTTGACGAATCAAGCAAAATACATGGACATGGAAAGTACTGCAATGATACTGAGTTACCATGGTGTATCATCTCAAATAGAAAATGTAAGGATACAGACAGACTTTAAAGAGAACTGGAAACAGTGTTTTGGACACCTCAAGGAAGAGTTTGATCTCTAATCTCTGCTTCTCTGTATAGTGACATTATTCATTTCATGGCCAACAGATTTTCTTCACATGGAAATAAATATGGCTCTGGGACCTCCAAAACCCTAAACTAAGCTTTCAATGTCTGTCACTGAAAGGTTCCCTTTTCCTTAGGGAAAAAAAAATGGGAATATTCCAAATAACACACTATTTTGGTTACTTTTGTTCAGTTGAGCATGCTCAAATCAATTTGAGCGCCAATTGAGTGGAGCTCAATTTGAGTCACAAAATGAAACTTTGATAAGAAAATTATGGCAGATATGTAGATTATGATGGTTCACATTTGAATCTCTTGTTTGAAGTGATAAGGTAGAGCTTTTCCAAGAAAAAAAAATTATTATTATTTCTAGGAGTAGCAGCAGTTGGTATTTTTAAAATGTATGTAATTCAATAAATAATTTAAAAATTAGCAAAATCAAATTCATATGGTTTGTTCATTCTAAAAATATTTATGGAACTTCTACTAGATGCCAGATACTGTTGTGGGTATTGAGCATAATGTAATACACAAAACAAATAAGGTCTATGCCCTCATTATGTTTATATTCTAAATTCTTGCCCTTAATTTTCCTTTGGCATTAAATACCAAGAAAAAAAGAATAATCAAGATACTGTCAGTTCCCATGGGGCTGAAAATAGGCCTTAGGTAACTAATATTTAAATAAGGTTATTAAGTAAACTAAAGCAAATTTGTGGGGCACCTGGGTGGCTCAGTCAGTTAAGCATCTGGCTCTTGGTTTCAGCTCTGGTCATGAACTCACAGTTCATGAGTTTGAGCCTCAAGTGGGGCTCTGTTGAGCCTGCTTGGGATTCTCTCTCACTCTTGCTCTCACTGCCTCTCCCCTGCTAATTCACACACTCTCTCTCCCTCAAAATAAATAAATAAAAATTTAAAAGTATAAAAAATAAAACAAATTTGCCCTATTAAATATCTGTGCTCTGAGCATTAGGAAAAAGAACAGGCAAATACCCCAAGCATTGAGAATAAGGGAAAGTGTGAGGGTTGAGATTTAACATGGCTTCTCAATGTACAGTAATTTTAGTACATTTACCAGTCATTTTTCAGTCAGAAAAGCAGAGTTACTCTGAGTAAGATGAGTACTGGTGATGTATTATGACAGGTGCACCTAACACATATGTGGGAAGAGCTGGTGAAGGAAATGCAGGAGGACAGGAAAAAAGTCAACAATTACCTGACTGAAACACTGGTGTGAATAGACAAATAAGACTCTCAAGGAATTCTGAGACAGCCATTGCTTCTTGCCCCTGCAATGAATTTACAAAAGGGAACTTGTAGAAAGATCTATGGAAATCTGTTGCCTTTGTATACGTACTGCTTCATTGGATCTGCATGCAAGCACCCAGTGATGAGCTTGGGGACAATGTTGTACAACAGACTCAACAGTTGGAAAGACAATGATTGGAAAACACGAAACAGTGTGACCTGTCAGGTACTCTGTGGGTCTATCATCATATCTGGCTATGATAACCTTCCAGTAAACTGGCTGTTACTTCATGTTTACATAAAAATGGTTCACATAATATTTATATATTTCATTACATTATTGAGATTTCACTGCTGAACATCTAAAGTAAGTTTTTGTGTTATTGACACTTTGGAATTATCAATGCATCTGAGATTTCCCTCTGACTACTCATTCAAAAAATCATTATACTCAGAGCACATCTTAGTCTTAGATATCAGAAATACATATCATACTTGTTTAAATACAAAGGGGGTTATTTGTTTATAAAATGAAGAGTTCAAAAGGAAGCCTTCAGGTACAGATGGATGGAAGTACCTAAATGTATCAGGATGCTTTCTCTCTCAGTGTTCCAATTTTCTGTGTTGGCTTCATTAATAGCCAACCTCTATTCATACGGTAAATAACAAAACTGGTCAAGAGCTCTTTGAATGTTTCATTCTAACATCCACCACCTGAGAGTATCTCTTTCCCATAGCTGAAACAAAAATTCAAGAGGTGGTGCTCATTAGCTAAGGTAGCTTAGCCATATTCCAGTCTCTAGAACAATCAATGTGACCGGGGATACAGCAATGATTGGCCTGACTTAATTCATGTGTCCATTTCTGCAGAGGTGGGAAAGATTCATTCACATTCAAGCATCTTAAGCAGGTTACTAAAAAGAAAGAGAGCTAATGTTGCTAGAACTAGGAAGAATGGATTGTGGAAAGGTGTTGCAGGTTGAATTTTGTCCCTTCCATAATTCATATTTTGAGGTCCTGAGAATGTGTCCTTATTTGGCAATAGAATCATTGCAGATGTGAATAAAGTTAAGATGAGAGAATTAGGTTGGGCATTAATACATTATGATTGGAGTCCTTTAAAAAGGGAAACTTATGACATGAAGATACTCATACAAGGAGAGTGCCATGTGAAGATAAACTCACAGAGTAGGCTGATTCTTCTACAAGCTAAGCCAAGGAATGCCAAGGATTCCTAGAAAACCACCAAAAGCTAGGTGAGAGGCATGGAACAGATTATCGTTAATAATCCTCAAAAGGAACCAATCCTGCTTACAACTTTATCTTGGACTTCTGGTTTCCATGACTTTAAATTTGAGGCAATAAATTTCTGTTGTTTAAGCCATCCAGTTGGCCATTCTTTGTTACAGCAGTCTTTGCAAACTAGTACAGAAGGCAAAACCAATAATGTTCCATTACACAGAAATTCTAAATGACCATTCTTAGATATATGCCAGTATTTATCATAATGTGCCAAAAGTCTAATTATGCAATTTTCTAAGATTTTTTTTTAACTTTTAAATTCAAAAAGTGAGATACTGAAGGTTCAAATCCATAGGCGTGGTAGCCTATTCCTGTTGATTATCATTGATAGAAGTATTTGTGTCTGACTGATATCAGATGTCCCCCAGACATCAGATATCTGATGTCCCCCAGAATGTAACAGAATTTCTTGAATGACTAAATATGTATTAAATAACTATTTATTGCTTTAAGGAACTGTAATTGTGGTATTTACAGTAAGAATCTACTAACATTAGTGTCAGTGGAATGTGGTAGCCAACGGACTAGCTACTATCATGGAGAGAAGCAAAGGAAACAAAACTTCACTTTGAGAAGTGTATTCATTTCCCAGTGCTGTGAAAACAAATTACTACAAACCTAGTAACTTTAAAACAATAAATTTATGTTACATTATACTCCTGTAAATTAGAAATATAATATGGGGCTCAGTTGGCTACATTTTCGGTGTCAGCAGAGCTGTGTTCCTTTCTGGAGGATCTAGGGAAGGTCCATTTCCTTGCTTTTTCCGGCTTCTAGTGATTACCCACATTTCTTGCTTCACCCTGAGCCCCCTTTCTCCATTCCAAAACCAATAAATCTGTATCCTTGATTATTTTTCCACAGTTACATCACCCTCTGACTCTATCTGGCCTCCCTTTACACGTTTTACAACCCTTATGATTACATTTGGTTCACTTGGATTATCCAGGATAACTTCCCAATTTTAAGGTCATCTGATTAAAAGCTTTAATTCCATCTCCAGTTTAATCGATCTTTGCAATATAATATAACATATTCTCAACTGATCCAATGGATTAGAATGTGAACATCTTTGGGTGGCCATTATTCTACCTATGACAAGAAGCCCACAGTCATATTCTTGGGGTGAGATGGGAAAACAGAGAAAGTAGAGATAAATTTTTAAGGCTTCCAATGGAATGCCATATTGTTTTTTCCCTCTTAACTGATATAATGGATACTTAACTGAAATAGTGTGTCGCAGCAATCACTTAATTTTTCCTTTCCCCTTTGGGAGTTGTTAGTACAAGAACAATTACACGCTTGTGTTGTAGCTTTTATACAAGGCAATGTATTCAGAAATTTTAGTACTATCTTACTTTTTAAATCTATTGATTAATTTTGATACTTTCAGACCATTTTTAAAAATCATTTTGAATTCTACTCACATCCTCTAAAGTGTTAACTTCAATTCAGTACTATATTAATATGAAGCTTAATGGTGATCTATGTTTAGGAATATGTATTTTTAGTGTTTCAAAGTTATGCAAAATCAACCAAAATATTTTCCTAATCCAAAAGAGTACTAAACTATGCAGAGTTAATTAGATGAGAGATGACAGGGAATAAAATATGACCCACAGACATAGTTGGAAAGATAGAAATGAAACCTTTTACTTATTTTTTCTCCAGCATTTTCAGCAATTCAGAAAATCTGCAAATATAAAATGCCCAATGGATAGTAAGACACAGTGTTACAGTTATTTTGCCCTCAAAGATGAAATTATAATGAGAAATCACACTTTAGGACTTTGCAGAATCAGGGTGACCTGAAGTGCAGAACTATATAATTCCCAAATCTTCTGGTTACAAACCTTTTTAAAAGAGTCCAATCCTTGAAAGGTGAGCTGTAAGGTTTTTCTATAAATAAATGCATTGCCATCAAGGGGTTCAAAACCAATCACAGACTCCAAAGTATTAGAGGAGATGAATTTTGGTCTAAAGTTATGATGAAGATTATGAGCCATTGCTTAAGACTTTGTCCATGCTTCATTCTTATGATGTATATTAGATCTTACTGTTGAGATTTGTTATGTGTAAGAAAAAAGTCTTCTATGAAGACATTTTGGGCTAATTTCTTACTCTATATAGAGATTTTCCCGCCTTAAATTCCATAATCTGATTTCTGAGCTAAGAGAGATCAATATATTCAGGTTAAAAGAGAAAATAGCCACCTCAACCTTTCACTTACTCTTTGAACTAAAGCTTCAGAAAACATTTTGTAAATCATATCCCTGCAACAGTTTTTCACAACTTAATATCAACCTTTTATAACTCAACAGAGTAGCTTGACTGGTGTTTATAGCTCCCGAATAATTAGGACAGCAGGATAAATTGCTTTGCCTTTATAAGACTTTCTGGGTCTTCTTTGGGTCATGCGGAAATATTGCATTTTCTCTGTGCTCTGTTTGTTTTTTTTTACTTTTTTGGGGGGGAGCAGGTGGGCAGAAGCTGAAAAACTGTCACTGTAATGACTGTGATGTGAACAATTCTATTGTCTGAACTTTGCCTCAGAGTTTCCATGTAGATTTAAAATATAAAGTTTTTATGGGTGACAAGGACAGAGGTCATGGAGAGGAGGAATTATGATTCAATTTAGTTTCACTGATTCCCATTGATATAAAACTTCAACCAACCAATTTGATCACAATGAGTGGATCTTTCTGGTTTTCACTGAATTTAAGTCCACTGGTATAGCTTTGACATGTTAATAGCTTGCAATCAAAAGATATTCAAAGATTAATAGGTTGATTTGAATTTCCTGGATGGATCAGAGGAGGAAAGAACAGATTTGGCTACATATTTGAAGTATGGAAATATAATACATATTATTTACACATATTGAATACCTCATTTCCTATAGCTCAAGTAAATAAAATAAAAATGGTAAGTTCTAGTTTTTACGACCTACTTATCTCTATTAAAAATGAAGTAGAATGTGGCTAAAAGTAGAATAACAATGTCTTAGATAAGGACTTAAATTGGTAAAGTAAGGGTGTCATAGTATTTCTTTTAATTAATTTTATTTTATTTTATTTTATTTTATTTTATTTTATTTTATTTTATTTTATTTTATTTTATTTTATTTTTATTTACATCCAAATTACTTGGCATATAGTGCAGCAATGATTTCAGGAGTAGATTCCTTAGTGCCCCTTACCCATTTAGCTCATCCCCCCTCCCACAACCCCTCCAGTAACCCTTTGCTTGTTCTTCATATTTAAGAGTCTCTTCTGTTTTGTTCTTCTCCCTGTTTTTATATTATTTTTGTTTCCCTTCCCTTAGGTTCATCTGTTTTGTCTCTTAAGGTCCTCATATGAGTGAAGTCATATGATTTTTGTCTTTCTCTGACTGACTAATTTCACTTAGCATAATACCCTCCAGTTCTATCCACGTAGTTGCAAATGGCAAGATTTCATTCTTTTTGATCACCGAGTAATACTTCATTGTATATATATACCACATCTTCTTTATCCATTCATCTATCAATGGACATTTGGGCTCTTTTCCATATTTTGGCTATTGTTGATAGAGCTGCTATAAACATGGGGGTGCATGTGTCCCCTCAAAACAGCACACCTGTACCCCTTGGATAAATGCCTAGTAATGCAATTGCTGGGTCATAGGGTAGTTCTATTTTTACTTTTTTCAGGAACCTCCATACTGTTTGCCAGACTGCACCAGCTTGCATTTCCACCAACAGTGCATAAGAGATCCTCTTTCTCTGCATCCTAGCCAACATCTATTGTTGCCTGAACTGTTAATATTAGCCATTCTGACAGGTGTGAGGTGGTATCTCATTGCGGTTTTGATTTGTATTTCCCTGATAATGAGTGATGTTTAGCATTTTTTCATGTGTCGGTTGGCCATCTGGATGTCCCCTTTGGAGAAGTGTCTATTCATGTCTTTTGCCCATTTCTTCACTGGATTATTTGTTTTTGGGTGTTGAGTTTGGTAAGTTCTTTATAGATTTTTGATACTAAACCTTTATCTGATATGTCATTTGCATCTTCTCCCATTCTATAGGTTGCCTTTTAGTTTTGTTGATTGTTTCCTTCACTGTGCAGAAGCTTTTTATTTTGATAAGGTCCCAGTAGTTCAATTTTGCTTTTGTTTCCCTTATCTCCGGAGACGTGTTGAGTAAGAAGTTGCTGCGGCCAAGATCAAAGAGGTTTTTGCCTGCTTTCTCCTCAAGGATTTTGATGGCTTCCTGTCTTATGTTTAGGTCTTTAATCCATTTTGAGTTTATTTTTCTGTATGGTGTAAGAAAGTGGTCCAGCTTCATTCTTCTGCATGTTTCCCAGCACCACTTGCTGAAGAGACTGTCTTTATTTCATTGGATATTCATTCCTGCTTTGTCCAAGATTAGTTGGCCATACGTTTGTGGGTCCATTTCTGGGTTCTCTTTCTGTTCCATTTATCTGAGTGTCTGTTCTTGTGCCAGTATCACTCTGTCTTGATAATTACAGCTTTGTAGTATAGCTTGAAGTCTGGGATTGTGATGCCTCCTGCTTTGGTTTTCTTTTTCAAGATCGCTTTGGCTATTCAGGGTTTTTTTGGTTCCATACAAATTTTAGGATTATTTGTTCTAGCTCTGTGAAGAATGCTGGTGTTACTTTGATAGGGATTTCATTGAATATGTAGATTGCTTTGGGTAGTATCGACATTTTAACAATATTTGTTCTTCCTATCCAGGAGCATGGAATCTTTTTCCATTGTTTTGTGTCTTCTTCAATTTCTTTCATAAGCTTTCTATACTTTTCAGTGTATAGATTTTTCACCTCTTTGGTTAGATTTATTTCTAGGTATTTTATGGTTTTTGTGCAACTGTAAATGGGAATCAATTCCTTGATTTCTCTTTCATTCGCTTCATTGTTGCAACTGTATAGGAATGCAACCGATTTCTGTGCATTGATTTTATATCCTACACTTTTGTTGTATTCATGGATCAGTTCTACCAGTTTTTTGGTGGAATCTTTTGGGTTTTCCATATAGAGTATCATGTCATCTGTGAGAGTGAAAGTTTGACCTTCTTCTGGCGAATTTGGATGCCTTTTATTACTTTGTGTTGTCTGATTGCAGAGGCTAAGACTCCCAATACTATGTTGAATAACAGTGGTTGAGAGTGGACATGCCTGTCTTGTTCCTGACTTTAGGGGGAAAGCTCTCAGTTTTTCCCCATTGAGGTATGACAGCGTTGGGTCATTCATATATGGCTTTTATGATCTCGAAGTATGCTCCTTCTATCCCTACTTTCTTGAGGGTTTTTATCAAGAAAGGATGCTGTGTTTTGTCATATGCTTTCTCTGCATCTATTGAGAGGATCATATGGTTATTGTCTTTTCTTTTATTGATGTGACAAATCACGTTAATTGTTTTTGCAGATATTGAACCAGCCCTGCATCCCAGGGATAACTTCTGCTTGGTTGTGGTGAATATTTTTTTTCAATATATGAAGTTTATTTTCAAATTGGTTTCCATACAACACCCAGTGCTCATCCCAAAAGGTGCCCTCCTCAATAACCATCACGCACCATCTCCTCCCTCCCACTCCCCATCAACCCTCAGTTTTTTCTGTTTTTAAGAGTGTCTTATGCTTTGGCTCTCTCCCACTCTAACCTCCTTTTTTTTTTCCTTCCCCTCCCCTATGGGTTTCTGTTAAGTTTCTCAGGATCCACATAAGAGTGAAAACATATGGTATCTGTCTTTCTCTGTATGGCTTATTTCACTTAGCATCACACTCTCCAGTTCCATCCACGTTGCTACAAAGGGCCATATTTCGTTCTTTCTCATTGCCATGTAGTACTCCATTGTGTATATAAACCACAATTTCTTTATCCATTCATCAGTTGATGGACATTTAGGCTCTTTCCATAATTTGGCTATTGTTGAGAGTGCTGCTATGAACATTGGGGTACAAGTGCCCCTATGCATCAGTACTCCTGTATCCCTTGGGTAAATTCCTAGCAGTGCTATTGCTGGGTCATAGGGTAGATCTATTTTTAATTTTTTGAGGAACCTCCACACTGTTTTCCAGAGTGGATGCACCAATTTGCATTCCCACCAACAGTGCAAGAGGGTTCCTGTTTCTCCACATCCTCTCCAGCATCTATAGTCTCCTAATTTGTTCATTTTGGCCACTCTGACTGGTGTGAGGTGATATCTGAGTGTGGTTTTGATTTGTATTTCCCTGATGAGGAGCGACGTTGAGCATCTTTTTATGTGCCTGTTGGCCATCCGGATGTCTTCTTTAGAGAAGTGTCTATTCATGTTTTCTGCCCATTTCTTCACTGGGTTATTTGTTTTTCAGGTGTGGAGTTTGGTGAGCTCTTTATAGATTTTGGATACTAGCCCTTTGTCCGATATGTCATTTGCAAATATCTTTTCCCATTCCGTTGGTTGCCTTTTAGTTTTGTTGGTTGTTTCCTTTGCTGTTCAGGAGCTTTTTATCTTCAAAAAGTCCCAGTAGTTCATTTTTGCTTTTAATTCCTTGCCTTTGGGGATGTGTCGAGTAAGAGATTGCTACGGCTGAGGTCAGAGAGGTCTTTTCCTGCTTTCTCCTCTAAGGTTTTGATGGTTTCCTGTCTCACATTCAGGTCCTTTATCCATTTTGAGTTTATTTTTGTGAATGGTGTGAGAAAGTGGTCTAGTTTCAATCTTCTGCATGTTGCTGTCCAATTCTCCCAGCACCATTTGTTAAAGACACTGTCTTTTGTCTATTGGATGTTCTTTCCTGCTTTGTCAAACATGAGTTGGCCATACGTTTGTGGGTCTAGTTCTGGGGTTTCTATTCTATTCCATTGGTCTATGTGTCTGTTTTTGTGCCAATACCATGCTGTCTTGATGACAGCTTTGTAGTAGAGGCTGAAGTCTGGGATTTTGATGCCTCCTGCTTTGGTCTTCTTCAAAATTACTTTGGCTATTTGGGGCCTTTTGTGGTTCCATATGGATTTTAGGATTGCTTGTTCTAGTTTCAAGAAGAATGCTGGTGCAATTTTGATTGGGATTGCATTGAATGTGTAGATTGTTTTGGGTAGTATTGACATTTTGACAATATTTATTCTTCCAATCCATGAGCATGGAATGTTTTCCCAATTCTTTATATCTTCTTCAATTACCTTCATAAGTTTTCTATATTTTTCAGCATACAGATCTTTTACATCTTTGGTTAGATTTATACCCAGGTATTTTATGCTTCTTGGTGCAATTGTGAATGGGATCAGTGTCTGTATTTGTCTTTCTGTTGCTTCATTGTTAGTATATAAGAATGCAACTGATTTCTGTACATTGATTTTGTATCCTGTAACTTTGCTAAATTCATGTATCAGTTCTAGCAGACTTCTGGTGGAGTCTATCGGATTTTCCATGTATAATATCATGTCATCTGTAAAAAGTGAAAGCTTAACTTCATCTTTGCCAATTTTGATGCCTTTGATTTCCTTTTGTTATCTGACTGCTGATGCTAGACCTTCCAACACTATGTTAAACAATGGTGGTGAGAGTGGACATCCCTGTCGTGTTCCTGATCTCAGGGAAAAAGGTCTCAGTTTTTCCCCATTGAGGATGATGTTAGCTGTGGGCTTTTCATAAATGGCTTTTGTGATCTTTAAGTATGTTCCTTCTATCCCGACTTTCTCGAGGGTTTTTATTAAGAAACGTTGCTGAATTTTGTCAAAGGCCTTTTCTGCATCAATTGACAGGATCATATCGTTCTTATCTTTTCTTTTATTAATGTGATGTATCACATTGATTGATTTGCGAATGTTGAACCAGCCCTGCATCCCAGGAATGAATCCCACTTGATCATGGTGAATAATTCTCTTTATATGCTGTTGAATTCGATTTGCTAGTATCTTATTGAGAATTTTTGCGTCCGTATTCATCAGGGATATTGGCCTGTAGTTCTCTTTTTTTTACTGGGTCTCTGTCTGGTTTAGGAATGAAAGTAATAGTGGGTTCGTAGAATGAGTCTGTAAGTTTTCCTTCCCTTTCTGTTTTTTGGAATAGCCTGAGAAGGATAGGTGTTATCTCTGCTTTAAACGTCTGGTAGAACTCCCCTGGGAAGGCATCTGGTCCTGGACTCTTATTTGTTGGGAGATTTTTGATGACTGATTCAGTTTCTTCGCTGGTTATGGGTCTGTTCAAGCTTTCTATTTCTTCCTGATTGAGTTTTGGAAGGGTGTGGGTGTTTAGGAATTTGTCCATTTCTTCCAGGTTGTCCAGTTTGTTGGCATATAATTTTTCATAGTATTCCCTGATAATTGCTTGTATCTCTGAGCGATTGGTTGTAATAATTCCATTTTCATTCATGATTTTATCTATTTGGGTCATCTCCCTTTTCTTTTTGAGAAGTCTGGCTAGAGGTTTGTCAATTTTGTTTATTTTTTCAAAAAACCAACTCTTGGTTTCGTTGATCTGCTCTACAGTTTTTTTAGATTCTATATTGTTTATTTCTGCTCTGATCTTTATTATTTCTCTTCTTCTGCTGGGTTTAGGCTGTCTTTGCTGTTCTGCTTCTATTTCCTCTAGGTGTGCTGTTAGATTTTGTATTTGGGATTTTTCTTGTTTCTTGAGATAGGCCTGGATTGCAATGTATTTTCCTCTCAGGACTGCCTTCGCTGCATCCCAAAGCGTTTGGATTGTTGTATTTTCATTTTCGTTTGTTTCCATATATTTTTAAAGTTCTTCTCTAATTGCCTGGTTGACCCATTCATTCTTTGGTAGGGTGTTCTTTAACCTCCATGTTTTTGGATGTTTTCCAGACTTTTCCTGTGGTTGATTTCAAGCTTCATAGCATTGTGGTGTGAAAGTATGCATGGTATGATTTCAATTCTTGTATACTTATGAAGGGCTATTTTGTGACCCAGTATGTGATCTATCTTGGAGAATGTTCCATGTGCACTCGAGAAGAAAGTATTTTCTGTTGCTTTGGGATGCAGAGTTCTAAATATATCTGTCAAGTCCATCTGATCCAATGTCTCATTCAGGGCCCTTGTTTCTTTATTGACCGTGTGTCTAGATGATCTATCCATTTCTGTAAGTGGGGTGTTAAAGTCCCCTGCAATTACCACATTCTTTTCAGTAAGGTTGCTTATGTTTGTGAGTAATTGTTTTATATATTTGGGGGCTCCTGTATTCGGCGCATAGACATTTATAATTGTTAGCTCTTCCTGATGGATAGACCCTGTAATTATTATATAATGCCCTTCTTCATCTCTTGTTACAGCCTTTAATTTAAAGTCTAGTTTGTCTGATATAAGTATGGCTATTCCAGCTTTCTTTTGACTTCCAGTGGCATGATAAATAGTTCTCCATCCCCTCACTTTCAATCTGAAGGTGTCCTCAGGTCTAAAATGAGTCTCTTGTAGACAGCAAATAGATGGGTCTTGTTTCTTTATCCATTCTGATACCCTATGTCTTCTGGTTGGCACATTTAGTCCATTTACATTCAGTGTTATTATAGAAAGATATGGGTTTAGAGTCATTGTGATGTCCGTAGGTTTCATGCTTGTAGTGATGTCTCTGGTACTTTGTCTCACAGGATACCCCTTAGGATCTCTTGTAGGGCTGGTTGAGTGGTGACGAATTCCTTCAGTGTTTGTTTGTTGGGAAGACCTTTATCTCTCCTTCTATTCTAAATGACAGACTTGCTGGATAAAGGATTCTCAGCTGCGTATTTTTTCTGTTCATCACATGGAAGATCTCGTGCCATTCCTTTCTGGCCTGCCAAGTTTCAGTAGAGAGATCGCTCACGAGTCTTATAGGTCTCCCTTTATATGTTAGAGCGTGTTTATCCCTAGCTGGTTTCAGAATTTTCTCTTTATCCTTTATTTTGCCGGTTTCACTATGATATATCGTGCAGAAGATCGATTCAAGTTACGTGTGAAGGGAGTTCTCTGTGCCTCTTGGATTTCAATGCCTTTTTCCTTCCCCAGATCCGGGAAGTTCTTAGCTATGATTTCTTCAAGTACACCTTCAGCACCTTTCCCTCTCTCTTCCTCCTCTGGAATACCAATTAGGCGTAGATTATTTCTCTTTAGTGCATCACTTAGTTCTCTAATTTTCCCCTCATACTCCTGGATTTTTTTAATCTCTCTTTCTCTCAGCTTCTTCTTTTTTCATAATTTTATCTTCCAGTTCACCAATTCTCTCCTCTGCCTCTTCAATCCGAGCCATGGTCATCTCCATTTTATTTTGCAGCTCATTGATAGCATTTTTTAGCTCCTCCTGGCTGTTCCTTAGTCCCTTGATCTCTGTAGCAAGAGATTCTCTGCTGTCCTTTTTACTGTTTTCAAGCCCAGCGATTAATTTTATGACTATTATTCTAAATTCACTTTCTGTTATATTGTTTAAATCGTTTTTGATCAGTTCGTTAGCTGTGGTTATTTCCTGGACGTTTTTCTGAGGGGAATTCTTCCATTTTGTCATTTTGGATAGTCCCTGGAGTGGTGCAGAACTGCGGGGCACTTCCCCTGTGCTGTCTTGAATACCTTGAGTTGGTGGGTGGGGCGGCAGTCAGACCTGATGTCTGCCCCCATCCCACCCCTGGGGCCACAGTCAGACTGGTGTGTGCCTTCTCTTCCCCTCTCCTAGGGGCGGGATTCACTATGGGGTGGCATGGCCGTCTGGTCTACTTGCACACTGCCAGGCTTATGGTGTTGGGGATTTGGCATATTAGCTGGGGTGAATCAGCAAGGTGCACAGGGGCTGGAGGGGCAGGCTCAGCTCGCTTTTCCTTTGGAGATCCGCTTCGGGAGGGTCCCTGTGGCACCGGGAGTCAGACCCCCCGGAGGGATCGATCCACAGAAGCAGAGCATTGGGTGTTTGCACGGTGCAAGCAAGTTCCCTGGCAGGAACTGGTTCCCTTTGGGATGTTGGCTGGTGGATGGGCAGGGAGATGGTGCTGGCTAGTGCCTTTGTTCCCCACCAAGCTGAGCTCTGTCGTCTGGGGCTCAACAGTTCTCCCTCCTGTTGTCCTCCAGCTCTCCTGTTCTACGAGCAGAGATGTTAGCTTATAACCTTCCAGATGTCAAGTCCCTCTTGCTGTCAGAACACACTCCGTCTGGCCCCTCTGCTTTTGCCAGCCAGTCTCGGGGTCTCTGCTTGGCCACAGGCCGCCCCTCCACCCCGGTTCCCTCCTGCCAGTCCGTGTAGCGCGCACCGCCTCGCCGCCCTTCCTACCCTCTTCCGTGGGCCTCTCGTCTCCGCTTGGCTCCGGCGACTCCGTTCTGCTAATCCTCTGGCGGTTTTCTGGGTTATTTAGGCAGGTGTAGGTGGAATCTAAGTGATCAGCAGGATGCGTGGTGAGCCCAGCGTCCTCCTACACTGCCATCTTCCCAGGATCCCCCTGAATAATTTTTTTAATGTATTGTTGGATCAGGGTTGGCTAATATTTGTTGAGGATTTTTGCATCCATGTTCATCAGGGAAATTGTTCTGAAGTTCTCCTTTTTAGTGGGGTCTATGTCTGGTTTTGGAATCAAGTTAATGCTGGCTTCATAGAAAGAGTTTGGAATTTGCCTTCCATTTCTATTTTGTGGAACACCTTCAAGAGAATAGGTGTTAACTCTTCCTTAAATGTTTGGTAGAATTCCCCTGGAAAGCCATCTGACCCTGGACTCTTGTTTTTTGGCAGATTTTTGATTACTAATTTGATTTCCTTACTGCTTATGGGTCTGTTCAAATTTTCTATTTCTTCCTGTTTCAGTTTTGGTAGTGTATATGTTTCTAGGAATTTGTCCATTTCTTCCAGATCACCCATTTTATTGGCATATAATTGCTCATAATATTCTCTTATTGTTTTTATTTCTGCTGTGTTGGTTGTGATCTCTCCCCTTTCATTCTTGATTTTATTTATTTGGGTCCTTTCCTTTTTCTTTTTGATCAAACTGCATAGTGGTTTATCAATTTTGTTAATTCTTTCAAAGAATCTACTTCTGATTTCATTAATCTGTTCTACTATTTGTTTGGTTTTGATAGCATTAATTTCTGCTCTAATCTTTATTATTCCCTGTCTTCTGCTGGTTTTGGGTTTTATTTGTTATTGTTTTTCCAGCTCCTTAGGTGTAAGTTTAGGTTGTGTATCTGAGATCTTTCTTCCTTCTTTAGGAAGGCCTGTATTGCTATACGCTTTACTCTTATGACTGCCTTTGCTGTGTCCCAGAGGTTTTGGGTTGTGGTGTTATCATTTTCATTGACTTCCGTATACTTTTTAATTTCCTGTTTAACTGCTTGGTTAGCCCATTCATTCTTTAGTAGGATGTTCTTCAGTCTCCAAGTATTTGTTACCTTTCCATTTTTTTTCTTGTGGTTGATTTAGAGTTTCATAGCGTTGTGGTCTGAAAACATGCACGGTATGATCTCAGTGTTTTTGTTCTTACTTAGGGCTTATTTGTGTCCCAGTATATGGTCTCTTCTGGAGAACGTTACATGTGCATTGTAGAAGAATGTATATTCTGCTGCTTTAGGATGAGATGTTCTGAAAATATTTGTTAAGTCCATCTGGTCCAGGGTGTCATTCAAAGCCATTGTTTCTTGTGGATTTTTTGATTAGATGATCTGTCCATTGCTGTGAGTGGGGTGTTGAAGTCTCCTACTATTATCATATTGCTATTGATGAGTTTCTTTTTGTTTGTGATTAATTGATTTATATATTTGGGTGCTCTCACATTTGGCGAATAAATGCTTACAATTGTTAGGTCTTCTTGGTCTATAGACCCCTTGATTATGATATAATGCCCTTCTGCATCTCTTGATACAGTCTTGATTTTAAAGTCTAGATTGTCTGATGTAAATATGGCTACTCTGGCTTTCTTTTGTTGACCATTAGCATGATAGATGGTTCTCCATCCCCTTATTTTCAATCTGAAGGTGTCCTTAGGTCTAAAGTGTGTCTCTTGTAAACAGCATATTGATGGATCTTATTTTCTAATCCATTCTGTTACCCTATGTCTTTTGATTGGAGCATTGAGTCCATTGACATTTAGAGTGAGTACTGAAAGATATGAATTTATTGCCATTATGATGCTTGTAGAGTTGGTGTTTCTGGTGGTGTTCTCTGGTCCTTTCTAATCTTTGTTGTTTTTGGTGTTTATATATATTATATACATATTATTTATATATATAATTAATGTATATAGTATATAAATATACATATATAAACACACACATATAAATGTATATATATACATATATGTAAACGTATGTATATATATATATACACATAAACATATATATACATACACACACACACACACACACACACACACACACACACAAACACCAAAAGTAACAAAGAGTAGAAAAGATGAAAAAAAAAATATATATATATATAAATGGATATATATGTATATATATATATATATAAATGTATACATATATGTGTGTATATATTATATATAAATATATATATATATATATTTATATATAATATATATATATTTTCATCTTTTCTCCCCTCAGAGAGTCCCCCTGAAAATTTCTTGCAGTGCTGGTTTAGTGGTCACGAACTCCTTTAGTTTTTATTTGGGAAGCTTTTAATCTCTCCTTCTATTTTGAATGACAGCCTTGCTGGATAAAGAATTCTTGGCGGCATATTTTTCTGATTCAGCACATTGAATATATACTGCCACTCCTGGCCTGTCAAGTTTCTGTGGATAGGTCTGCTGCAAACCTGATCTGTCTTCCCTTCCCTGTTTTTCCCTTGGTTGTTTCATGATTCTCTCTTTGCCTGAGTATTTTGTGAATTTGACTATGATATGCCTTGTTGATGGTCGGTTTTTGTTTAACTAATGAGGGTCCTCTGTGCTTCCTGGATTTTGACGTCTGTGTCTTTCCCCAGGTTAGGAAAGGTTTCTGCTGTGATTTGCTCATATAACCCTTCTACCCCTATTTCTCTCTATTACTCTTCTGGGACCCCTATGATTCTGATGTTCCTTTTTAATGAGTCACTGATTTCTCTAATTCTTAAATCGTGCTCTTTTGCCTTCATCTCCCTCTTTTTTTCGGCTTCATTATTCTCTATGAGTTTGTCCTCTATATCGCTTATTCTCTATTCTGCCTCATCCATCCTTGCTGCTGCTACATCCATCCATGATTGCAGCTAAGTTATAGAATTTTTAATTTCATTCTGGCTATTTTTTACTTCTTTTATCTCTGAAGAAAGGGATTCTAATCTATTTTCGACTCCAGCTGGTATTCTTCTTATCGTGATTCTAAATTCTGTTTCAGACATCTTGCTTGTATCTGTGTTGTTTAAATCCCTGGCTGTCGTTTTTTTGTGCTCTTTCTTTTGGGGTGAATTCCTTCGTTTTGTCATTTTGAAGGGAGAAAAGGAATTAATGAGGTATAAAAATTAAAATTAAAAAATAAAATTAAAAAAATATTAAAATTAAAAAAATTAAGCACACACACACACACACATCAATCGAATAAATGATGCTAGATCCTAGGTGTGTTTTGGTCTGGGTGTTGTAAGTGGTTTGACAGATTAGAGAAAAAAAGGGGGGGGAGGAAATCGTTTGAGAATTTGAAAAAATGAATACACTGAAATAGACTAAAATGAGATGATGGGAGTAAAATAAAATTTGAAAAAATATACACAAAAGTAAAGAATATTGTAGAAAATAATAAAAGAAAAATATTTTTAATGAAAATTAAAAATAAATATGAATTTTTTCTTTTTCTATATTCAAGAAAAAGAAACAAAAAAGAGGGTAACATAAAAAAAGAAAAAAGAAAAAAAGGAAATCATTTGAAATTTTGAAAAAGTGAATACACTGTTGTAGACTAAAATAAAATGATGGAAGTAAAATAGAATTTGAAAAAATTTACATAAAAGCAAAAATTATAGTAATAAAAATTAAAAATATTTTAATATAAATTAAAAGTAAAAATGAAGTTTTTCTCTTTTTGCATTCAAGAAAAAGAAAAGAAACAAAAAACAAAGAAAAGGAAAGAAAAGAAATTGTTTGAAAATTTGAAAAAGTGAATACACTGAAGAAGATTAAAATAAAATGATGGAAGTAAAATAAAATTTGAAAAGTTTTGCACAAAAATAAAACATATAGTAAAAATTAAAATATTTTTAATAAAAATTGAAAATAAAAATGAATTTTTTCTCTCTCTGTATTCAAGAAAAAGAAGTGTAAAAGAGAAAAAAAAGAAAATTGAATAGATGGACCTGCTAACAGACTGAAGTAGGACTGAAATTACTTCGTTTTCCCCTAGAAGTCAGTCTATGTAGCACTTTATAGTCCATAAACTAAGCCAGCGGTGAGACTTGTCTTCTTGAGGAGCGAAGTTGGCCCAGTTGGGCGGGGCTCAGTGTAATGACTCCAATCTCCACTAGATGGCGCTGCTATTCCACTGTAGTGGATTGTTGCAGTGCTCGTAGGTGCATATGCGCATGTGTGGGAGTGGTGAAAATGGCCATCCTCTGTCTTCAGCTTTCATCCGCTCCCCACTTTTTCACTGTCTGTGACCAGGCCCCAGGCAGTACCTCTCTCCCAAGTTTTGTCTCAGATGCAGCTGTTTTCCCCAGCCCCTTACTTCCAAAGGACCTCAGCTTTGACCCATTCCTCCCTCTGCAGGAGGGCCTCACCAAGCAGTGGCCAAATGAGCAACGGCCGAATGTTGGCTGCACTCAGGAATGCTTGCTGGACCCTGCTGCTGCCTGTGCCCTGAGACTCTGGCCAGGTGCCAGCCCACCCCAGAAAAAGTTGGCGAGATAGTGTGGCAACAGTGTTTCAGGGATTATGGAAAATCACAACACACATCTGGCACCAGGCTTCACCCTTAATGACCTTGTTCCAGCACCAGCGAATGTGGCCATTTTCTGGAGTCTGCTGGGACCAGGTAGCTTCAAAAGTCTCTACCAAATGTCCTTCCAGCAGTGGAACCACTTTTGCCCGTGTGGCCCGAGAACCTCCCAGACCCCACTCTGTTCCTGGGGATTCGCCCTTCCCACCAGAGCACTGCCAGGTATGGAGCTGCAGAGTTGCAGCCTTTGTGCTCCCCTTGTTTACAGTCTTAATGGAATTTAAACCCTCTCCTTTCTTTCTCCTTTCTCCTTTCTCCCTTTTTAGTTTAGTCCCAGCGGCTGTTTCCAATTTTCCACTTTCTCTCCAGCTGCTTTTGGGGAGGGGTGCTTTTCCTGTATTCCTCCCCCCACCTAGTCTCCATCCTCTCTCTGCTCGCAAAAGCATCTCCCTTTCTGTGCCTTCTCACTCCCAAAGTTCACCTCTCCGCACCGTGTATCTGCTGAATTCTGTGGTTCAGGTTGTGCAGATTGTTGTGTTAATCCTCCAATCAGTTCTCTAGGTGTGTTGGATGTTTTATTGTTGGTCTGGCAGTATTTTACAGACGCGAGACACACAAAAAGCTTCCATGCTGTTCCGCCATCTTGGCTCCTCCCCAGAGTACTTCTTAAAATACATGGTATAACACAAGGAAGAAACATACGTAATATGCTATAAGTTATTAAAATATTGTGCATATTGCATCAAATTCCAAAATATCTAATGCTAGCTCTGATGTCTCTTTACAATCAAAATGACAAATCTAAGGGACTCACTGGGCTTTACTGCATGCTTCTTAACATGATTTTCTTCAAGCAATGATATTTATTAAAAACCTATTGTGTTAACCTTTGGAGTAGCAAAGATTTTAAAAAAGACATGGTATATTAGTCAGTAGCTCCACATATAAAGAAGGAGGGAATATGTATAGATGTAATTTCAGTTCAAAGTATCCATTTTGATAAGTATTAGAAATATATGTTTGCACACAGTGAATAATGAGGAGTGACTGACTTTGCCTGAAGCCCACAGCAACACAGAAGGAATTTAGGTCTGGCAGAGATCTTACATTGTATCTTGTTGAAAGATATCAGCATAAAAGGCGGGGGTGGGGGGGTGGGGGGAAGATACCAGGTAAAAAGAAAAGTGTGTTCATCAGAGTCTAATCAGAAGACAGAAACCACATTCGTTAATCTGAACAGGAAAATAGAATTGTTAACCATTAACATTTAGCCACATTTTGGGCTAAAAGAGGAAAAAGAGAACTGAGAAATATAAAGAAATAATAAATACAGAAAGTGCTACTACCTCTAAGAATGAGGGAGAACACCCAAAGGTGGAACAAATTTGAAAAAGTGCACCACCCCAACTCCCAACCCAACCCCAGAATAAGTCAAACCTCATTGGAGAGTGTGAACAAGCAACTTGCTGCTGGTGAAGAAATATACCAGAAAGTCGGGGCTCAAGATGGTTTGGGGCACAGCCTCGTATGGGACTAAGAAACCTGCTAGACCAGAGTTGGTCCACAAGAACCAGGGCTGTGTGGGTGAAGTGCTCACTGCGGTGCCTGCTGGCAAGAGTCGGTCCAGAAGATGGAGAGTGAGTGTCGCTAGACCATCCTTTAGCCACTAGCTGCTGTATTACAGGAGGAAGGTGGAATCCCTTTGGACCAAAAAGAGAAGCCTATTCTTTGTTATGGTCTCGCAGTGGCTTTCCTGCATCCTTTGTTGACAAAGCCTTACATTGCACCAGGTGGTCATGGAAAAATACAGAGTTAAGTCTCACAAAGTAGGGTAAAGACAAGTGGATTGGAGCTGAGAAACAATACAACTTGTGGGATTTGGGCTTCATTGAGCATGAAAAAGCATGGATAACTTAGAAAACATCAAACAGTTGAGTGTGGCTTGGAGAGAATAAGATGTATAGAGGGTCTGGAATAGTTGAAGCCAGATAGTCAAAGCAGTGTAAAACAATTCTGAGCAGATCTTAAGGACAGTGGTAAGGTGAGATTTGTTCTGAATGCTTTCATCATGGAGGATGAACCAAATGATTTTAAGGCTTTAGCGAATGATTCTCACCCTTGAAAATGTAGCAGAATCACCTGGAAAGACATAAAGTATCATAGGATTCTGTGTTTATTTTTATCTTTCCCACATCAAAATCTATAGGCTAACACTCTTAAACCAGGAGATTCTAGTGTTAACTGACCTGAGTTTTTCAACTATAGTGAAAAAATGACAATGATTCAAATCAAAGCAGTTAGTAGTGAAGGTAGAATTGGGAAAACTTAATCTTCTAAAGTTGCATATTTTTAAGTGACTTCGTATATGAAACATATGTAGAGTTGTTTCTTTTTTTTTTTAATTTTTTTTTCAACGTTTATTTATTTTTGAGACAGAGCATGAACAGGGGAGGGGCAGAGAGAGAGGGAGACACAGAATCGGAAACAGGCTCCAGGCTCTGAGCCATCAGCCCAGAGCCTGACGCGGGACTCGAACTCCCGGACCGCGAGATCGTGACCTGGCTGAAGTCGGACGCTTAACCGACTGCGCCACCCAGGCGCCCCATGTAGAGTTGTTTCAAGGCAAACTTTCATCTTCAGTATTCTTCCTCTTTGATGCTCTCTCAACAAGTAACTCAAATACTCACCTATCAAAATTTATCAGGAAAGGTTCTCATGTCAATCACTTGTATGTAAGCGTGAATTCAAACCAAAGTGTTTCTTTTTCCTGGATGTATTTGAAGTTTGTGTCTGACCTTGTACTGCAGAATATACAATTTTGTTCTTATTAAAAGACTTCAAGTATCATGGAATTAGGCAAGTTGGGGGGCCCTCTGATATCCCATATACACAAATAAATGATTGCTAAATCTGGCAACATTTAAGGCTGTTATAATTGTTATCTGAGAGAGAGAGAGAGTGAGAGAGAGTGCTTAATGCTCAGAACCCAAGTTCTCATGATTCTGGATTAATAAATCATCTTGTATGGATGCTTACAGAAAGACAGATAGACTGATAAATAGATGAATATGTACTTTGTTTCCACTTTAGTAGACCCAGTTCATTTGTAATTTTCTATCTGGTAAGGTTTATATAAAAGAGACAAGGTACTCTAATACGCCTTGTGTATTTGGATTTTTGGTCATGCTGAAGCTGTTCTCCTGTGCCTAAAGAACCAGAAAATAAAGATACTAAAGGAAGTGCAGAAGCTCATTTAATGATTATATACTTAACAAAGTCTGAGGATCTTGAAGCAAAGACTATGATATCTAAAGAATTTTTAAGTACCCTGGTAGAATAATTAACAAATCATTACTGAAACAAAACTTATATGACATTTTCTGACATTTAATTATGTTTAAGGTCTAAAATAACGCAGTGTGTTGACAATTAAAAAAATAGATTTGGAAAGGTTGCATGCTTCAGTGCAATTTATTTTAGTGTCTGAAAAATTAGTTTAATCAAAAAATGGTTCCTCCCCTTAAAATGGCCAGTGCTAGCAATTAAAATGAAAATAAAGGTCCACTTGGTTTATTTCTATGTGAAACATATTGAGCAGATCTGCTTTAGAAATTGTAAGGCTTTCAAATCTGCAGGAAATGTACTGCACTCTTGATACCCCTTTATGTATTGGCTTATTGGAAAATAGCTCACAAGGTTTGGAATTGTGGTTAATTAAAACAGAGACAAAGAGAAAAGGCAACTGCTCTCAAGTTGTTGTCTGGAGTTCCCAGTTTCTGACTCATTCCATTAGCAAAACTGTCACAACATAGCACTTCATTGGCAATATGCAGAACAGCTTTTCAGGACCACCTGACAGAGAAAACCAAGGCTGCTTGTTATATCTTACATCTTGACTGGTTGTTAAAGTCCCATCAAAGCCAAATATGATTCTATTACAGACCCATTTTCAATCATTTAAATTATTTCCCCTTTAGCTTAATCCACAAAGGGTCCAAATAACATGCAGATGTTAGGGAAAGGAGGGTAACGATGATTGTTTAATATTTCAGTGAATTATTTGAGGTTATCTGGTACATTATATTTTCAAGTCTCCAGGTAAAGAAGCCTATGTACGGTTGGTGTTGATTGAAAAATAATAAATAAAGTTTATAACCATGGTTGGTAATCCATGTCAGATAAATAAAAGGGAATCTTGAAATTTGGTTGAAGGGAAATAAGATTCATATTTGAGAAGTGAAAAAATATTTTGAAGATAATACTTAGTTAACCAAGAATTCAGCTCAAATGATCACAAAAGGCATCTGGTCAACACAAGAGTGAGTGTGGAAAGAACTGAAAACCCTGTGTAAAGGGCACATGGCAAACACCATTAGTGAAGATACAGGGCTTATTGGGGAAAAAAATATAGACAGGCATCTAGTCAAGTAAACATAACCCTCATTATCTGATGGCTTAGGACAGACATACCTGGTCAGCATTCATCATGACCAGCACAGAGTGTCCAATAGAGAGTGTTCCTGTTTCTGTAATACTCTTAACTATTTATTGGGTCAGGGAGCAGACTACATCCATAAACCTATAAACTTACTGGTCAGAGAAGTAGACATGTTATAAATGGGAGGCTCTGGAGGTTGCTGGCATATGTCAGCTTGTTCTTCTGTTGACATCACTCAGACCTGTTATAACAGCTCTTCTCTAAGCTCCTACAAGTGGAGAGATAATTAGTCTCCAAACCTTCAATGACTTTATTCAGGAAACTGACTGTACTTTTCCTTTATTCCATGTGTTTATTATATCACTGCTTACTTTCATCATTGTTAATGTATTCCCTGGATAAAATTATGCCAGAATCAATGTAGGGTTTGTATGCTCGATATGTGGAAAGCTCCACAGCAGGCCCTGCCTTCCATTGTCATCCTTTCTCACTTTCTTGTCTTCTTCACAAAAAAATGTATTAATGACCTGTAATTCCAGAAGTTGAAAAGCCCGTATTCTGGTGTTATTTTATCTTGGAATCAAGTGGCTGTGGCAAATAAATTGATTTTTCAGAATAATTCTGTTCACTAAGTCTGTCAGCAGCATTCAAAGAACTAGCACTTACAGGTTTAGATGGCTGGTCCTATACATGTATTTTTAAGGGCTATGTATTCGGACAGTCCTTGATACAGGGACAGTCCTTGATACAAGCACTTGTTTTCCTCATTCTTCTCCAATCCCTTAAATCAATCTCTCTTTCAGTCTCATCCCAATTAGGGGTCCAATATATTCCAGCTATAGCACTAGTATTGAGTATCCCAATAGTGTGATCCATAGTGTAGGCAGGTGAAAAATCATGAGTAGGCACTACTCACATTTTGGACCATATCATTCTTTGTTGTAAGAGTCTATCCTGTGCATTTTAGAATGCTTATCAGCATCCCCAGCCTCTACCTACTAGATGCCAATAGCAACCTTCACCAATTGTGACAATCAAAATGGTCTCTACACATTGTGAAATACTCCTTGGTGAGCAAAACTCATTCTCTCTCTCTCTCTTTTTTTAATGTTAATTTATTTTTGAAAGAGGGAGAGACAGAGCCTGAGCAAGGGAGGGTCAGAGAATGAGAGAGACACAGAATTCGAAGCAGGATCCAGGCTCTAAGCTGCCAGCACAGAGTCCAATGTGGGACTTGAACCCACAAACCACGAGATCATGACCTGAGCTGAAGTCAGTTGCTTAACCAACTGAGCCACCCAGGCACCTTGAGCAAAACTCATTCTTAATTAAAAACCACTGATACATGTGTGTGTGTGTGTGTGTGTGTGTGTGTGTGTGTGAGAGAGAGAGAGGAGAGACAGAGAGAGAGAGAGAGAGAGAGAGAGACAAAGAGAGAGAGAGAAGGTTAGAGAGAGAGAGAGATACGTATCACATGCACATATGCATATATATAATACACACCCATAAACATGCATGTATCCTACATTACCTAGCACAGAAACTCAGAATAAACAGATGTTTACTACAAGCTGAAGAGAGGAAGAGAAACAGTGATGATAAGAGGAAGAAAAGGAAAGAAAGAAAAAGGATGAAAGAAGAAAGCAAGATTTATTAAAATTTACTATTATGTATAATTTTTTGTTTACAGTTAGATTATTCCAATTCTGTAATTGACAAATAAGTACCTCATAAAATCTTTCAACAAAATAAATATAGGCTTCAAGTATGTATGGGTTCAGGATTCCTTGAATATGAATCATTTTTATGTAAGTTTTACAACAGGTGTGATGTTGACATCTCATTTTATTTTTATCCCAGTCTAATTAATTGGTTACAAGAAGTTGACATAAAGATACTGAACCTGGAATCTTTGCCTCATCTCTAACAGAACCCTAAGTGCCTTAAGTTCCCTTTTGGTTTTTACCTCTCACATCCTCTAAGAGGGGTTATTTCCCTGTTTCTTGCTATTTCCCTGGCTCTCTGCTACCATTCAGTGCAATCAGTTAACATCCATGTTTCCTTCCATCTTTAGTTGACTCTTAGTTAAGAATAATTCGAGTTACCTAGACAAAGAAGAGTATAAAGACAATTCCTTTAAACCCATCCAAGTGAGTTGAAAGTACTGTTAGTATCTTTCTGTCTGAACAGTAGGTGTATCTACAAGGGATACAGTGGACATGGAATTTAGTGACTCCAAAATTTCATATTCATGTCTTAATGTCATGGTAGCTTAACCACACTCTCTATGAGAATGATGCACCTAGTAGTGAATTCACTGGTAAGAATTTGTCAAAGACTTTGGCTTATCAACTATTGTTCTCCCAACTTGTCACTTGTTCAAGTGGGAAGTTCAAGACTCAAGTCTTGATCTGGTCAATGTGGATGAACACAATAGTAAGAGATGCTGGAACTCCTGTGTGGCTCAGTTGGTTAAGCATCTGACTTTTGACTTCAGCTCAGGTCATGATCTTACCGGCTCATGAGATAGAGCCCCACTTCAGACTCTGTGCTGACAGTGTGGACACTGCTTGGGATTCTCTCCTTCCCTCTCTCTCTGCTCCTCTCATGTGTGTGCTCTCTGTCTCTCTATCAAAATAAATAAACATTTTTAAAAATAGTAAGAGATGTAAAAACTACTGCTATCTTTGGAAATAGGACTCTTTAGAAGTAGGATTTATGTTTTATGTATGTATATGTGTGTGTATTTATTACTTACTTATTTTTTGTTTGTGTGTTTTATCATTTCCTTACAAACTCCTAATACCTACTTATTAGGTGTGTATATCTACTTTCCACTGAGTCGGTGACCTCATCATGCTTAGTGACATAAAATTTAGTGGCCCTAGGAAATAAAATTTAAGAGTTGGAATCTGCTGTTTAATATAAGTTCTTACTTTTGCCTATCTAGCATAGTACATGATGACATATACTAAGAGATGCTCACACACTTTTTTTTTATATCTTAAGGAGAGGTCATTGAAAATAAGTTTAAGAATTCTCTTACTCCATAGCTCAGATCCCAGCTTTTTTCTTTGGTTCCATTCAATGAACTAGAAAACATAGCAGCAACAACTCAGAACAAAGGAATATTTTCCTCACTCTTAGGGGAATCTTCTCCTTTATAGATAAGGTCAACTTCCTAGGAGGCCCACATATATTTTACATAGAAAAAAATGAATGAAAGCTTGGTACTAATAGTACTTGGTATAAATAGAACTTCTGTTTGGCTATGACACAGACTAAATTTGCTTGTGGAATTATCTTGGAGCAAACCCTCTTTATCTTGTGGTGTCCAAAAGAAAATATTCTGAGTCTGGAATAACTACTGTAATAAGCAAACATTCAGAACACAATCTTGAAAATTGATTACAAACAGCTTTCTTTCTGTTTCTGCCTCTCATTACACCTTTGAGTTTAATATAAATATATATAATGTATGTATATATGTAAACATCTTATAATCTTAAGTCAGATGAAAAATATTAGTATCTGGTTAGAGAATATATAGTATTGAAGTGTATAAAAATACATTTTATGGCAGCTAAATGCAATATTGTTGATGTACATTGGAGATAAAAAGAAAATGGAAAATAGCCTTGCTCAAAATCCTTTTAAAAACATCACATTGTTAAAGTGTGCTCATAATACTTAATAAGAGTGTATGTCCTATATCAAAATGTGAAATACTGTGATAATGCCATGTTACATAACTTAAATTTTAAATTATTTTTATGAACATGTCTAGAAAGATAAATTTTGAAATATTTTATCATTTTGATTAGTGGTTTTATTGATTTGCAGCCTATCATTCTATGCAAAATTCAATATTAACTCAATTATCTTCAGTCATTACCTAGGGATCAATTTTAAGAACCCTCTTATTCCCACTATTAAATAAAAGCAACACTAATGATATTCTGTCAGCTTCAAATTGACTGATTTATCACATCATTACACAACCATTCTGCATCTGCGCTTTGTTTGTGGAATAATATAGCTTGAAAATAACAAATCACTATGTTCTCTACTAGTGAAATTGTTAGTAGAAAGGCAACTCACACACCAAGAAACAAATGGAACTGCAATGTTTAGGGGCATTTGACTTATATATTAGCTATGTGTCAGTCACACTTCTAAACATTTACAACTGCTCCATTTCTAAGATTTCTAATTCTCTCTCCTCACTGCTTCAGACTGCTTGCTCTGCTTTGACCATTTGATAGATACACTTCTGAAATCAATCCACCTGTACAAAATATCTGGTTCTGGTTTGTTCTGACCATTGACCTTATAAAGATGAATTTTATAATCATAACTTTTAAGTTGATAATGGTCATTTATTTAGCACATTGATGGTCAGAACAACTTGAATTCCAGAAAAGTTGAGGAATTTTGACTGGTAAACCCCTACACTTCTGACTCATAGATTTTTAGTAAAAAAAAAAAACTTAGTAAAAAAAATTACAATTATATATTGTAGATGCAGAGAGCCACTATTTTCACTTCCTTTTAGTTTTTCATTTATGGATATATACAGAATAACAGGGAAAAATGTAATATGAAATTATGTGTTTTTTTCTCTTTAAATGACTTAAATTATTTTATCAACCATATGATTGCTTTTGGTTTCAGAGCAGTGCTGAAAGTATCCTAAGTATTACATTAACCAAATTAAACTTATATTTGGTTAGATTATGTAGGAGAAATATTACCTGTATTTTTTAATAATTACAAATGAAAAAAGGAGAATATCCTAAAAACTTAAATTAAAAAAGATTATTGAGAGGCGTTTGGTGGCTCAGTTGGTTGGGAGACCAACTTCGGCTCAGGTCATGATCTCGCAGTTTGTGAGTCCGAGCCCCGCAGCAGGCTCTGTGTTTACAGCTCAGAGCCTGGAGCCTACTTCGAATTCTGTGTCTCCCCCTCTCTCTACCCCTCCCCTGCTCACGCTCTGTGTCTGTCTCTCAATTATAAATAAATGTTAAAAAAATGAAAAAAAAGATTATTGAAAAATTCAATCATTTCACTATGGTAAATTAGCTTCATTAATTAAAAAAAGTTGAATCGAGTTAGCATCTTATTCTAAATGATTCCCTCAACTTATTTGGAACAATTTCCAATTGATTTTAAGAAACCAAGTGGGAATTGTGGAGTAGCTTTTAATAATATTATGCTTTTAAGAATTCATCAATGTTAATTGTTGTTATTTAAAACATCAGTCTCAGGCTATTACTCTAATTACTAGGTATGGAATATTCTAATGGAAGCATTTGCTCTTTGTATTATTAAATTTTCTCATTATCATTTAAGCATAGTCCTGAGTATTTAAATGTTACCTGAAAAAAAAGTTCATTATATAAAATTGTTGTTATGGCAACAATCCTGGCTGAAGTTAATTGTTCAGAGTGTACTCACATCTTCAATGTGAGTCAGGTAGCTCTCAACCACTTTGTTAAAATGAATCTACCTCTAGCTTTCGTTCAAAAGTGATTCTAATAAAGGCAAGTTCCTATAGCAAGTGTATATATATATATCGATATATATATATATGTGGATATATATATGGATATATATGGGTATATATATGGATATATATACGGATATATATATATATGGATATATATATGGATATATATATATATGGATATATGTATGAATATATATATGGATATATATATGAATATATATATGGATATATATGGATATATATATGGATATGTGTGTATACGCACATATTTAGAATTAACATCGTTAACATAATATAATTAACTGTATTGTCGACAGTATCTACAGTTGTATTAAGGAAAAAATGTGAATTTAAAAACGGAATATGTTTGCTCTAATATTCCATAGATTTGGAATTTGTTCTTTTAGTTGATATAATCATGAATTACTATATAATAGAGCTTATCATTATAATATCACCAGTTGATAAGAAACTACATAAATCAAATTTTATAAATACTAATAAACATTACCATTAGCTTTATTGAAAGATAAGAGTTGTAAAATCACATTAGAAACAATCTCAAAGTGCATGGCTCCTGCCCTATCTCCAAGAAAATAGAATATACTCAGTGTTCCTTGAAATATCTCTGTGAGTCAGTAATGCTACATGATATTAATCTGAAATATATGACCACATTCATACTAACACTTAGGTTAAAAGCATAAGCAGGCCACAGAACTTATTCTCACAGCAAGCAGTCTTATACATTTGTAATTTTGTTGTTTCAGTCTTACTAGGTACCATTTAAATTTATCTTGCTTATTCTCTTCTGTCCCACCCTCTATGCAACACACGTGAGGACACTCGCTCTTGACTATTGAACAAGAATTTGAGTGTAATCTCCAAGCTGAGGCTCACTCCATCATTTCTCTTCCTTTATGGCAAAAGGAGCCTGATGCAGGGCTTGAACTCACAAACTGTGAGATCATAACCAGAGCCGAAGTCAGACAGGTAACTGATTGAGCTACCCAGGCACCCCTGTACATTGTATCTTAATCCCTTGGGGAAAAGTGGGTTGAGAAAAGGCTGTACTGGATACTGTCAGGAGGGCCTTGTCTTTATTGGATATATATTTATGATATAAATAGGGGGTTTAGCTTGAAGAAAGAAGTGAAACTAAAAGAGTCTAAGATACTCTTTGGAGGACTAAAAAACATCTGAATGATTATTTTTTTGTAATTCATTTTGTTATGTTGAATGATGTATTGTTGATATATATTTCCTCTAGGTGTAGAAAACAGAAATGATAATGTTCTAAACATCTGCATCTTAAAAATTCTGAGTACTATTTTATTTATATAAAGAGAGTTATCCAGCAATTTTTATTCTCCATTACATTTCAAAAATCTAGAATTGATTTAAAAATACAAGTATAAATTAAATATCACAGTTTCTTCAACAAAATTCATGCATCACATATCACAGAGAAATGTGATTTTATAAACTAACATATTGAAATAATCGTCATCATGAGAAAAGGGAGGAGGAGCAGAAGGGGAGATAAGAAGTGGGGAAGAGGTGGGGTGCCTGGGTGGCTCAGTCGGTTAAGCGTCGGACTTCAGCTCAGGTCACGATCTCACATTTTGTGAGTTCGAGCCCGGCGTCGGGCTCTGGGCTGATGGCTCAGAGCCTGGAGCCTGCTTCCAATTCTGTGTCTCCCTCTCTCTCTGCCCCTTCCCTGTTCATGCTCTGTCTCTCTCTGTCTCAAAAATAAATAAACGTTAAAAAAAAAAAAAAAAAGAAGTGGGTGGAGGAAGGAAGGAAGAAGAAACTCAGGACCATTAACAAAGGAAAAAATTTTCCAACACATTTCTGAGAATTTTGAGGAAATCAATGTATAAAAACAAATCTATGTATAAATTTTTGAGGATATCAATATATAAAAAGTAAACTTCATGATTTAAATTTAATATTGACTATTGTAAAGAAGATAGAAAATTATGCATCACAAGGTACCAGGATTTTGATATGTGTTGTTAAAATATGATTTGCTTTTGGGGCGCCTGGGTGGCGCAGTCGGTTAAGCGTCCGACTTCAGCCAGGTCACGATCTCGCGGTCCGTGAGTTCGAGCCCCGCGTCGGGCTCTGGGCTGATGGCTCGGAGCCTGGAGCCTGTTTCCGATTCTGTGTCTCCCTCTCTCTCTGCCCCTCCCCCGTTCATGCTCTGTCTCTCTCTGTCCCAAAAATAAATAAACGTTGAAAAAAAAATTTTTTTTAAAAATATGATTTGCTTTTTGTTTGCCATATATGCTCATTTAACTTATATTCACAATCAGCCTCTTGAGATGTTTAATTCTTTTTTTTATTTTTTAATGTTTATTTTTGATAGAGGGAGACAGAGACAGAGCATGAGCATGGAAGGGACAGAGAGAGAAGGAGACACAGAATTAGAAGCAGACTCTAAGGCTCTGAGCCCAATGCAGGGCTTGAACCCACAAACTGTGAGATCATGACCTGAGTCAAAGTTGGACACTCAAGCAATGGAGTCATCTCAGAGCCCTGAGATGTTTACTTCTTAATTATTTTTTAATATTTATTTATTTTTGAAGGAGGGAGAGAAAGAGCATGAGTGAGGAGGTGCAGAGAAAGAGGGACACACCAGAATCTGAAGCAGGCTCCAGGCTCCAAGCTGTCAGCACAGAGCCCGATGCAGGGCTTGAACTCACAAAACGTGAGATCATGACCTGAGCTGAAGTCGGACACTTAACCGATTAGGCCACCCAGGCACCCCGCCAGATGTTTACTTCTTTAATAAACAAGATAAATGCCATGTCTTGAAGCAGGATTTTCACACAGAGAGATGGGACATCGAGGCTTTTCTTTCCAGGAAGCAATTTTATTCATTGTGCCAAGCATAGGTTCAGTGGGTTTGTACCCAAAAAACTGAGCCTGGAGCACAGCAGGATGTAGCCTTTTATGCAGTTTCTACTCTTTGTCTCCCATATATGATGACAGATAGTCTAATTGGACACAGCCCAAGTTACAGAGCCATTTCAGAGCTATGTATGCCTGTATAGGAGTTGATTGGGCCTTTGTTCTGTGGAGGCCTCTAGCACATTCCTTAGGAAGGGGCTCTACCACAGTCTCTCTCTCTCTCTCTCTTAATGTTTTTTTTTTTATTTTTTTTTTATTTTTATTTTTGAGAGAGAGAGAAACAGAGTGAGCGGGAGAGGAGCAGAAAGCGAGAGACTGAGACACAGAGTCCGACGCAGGCTCCAGGCTCTGAGCTGTCAGCACAGAGCCCTACAAGGGGCTCAAACTCATGAGCCGTGAGATCATGACCTGAGCCGAAGTTGGATGTCAACTGACTGAATCAACCAGGTGCCCCTCTACCACAGTCTCTCTTAAACAAAAGAAATTTTTGAGAGTCTTTGATTCTGGACTTTTGAGAGTGTTCTACATGGTAAGATGCATTTAGAATTTGAAGAGGAAATCACTGTGTAGTTTCTCCCAACATTATTTGTAAAAAGAACTCTCCTGTGGAGTTCTCTCACTTCACTTTGAAAAATACAGCTCTACTGCTTATTCCTTTTTTCTTAACGCGTTGCTTCTGAGCTGTTGTGTGGGAATGTGACATGTTATCCAAGTAATTATTTACTTATTTACATGTTTATTTTGTACATGCCATTGCTCATGCATGGAGCAAGCTTCTGGAAATATAAAGATGAATGAGAGAGTTCATGCTCCCAAGAGCTTATATTCTGAGTGGAGGAGGAAGGCAGGTAAATACTCAATTATCATACTTACTGATATATGCTGTACTAGAGCACAAGCATGGAACCCTTAAATATAAGAAAGCATTTCACCCAGACTAATGAATTTGCGTCTATAAAGTGTTCTCTGAGAAGTGACATAAAAGTGAATCTAAAAAGACAGGTAATGGTTAGCTGTGCAATGTAGAAGGGGTGATGGTATAGGGAGAAAGGATAAAACAGTTCACAGGCTGAGGGAAAGCACCGACTAAGCTCTGGAAGTGAATGCATTGGTTATGGAAGGTTCTTATGAATTAACAAGAAGAAAAGAAAGGTGAGATTGGAGATGTAAGCCAGGGCCTGACAGTCCAGTGCACTATCCTAGGACCATTATACTTGACTGAGGGCTATCAGGAATGAGAAAAGGTGTTTTAATAAACGGTAACATAATGATATTTATATTTTAGAAAAATCCAGCGGCTGTTTGGAAAATCGACTGTCAGAGCAAGGCACAAGAAAGGGAGATAGGTTTTTTAAGGTAGGGATCCAAACAAGAGATGAGGAGAACTTGGAAACAAAGTCCTTACACTGTTTACATATAAAATGAATTGTGAAGTATATAATACAGCTATGAGATGAAAATGTGTATGTAAAATCATGATATTTTCTACAAAAAAAGAATCAATTTCAATATACATTTATAAAATGAAGTGTTTTATAGTTCTGGAATGTTATAATATGATTGGGTCAATTTTAGTTTTGTGGACTTTGCACATAAACATTGGAAGAAACATGCTAAGTAGACATGTAATACAATATGCCATGATTTTGTAAGTAGAATATATAATTGAAATATTGTTTTACCCAAATCACACTTAACACTATAAAACACATTCTCTCCATGGCAGATTTTTAATTACTTCTTTCTATAGTAATCCTATTAACTTTTCTTTTGTAAGGTAAATAGAGATATTTTTAAGTGTACAGTGAAATTATATACAAATTCAGTGTATTTTTATTTTTATTTAACATTTTGAAATACAATTTGGATTTCTAAAGCTTTTAAGAAACACTAAAGTTTTAATTTTATGGAACTTATGTATACACACATACCTATATTTGTATATATATTTTCTATTAATAGAACTCCTATGAATGGCACATATACTTATGTATCTATGTCAGTATCTATGTTTACTATCAATAGAACTCCTGTAAATAGATGCAAAATAATTTATCTTGTCCCCTACTCATGTGCAGTTTTTCTTAATTTTTACTTTTAAAAACAATTCTACATGGGTGTCTGGGTGGCTCAGTGGGTTAAAATTAGATCCTTGATTTCAGCTCGGGTCATGATCTCACCATCATGGGATCGAGCCCCGCCTCAGGCTTTGTCTGACAGTGCAGAGCCTGCTTCGAATACTTTCTCTTTTCTTCTCTCTCTTCCCTTCTCCTGTTCTGTCTCTTTCTCTCTGGCTTAAAATAAATAAATAAACTTAAGAAAAAAAAAACACAATCCTGCAATAAATTTCATTGTATTTAAATGTGTGTAAGACCACATTTAGAGGTAGTGTCTGACATGGTTCAATCAAATAATACATTTTTTCTCAAATTTTGAATTACCAAAATTCCTTTCACTTGCACCGATTTATTCCACTATTTACTAGGCTAAAAATGTCTATTTCTCCACAACCTCACCAAATACTAGTATTATCAAGCCTGTTGGTCTTGCCAATATTGTGAAAAATATTGTATTTTTTTTTCTTTAATTGTGGAAGAAGTTGAGCTTCTCCCTTAGGATCAACAGGATTAGTCACCACCCCATGATGGCCAGCTGCAGGAATGACTTAGAGCAGAAATCTAGTGTCCAGCTGCTGAAAGAAAGAGCTCTTTGCTCTGATTCACACTAAGCTATCACAGTAGCCAGTAGAGGCACTGATTTGCTCAGATATTCTTTGGCTACCATTCTATGGAATTGTTGAAATCTGTCTTAGAGCTATGACTTTTTTTTAATGTTAAGCATGTTTATTCTTTGTCTTATGTGCTGCAAGTTCATTTCAGAATTTCATTTTGGTTGGTTTTATTTTTATCTGTAGAATTTTTTTTTCACCATAAGAAGTTTTAAATTTTTGTGTAAAGTTTATCACCGTTTCCTTCTTATGCTTATAAAGACGTTACCTTCTCTAGCAAAAGGGAATAGTATGCATATTTTCTTTTATATATTTAAAGTCACATATTTATGTTAAAATTTTGATACCTAGAATACGTTGTGCTGTAGGACTGAGCTAGAAACCAGTTTTATCTTATCTCCAAATAACTAATAATTTTCCCCTCGTTGAAATGTCACTTAAAAAAATGTTTATTTATTTTTGAGAGAGCGTGCACAAGTGGGGGAGGGGCAGAGAGAGAGAAGAGGACACAGGATCCCAAGTGGGCTCTGCACTAACAGCAGAGAGCCCCATGCAGGAGGGAGAGGGAACAGGGGATGGAAGGGGGTGGTTTGAACTCGGAAACCCTGAGATCATGACCTGCGCCGAAGTCAGACTCTTAACCAACTAAGCCACCCAGGCGCCCCCTGAAATGTCACTTTTAACATCACTTCTAATTTATACTGAAATGTGTTTCTGGATGTTTTTATTGCTCTGGTTATTTATCCAAGTACATTGGGCTATTTTACTATTCTAGGTTTATAATATGATTTGAAGTACAGGAAAATTAATGATATCTCCCTTTTTCCCCCTAGATTCAGTGGCTTGATCTTAAATGTTTAGTATTATAGGGAATTTTTAGTTCCAAATTAAATAATATAGCGGTCCTTTAAATTGATATAATGTTTAATTTAGAGATAAAAAATTGGTTTACATGTGAATGGAAACAATACAAAACTAGAAGGCAGAGGAGATAATTATATGAAAATACGTCTAGGAAAAAAAGGAGCTGATAAATTGGAAACAGAATACAGAAAATTTTGGATAAAATGAGATAATGTTTAAGGAGTTGTACTGCTCATCAGTGATGACTTATGGAATCTTTTAGCTTTCATAAATTCTAATTTTGCTTCATATCCAGTTTCCCTTTGCTTAATTACACCTATCCGAATTAGACCTGCAAGATCATCCCTATGCTTTACAACAATGTTGTGTTCTGTTGACATTTGGGCTGTTGAGGTCACACTCTTTTTACCCCCTTGGATTGCCCTATTTGTAGTTTTATTTTGCAAATTCGTATCTATAGACCTGTCTCCAAGTATAGATGCCATGCCTATATCTTAATATTTAGACAAGCTGGATTTTATCTCACCTTGCCGGTTATTCTAGATGCCATGCCCCATATTTCCCTGTCTATTCCAAATTTATGCTGCTGGAATGAGAAGTTCAAATTATAAATTTAAAACGTGCTAAATGCTGGAAAAGATAGAAAATAAGTATAAAATATAAACTTCAGCAGCATCTAGCTGAAAAACTTGCACTAAGGTAGTTTCATTTTCGTAAAATCACTAATTTGTAGCACTTCTATTATACCCATACATCAACTCATCTATAATATCAAAATAATTGAGGAGGGCTTGGGTGGCTCAGTCAGTTAAGCATCAGACTCTTGATTTTGGTTCAGGTCATGATCTCTCAGTTGGTGAGTTCGAGCCTCACATCAGGTTCTGTGCTGACATCATGGAGCCTGCTTGGGATTCTCTCTTCTCTCTCTCCCTCTCTCTGTCTCTCCAAAATAAATAAACTTAAAAAAATTGACAGAAGTACTATTAAATCATACTCTTGTAATTGGGCAAACAAATAGGACAAACACTAAGAAAGTGATATTTGTCTTTGATATCCCAGAGCCTAGAAGAAGTTTTCCTCATAGATGCTTTATGGTAGGCACTCAATAATATTTAATGAACAAGCAAATAGAAAAGGAGCTACTTTTTGGAGTAAACATTGTATTTTAAATTTTAATGTTATTTGAATATCAGTGTGAAATTTTGGAACTTTTATTAAAATAAAAATCAATATAGCACATGTTGAATCATTACATTGTACGGTTGAATGTAAGGTAACTTTGTGTGTAAACTATACTTCAGAGACAAAAAATCAATATAGCACAGGTAAGGGTAAATTTTAGGATGAGAATATATAAGAGTAAGTTTTCTTGGTGCCACACAGACTCTGTTAGAGTAAAGGAGTCATCTAGTTTATAACAATATGTTTCTTACTTAATGAGTATCTAATATTTTAATATTATGAAATTAATATTTAAAATTTTAATATGTTAATTATTTAATATTTTCCATAGAACTCATAGGCAAATTTGTCAGGTGCTATGGCTGCTTGAAGATATCAAATTGAACAATCTACACCTAGTTGAGGCCTGCAGAGTTCATATCCAGTGATCTGTGTCTACTTGTACTAGAGATCATAATATATTTCAAAATGTGTCCAAGTTCCACATATAAAACATTTTCATAAGACCAAAAAAAATGAGAATGTATACAAGGTGGAATTTCTAAAAATTAACACTTATATTTCATCTAAGTTGGACCAAACACAACTGATCTAATCCACAACTGTTAGCAAAACTGTGAAACCAGGTCATAGAAATTAAATAAACTTTCTTATTTGTCTTAGGAGCATTTTATATGAACATATGAATAAAGTGGTGAAGGAGGAATTCATAATAGATAAAATCAAATAATGCCCTATGAAAATATAAAAACCTGGTACCAATCTTATTTTAAGGAGAGTCATGACTCTTGATTCCTGCATTTTACTAATTTGATGATTGGGAAGTAGCTATCATCTGGCCAAAAGGCTAATTTAATCATTTGGATATGAATGTCCCCATGGTGAAGTTATTTCAATATTGGCACATTTTTAGTTCTCTGCTCATAATTAATCTTATGCATACCATTTTTACATAATGTAAATCTATTTCTTGCTTCTAGTAATTGCATATCTAATTTACTGTGAAAAGAAGCAGCCAATATTGCATCTGCTAAAGTAACTAAAAAGCACAACTGAAAACATCATCCACTAATGATTTTTATCACTTAGCTTTACTTTGTTAACTTTTGGAACTTTGCAAAATACAGTTGCTTTTGGCCAGAACTTTGAATTACAACTTCAATTTGGAAGAGGAATTATGTCTTGGCATGAAACAATACTTTATTTTAAACACAAGTTTCTTGTTGATGGTTATGTAAAGAAAGCAATCCAAAAACCACTACTGATAGGAAACATTACACTTAAATAAAGCTGATTTTCTTTTTTTTTTAGCTGAAGCCCAAGGGATGAATGTGAAGCAGTAGAAAACATTTCAAACAATGCAGTTGTAAAATATGTTTTAAGAAGTGCTTACTTCATTATAGTTGTTCTCTCTGGTTGTAAACCATTCTGCTGCATGGAAAATCTTGAGCACAATGCTGACTTCTGGTACTCTCTAGATTTTGAGAAATACAAACTTATGTTTGTTTGTTTCTTTGTTTTACTTCTATAGAATAAAAAATCTAAAGGTGATTTTTAATTTTTTTTTCTTTTTCCTTTGTAGCTGTGACATCTTCCTCTCAGTTTATCTCCTGAGTTGGTTTTTGTTGTGGCAACTTGATGTCCAGTTATTCCTCCCATTTTTTGAGTTTTTTTCCCCCAAGGTATTATTGTTAATAGAATATAATGATAAATCATGAGACAAAAGAGAATTTTCCTTGGTATGGGGTATTCTACAATTCTCTGCTGGAATATCCAGTCAAAAATCTCAAGGTACATGTGTACTATTAATGGCCCTGACCTCAAATTTCATCAAGAAATATTTATCTTCTTCCAAAGTTTACTAATGATTTCCTAACCCCAGAGCAGAAAACTATTTCTGTTCATGTGAAAACATTGTTTTTCCCATTTTTTCTTGATTCAAATCAATGGTAGTGATCTTTAAATCTTAGAGAATTAATGAGGTATTTATTTTACCTTTTTGATTCATCAAATTTCATATGAGACAGCATGGTTTTATAAAAACCTCAATAAAAATTTTCCATTGATCATATTTCCTAGCTGCTACTTAAATTTGAATTCCTACCTCTACATAGCAAATTTTTCTGAAATTTTCCTAACTTTATTTTTTGGTAGTACATTTTATGAAAATTTAAATTTCCTTTTTTTTTTTTTTTTGAAAGAGAGAGAGAGAGAGAGAGTGCATGCACACACAAGAGAGAGCAGGAGAGGGGCAGAGGGAGAGGGAAAGAGAATCTCAAGCAAGCTTCATGCCCAATGTGGAGCCCAATGGGGGGATGGATCTCACCATTGTGAGATTATATACCTGAGTGAGATTATGACCTGAGTTAAAATCATGAGTTGAACATTTAAATGACTGAGCCACCCAGGCACGCCTAAAAATTTAAATTTCATGGAAAGTGTGGAGTTTTACTTAACACCCCAGAAACAAACAATCCATTAAAAAATGGTCAGAAGACATGAACAGACATTTCTCGAAAGAAGACATACAGAAGAAAACATGCTCATTATCACTTTTCACCAGGGAGATTCAAATCAAAACTACAATGAGATATCACCTCATACCTGTCAGAATGGCTAAAATCAACAACACAAGAAACAACAAGTGTTAGCAAGGATGGGGAGAAAAAGGAACATTCATGCACTGTTGGTAGGAAATCAAACTGGTGAAGCCACTATGGAAAACAGTACAGAGTTTCCTCAGAAAAGTTAAAAATAGAACTACCCTATGATCCAGCAATCACACTACTAGGCATATACCCAAAGAACACAAGAACACTAGTAGCAACATTATTTACAATAGCCAAGATACAGAAGTAGCCCAAGTGTGCATCAACTGATGAATAGATAAAGAAGTGATATATATATGTATATATATATAGATATGTATATATAGATATATATATCTTATCTATATTTTATCTATATATCATCTATAATTCTCTATAATATAATCATAATATATAATTTATATATATAATTATATCTTAAATATATAAAAATATATACATATATAATATATATACATGTATACATATAAACACATATAAATATATACATATATAATATACAATATAAATGTATAAATATATATAACTATATATAATTGATATATATATTAATATATGTGTGAGATATATATAGCCCATGTCCATCAACTGATAAATAGATAAATAAGTGAAAAAATATATATATATGTATGTATTTAATAGATTACTCAACCATAACAAAGAATGAAATCTTGCCATTGGCAAGGACATGAATAGAGCTAGAGAGTACAATGCTAAGCAAAATCAGTTAGAGAAAGACAAATACCATACTATTTCACTCACATGTTGAATTTAAGAATCAAAAAAAAAACCCAAAAAACAAACAAATGGAAAAAAAATGAGAAGAGAGATCGAGAAACATACTTTTAATTATAAAGAACAAATTGATGGTTACCAGAGGGAAGGGAGAAGTGAGGGGTAAAATAAGTGATGGGGATTAAGAAGTAAACTTGTGATAGCACTGGGTGTTATATGGAAGTGTTGAATCATGATATTGTACACCTGAAACTAATATAATACTGCATTTTACTTAACTGGAATTAAAAATAAAAAGAAAGTGTGGAGTTAAATGAAATTCAGTTTGAGATGGGATGTCAGATCTATCTGTCATTTACCTGATTTTTCTAGCCTAAAGTCAAGCTAATAGATCGTCTTCATTTCCAGTTTCAGGTTAGGGGGTTAGCAGCAGAGATTAAAACATTATGTCAAATCCATTACATTCTTTGTATTGTTATTTGAAGAGTTTGCAAGTAAAGTAAAAGGGGTATATTTTAAAAATTCGTGTGTAAGTATTTATTCCACTGCTTGGTTAAATCTTTGTTTTGATACCTGATTTCTATGTGAACCTCAGCCAAAACTGTGTTACAAGTAGGTGCTTATGGTTTTACAAAGGCATTTTGGGGTCTGCAGATAGATTTTGTAGGAGGAATCAAGATAATCACTCTAAAAATTGAGTTCTAAATTATAGTCTATTATTTTCTCATGAAGGGCAATATTATCCTATAACCCAATGGTCTAACCCTGAAAAGTCACAAATCCTAGATTTTTATAATGTATTTCTTCCACTGTAACAAAAAATGGGAAATAATTTAATAATGAAAAGTTCTAAGTACCATATATCTATGTATAAAAGTTACCACTTATAATTATAAGAAAGATACTTAAACTTTTTGTTTATATCTTCATTTCTACACTTCAAGTATGCATATATTTTTTTTATTAACTCAGATGAACTCCTAATCATATCATCCCTATTGAGCATACTCATCTAAAAACTTTTATTAGAAAATGCTTCCCTAGCTACATATTGGATAATTTTAAAGTATTCTGCCTTTTTAAAAATCCCCTATTGTTAAAATGTCAGACATCTCTATTTACTCTAATTGAAAAATGTATACTAATGTAAAGATTTCAGAGTTATATATTTGCTTTACCTCTTTTATTAAAACAAAAAACCAGTCCTTTTGATATTTAATTATTATTAGTGACATCGTAAAAGAACATGCTGTAAATTCTTAAGCACTTGGTTACTATTTTGAATTTACATTTCACAATTTTGCAATAATTTCACATAATTTTATTAGAGCATAGCATCCTAATTAAATATATGCATTTACCTTCTTCCATAAAAGTTAAAACAGATAGGTGATTAATTTGTTTATATTAAAATAAGGACAGTGGTCAGAGTTTATGTTGTTCCAATAATATTTACTATCAGTTAATGTTATATATTCTAAATATTTTAAAAATTATATTCACCTAATTTTCTTGTCCTTCCTAATGTATCTTGTAATTATCAATTAGAAAACAATTATAGATTCATTTCTTTATTCCCTTTATTAAACTCATATGACAAATTTAAATGACAATCTTATCATTATCAAACATTGCAACACGCTGTTTGGTTTTACCAAGCATTTTAAAAAAATTAACCATACATTAAATGATTTACCTACCAAATTTAATTAGTTTGACATAAGAGGGAAGTCAGGCTATTCAGAAGATTTCTTTCATAATAGACCTTGAACTATTTGCTCCTTATTAATAGTGAATCTCTGAAAGAATTTTTTTCACCTACCATACAAATGCCATTTATGAAAATACTAAATAATCTCTGGTAAATGCAATTTGTTCAAGATTTGGACAAGAACATTAAACTGAGCCCGGAATTCAAATATGTGACCATATGATGTTGGCCTTATGCTTTAGTTTAAGACAGTGGCTGATGTTTTAAAGTTGTCTGCCTAGTGGGAAGACCAACAACTAATAATGCTCATGGTTTTTCATTAGTTGCTCCTGGCTCCTCCTTGATTCAACTTCCTTCCTCGTTTTAATGTAGGATTTCTGCTTCTGCATTAGCAGAGGCCTCTCCAATTGTCATTCGATTAAATTCCAATCCTCCTGAGGCCTTATGTTGATAACATTAATTTCAAATTCAGTTAGCCGATTTCCTTTTGCAATGGCCAGCTCCAATCTGTGATATGATGTTTGTTTAATCTACCTGTCAACATAGAATGCTGAGTGATAAATCACTGGTCTATTTCTAGTCTAGTCTATTTCACTGTCATGTCATATTCTGATTGGTTGGTTTCAAAATGGTAGCATATTGTGCTCTTCTTCATTTCTTGGGTGCATATTATAGACTTTTTGGGTAATTCTGCTCTGGTCATTCACCAGCTTGTCTCCACTAAAACAACTTGACTGTTATATTTTGGTAGTTTGAGTGTCACATTAGTTTATGTCATTTATAACAATTAGATCCTGGCACTCATCCCATTTTCTAATGATGGGTTTGAACTTTGTTGAAAGCACTGTTGTCTTTTTTGTTTCTTTGTTGTGGCAAAAAGTAACTTTGGAATAAGCTGACAATGAATTCACTGGGGTCCAAAGTCAGCTATGGTTACCAGTTCTGTTGGAGGATGTGTGCATTTACATCTAAGTGGGTATAAGTGTTACTTTAATTTAAAGTTTTACTTTTTAGTGTCTCATTATTATTTAATCTCTGTCTGTGTAGTTTATAAATAATGGATTTACTTGACATATGAGCAATATACAATATGCCACATTTCACTTTTGGTTATCCCATCTTTCTTATTTTTAATTTTTAAAATTTTTAAAATTTATTTATTTACTTTGACAAAAGCAAGCAGGGGAGGAGAAGAGGGAGAGAGGGAGAGAGAAAATCTCAAACAGGCTCCATGCTGTCATAGCAGAGCCCAATGCAGGGCTTGAACTCACGAACCGCTCTGATCATGACCTGAGCCGAAACCAAGAGTCAGATGCCTAGCCAACTGAGCCACCCAGGTGGCCCTTCCATCTTATTTTCTAATGGCATCAAAATGTCTTCAAAAATTTTTAGGACCTATCAGTTGAGTTACTTTTAGAAATGAGTTATTTAGTTAAAAAAATAAAAACTATTAAACAAGCTCTAAATACAACAAATAAAACCAGGAGATGTATGGGATAAAGTAAAAAGAACTGATGTATTTCAAAGGATCTCATTCATTGTCTTTCAAGGTACATACTGATGCTCACTCTGCCTTATTCAGGTATTTGCATTGTACACACCAATATTTTAATTTTAGTCACACTAGTTTATGACAAACCAGTGGAAGTGATGAGAAGAGAGAGGATGTTGAAGAAAACTAAAGAGTGATGCAATGATTTACAGAAGTTGGCTAGAAGAAAACCAGTGTTTCTTAAATCAGGAGAGCCAAACTGAGAAACTGAATGTCAATTGCAGGTTAGTTTATCAGTCTTCTCAGGCTGCCATAAAAGGTACCACATACTGGGTGGCTTAAACAACAGAAAAAATTTTTTCTCATAGTTCTGGAAGCTGGAAATCCAAGGTCAAGGTGCTGACAGGTTTGCTTTCTCCTGAGGCCTTTCTTGTTGGTTTGTAAATGGCCGTGTTCTCACATAGCCTTTCTTCTATACACACACATTTCTGGTGTCTCTTCTTCTCCTAAGGACATCAGCTCTACTGGATTAAAGGCCTACATTTATGACCTCATTTAGCCTTAATTATGTCTTTGAAGCCTCTGTTTCTGAATGCAGTCACACTAGGGTTTAGGGCCTGAGTGTATGAATCTGAGAGGGTCACAATTCAAATCTATAAGAGTTAGCAATGCACAAATCAGTACAAAACCATTCCAGAAGATGACACACTCTTAGGCTACATCTATCAATTGTATTCTCAATAGAGTCTTGACACGGTTTGAAATTAAAATACCCGCATCAGCTACAAATAGCAGTGCCAGGAAGCAAAGGAAACTACCAGACCAGTGGAAAGCCATGAAGTGTGAATGGGCTAGAATTCATGCTTTATATGAGATTTTTGGTCTTAAAATCTCTTCATTAATAACAACAATGAACAAATGGAACTTGAGGGGCGCCTGGGTGGCGCAGTCGGTTAAGCGTCCGACTTCAGCCAGGTCACGATCTCGCGGTCCGTGAGTTCGAGCCCCGCGTCGGGCTCTGGGCTGACGGCTCAGAGCCTGGAGCCTGTTTCTGATTCTGTGTCTCCCTCTCTCTCTGCCCCTCCCCCGTTCATGCTCTGTCTCTCTCTGTCCCAAAAATAAATAAACGTTGAAAAAAAAATTAAAAAAAAACAAAAAAAAAACAAATGGAACTTGAAATTAATAATGCAATACAACTTACATTAGCAACCCCCAAATAAAATACATAGGCATAGATCTAACAAAATATGTAAAAGATCAATAGGAGGAAAGCTACAAAACTCTGATAAATTAAATAAAAAATGAAGCGACAGATCATGTTTATTGATAGGCAAAGTAAATGTCATCAAAATGTCAGTTCTTCCCAACTTGATATATACACTCAATGCATTCCCTAACAAAATCCCAGGATGTTAGTTTATGGATATCAATCAGCTGATTCTAAAGTATATATGGAGAGGCAAAACATCCAGAATAGTCCACACAATATTGAAGGGAAAAAACAAAGTTAGAGGACTGATACTTCTTAACTTCAGCCTTTACTATATAACTATATTATTCAAGATAGTATTCAATATTGGTGAAATAACAGGCATATAGATTAATGAAATAGAACAAAAAGCCAAGAAATAAACTTTCATAAATATAGTCAACTGAACTTTGACAAAGGAGCAAAGGAAATACAATGGAAATGCAATGGAGTAAAGATATTGTCTTTAACAAATGGTGTTAGAACACCTGGACACCCACATTACAAAAAAAAAAAAATGATAAAAATTTTAAAAAAGAATCTAGATAAGGAATTTAACCTCTTCATAAAAATTAACTCAAAATGTATCACAGACTTAAATGTAAAATGTAAAACTATAAAACTCCTAGAAGGTAATGTAGGAGAAAATATAGATGACCTATGGTTCCACGACATCTTTTTGATATAATACCAAAGACATAATCAATGAAAGAAAAAAATTGAAAAGCTAGACTTCATTAAAATTAAAACATTCTGCCCTGTGAAAGACAATGTCAAGAGAATTAGAAGACAAGCCACAGACAGGGAAAAAATATTTGCAAAGACACATCTGATAAAAGGCTGTCTTCTAGTATACATAAAAAGTCTTAAAACTCAACAATAAGAAAACAATCTGATTAAGATATGATCCAAAGACTTTAAAGATGCTTCATCAAGGAAGAAAAGGAGACGGCAAATAAGCATATTTAAAGATGTTCCACATTCTATGTCACCAAGGAAATGCAAATTAAAAAGCAAGGTACCACTATATACCTATTAGGATGGCTAATACCCAGACACTGGCAACACTAAATGCTGGTGAGCATACGAAACAACAGGAATATTCAGCCATTCCTGGTGGGAATGCAAAAGAGTACAGCCACTTTGCAAGATAGTTTAGCTGTTTTCTGCAAAACTAAACATACTACTACCATGCAATCCAGCAATTGTGCCTGTTTGTATTGAGCCAAAGGAGTTGAAAACTTATGTCCACACAAATACCTCCGCATAGTTGTTTATAGCAGCTTTACTTATAATTGCCCAAACTTGGAAGCAAGCAGGATGTCCATCAATAGACAAATGGATAAATTGTGATACATCCAGGCAATGGAATATTGTCTATTTAATACTAAAACGACATGAGCTATGACATCGAGGAAATTTAAATGCATATTACTAAGTGAAAGAAACTAATCGTAAAAGGTTACATACTTTAGGATTCCAATGATCTGACATTCTTGAAATGGTAGAACTATGGAGACCAAAAAAAAAAAAAAAAAAAAAATCCGCGGTTGCCAGAGGTGAAATAGGGAGAAATGAACAGGCAGAGCACAGAGGATGTTTGTGGTAGTAAAACTACTCTGTATGAAACTATAATAATGATATATATCATTGTACATTTGTCCAAATCCATAAAATATACAACACCAAGGGTCAGCCCTAAAGTAAACTACAGACTTGGGATGATTATGATATGTCAATGCTGGCTGACCTTTGGTAACAGATGTGACATTCTAGTGAGTGATGTTGATAATGGGGAAAACTATACATGTGTTGGGGTAGGGATTTATGGGAATTCTCTGCACCTTCTCCTCAATTTTGCTGTGAACCTAAAACTGATATAAAAAATCATCTTTAATAAAAAATCTCTGAGTTAAATCTGCATCTTCTCAACTGGCATTAATGATTAAAAGATAGCTGTATGTCCTATTATCCCAGGGCCTCCAGTATTCCTTTTAATGAACAGATTAATTGCCTCTATCAACATGGCAACCTAAATGAGACAATTAATGCTTCCAGCAACTTGCCAAAAAAGACATGAACAAAACCATGGATAGATAATAAAAAAAGATCTGAAATGACTGTGCTTTTTGTTGTATAAACTCACTCTTAAGATGTTTTTCAAACATTTCAAAAATCAGACAAACATGAGAACACATTTTTCAAAACTTGAAATTAGTGGTTGGTAAGAATGCAGATCTCTTTTACAAAACCTAAATTTACTCATCAGATTAATTTCAAAAGTAAAGATTTCAAACACATGTTTACCAAAGGAAGCATCAGGATGGGGAAAATTGTGTCTATTTTTTCCTATGATATCCTGAACTCCCAGAATAGCAACAAACTGGGCATTTGTAAGTATTCTTGAATAAATGGGAGGCTAAAATAGACAGCACTACAAACATTATATTCATATGATTGTTCAGAGATATTAACCAAGCATTTTTTTAATCAAATCAGGTAGAAGTGAGTGCAGTACTTCCAAAGCAGTGTCCCATACTGTGGAGATAGCTCATGAGGGAGATGCCATCATTCTAGAATGATTTGAGAGGTGTAAGATTGTTTCACCGAGTGCCTGGGTGGCTCAGTCAGTTAAGCATCTGACTCTTGACTTCAGCTCAGGTCATGATTTCAAGGTTAGTGAGTTTGAGCCCCGTGCTGGACTATGCTCTGACAGTGCAGAGCCTGCTTGGAATTATCTCTTTCCCTCTCTCTCTGCCCTTACCCCACTTGTGCGCTCACTCACTTTTTCTCTTTCTCTCAATATAAAGAAACTTTTTATTTTTGTAAAAAAAGATTGTTTCTCAATTTCTAATAGATATGAGACAGAATTGGTCACCATTTATCACATCTGTCCATACTAAAAATGACTATGACTAAAGAGGAAAAGGACCCCAGCATCTGGTTATTGGCGCTTTGATCTGAATGGCCTACATGTTGACTAAGAACACAGAAGTGTTCAAGTTCAATCTATTCTCTGAGGAGTCATCTTTAAAGAAAACACTTTGTTTTTCTATTTATAGGTACTCTTTTACTGAAAGTTGCTCATATGAAGGGAGAAAATGCAAATGCAAGAAAGTAGCCTGAAAGGGAATACGAGTCATTATTTGCAGTTTTCTAGAAATATATATTGTAAAAATATACTTGAAAACACTGTTCTGATTTGATCCTGAGATCAACTCTTCATAATAGGACCTCTAACAAAGGCTTGCAGTTCATAAGGCAAGTAAGGCTAAGTGACTCTCTCTTTGTGAATTAAAGGAAATAATGAGTTCACTGAAATATGAAGTACTGAGGACAAAAAAAAAAAAAAAAAAAAGAAAGAAAAGGAAAGGAAACAAACAAACAACAACAACAAAAAACAACTCCAGAGCTGTGCACCAAGAATAAAATAAATGATGCATAAATTATGCAATTCTAGTAGATTTGTCACTTTCCCATGATTGGTTTAAATTAATGGGCCCCTGCCTGTTTCCACAACATGATTACAAAAATAGCCTCTCTTAGGAGAAAGCAAATATGTAGTGTCTCAGTAGTATATAAGTTGGCCTGTCCACTTGCAAAATTTTAAATAACTGGTTTGTTCAGGGAAATCATAGCTCTAAAGTATTGTTTACAATGTGTGCAGAACCACATCATAATGACAGCAGAGTTAAGTTGAAAACTTTCAAGTGACATACATTATCATCTGAATTGGGAAATCAAATATGGAAGCTTTGCAGCAAGCAAAATAGTGATAATCTATACTGAATTTTAAAAAATTAATAATGCAAGCCAACTGTTAATGAAATAGAAAGGCTATTCACACACACATACCAAAGAAAGGCTATTAATGGAAATAAGATCAACTTCAAATTAGCATGGACGATTTTTTTAATGTCGGCTTATATGCCAAATATAAAATCTCTAAGTACCATGGAATCTGGCAAGAAGTTCAAAACAAAAGAGAGAATAGAATGATTTAAATGTTACATGAGGAAATACTTTACAAACATGTTTATGAGAGGTTACTAACATCTCACAAAGTAATAATTAAGTGCATTCCTAAATTATTAATTGCAGTGAACTGAAGTATACATATTTTTTCCATTTTGAAAACTGAATGAACATGTTCTTAAAAAAAATAATTCTCTAGTTGTTCAAAATGGGAATGCAACACAAAGGTACAGTGATAGAATGAGACATGCATATGAGATCCTTCCAGGCAATGACTCCTTATTTGCCTTTATTTCTCTAAAACTGAAGGGTCAGTTGCTGAGACATAAAAGATGGTAAGTAAATGTTTAAATAATGAAATTGAACTGAGTCCTAATGAACATAATCATTGGAGTCTGACAGCTTTAGTTCAATTCTTGGAGCCATCATTTACATGCTGAGTTGTCTTGGAAAAAGTCACCCAATCTATTGGACTCATTTTTTTCTTTCTTGAAAATAAAAATGTCCCCACTTTTTCAGGTCATTGTAAAGATTAAATGAGGTTATATGAATATTGAGCAAATGTGGCACACAGAAACATGTTGTCAGCACTCAGATCATGACAACCGTTGTTAGTAATCCCTTCTGGTTTTTAGGACATTCCCAAAAGGACAGCTCTCTCAGCCTCGGTCAATATGCCGAGCTGCCCCAGGAGGCTTAGTTGCCTATTTCCTATTCCCGGGCTATTGCATTCCCTCTCCCATCTCTTTTAGTGCATTCGCTTCACTTATGTTAATTCTTATTATTGCATACACTGTGCTATTTAAAAATTATCTGCCCTTTCATGAGTCTGCTCCAGTAATATGTGAGTTATCTAACAAGAAGAACTATGTCATATCAGTGACTGATAGAGTCCTTTTAGATAGTAGGCGCAACCATTTGATTAATTATCAATACACAGGAAATAATATTTCCTTATATTTTTCTTTTAATTTTTATGGATAAGTCCTTGTTTGAGAGAAAAAGGTTGATCTTGGAACATTGTGCTATAACTTTATTAAAATAAAATTGAAGCGCCTGCGTGGCTCAGTCAGTTAAGCATCTAACTCTTAATTTCGGCTCAGGTCATGATCTCTGGTTTCTGGGTTTGAGATCCGAATCAGGCTCCAAGCTGATAGCCTGCTTGGGATTCTCTCTTTCTCTCTCTTTCTCTCTGCCCCTCCCCAATGTATTCTCTCTCTCTTTTTCAAAATAAGTAAATAAACTTAAAAAAATAAAATATAATATGATGTTATGACACAAAATGCTGTTGTCAATGTACTTTGAACATGGAGTTGTGGATGTGCTGATGCAATGCCTATTAACCATGAGATTCAAGAAGAGGAAAGATTAAGCTGTGTGTGGGAATTTAATCAGAGTATCACACAATAATCACACATCGGCGCATCTTTAGAGGTCCAAGAAAAGAAATTTTAATTTACTTTGTGAAACATAAGCTTCAAAAGGTATTTGATCTACTTATAAAAATGAATTCAAGAAGGAATTGAGTAAAGCTATAAATAATAGATCCACAGTAAAGTATTAAAAGGAAACTTAAAAATCAGTGAGGAGAGAGTATATCCCTCACCTTTGGAAATTTTTATCTTGGAACGTAATTTCTGTGCTGCCATACAAAGATGTTTTAGAGTTACTTTCAGAGAAGTTTAGATTAATTCCATCAGCACAGTATTTCTTGCATCCTTACTATAAAGAAAGTTGGAAAGTTATTTACTCTGTTTTCATATTTTAAAGGAAGGAGAATCACATGACTCAAGTCTCTGGAATACATTAAGTAGATTTTAGAAATTCCCATATGATCAAGGTCCCCAAAGTATAGAACTTTAGGACAAAATAAAATGGAGGGAGAAGGAAGGAATGAATGGAGGAAGGAAGGAAGGAAGGAAGGAAGGAAGGAAGGAAGGAAGGAAGGAAGGAGTGTCTTAGAACATTGTTATTAAGATTTTTGTATAGATGAACTGTGAAAATTGATATTGTATCAGAACTCTTATCTCTAACTCAGACACAGGGAGATTTCAGATCAATTTAGTAGGAAAATCACCAAGGAATAATACTTAAAATTTGAGATGCAGAGAGTGAGGTCATTGAGGGAATTATTCCAATGACCTGAAGGACTTCAGTTCCATTTTAATCCTGCTTAACATAATCCCCTATTATACACACTCTATATTTCAAGAGCTTTGTGGAAGCACATTTCTCAAATTGTTACAACCTAGTTCTCACACAAAGAAATAGTGAGTACATGTTGAAGTTTTATTTAATCCATTGAGTGATCATCTCAGAAGAATGACTTGAGATGATCAACCAAAAAAAAAAAAAAAGAAAGGAAAGACAAAACAGATATATACACAGTTAACTAGGGCAAGTAACAAGAGATGAGTGCTACGTTATGCACAAACTGGTTAATATCCTTTAGGCCAAGGAGACTGTCATTGCTGAGGTCATCTTCTCTATGGGAAAGGAAAAACTATTAACCCACCTTACACTTTCCTGCAAAGTTAACCTGTAACTATATAGGATGCTAAAATAGCTGAATCCCTATCAATTGTGAAGCTACTCCAACAAAGTAAAATTCCACAAGAACGACAGATGGTCATTAAAGAGGATTATTAGGACATGATCTAAAATGATATTAAAAAGTCTCACAATCATCATATGCTTAATTTCCAAATTCCAAGTATTACATAATGTTTCGTGCACACCAGCTAAAGAAGATGAAGTAGCTTAAGGCACAATTCTAAATTCTTAACTAAATTCAAGAATAGGAAAGGAAAAAAAAAATGCATGGATGGAAAGAAAACTATTGCAAGCATTAGGAAGAAAGTGAAATTTCATATTGATGCTGGTGAGTGGAAGAACAAAGATGTGTGGGAGAGAGAGACACATAAAAAAAAAATCATTCTTTGAGCTCTATGACAGCTATAAAGCCATTTCTATATAGGGAGAATCTCTGTTTTCAGGTAGAGTGGGAAATGTAGCGGTTTCTGCCTCTTCCAGAAGAATCACAGGATTCTCAGGAAATAGGGGATATGGGAATGCCATTAACTTCTCATAGGTAGGAAACATAGTGATGATTTATATCTCTTACCTAAAAATCAGATATAGACCTGGCCAGACAAACCTGGTGCTTTAAAGCTGTTTCAGAGGTGTGTGTCTGGATGGCAAACTGACCTGACTTATCATCACATGTTGGGACAAATAAGAGACTTTCTAGAGACGGAAATCCAACTTCACCCCCAAAGAATCCCAGACGTTGTTTAGTACCATGAGTGTCTCCTCTGTTTACCTCTTAAAACTAGCTTTTCCCAATCCTTAACACTTCAAAATCAACCAAAAAAGGTGAAATCTCTATTAGTTTACTCTTGGAAATCTTTGTGATCATGCTCCCTCTTTCTTATTCCCTTTTCCTTTTGCTACTTTTTGTAGCTCCTAGAAAATCACCTCTATAACTTGACATTTCCTTACCTAAAGTCAATCCTGCCTTTTCCCTAATGCTGAAGTATTCTTTGAACCCCCCACCCCACCAGGAGTAGACATTGCACTCTTCCTTCTCGGTGGATTTCAGGACTGTGAGCTGATTGGCATCCTCTTTCTTGGCTACTGCTCTTGTACCCATGTTACTTTGTCCAAACCTCTTCTCGCTATTAACACATCTACTTCGATGCATTCCTAAGGAAATTTGGTACTGTCGTAATTTTCACTTCATGAGGTTTCTGACTTTATCATATTTTTTTCATTAGCCTAGTACCAATTAGGCAATCAGGAGTCTTAAAGAGACATGCTGCAGTCAGAAAGGTATTCTTTATCTTATTCTCCAGAAAAATAATCTAATAGGGGATTTAAGCAATTACATATCTAGAAAGTAAAGTACACTTGCTAAGAACAATAAGCAATGCCACACTAATCCATTTGATTTTTGGAAGGGTTAATGGACTGGAAACTACCTGAGGACAAGGATTACATCTATGGAGGTCATCACTGAAACCCTAGTACTTAGCAAATAATAGGTACTTATTAAATGTGTGTTGTATGAATGAATGACTGACCAGCTAACTAATTAAGAGTGAGTCATAATCAATTTCCAAGCATAGTATGCAAGGATTTTCCTGGGATTTCCAACAGTTCTTAATAAAGTTTTGGGAGTGATGGATGTTATAAACCAGCCAAAAGATAACTTCTACCTATCTTCTTTTAGAAAGACAAAGCTAGAAAAGCCCCAAAATAAGAGATGTATTACCTATTTAGTATTATTTTATGAACAAAATTAATACTGATTTGTTCCATTTAAAGAGTCTAAATTTCTTGGAGATTTAAAAATATATTGTGTAAAATTTTTAAAAATTAGCTAATTAATGAGATTAAACATACATTGTTTTATAAATATGTGATCCTACTTTAGGATAAGAAAATATAGGTAATTCTGATTTTTAATGATTCGCTAAATAGAATAGCAACATTAACTTTATGTTAATGGAAACTCTTAATTGAAGAATTAAGGAAAACATAAAATTCATGGAGTCTATAATATCCAAATATCCTAATCAGATGCTTCCATAGCATGGAACTATTTGAGATTCTGTATTATTGGGGAAATACTGATATTCTTAAATTATTGTATCACATTTCAAAGTGATGTTACTTAATTTGCTCTTTGGTCTTTGTATGTAGAGGTCATGGTCTGTAAGCAGAAAACTAGTCTGTTTTTTTAAAAAATACTATAAAAGTAAAGTAAAAATAATATATCTTACTGGCAGTCTAAGAGGAATTTTTGTAGTAGGTAACATGTTTCCATTTTGACCTTTTCTGGGGTAAACAAAACATGTATTATTTGTAATTCTTCCTAGATACACATATTAAAGTAAAGGCATAGGAAAAAAAAAAAAGGAAAAAAAAAACCAAGGACTTTTCTTTTTCTTTTCAGTCATTTCAAAATGTGAGTCATCAAAGCTTTGTAACAATGGAAACTTTTGAAAATATGAAACAATCTGAAATTAATCCATTAGTTTCTTATGTATATGTGTTATTTTTAGAAAAAGCAATATATTTCAAAGCAATTCAATATTTGTATAATACTGGATATATTAAAATTATAATTATATAATATTAATTAAATTAAATGACACTATAATAGTTAATGCTTAATATTAAAACAAATATGCATTATGTAGAATGTTACATTTTAAAATACTAGCATATTGGATTTATAATAACATATAGATTAATTTGAGGAAACTTAATTTTGGCTGTATTACCAAATAAATAATGCATGATTTCCATAACTAAAATCAATTTACCATGTCTTTGCTTTACCAGTCTTACTCATTTTTTAGTAACATCAGATGACGAATTACATATTATACCTTCACTCTGAGTTCCTTTGAGAACTTAGAACTGACAAGGTACCTATGCTAATGTCATATTGGTCTGTTATCAGAAAAAAAGGCATTTCATAAAAGTGAGCTTTCTAGATACTGAAATTTTAATAAATGTAACCACTGAACAATTATTAACTATTTTATGAAAATCTTTCTAAAGTGCAAGATATCTGTATGATTTTTTTAAAACGTACTCTGAATATGCAATTAACTTCACTTCATGACTATGTTATTTGTGTTTGTATTTAAATTCCAGTATATTAACATACCATGTAATATTATGTTCAGATGTATGATATAGAGTCAATACTTCCACAGATAGCCAGTGCTCATCACAAGTGCCTTCCTTAGTCTCTGTTACCTTTTTAACCCATCCCCCCACTTCATGACTATGTTATGTAATTAATATTGCTCATTATAATGCTTTGCTAGATGTGTGTGTGTGTGTGTGTGTGTGTGTGTGTGTGTGTGTGTGTGTGTTATAGTATGAAAGGCAAGACTTAAGCATGCTTTGGTGCTTTTATAATTCTTGAACTTGCTTTCTTTTATCCACCTACTGCTTAACACAGTTCTAGCTTCTGCAATAATAACTTCTGCTTATATCCAGTTGGACTCAATATATACAATATTACATTTTATATACATTTATATACCTCATTTTATATACATTTTTAGTACATAGGCAGACAATCTGTTAGCTTTTTTGAATATTAAAGATAATTTTTTTATCTTTGGGTTCTTGCCTCTATTCTGAGTTACTGTTATAAAATCTCAAGATAATGAGGTATCTGTATATACATGTTAGTCATTGTTACTCTGCAAGGCAGAGGCAGAAATTATTGTATAAATATTTGCACACAAGTTAAACATCTCTTATTTAAGTTACTACTGGTGTTGTAAAAGAAGTCTGGTGAATTTTTAGGGGATAAATTTGTCATTTAGAAGTTTCAGGATCTTAAAAGGATGATGCACTTGAAAAATAAAGTAATAAAGGCAGATGAACTGAACCAACAAGTATAGAAATTGCAAACAGGTGATAAGGAAAACTTGCATAAACTCATAGTTAGATGCCATGTGACTCAGTTTTGGCCAAGAAGATGAGATTCTGGGAAATATTCTGCTTTTCTGATAAAAGAAATAGATTTGTTATTGCCCTTGTCCCCTTCATCCTACCTTGTGCTTCGATCTAATATCTGGAGCTAGACAATCAGTTTGCCACCAGGAAGGAAAAAATAGGTTGAGGGCTCAGAAAAATACTGTCACTGGCATCATCAGGGCACTGATCCTTGAACAAGTGAACTGAACTGAATAAGTTCAGTAACTCTGTGCCCCAATTTACTGCAGACAGTACTCCTAACTGATGAAAGAATTGCACAGAGTTTGTTATAAACAGAGGTAAAATGAACAAACCTTGAAAATAAATGTTAATTTAGTTTGGTAAATTATTTTTGCTTTGATTCTTTGTTGAAATAAATTGTATAAAAGCATCTGCAGCATGCCGTAAATCCAGTACTCTTTGATTTAGAATTACTACTATTGGTAAAAAGGACACTCAGTAGTCTGAGAAGATATGTTTAAATATCAACTATGCCATTTTCTATTTGTGTAGCATTGCGTAATTTAGATAGCCTCCCAGGCCTAAGCTCCTCTGTAGTTACTATTTGTACTTTGTCATAATGTTAGAAGCAAATTAAATGTTGTAATGCATATAAAATACACAGGAGGGTGCCTGGCATATAGCATATAGAGTCAATGCTCAATATTTTTTATTTATAGTATATTGTTAGATATATCAATTATTTTATAGATTATCTAATATTGATAAGTTAAAAATAAAGAGAATTTCTTTAAATCATACCACCCTTTATTTTTGTTAAGTTGTTTGTTTATTTATTTCTTCATTTATTTATTTATTTTGAGAGAGAGAGAGAGAGCATGAGCAGGGTGGGGGCAGAGAGAGAGAGAGAGAGAGAGAGAGAGAGAGAGAATCCCAAGCAGGCTCTACACTGTCAATGCAGAGCCCAATGTGGGACTCTAACTCATGAACCTGTGAGATTATGACCTGAGCTGAAGTCAGATGCCTAATGGACTGAGCCACCCAGATGCCCCAACCATACAACACTTTAAAGTAAATATCGACTGAATTTATTAGACATTTATGAAGTGCTCACTAAGTATCTGAAAGTCTGTCAGTTGCTGGCAACACAGAGATAATCAGAATATAATTCAGGAGATGTGGAATAGCAGGGAAGGTGAAGATGAAAACAAAGCATAGTAAACACTAAAATACAATTACAGACAAAGGACGGGAGGAGTAAAGAGAGAAGTATACTTAATACTCCTATACTTACTAGGGGAGGAGTATCAGATATTTGCAGTAAGTATTAAAGGAACCTAGGATAGAAAAATAAAGGAGAAAATGTCATTTCAGGAAGAGGGAGAGAATACATAGAGGCAAGAGATTTGCCACATAGTGGTATGTTTTGGAAAATAGAACCGTTTATGCATGGCTGTGACAGAGGCTTATGGGGAGAAGTGGTAAAGATGAAACAGAACATATTCTTGGAATCAGATTAGGAAAGTCCTTGTATAGCTCTCAAAGCTTAGATTTCAAATCAGCATAAAGAGTGGTTTTCAAATTATGTTCCACAGAATCCAATTATTCCACAGAAGCCTCAGGGCTTCTGGCTTGTGTGTGAAAAAGAATAAACAGGTGCAGTTTTAGGATTCACTCCTCCATTTAACCAATTTCTGCACATTCTTGTTGTTGTTAAAAATGTACGCACACATGCAGATACTTAGCTAGGCATTGGCGTATGATTGCTTTTCCAACGGGGAAAATCATGCCAAAAATAAAGACCTGATTATCAGATAACATGTTTATGTTTTCATATTTTCTATTCAAAAGTTTACTCTGGCAAGGGTGTGAGGAATGTTCCTGTGAAGGTCGTTAATAATCAACATGAGAAACCAGATAGTGTAGGCTTGAACTAAAGCCCTGAAAATGGGAATAAAGAAGGGTTGGAAGTTATGATAGTTTCAGGGACAGAATCAATAGTTTGGGGGACTTAATACAAAGATCTTCAAAATCTTTTCTCTCATAACTCCTAAAAATAGTTGTGAAACCTTTGATCTCTCATCATGTACTTTTATATTGGTTTCTATTTTTTTTTGTTTGAAATTTCAATAGTAGCAAAGAATAGACTTATCTGGCATATTTTAAACACTGATATTTTATTTTTTTTAATTTTTAAATATTTTATTTATTTTTGAGAGTGATAGAGACAGAGTACTAGTGGGGGAAGCACAAGAGAGGGGAAGACACAGAATCTGAAATAGGCTCCAGGCATTGAGCTGTCAGCACAGAGCCTGACAGGGGGCTCCAACTCGTGAACTGTGAGATCATGATCTGAGCCGAAGTCAGACACTTAAATGAATGAGCCTCCCAGGTACCCCTAAACATTGACATTTTAAAAGATACTATTCATTACTATCAAACATATCCAGTAGAGTCTAAATTCCGTAACAAGTTGATTTCAACCATTATTCAGTAGAAATGAAATAAAAAAGATTTTCTTTAACAGTTGTAAATTTTATCTCACTACTTTTATTCCTTGACTCTATACTAATAAAAATATTGCATATTTGAAAGTTTTTGATAGTCACCAGATCATGTTTTTTTTCCAATTTTGAAATTTACACTTAAGATTTTAATTTCCCTTCATTTTTTTTTTGTCTGTAAGTTGTTTAGTTCTATTCCTATTTCATTCTTAGAGAATGAAATGATATTTTGTCAAAAATCAATGAAAGGTACAAAGTTGCAGTTATGAAGGATGAATAAGTCGAGAGGTATGAAGAACAGCATGAAGGCTAAAGCTCATAATACTGTATCAAATTTTGGAAATTTGCTGAGAGAGTAGATTTTAGCAATATGAAAAAATCAGTAATATGAAAATATATTCATCAGCTTGACTAGTAATTATTCCACCATGCACATGTATATCAAATCATCCTGTTGTATATTTTACATAAATTTTATTTAAAAATAAATAAAAGGAAAACAAACTAAATAAATAAAAATGTTCTTCTGTGATTGTAAGTAAATATTTATATTTAAATATTCACACTAGGGCAAAATTAGCATTGGATATATACTTAAGAAATTAATTTGTTTCTAAACATGTTCTGACTGCATATTACTTTGTTACTAAAAACTAATAGCACTCTATGATTCTAATGGTACAGGAAAACTGTGCACTTTTAGAGGTCACAATGTTTCAACATTGCACCAACTATTTAATTTCTGGACCATTGGTTATGGAACAGATTATTTTTTCATTAAAATGAGAGATAACTCAATATATTCTATTTACTTAACACTTTAATACATCTTTGTAAAATAGCAGACATGCAACAAAATGACAGGTGCGTGATTAATCTAATATATATGTTAGGCCCTTCTAAATAAAAAAAATAATGATTTTTAATTTTTTGGTGTAATTATCTTTTTTTCCCAAGGTTTTCCTTTAAGGAGAAAAGTTGTTTCCACAAAACTTTCAGTGAGAGGGATGGGCTAATTCTATATATGCCATTATAACCCCTTCAATTACAAGTGATCATAAGGGATCAGATCAAAGATGTAACTTTGCTGAATACCCACTGAGAGTCAGCCAACAGAGGAAAAGAGAACTTTCAAAAGCCATTGCTAACTCAAAGTCTCCAGTGGGTTGTCTCCTGGGAAGTTCATTGCTTTAGGGTGGAAGGAAGAACAGGAAACCTGTCTATTTGATAGCTTTTCTTCCTTGTGTGAGCAGGAAGCTGTCTAAACCTAAATAAAAACCACAGAGATAGAGGTGTATAATTTATGTGAGAATCAAATTGTAATTAGCTATAGAAACTTTAGAGATAATTATGTGTACTTTTTGAATGGCTGTTTTATACTGCCATCCCACCTCCAAAAATGCCATAGAAATGGTAAAATAACTGAAGAATATTATTTGGACAGAACAAATTGAATTATCAATAGCTGGATATAGTTCTTAAAAGTTTTTGCCTTTCATAAATTTAATTTGAGCAAGGAAGAATTCCTATTGGTGAAATTGATTTAATAAGCATGAATACCGTCTGCAGTGAAAGACAGGTGCATGTAGCATAAAATGTAAACTGGTGATGAAGTAAAAAATGTCTTAAGTACTGACAATTGAGAACTCCTGTTCAAAATACAATTGGATTTAGTATGATTTTATACACAAAGTTGAGCTATAGATGCAAATATCACAGTTTAACTGCTAAGTGCACTGACACAGAATGTGGACTCTGTGTTAATACTGTATATATTTGTTCACAAATGTTCAATTTCCGCATTCAGCTCTGAAATTATTCCAATTTGAAATGACATTACTTTAAAGGTAGTTTTAGCAAAATTACATATATTTTCACATATTTTATTTAGTAATGAATGTATGTTTTATTCATTAGTATGATATCTGCATCTCTTATAATAAATCTGTTAAATATTTGAAAGGATAAAAAATTAATCACATTTTTTTCTCCCTAATTAGCACTCATTCATGGTTTTGTGCACTCACACATGAGTTTGTGTGTGTGTGTGTGTGTGTAAATAAATTTGATGCATGCATTTTACTTTTGTGGGTTTGTTTTTAATTCACGATGACCAAAGGTGCAATGCAGTGTGATATTTGGATTGTGGTAACTATCAGCCTGAATACTTGGACTTAAACTGCATTGGAATTAACTGTAATATTCTAATATAAAATATTCCAACAAAATTCCACTCGATCATGATGTGTAATCCTTTTAATGAGTTCTTGAATTCTGTTTGCTAATATTTTATTGAGAATTTTTGTATCTATATTCATCAGGAATATTGGCCTATGGTTTTCTTGTGGTATATTTATCTGGTTTGGTACCAAGTTAATGTTGGCTGCATAGATGAGTTTAGACATGCTTACTCCTCCTTGATATTTCGAAAGAGTTTGAGGATTGGTGTTCTTTATATGTTTGGTAGAATTCTCCAGTGAAACCATCTGATACTGGAATTCATGTGTTAGGAGTTTGATTACTGATTCACTGTCTTATAATTTGTCTGTTCAGATTTTCTATTTCTGTCTGATTCAGTCTTCAAAAAGACTGTGCTTCTAGAAATGCACCCACTTCTTCTAGGTTATATAACTTTTTGGCATATAACTGTTCATAGAAGTCTCTTATGATTTCTATGCATTTCTGTAGCATCAGTTGTAATGTCTCCTTTTTTATTTTTAATTTGGGTCTTGCCTCTTTTTCTTAGTATAGCTAAAGTTTTGTCAGTTTTGTCTTTTCAAAGAACCAGGTATTAATTCCATTACTCCTTTTTATTGTTCTTTTAGTCTGTGTTTATTTCCACTCTGATCCTTATTATTTCCTTCTTTCTCCTATCTTTGGGCTTAATTTCCTCTTTTTCTTCTAGTTCTTTGAGGAGTAAATTAAGATTGTTTACTTGAGATCTTTTTAACTTCTTAATATGTGCATTTATTGATATAAACTTTCCTCTCAGAACTGCTTTTGCCACATCCCACGATATCTGTTATGTTGTATGTCCATTTCCGCTTGTTTTGAGATTTCTTTTAAAAATTCCCATTTGATTTATTCTTTGATGTACTTCTTATTTAGAAATGTGTTGTTTACTTTCCACATCTCACTTTCTTCTTGTTGACTTCTAGTTTCATGCCATTGTGGTCAGAAAAGGTAGTTAGTATGATTTCAATCTTTTTAAATTTCTACTATTTGTTTTGTATATTATCGCAAAGACACATCCTGGAGACTTCCATGTACACTTCAGAGGAGTATGTATTCTGCTTTTGGATAGAGTGTTCTCTATATGTCTGTCAAGTCCATTTGCCCTAGTGGTTATGATTTAATTCCAGTGTTTCTTTCTTGATTTTTCTCTTTGGACAATCTATCTATTGCTGATAGTGAAGTAGTGAAGTTCTCTGCTCTTATGGTTTTGTTGTCTATCTCTCCCTTAACATCTGTTAGTATTTGCTTAATCTATTTCATTGCTTGGGTATTGGGAGTGGTTATATTTACAATAGTTACATTTTCTGATGTATGACCCCTTTATCATTGTATAATGACCTTTGCCTCTTGTTACCCTTTTTGGCTTGAAGTTTATTTTTTCAAATATAAGTATGGCTACACTCACCTAAAAGTTCCATCCTTTTACTCATCTCCTTTTATATTTTTGATATCACAAATTATCTTTTTATGCTGTGATTTCATTACCAATTGTAGTAGCTATAGTTATTTTAATGTTCTTTTTATTTATTTAACATTTATGCCATAGTTGTTTAATATACTATTCTAAAAAAAAAGAGTTACAGTTTTCTAATTCTGTCTATCACCTTAATCAGAGTTTTGTGTATTTTCGTCTTTTTGTTTCAGCTTGAAGAGTTTCTTTCAACATTTCTTATAAGGTTGGTCTAGTAGTGGTGAACTCAGCTTTTGTTTGTCTGGGAAAACCTTTATTTCTCCTTCATATCTGAAGAATAACTATCCCAGGATAAATATTCTTGGTGGGTAATTTTTATCTTTCAGTTCTGAATTCGTCATTGCAAACAACATATAGAGATTCTATAGAGATTCTGCAGAGAAATGTGCTGGTAGCCTAATGGGGTTCTAGTGGGTTTTATTTTACATTTTTTCTATTTTATTATTTTTTTAACCCTAGCTACCTTTACATTTTTTATTTTTAAGAAAATTTAAATGTTTATTTATTTTTGAGAGAGAGAGAGAGAGAGCGTGAGTGGGAGAGAGGCAGAGGGAGGGAGACACAGAATCCAAAGCAGTCTCCAGGCTCTAAGCTGTCAGCACAGAGCCTGACATGGGACCTGAACTTATGAACCCCAAGATTATGACCTGAGCTGAAGTCTGACACTTAACTGACTGAGCCATCCAGGCACCCCTACAATTCTTATCATTGACTTTTGATAGTTTTAACATAATGTGTCTTGGAGAAGGTATTTTTGTGTTGAGACAATAGATGTTCTGTCAGTTTTGTGAACTTGTATTATCCAGTTCCTTCCTCTCGTTTGGGAAGTTCTCAACTATCATTTCTCTAAATACACTCTCTGTTCCCTTCTAATGGGTACACCTACTAACAGTATGTTAGGTCTTCTAAGGATGTCTGAAATTCTTGTAGGGTTTCTTCACTTTTTAAAAAATCTTAGTTATATCTCCTCTTCTCCATGAAACATTTCTATATTTCTATCTTCAAGCTCTCTTATTCTCTCTTCCATTCTCTCTTCCACATTCTAATATATTCATCTCATTTACTGAGTTCTTCAACTTCAGAATTTGTTTAGTTCTTTTTAAAAATTTCAATCTCTTTGGTAAAGTACTCCTTCTATTCATTAAATTTTATTCCTGAGATCAGTGGATTGCCTTTCTGAGTTTTCTTGTATCCCAGAATTTCTTCATAACAGCTATTTTAATTTCTCTTTTTACTGTTTGTTTATTTTTGAAAGAGAGAGAGAGAGAGAGCAGGGGAGGGGCAGAGAGAGAGGGAGACACAGAATCCACAGCAGGATCCAGCTCTGAGCTGTCAGCACATAGCCAGATGCAGGGCTCGAACCCATGAGCAGCGAATTTATGACCTGAGCCAAAGTCGGATGCTTAACCAACTGAGCCATCCAGGTGCCCCGTAAGAGCTATTTTAAATTCTTGATCAGTTAGGACCAATATCCTGTGTCTTTAGGTTCAGTTGCTAGAAAACTGTAATTTTCTTTTTGTGATACTGTGTTACCGTGATTTTCCATGTTATTTGATGAAAAGTGTCTCTGTCGCCACTTTTGCGGTAGCAAGCACCTTTCTCATCTAGCAAAGTTTTGTTTATTTTGACTCTAAGGGTGCAACAAGTTGGTAATTAGGAGCTTTTCTTTTGTTTCCCAGGAGGTGGCGCTAGAGCACAAGTTTTTAGTTTCTCTTACCAGCTCTGACTCACCATTAAGGTTGGGAACAAGTGCATTAAAAACAAAAACAAAAACAAACAAACTAAAACCCTGATGGATAGGAATTCTTTTCAAAGGTAGGAGCAGAGTGGGGGTGAACTTGGCACCTGTGGCTTTGGGTATACCCAAGCCCAGTAGGGAGATCCTTGAGTGGTGGGGTGGCGGTGGGGAACGGTGGCGGGGAGTTGTGTCCCTGAGGTTTGCAGGCAGTCCTTTTTGCCAGAATCCTGGTTTGGACAGCAAGAATGTATCCACTCAGTTCTATTTATCTTCCTTTTTTTCCTTTCCTTTCTCTCCTCACAGTCACTGCTATTTCTCTTCAGAAAAACCAACAGGTCGCTCCTGCTGCAGCACTAGTGGCCAGGTAGACTTCCCCGTTGAGACCTTCATTCTCCAGCTCTACTGCCATAAAGGCGATGCTGGCTCAAGGCCTCTGCCAACCTTTCTGCCGGCTGCCTCTGCCACCAGTACACCTTCCTTGTGACTCCCTTGGCCCCACAGCTTCCTCGTAGGTCCAATGCACTCTCTTTCAAGTGCACAGATGGATGGATGTCTCTGGTGTCCTGGTGTGCTGTGCAGAGGTGAGATTAAGGTGGGGGAGATTGTGTTTTGGGTTTTGGTTGTTTTGGTTATAGATATCCGATTAGTTGTAAATGGAAGGAGAAAGGAAAATAAAAGGATGACTCACATGCCATGATGCTGACTTCACTCTCCAATACAATATGATCTTGGGGAAGATCAATTATCACCTCTTGGGGAAAAAGACATTAAGCAGCCCTCAAAATAATATTAATTATGAAACAAAAAACCTAAAACTAAATACAGTAAAACCATGGTTTGTGAGCATCATTCATTCTGGAAACATGCTTATAATCCAAAGCACTTGTATATCACAGTGAACTTCCCCATAAGAAATAATGGAGACTTGGGGCGCCTGGGTGGCGCAGTCGGTTAAGCGTCCGACTTCAGCCAGGTCACGATCTCGCGGTCCGGGAGTTCGAGCCCCGCGTCAGGCTCTGGGCTGATGGCTCAGAGCCTGGAGCCTGTTTCCGATTCTGTGTCTCCCTCTCTCTCTGCCCCTCCCCCGTTCATGCTCTGTCTCTCTCTGTCACAAAAATAAATAAACGTTGAAAAAAAAAATTTAAAAAAAAAAAGAAATAATGGAGACTCAAATAATTTATTCCACAACCCCAAAATACTCATATAAAAATTATTACAATACTGTAATATAATACAAAATAATAAAGAAAATACAAAATATTAAAAAAGATACAAATTAACCTGCTTACCTTTGAAAACCTTCTTGGCTGGTGTGAAGGAGACAAGAAAGAGGAGTGTTCCTGTGTAGGACGACTTTCACTGTCAGTAATGGAATCACTGCTATCTATTGGCTCAATGGAATCTTTTTCTTTTCATGCAACTTTAACAAGGAACCTATCCAATGACACTTACTCTTGCTTCCTTTTGAGGATTTTGCGGAAATGTGACATTGCATTGATGATCACCCACAATCCTGCAGCAGGGGAGAGAGAGAGAGAAGAACCACTGGTAGTTGTGATCATGTGACTTTTGACATCAGGCACTACTATTGCCAGACAATGCTTGCTTACCAAGTTAAAATTTATTAGAAATGTTTGCTTGTCTTGTAGAACACTCGTGAAACAAATTACTCGCAATCCAAGATTTTACTGTATATAGTAAGAATCCCTTTGTTAGTGGGTAGTTCAAGATTCTCAGATGGGCCTCATTTGGCCATACAACCACTATGTTTATCATCTAGTTTTCTTAGTTGTTTCATGGCTAAGGATTACCCTTTTTTAAAAAAATGTTTATTTATTTTGAGAGGGAGAATGAGTGGGGAAAGGGCAGAGAGAGAGGGACAGAGAATCCCAAGCCGGCTCTGTGCTGATAACAGCGATCCCAATGTGGGGCTCAAACTCATGAACCTTGAGATTATGACATGAACTGAAGTCACATGCTCAACCAGCTGAGCGACCCAGGAACCCCAGAATTATTCTTATATGTTGCTTTGAAACTGAACTTTCAAAAGTTACATACAAATGGATTTTGAAGAGTAAATAGATACAAACATTGAAAAGACAGTATGGTAGCTAACAAGAGAATTTCTCATATCATTTACTAGTTTACAAAGTATGTTACATGGGAAATTAATACTGTAAAATTAATCTAAATACAATGGAAATACTGGGTGCCTGGGTGGCTCAGTTGGTTAAACATCTGACTTCAATTCAGGTCATGATCTCATGCTTCGTGAGTTCGAGCCTCGCACAGGGCTCTGTGCTGACAGCTCAGAGCCTGGAGCCTGCTTCAGATTCTGTGTCTCACTCTCTGCCCCTCCCCTGCTGTGCTCTGTCTCTCTCTCAAAAGAATAAATAAACATTTTTTTAAAATTATGAATAAATAAATAACATGAAAATATACAATGAGATCACAAGCAAAATTCTGTCAGAGGAGTAGAAGTAATTAACAGAACAGGAGAAAGTAAATCAACTTTAAAAAACAATTAATGAAATTCAAACATAACAACATTAGACATTAAGCGACAAACTGGTTCCACATGTGGAAAGTAAAGGTAGCTAGAAAAGTACATAAAACTCTACAGCAAACATCTTTATCTAGGTTTTCTTTTTTTTTTTAATTTTTTTTTAACGTTTATTTATTTTTGAGACAGAGAGAGACAGAGCATGAACAGGGGAGGAGCAGAGAGAGAGGGAGACACAGAATCTGAAACAGGCTCCAGGCTCTGAGTTGTCAGCACAGAGCCCGACGCGGCTCGAACTCATGGACCGTGAGATCATGACCTGAGCTGAAATCGGACGCTTAACCGACCAAGCCACCCAGGTGCCCCTATCTAGGTTTTCTTAAACTTTGTACAAAAACAATGTAGAACTCTTTCTGTATTATTGGAAATTTTAATTCCTTAGTGTCTGTCCAAAATAAATGAATGATGTCTTTCAGTGTGACTTTGCTTTAAATCCATCTAACACAGATGGATGAACACTTGAGAACTAATTCTCATTTGAGAATGAACATTTGAGAACTGTTCTCAAATGTAGAACATTTGAGACTAAACATTGAACAAATATATTCTGCAAATAATTACTGGACTTTTGTTTCAAGAACCAGAAGAAATAACCTCTGGATTGTTTCTCTAAACAATGTTTTCCTTAATACTCTACTGCATAGCAATGGAAACACTGGGAATACCTGTGCTTGGCAGAAGACCACTGTATATTGCCATGGGATGTAAGGCTGGTAATGGCATTTGACTAATGCCATGCTATTTTCTAAGTGCGCAAAATGGAAAGTCTATTTCTAGAAACTGCTAAGGAGTCTAGGTCTCGGCTTGCTAAACTTCTAATAGATTCCCCGTCGTTCAAGAGAGATAACTGGAATTTTGGAGTTCCTACAGTTCCTGTATTTTGGTATTTCACCCATTTTTCTTATTTATTTCTCTATATTAATGAATGAGTCATCTTATTAAAGTCTATAGCAGACTGAACCAGCAATTATATTAAACATTTTATTGCTTCTGTGTGATTGGAAAGTGTATTATTCAGAAACAGTAAGCACCACAATACCTTTTTCCATGTGCTTTAATTTATTTTATAGACATATATATGTATATATAATATATATATACACATATATAATGTATGTATACATGTATATACAATGTGTTGTATATATGTATATATAATGTGTACACACACACACACACACACACACACACACACATCTTCCGGATGAGCATTTAATTCTGTTGACAATTTCCCTTTCTCAAGACATCTTTTCTATTTCACTCTACTCTAAGCCTCTAGATAAACAACCTCCAACTGGGGGAAACTTTGTGTCTCAAAGGACATTTGGTGATATCTAGAGATATGTTTGCTTCCTCAAATAAGTGAGGGAGGACTGCTACCAGGATCTAGTGGATAGAGGTCAGGAATGCTACTAAACATCCTGAATGACCAGAACAACACCCACAACAAAGAATTCTCTGGCCTAAATGACAACAACATGAAAGCTTAAAACCTCTGATGTAGAACGATAAGATTAGAAGCTGAAGTTGGAAGACTGGAGTAAGTAAAGATTGTAAAGTGTTTTGTATGATAGGGTCTGTTTGCCTGTTTGCCTAATAAATAGTCATTTCCCTTTCCCATCTTCTAACTGGTCCTGATAGTCAGGGGTTGTGAAATTGTTTATCCCACAGAATAAATTCTAATTGGTCTAAATTAATCATGGAGTCCGTCCTTCTTTGCTAGTTATTGGCCTAAAATAAGAAGTGTAACTTTTCTGATCAAAGATGTTTGCTGGAGACCTCTTGGAAGGCTGGAATTGTCATTCCATCAAAGGAGAGAAATCTACAAAGTGAAAATCCTTTTTTGTTCCTTTCCTTTTTTCTGGCCTTGGGTTCTGTTATGAGATGCCACGATACTTGAAACTACGTCAGCTATCTGATATCTATGAAGTGGAAAGTCTCTAGGTCAGATGCAATACTCAGAAGATTTTCGAATGAAAAGATCCTGTGTCCTAACATTCAGTCACCAGAACCAACTCCGGGACTTACTCAAAAAATATGACTAAGTAAAAACATGTGAGGTGGTGATATTCAGCTACAGTTGGATGGTTGATACCAAATGATATCTCTGCTGATAATAAAAATAAAATCTGTGAAAGTACTAAAATAGCTTTTTGAAAGTATCAGAGAGAAACCAAGGCATCCAGAACTTGAGAATCCAAGATTCCAGACAGAAAGTAAGCTAAATGATGTGGACTTTCTATTCACTGCTGCCTTTTCTCCACAGAATATTTACTGATAAATATGAAGTATAGGGCCACAAAATATTCTAAGAGTAAAGGTTTTGCAGAAAAGGAAACTTCAGAGAAATGACTCAAATATGCTGCACATGGTTCTACCTCAAGGCATTTGGTAATTTCTAATCTGCATGTGGAACATGATAAGAGTCTGAAAAACTGAACAGAAACTGCGGGAGGGGGGCAGCTAAAAAGGCAGGTGTTTGCTAGAATGTGAAACAACTAGAACACTAGTAGTAAGTCAATTACACTTTTGGAAACTGTTTGGCAGTATCTACTAAAACTGAATATATGCACAACCTAAGAGCCAGGAATTTCATGCACAGATATATATACTCAACATAAGTGCACTCTTGAGCATTAAAAGACATGTGTATAACTATATCAATGTTACTGTTAGTAGCCACAAACGGAGAACAACCCAATATCCATCAAACACTGAGTGGATAAATAAACTGTACAATAGTCATAGAACGACATATTCTACAACAATTAAATGAACAAACTCTACTGCATGCCTGAACGTGGATGGAACTTGTATATATTATACTGAAGAAAAGAAACCAGAGACAAACAAAACAAAACAAAACAAAACAGAAATGGACTGCTTGATTTCACCTACACAAAGTCAAAGTAGATAAAATTTATTATATATAATATATTACGCTATAATATACTATAGTATACTATAAATAATATATATAATGTATTTTATATATATACTATTTTATTTGAATGATAAAACTCAGAAAAGAGTTTGTTTTTTGAAGGTTTACAACTCGGTGGACACATCCAGAAGACACAATGGTAGCTGAGATTAAAATATTCACCATAACAGAAATGGTGATATAAAGTTAGATTAAATATTTAGAAAAGTAGGGTTGTTTTATTTAGAAAAAAGTAATTGCTGTTTATTTTAATTTAGTGTAACAGCAAAGTAAAATCTATAACCTATATACTCTCATTCTTTCTTAGCAAAGAAATACCAAAAATATGCAAAAAAATTTTCTGCCAATAACTAATACAAGAGAAGTACAAATAAGTTTGCTGCCAATTTTCTTTGGCATAACACTAATATTTCAGCTATTTCTGTATTATGATTTGCTCTCTTATGTCCTTTGAATTTTACTTGTTATGGAAAAGGGCCATTGATTGGTGGTACAAAGTGTGTCTTAAAAGAGTAGATTATCAGGAATATTGTTTTAATGTTTATTTCTTTATTTTGAGAGAGAGAGAGAGAGAGTATGTGGGAGCAGAGGAAGGGCAGAGAGGGAGGGAGAGAGAATCCCAAGCAGGCTCCGTGCTATCAGTGCAGAGCCCGTCATGATACTTGAACTCATGAACTGTGAGATCATGACCTGAGCCAGAATCAAGAGTCAGACGTGTAACCAACTGAGCCAGCCAGGCACCCCAGATTATCAGGAATAGTAATTGTAAGGTGGATGAAATCGATTCTAAACCCAGGTCACTAATTGTGCCATTTGTGACAAAGTGAGTGAGCAGGGCATAGAAAAACGCCAATACCATATTCAGGAAAAGACTGATGTAATTCAAAGTGCTAGTCCTTAAAGGTGCTAACTCAAAAGATTCTATTAGTTCACAGGAACAAGCCTGTAGCACTATTGTCACAGCGATGGGACCTTTTAGCAATAGTTTGTGAATAAGAACAGCTTCACAGATTTCAGATGTCTGATGCTCTGTATCTTTGTAAAACACATGCAGACCAGAAATAGTAAATGGAAGTATTGAGTATATCAAAATACTTTTAATGTGTTTTATTCTGGTTTAACAAGTTTTAATCATAATGAAGAAATCAAAATAAAACCACATAGAAGATTGATATAACTAACATAGGTACTGGCTTGAATAGTGTCCCCCTCCAAAGGTATGTCCATATGAACCTCAGAATATTACCTAATTTGGAATAAGGCTATTTGCAGATATAACTAGCTAGGGATCCCAGGACGAGATTATCCTAGATTAAGGTGGACACTAAATCCAATTATGTGCTCTTATAAGAGACAAATAGGAAAAGACACAGAGGAGAAGGCCCTGTGAAAACAAAGGCAGAGAGGAGAGTTTGCTACCACAAGCCAAGAAGTGCCAGCAGCCACCAGAACCTAGAAGCACAGAAAGATTCTGCCCTGGAGGCTCCAGAAGGAGTGCAACCATGATTTCAGGTATCTGACCTCCAGAACCAAGAGATAATAAATTCTTGTTGTTTCAGCCCCCAAGTCTTGGTAATTTATTACAGCAACCCTAGGAAACTAAAACACAATATACAAGTATGGAATATCCCATAATGCTATAGCTAACAATTAAAGGCAAATACATTATACCACGTGTCTTTCATCCCAGAATACAATGTACTCAAAATAATAGGAAAAAATATTTGAGCTTGAAAACTTATTTTTAAAAAAATTGTCATAGAACATTTTGTGTCAAATTAAATTGGTTTATTTAGAGTGGCCTCTATGGCTGTTGTGTATATAGAAATATATTCTGTATTCCATGCCCTAGGTAAGAGGTTCTTCCAAGGAATGACAGGTTTTTCTTTTTTTTTTTTTTTTTTTTTTGGTGGTTGCTATTTTGTTTTTGTTTCTTTTTTAATATTTTGTCCTCATTGAAGAATTCAGAGAAAAACTATTTTTTATGGCATTATCCATTAATCAATATGACTCTTCATGTGTCAGTCTCTCTCCTTCTCTCTCTCTCTCTCTCTCTCTCTCTCTCTCCCCCTCTGTTTAAAGCACTAATTTTCTTTTTTTTAGTCATAAAACAATCACATCTTAGGCTCCTATTTAGGCCATATTAATGCACTGGATAGATGATCTAAACATATCTCCTATGGATGATCTAGCCCTATAGTACCATTCTCCTCACATAACCTATTATATTTTCCCTTGCTCACTTTATCCCAGTAGCAATGGTTCCTCACTATTTCCTGAGCAAACAAGACACATTCCTTCTGAGGCTTCCTAAAAGGCTCTCCAGGTAGTCACCTTACCTTCCATTACACCTCACTTAAACTCTTTTTTTTCCAACGTTTTTTTTTTTTAATTTTTTTTTATTTTTGGGACAGAGAGAGACAGAGCATGAACGGGGGAGGGGCAGAGAGAGAGGGAGACACAGAATCGGAAACAGGCTCCAGGCTCTGAGCCATCAGCCCAGAGCCTGATGCGGGGCACGAACTCACGGACCGCGAGATCGTGACCTGGCTGAAGTCGGACGCTCAACCGACTGCGCCACCCAGGCGCCCCTCACTTAAACTCTTAATTATATAATGCTTACTTAAAATTCCAAACCCCTCCTCCTCTATGCCTCTTCTTTTATGCTTTCTTTATTTCCATCTTGTTGCTTTTTGAGATGTGATGTATAATTCATTCATATGGTTATTGTAGTATGCATCCTCTCCTACTGAAATGTAACCTGCATGAGTGTTAGCATTTTGTTTTTTTTAAATACTGTTTTCCAATGCTTAAAACAGTATTTGGCACATAGTAGGACATATAAAATCTTACTTGAAAAGAAAATAATAAAATTGTGCACTAAAGTCAACTCTTGAACACTGTTTCAGGTGTTTTAAATGTCAGAATGCATATGTCCATTTCAAGCAAAACAATCAATGGCTGTGCTCTTGGATATAACACATGTGTATGTATTAAATGTAGCCTATTGACCCTCATATCTTAATTTTTCCCTAGTATGTTTTCTCTCTTGAGAATTTTGGTTTTGATTATTTTTCATTAACAGGATTTCTTGTGTAATATTTGGAAGGCTCCCAATGTCATCTTTCAGTAACACAGACATATACAGGTAGGGTATGTAATTTCCATTCACTTCTGAGCATCACGTGAACTACCTGTTTCAGTGGTAAAGAAGAGAGCTGAAATCATTTGTAGTTTTCTGAAACTCTGTTATTTTATGATTTCTTAATTTCTAGCTGTAGCTTTTTTTCACTCACCCCTTCTCAAACTGCTTATCTTACTTCCTGCCTGCTTACTCTATTTTTTGTAGCACTTATCACCTTTAACATATAATATAGTTTAATTATTGATTTTGTTTTCCTATTTCATCTGTTTTCCCCTATAGAATGCAGGCTCCAAAAACACAGTAATATATTTCCATGTACACTGATGTATAGAAACCACATAGAATTGTACCTGATTCATTGTAACTACTGAATAAACATTTTTATTTTTTAAATTTTTTTTTCAACGTTTTTTTTTATTATTTTTTTAGGACAGAGAGAGACAGAGCATGAACGGGGGAGGGGCAGAGAGAAAGGGAGACACAGAATCGGAAACAGGCTCCAGGCTCCGAGCCGTCAGCCCAGAGCCTGACGCGGGGCTCGAACTCACGGACCGCGAGATCGTGACCTGGCTGAAGTCGGACGCTTAACCGACTGCGCCACCCAGGCGCCCCTGAATAAACATTTTTAAATAAGTAAAAACTAAATGAGTAAGTGAAACTTCCTTAATCCCTGCAGGAGACTCAGAATGCAAGTGTATAAATATAAGTGGAATAGTTTCTGTATACTAGCCACTTAAATGAGAATGGTAAATAAATGAACAAGATATTTGCCTCCAAGCTGCTAATGATATAATAACATCCACATCTGTAAAATTTAAAAAACTCTAATTCAAGGTAAAATGCTAACAGAAGGTAACAAAAGCTACAAAACTTTGGCTAGGAATGGAACTAAAGGTATTCCATGCTAAGGGTGCAATATGGATTTAGACTCTAAGGTAAAGGATATCTGTTATGGCTGCTACATTTGTGAAGATCTTTAATATATTATCAGATGTTTTAGAGTATCTACAATGGAACAGAAAATAGGCTGGACTTGGGAGATGTGAAAATGAATAATACTGGGTCAATGTGTTCAAAATTGTGACAACATCTCACCTGGTACCCTAAGTATTTATCAATTATGACATTGATAGCATTTAATTTTCTTCCCTTGAAATGGAATATCCTACATAGTCATGAATAACTGACACTTTCAGGAAGGCTATAATGTCAAGACTACTTAGGTTTTATAGGCACAGGCCAAACACACACAAGATGTTATCCTTCAAGATAAAACTCCCATATGTTAATCGCTTCTGTGAAGTTTGGATAACTGATAAAAGCATATTCAGAAGACATATTCTTGTAAGTGTCTGAACCTTCTATATCAGTACTGAATGAATTGAATTTGACATGCCCAAGAGGATTACAGAGGAAGTGCACGCAAGGAAAGCAGACCATTTTACACACGACCTCACCATCCTCACAAGACATAGCAGAGATACTCATATTGGTCCCAGCTTATTCTCTGAGATGGATACATTAGGGATATTATGACTGTGGAATGGCTTTCTATAGTTGGAGAGGGAGAAGATTACAGGGATTGTGTGAACACTTTATAAAATTCAAAATACCATGGGCTAAATGTTTTATTTATCGGCCATATTTTATTCTTTGACTTTTCCAAAGAAAATTTTTGAAAACATTAGAATTAAAGGGATACACATCCCTGGCACATAGTAGATCACAATAAATATTGGTAACTGATGACTAAAATAATATATGCAATAAAACTAATAAAATATGCAATGAAGTCACAAAAATGATAAATTATTATACCACAAGTTGCCTATTTTACTCATATTTTCATTGAAAATTTCTGACAACCTAAGTAAAAATAAATAGTGTAGTATATAAGCTTCCTTATTAAATAAGAGGGTCTCTTCAGGGTCTGCAGAGAGTTTTTAACTTAATATTATTCTTATTGCTGCTACCTCTTTTCTTGGATCAGACTTGGAGCCCTTCCAGAGCAGAGACTGAGCTAATACAAATAAGTGCTTATAGGGCTTGGTAAATAACATTACTGGGAAAACAGGCTAGGTATATGGAGATACCAGTACAAAGCGCTCCTGATTAATCTCTATAAAAAGGACAACTGCTCTAGTTGACAGATGCTTGATAGGAATATCAGCTATGTGTTGCCAGGTTTTTGTATTTTTAAAAAGAAAACCCCCCAATATTTAGTTTTTAAGGGTAATTACACTATATGTAAATGTTTGTATTATTTCTTAAAACCAAGTTGGGCCAAATATGTGACCAGCAGGCTACTAGGTTACAAATTTTGGGTTATAATTTTTTATTTTGAGTATATTTTCTTGCATATAGAAATATTTGTCAATGCCTACCGAATTAATGGTTTCTAAATGACAGACTGAACAACAGCAACAGAAGAAGGAAGAGGAGGAGGAGGGAGAGAATGACAAAGAAGAGGAGAAGAAAGGGAGGAAGAAGGAGAAAAAGAAGAATCTTCATTGTTTTCTTTTTTTTTTTTTTAATTTTTTTTTTCAACGTTTATTTATTTTTGGGACAGAGAGAGACAGAGCATGAACGGGGGAGGGGCAGAGAGAGGGAGACACAGAATTGGAAACAGGCTCCAGGCTCTGAGCCATCAGCCCAGAGCCTGACGCGGGGCTCGAACTCACGGACCGCGAGATCGTGACCTGGCTGAAGTCGGACGCTTAACCGACTGCGCCACCCAGGCGCCCCTCTTCATTGTTTTCATCATCACCATGACATTTCCATTTTACATGATGTAGCATTGAAAAGGTTTAACAGTTTTTAATCATAGTTCTTGATGGAAATTACTGTGGGAACTGATCTCTGATGAATTCTCTGTTCTCTTAGTTTCTTCAGATGGTTCTCTTAGCTTCATACTCATCTTTGTGGTAAATATTTAAGTATAGAATTGTGTCTCTCTCACTCTCTGCCCCTCCCTGTTCATTCTCTCTCTCACATGCGCTCTTTCTCTCTCTTAAAAATAAGTAAATATTAAAAAAATTTTTTAAGAAAGAAAGAAACCTTCCTTTAGAGAACCAAAGACCTGTTAGGAGGTCTGTGCTCAACACATTGTTATTGTTTGAAAATATATTGTAAATTTCATATACTTCAAAATTTGTATAAAAAGTTAGGAATTGTTAAAATGAGTGCAGAGATGGCAAGAAGAAAATAAAAAAGCAAAATTAAGCATAGAACAGCATTATCCCAATAATAGTAATCTTTGAAGGAATATGAAGAGTAAAAAGTAATTCCATGAGGACTAATCACTTCACATTCTTGCTGCTCCAGGCCATATCTTATGTAATGAATGAAAGTAGGCCAAAGAAAAACAGTTTCTCTAAGAAAGGACACTTGAATTCAAAAGTAGAAAGCATTTATATTCAGACAAAAAAAATAATTTAAAGGTCTGTATCCCATGCTGGACATAAGAGGACTATCAGAAGCTGAAAGAGACATTTGTTTAGGTCAATATAAAAATGTGCCATTATAGCAGTCATGCTTCTTACATAATTGAATGAAGCTAATGGGCATTCTTGGGTTTTGTTTCGTATTGCAGAAACTAGAATTTATATTCATGCTATATCAATGTTTCAGAATCCCAAGGAGTCATAAAGTCATATTTGACTATGTTAAAACCTAAAAAAAATATGCCATTCCAATATTTAAGGATAATTATTTTCTATCAGTCCTTCTCTAACATTGCCTGTTTTCTCACTTGCATGATTAGTTTCTGTCTTGGGGACTTGTTTATTCTTTTTCCCACTAACAAAGCACGTACTCTAGGCTACCTTAAAATAATACATAAATATATAAAATATACAAGTGATCTTAAGTATGCATATAATAAGCTGTCATATATGTGATTAGGAGAGTTACCATGAAGCTAAGAATATGTTTTAGACTCATAAATGATACTGTGACAGTGTGCCTTTGTTTGCCTGTTGAAAAAAGTTATCTGTAAATTACCAACCTTACATACAAATGCTATATTTCTGCTTCACCCTACAAATTCTTCTTCTGAGGGGAAAGAAAAAAAGGTAGTGTGGCTCATAGAAGAAAAACAACATGAAGGAAATGTCAGGTCTCAGAGTGGCAATTTGGACTTCCTCTGCTGCCTGGCTTCCACATGCTTGAGCAATACCTGGCTTCTCTGGCCCTTAATTTATCCATTGCGAAGTGAGCATAACACCACTAGCTCATAAGACTGTTGTGAGGAGACTCTAAAAAACACTTTTCAAAAATGCTGCATAAATGCTAGAGTAAAACATGTCTCGTTTCCATTGCATTTATGGAAGCTTTACGCGTGGGTTATTCTTTAATGAAGAGCACCTCACTGAGCTTCAGCAACCTTTCAAATACCATAGAGGCAAGCAATCCTTTTATTTATGTGAATGCAACATACATCTCTTATTCACACAGACAAGCATCTTGACCATTCAACACATATTCTGCTATATATACATAAGTATGTGAAATCTATTCAAAACTATTATTAGAGGTAAAGGATATAGCACTCTATTTTGCAGAATAAAATATATTTCATACTCGGGTGCAAAGGGAACCACTGTGGATTCAATATTTATATTCTTTTTTTTAAACATTTATTTATTATTGAAAGACAGAGAGACACAGAGCATGAGCACGGGAGGGGTAGAGAGAGAGGGAGACACAGAATCTGAAGCAGGCTCCAGGCTCTGAGCTGTCAGCACAGAGTCCAAGGCGGGGCTCAAACTCACCAGCAGTGAGATCATGACCTGAGCCGAAGTAGGTTGCTTAACCAACTGAGCCACCCAGGTGCCCCTTAAATATTTATATTCTAAATCGTTTGATTTTTAAGGAGATTTTAGACCATAATTAACTCTACTTTAGTGGACTTCAGTAGAAATAGTTACAGATGTGGAGACCATGTTCTAGGTTAGATAATTACATGCTTTCTTGCTTTAATTTGTTTTTATATATGTAATTACAGGTAAATAGATGCAAATAAAGTAAATAATCTTATAATTAGAATTTTGTTAATTAAGCTAGGTTTGTTGAATTGGTCACTCATTCAAACATGAAATATTTTTAACAAATTCTTTAATATTATCTACTTTGATTTAAAAATCAAATTAGTGAAGTAAAGTTGTAAAGGTATAATAATTTCAATGTTTCAAAATCCTATTGGCTAAATATAGACAGGTATTTATACATGTAACTCTTAATTTGCACACCCTATGTATCCTAGAAGAATTGGGTCTAAATCAGGCTATAAATATGGAAATTCCACTTATTATTATTTTTTCATTAAAAAGCTAAAAGGAAAATATTGTGGCTCTACTGATACTAAGCATGTGAAGCATGTAATTTTAACATTAGAGTGGTACATATTTTCTTCTTATTCCTAGCAGACCCACAGACTCCTAAAGTATTGAGACCAGAAGAGATAGTAATTTAGTCTAGTTACTATCAAAATGAACTGCTCATTTCAATTACCTCTGAAATTCAAAACAGTAATAATACAGTTTACTGGGCACTATTTTATTCTGTAGATCTGAGTTGGGCCTTTAAAAAAATCAGTTCCTCAATGATTCTGTTGTGCAACCTGTGACAGAAACCATTAATCCAATCAACATATTATTTAGTAAAGAAGAGTGAGTCCCAGAAAGGTTGAGTAATTTGGCTAAAATGTATAGCTAATTGACAGAGCCAAGTCTAAAGGCCTGGTATACAGGGACAAAGGGTTTATTATAACATTCTTCCCTGAGGAATAAAATAATGCTCCCAGCATGAAAATTCCATAAGTTTCAATTCTATAGATGAATTAGTGTTCAGCCTTTTTCAATTCCATACATGCATACATGTGTACATGTTTGGTGTGTGTGTGTTTGTGTGCATTGGATTTTACTTTTTTCTTGCATCATATTCCTTTTCCCTAATTTTGCATCCATAAGATTGTTTCTCTCAATAAATTGCACCTGTTTATTTTGTGTAGAGTTGATACTCTTATTCTGGAAATGTTTAAAATAATCCTTGAATAAGAAAGAAGTATCTTTATCATTTCCTAAGGATTTTTATAGAAGCCAAACACCATAGTGGTTGACCAAAAGGCATGATCCATGTGTTGTGAGTGAGGAGAATATTTTGAGATCTGAAAAATATGCAAGCTCCTGAGAGCCATATCTACGGAAAGGCATCCAGAGGGACATGTTAATATAATAAACGGCTTAAGGAAGTAACTATGGACTCTGTACTGAAATTTTGTTAATAGTATATCAATCATGTTATTAATGATTTATTCTTACCTATAGCAGGAAGATGATTGCTAATTCAGTTGGCTGTTCTCCAATATATACCATCCAATATATTCCTCAAAGGTCAGAAATTCTGCACAATTAAAGGAGTGAACATGCTATCAGCACTCTTAAAGATTCTCCAAGAATATTCTAAATATTCTAAATAGTCTCTAAACATGTATGCTGTAGTACATGATATATTCCTCATTGTAGAGTCAGAGTCATTATTATGGCAAGTTAAGAAAAAAAGTAAGTAGATATATAATCAAATACAGATATATATAATTCATTTCATATATATTTTCAACATATATATTGTTCATCAACAATATATAAAAACAGCATCAACAAAAATGTCTATTTTCAGCCTAAACCCCTTTTTTGACCACTGTATTTGTATAGTATATTTAATAGCCTATTTTTCATATTCACTCAAATGTCTACAAAGCACTTCAAACTATTTACCAGACTAAGGTTTAGATATGTTAATCTATGCTTTTTTTTGGCAGATATTGGCCTACTACCCATTGCCACCCCCCTAACCCTTCCACCCCCGCCTTCAAGCAAAGATGCACATTACCTAAAGTTAGGGATCAGAAAAGCAAAAAGACAGAAAAAAAAAAGGTAAGTTCTCTTTGGATTTTGTGTTCACTTTGTAAAATTTGGTTATAAATTTAAAATGTGTGAGAAAAGAATGGGCAAAACACTGGAACTTTCCCAGGAAATACTATCCGCCCCCCAAAATGCCTTGGATTTAGATAAACTGAAAGTTGAATCTTAGAGAGACATCTGGCAATCCACCACTGCATGCAAGCCAGAGAAACTATCAAGACACCACAGAGGAAATGGATGTATGCAGAATCCAAAGGCAGAAGCCATATGAAGCCTGGTAGAGATTCCTGAGTTATTGCTATAGAGGCCACTCTCTCATCTCTCTCAGATAATTACTCCTACTTATTTTCAGAACTTAATTACACTATGACTTCTTCATAAATGTCCTTTGTTATATGCTCTCAAGCACTTTACTACTTACCACTTATATAACATTCAAAATTAGAAATGTATTTGAATGATTTTATGATAGTGTCTATCTTTAGGGTAATAACTTCTCCTGTCCTAAGAAAACTCTATGAGAGTAAGGCTTTGTTTATTGTTTTGTCAGTGCTCAGTAAATAATGTTTCAGAGAACAAAGAAATGAAATTATTATTATCTTCAGAACTCACTTTGTATAGTGTTTCACAGTTATGTTGTGGTTGGGCAATAGATCCTAAGAACATGCCCATATGTCCAGAAAAATATTTTTCTTTTGTATTCATCAATCTTCAGGGCAACATACTTGTAACTACTTGAGGGTCTTACTCCTGCTTAATTCTGAGTTATATTAATCCAAAGCCATTTGCTTATGTCCTACAGAGATAAAAGTAATAAAACCAAAGACAATAAAGGCAGCCCGCAAACTAAATCATGTGTGAATTGTACTCCATATGATCTTAAAAATTAGCTTAGGGTTACGAGATTAACTGTCCCCTGAAAGCCCAAAGCTACCATGTCCAAATGGCCTTCCTACCAATTTATACATTCCTGGTTTCTTTAGAGTATCACATTCTACCACCTATCTTTTAAAAACTCTTGGTTCTTCAAAACAATTCACCTCTAATAATTTTATAAAAGAATTTTTAACATAAAATGTTATTCTAATTTTCATAACAGCTCTCTGAATAATGTCATGCATTATCATACCCACTGCCATTTTAAAGATAAGGACACCAGGGATGCCTCCGTGACCTAGTTGATTAAACAGCCAACTCCTTATTTCGGCTCAGGTCATGATCTCATGTGTCATGAATTTGATGGCTACTGTCAGCATGGAGATTCCTTGGGATTCTCTCTGTTTCTCTCCCTGCTACTCTCCTGCTTATGCTCCTTCTCTCCCTCTCTCAAAATAAATAAATAAATAAATAAATAAATAAATAAATAAATAAATAAACAAACAAACAAACACAAAAAAAAATAAAGATAAGGACACCAAAGTTTAATGGTGTCAAATCACATGCACAAGACTGTACAAGACATACATGGCAAAGCTAAAATTTAAACTAGTTTTATAATATCAAATATAATTTTTCTATTTCATCATAATTCTCTCCTTAAATATTATGCTGAATATCAGTAACTTTTAGAGCTAGGCGCTGCCAGTAAATAAACCATATCAACAATTGTTCTTCGAGTTATAAGTTATCTGTAATTTTGTCAATAAGATCTTATCTAACTTTATAAATGTTTGGATATATAAGTGATTACATCACCAGAGATTTGAGAGCTAAAATTTTACATAATTTACATTAAACATCATTTAGTGCAAACCATTTTTTGCAATAGGAAGTTGAGGTCCAAAGTGACCACGTCTAACCTAGCCCATCATCACACACCTATCTGGCAGCTTAGCAGATTCAAGTATTGATTCTTTTAACATGTTTCTTACTACACGTAAATTTTCAAGTTATTATGTATACATGAGAAGGACCCAAGAAAGTGGTTCTCAACACTGTGTGTGCATTCACTCTTTACATAGGAATTTTCTGATAAAGACTAGGCCCAGGAACAGTGAATCAAGCCTTTGTAGTGAGGTCTTGGCAACAGTATTTTTATAAAGTTCCTCAAGTTAATCCTAATGTGTGGCACGGCGGAGAACCTAAGTTTAAAAACTATATAGTTGCCAAATGTTGTCTTGAGCTTTCAAAAAGCACTTTTCTCTATTAACTGCTGAATTCCATGTTTCTTCTTATATCCTTCATAAATGTCATTTCATATCATTCCTCCACTGAGTTGAGTATTTGTGTGTGTGTGTGTGTGTGTGTGTGTGTGTGTGTGTGTGTATGTACACCTCCGTGTAAAGTAGAAGACTGTTTAGCTTCCTAACACATTGTATGTATAGGGAATACAGGCAAAATCCTGCTTTAAGCATTTATGTGAATGACTGTATGTGTATGTCTGTGGACCTCCTGAAAATGAAATTGAAAGCTACTTGAGTTTAAAATTTTTGTCATTCTTGCCTAAAAGTTTTATGTCTAAACTATCAGATATGTGTACATCATTGTAAATCTATAGGTAAAGTAAGAGAATGTTATTTCATTCTGATATGTTTATCCCACTTACCATTCTCCACCATGTTCGTTAAGGTAAGGAATTAGAATGCAATCACTTGTTAAAATGTGTATTAACAGTTATAACTATATATATGGTTTAAACTTCTCTTTTTATGCATCATTTCATTTCCATCAGTGAAATTTAGCTTTCTCCTTACTTTAGGATTGTTTGTAGGGCAAATGATTAACAGAGCAAGTCTTTATGCAAATTTTCCCATAATGAATACATTAATTAAATGAATAATAATAATAATAACCAAGAAAAGGGACACACCAGGGTAAAACATAGTGTGGATATACACATGAGCTCGTAAGTAATGTGGTTTGAATAATGCATGCAATGACATTAGGAAATATTTGTATTTATATGGCATGTGATTGCTATCTCAATATATTAAGTGTATACAATCAGGTATTTTTACTTTCTCCAAGTTTTGCTAATGGTCTCATGGTGAACAATTTGAGTTTGTGGTTAAAATTCTAGATGTATATAAGTGCTGAAAAAATTAAAAGTCCAGGCAATAGATCATAATTGTTTTGAGAAGAAGTATCAAAATTAGAAGCTGTGTTTTGGGTAGCTGCACTATTCTCTTTGAATGGAAAAGAAAGCTTGTCCCCCTACAGTAAATATTCTAAGGTATTTTCCATTTCATTAATTTACAACTGAAGAAGAGTAGTAAATGTGCTCAAGTTCATGGTTATAATTATACATGCCTTTGTAAAATAAAAAGACTTTCACATTTTGGTTTTGATTTACATATTTAAGTTTCTGGAAAAACATATTCTGAGAAAAAACTATGTATAACCTAGTTATAAAAGATAAGTTTATAATGCTTATAATATATTCAGAATAAATTTAAAATATGAGTTCCTTTTATCATGAGCTTATAAAAATCATGAAACATCAACCCAGTGGGCTGGAAATATTGACAAAATATCAAAAAAACTGTCTTCATTTGCCACAGGATTCTGTTTTCCAACCTTTCTTTGACAAGATATGTCATCTTGACAAGCCAGTTAGCATAAATGACTTACAATTCCCTGAACTTTTGTATTTAATATAGTCAGGACCCTGCACTTCAAATTGTCATACACCATTATCATGTTTCAGAATGTCAGTCTCTTTTCAGAAGGATATTACCTTCCCAAAGTGTAAATTCTTATGATATTTTGTCTTTCGATGTCAGCATCAAAATATATTATCTTTGATCACTAATCTAATATTTTATGGAGCTGTAAACAGACAATAAGAAAGCAAGAAATTTGTTTTGATTGATAGATTGTTACTTTGTGATCTTGAAATCCAGGGAATGATTTTTATTGACTGCTTACGTCTTCTATCATTTAGGATCAAATCCAAACCTTTATTATTACAGAATTTAAATTAAAATACTTTAATATTTTAAGCTATTTATAGCCTTCAGCAGCTTTCAAATTTAATTTTCAGAGGAGTTATTCTCCAAAGGCAAACTAAATTAATGAAATTTGATTCTTGTACTCCTCTTGTGTACAATAACCAGCAGAATTTCATATTCTACATGTATATAAAGAATGGTTACATAAAAGTTCATAAAAATCATAAAAAATTTAGACATTTAAGACCTATCTGCATTCATGGAGTAGTGAATTTAATAGAACTGGACACCTGGGTGCTAACCTCTTCCTAAATATTGTTCAATAATGCCCATGACTGAAAAGCTCTGACACAGCAAATCAATGTAGCTAAACATTTATGTACACATATGGTAATTAATCATACAATTATTTGTAAGAGTAAACTAATAGGGAAAAAATACTATGTATTGGGGTGCCTGGGGGGCTCTGTCAGTTATGCGTCCTACTCTTGACCTCAGCTCAGGTTATGATGTCACGGTTATGAGATTGAGCCCCACCTGGGGTTCTATGCTGGGCCTGGAGCCTGCTCGAGATTCTCTCTCTCCCTCTCCCTCCACCCCTCCCCTTCTCTCTCCCTCTCAAAAAACAAAAGCAATGACAACAAAACAAAAACCAAAACTATGTATTAAACAGTAGGAAACAACATACAAATCACCATGTACCTATGTAGTAGAATATTATGGCATGCCAATATTTTACTTTTCAAAAAGGACATTAGTGCCTTTATGTATTTTATTGTGCTATTAAAGAGCTGAAGGTTTATGTCTCATCTGCCTACAGTATCCAAACAATAGAAAGTCTTCCTTGAGCAGAAATTATTCAAAGATTTAATTTACCATGTGAATTTAAATATTTATGATTAAGAGAAAATGCATGAAATCCAATCGATGTATATAATAAATATCTTTTTCCCAATTTCAAAAGCTTTTAAAGACTTAAGAGAGGCATATAAATCACTCAGCCATCTGTAAGAGATCACTAGTGACTAAACACACTTATTCTCATTCTATAAATGTTTGCATCATCTGTACCTGCAAACACTGCTAGAATCTGAAGATACACAAGTTAGGTTTATGCCCTGCTGAAGCTCATCATTTATGAAAAACACAGAAGATGAGTAAATACATTAGAAAAGAATAGATGAAATATCTGAAGGCTTAATAAGAGACAATAATTTCCTATTTTCACATAGCTAACAAGTAGTTATGGTCTTGAAGGCACCACTAGCAAAACTCTAAAATTTTTCATATGTCAGGAATGTAAATGGACAAATCCCCAAATCATATTTTGTATAAAGTCCCATGACATTATGGACTAAGAACCTGAATCTGAAATCATTCCAGTGGAAACAAATTAAATTTGCAGTGGAGTAAAGCAATGTATGAAAGAAAAATTCTCTCCGCCAAGTGAAACTCAATAATGCGGTTTGACAGTAATATTCTTTTATGATTTTTTTTGAAAACTTGGTAATCATTCTAGTAGCTTCTTCACTGTGGCTAAGCAGAGACTTAAAAATCTCTTTGAATTGTATAAACAGGTATGTTAATGTATACATAGTTTTTTGGCGATAGAAAAGACATATTGGAAAGAACTGCAAAAAGAATTAGGAAAGATTCTATATTATCATTTAAACTAATATATATTTTTTGATAGCCTCTAAAATAACATTTAATATATTTTACTGAAATACATTGTTATGAAATTTGCCTTCATCAACTCTAACACATTTGGCTGAGTCTCTCATTAAAAAAAAAAAAAAAGACAGTGAGAGTCGGTAATGACAAGTTAAACTTTTCTAATAAGTCTTATTGCAATGCAAATTTACATTCCACGCTGTATATATAAGGGATAATTTGGACAGATGCTTAACTGACTTTCCCTATTAAAATTCACTATAAATGAACTGAAAAATTCAAATTGCTCTAAGCACAAAAGCCAACAAAGTCAAATTAAAGTAACTAACAGTAAAAAAGATTACTGCAACTTCTCAAAAGAAAAAAAAATTAAAAATAATTAAATGAAGGGTAGCCTTGTGTGTATGACAAATAAAATGAAATAATTACTTGAGTTTGACCTGCTCCCAAATCTTTTAAGAATGTCTTTATACATGAAGAAAAAGGAGGAAAAAATAATGTTTGGTTTAGCTTGTGTTGTTGTTGTTGTTGTTGTTGTTGTTGTTGTTGTTGTTGTTTCAGGCAAATCAGTATTTTCTCTTTACGTATGAAAGAGGACACAAGATTTCCCCCTGTGTTTACATATTGAGAAGGGACTTTTCATTCCATTTCTGGAAGGAACTGCAAGAAAGAAACATTCCAGAAACTCTAAACCCCCACGCTATTTTCCAGGAGAAATGATTTAGTGGACAACTGCGATTGGGAGAGGAAAATAAATATGAAGACGGCCCTTCGTAGCTCTCTCTTTGGGAACTGCCTGCCTGCAAAGAGGGTACTTGGGGACTGCTGATGGCAGTAGCTGTCCAACACTGTCTGTGACATCATAGTACTCCCACCTAGAATATATATTAAGAGGTCCATTTGGCCACAAGTCCATTCTACTTTCTCCAGTTTAGATTCATCAGGAAAAAAAGTTCATTGTGGTTTTGAGTCTAGCTCCAAAATGAATCCAAACTTGGGTATTAAAGAAGGGTGTTATTTGTCATTCTTCCACAATCTACATATGCATGACACCAACACATGATAGCAAATCTATGAATTAAATCAACTACTTTAATCAAGTTCTCCTTTAGAATGTAAATAAAATATGAAGCATATCTATTTTTCATGGGCTTCTTTATTTTCCACCTCAGATTATTCTGTTTCTGTGACCATTTTACACACATCACGTTGTTTCATGTATTTTGTCTGTCAGGTATTTTTAGATGTTTCACATGGGAGGGTAAATCTGGTCCATGTTAATCCATCTTGGCCAGAAGTGGATGCCCTTGGTTTTTCATTTGTACTGTTTCTATGTATCCATCCATAATTATTCTCAAAAAAGCTAGCAAAATATTCAATTATATTTGCCAAATAGTCTAGCATGTTAGATAATTTGTTCATTCAATTTAATTTCATAGGCACTTATTTCTAAGAGCCCTTCATCCTTCTATTCCTTGTCATTTTCTTTACATTGGCTTTAATTTTTAGAGCACATTTAAGCTCACAGCAAAATTGAGAAGACAGTACAGAGAGTTCACACATACAACCTTCCCCCAAAACACAAAATTTCCCCATTATCAACATCCCCACAGGAGTTGTTGATGAACCTTATACTGACACATCATAATCATCCAAAGTCCATAGTTTACATTAGGGTTCACTCTTCATACTGAACATTCTATAAGTTTGGATGACTGTATAAGACCATGTGTCCATTATTACGATAACATACAGAATATTTTCAGTGTCCTTATACCCCACTCCTGATCATCGCTGATCTTTCTTAGTGTCAGCAGCCTTTTCAGATTGGTTTCTTTCACTTAATAATATGCATTTAAAGTTCTTCTATGTATTTTCATGGCTTGATAGTTATTTCTATTTAGCACTAAATAATATTCCATTGTCTGGTTGTGCCATAGTCTATTGATTCATTTATCTGGGCTGCTTGCAAGTTTTGGCAATTATGAATGAAGTTGCTGTAAACATCTGTGTCTAGGATTTGTGTGGACATAAGTTTTCAACTCTGTGTCATAAAGATCAAGGAGCATAATTTCTGGATCATTTGGAAAGAGTATGTTTAGTTTTACAAACCCACCAAACTGTCTTCCAAATTAACTGTATCATTTTGCAAACCCACCGACAGTGAATGAGAGTTCCTGTTGCTCTGCATGCTCACCAACATTTCATATTGTGTTATGGAAATTGACCATTCTAATAGGTATATAGTAGTGTTAATTTGCATGATCCTGATGCCATATGATGCAGAGCAAGTTTTCATATTCTTATTTGCCATCTGTATATCTTCTGGTGAGGTCTTTTATTTTTTTTTTAATTTTTTTTTAATGTTTATTTTTGAGACAGAGACAGACAGAGCATGAACAGGGGAGGGGCAGAGAGAGAGGGAGACATAGAATTGGAAGCAGGCTCCAGGCTCTGAGCCATCAGCCCAGAGCCTGACGCGGGGCTGGAACTCACGAACCGTGAGATCGTGACCTGAGCTGAAGTCAGACGCTCAACCAACTGAGCCACCCAGGCGCCCCTGGTGAGGTCTTTTATTAAGCTTTGGCCCATTTTGTAATTGGATTGTTTGTTTTCTTATTGTTAAATTAAAGAAGTTTTTGTATATTTTTGATAACAGTCTTTTATTAGATGTTATCTTTTGCAAATAATTTATCCCAGTCTGTAGCTTGTTTTCTCATTCTCTTGACATTGTCTTTCACAAAACAGAAAGTTTTTGGTTTTGTTTTGTTTTAGTTTAATGAAGTCCAGGTTGGTCCTTTCATGGACCATGCCTTTGGTGTTCATCTAAAAAGTCATCATCATACCCAAGAACATCGAGGATTTCTTAAATGTTATCTTCAAGAATTTTATAGCTTCAAAATTTACATGTATATCTACTTGGAGTTAATTTTTATAAAAGGGTATAAGGTCTGTGTCTAGGTTCTTTTTTTTTTTTTTTTTTTGGTTTGTCCAAGACCATTTATTTGAAAGTCTTTCTTTGCTCCATTATATGACCTTTCTTCATTAAAGATCAATTGACTATATTTATATAGGTCTATTTTTGGCCTCTCTATTCTGTCCCATTGATCTATTTGTCTATTCTTTTGCCAACACCACATTGTCTTACTGACTACTGTAACTTTATAGTAAGAATTTGGTCAATAGTGTCCATCTTCTAATTTTGTCCTCTTTCAATGTAGGTTTAGCTATTCTTTGACTCTAAACTTTAGAGTCAGCTGAAATCCACAAAATACCTTGCTGGAATGGGAATTGGAATTTCACTCAATCTATAGATCAAGTTGAAAATAACTGACATCTTCATAATTTTGGGTCTTCCAATCCGTAAATATGGAATATCTATTTAGTTCTTCATTAATTTTATTTATCATCATTTTGCAGTTTTCTGTATATAGAATTTCTATGTATTTTTTAGATTTATACCCACAGTCTTCATTTTTAGAGGGTACTAATATATTTTGTTGAAGATGTTGCATCTATGCATGAGAGATATTGATCTGTAGTTTTTGTAATTGTCTAGTTTTGGTATTAGGGTAATGCTGGCCTCATAAAATGATTTGGGGACTATTACCTCAGCTTCTAGGCCTCTGAAAGGGATTGGTAGAATTTTTTCCTTAAATATTTGGAAGAATCTACCAGTGAGCCCATCTGGACCTGATGCCTTTTGTTTGGAATATTCACTCAATTTCTTTAATAGATATAGGCCTAGTGAGATAATCTATTTCTTATTAGCTTATGTCTTTCAAGGAATTTGTCTCTTCCATATTGGTTATCAAATTTGTGGGCACAGAACTATTCATAGAATCACTTTATTATTTTTTTTTAATTTTTTTAACGTTTATTTATTTTTGAGACAGAGAGAGACAGAGCATGAACGGGGAAGGGTCAGAGAGAGGGAGACACAGAATCTGAAACAGGCTCCAGGCTCCGAGCTGTCAGCACAGAGCCCGACACGGGGCTCGAACTCACGGACTGCGAGATCATGACCTGAGCCGAAGTCGGCCGCTCAACCGACTGAGCCACCCAGGTGCCCCACTTTGTTATTATTTTAATGTATGTGTTATCTATCTTTTCTTTTTAATAATAACTTGTACCTTCTCTCTTTTTCTGTCCTTAACTCTGCTAGAAGATTATCCATTCTGCAGTTTAATTTTCTCTCTTTTCTTAGAATATCTGTTAGAATTTTTAAATAAATTTAAATAAATTTAAATAAATTCTATTTATTTAAATAAATAAATGCTTTAGGTGTTGCTCATTCAAGTCCAATTTCAAATACACCAAACAACTTGATGAGTAGTCTGAGTTCCTAATAATAATGAAATGATCCTAACTTCTCTCTCCTGTCTCTTGTTTCATTGCTGTCATTCATTCTATTCATGATAAGCATACAAAAGTGCATATATATTAAATATACATATTACACATTTATATGTATTATTTCTTATTTAACTTACATTTATATTTAGATATTAAATATATATTTCTGATATATAGCATATATAATATGTATGTTTTGCATATATTATATATAATATATCACATATATAAAATACATATAACATATAACATATATATAATATATATGTGTGTGTGTGTTTATATATATATATTACATATAACATTTGATTATATAACATATATAATCAATTACACTGTTGGCATCATTATTTTGGACTGTTAGATCAACTAAGGAGAAGAAAAATAATAGTTTTTATTTTACCTTCACTTATTTCTTTAGGGCTCTTCCTTTCTTTATGAAGACTTTATGAAGTTTGTGACCCATATCATTTTTCTTCTCTCCAAAGAATTTTTAACACTTCTTGCAAGACAGGTCTACTAGTAACAAATTTCCTCAGTTTTTGTTTGTCTGAGTAATTCATTATTTGTCCTCCATTTTTAAAGAATAAGGGATCAGGGTATTGAATTCTATATTTTGTTTGTTTGTTTGTTTTCTTAACAGTATGTATTTCACTCTACTCTTCTTGTTTGCATGGTTTGAAAAGATGTCAGATGTAAGTCCTACATTTGCTCTTCCATAGGTATGATGTGCAATTTTCTTTTCTTTTCTTTTCTTTTCTTTTCTTTTCTTTTCTTTTCTTTTCTTTTCTTTCTTTCTTTCTTTCTTTCTTTCTTTCTTTCTTTCTTTCTTTCTTTCTTTCTTTCTTTCTTTCCTTTTTGTCATTTATCCTACCAGCGTTCTATTGATCTGTGGTTTTGTGTCTGAAATTAATTTGGGAAAATTCTAAGTTATTGTTTTAGATATTTCTTCTGTTACTTTCTCTCTTCTTGTATTCCCATTATGTGGATGTTACAACTTTTGTAGTTTTCACTCAGGCCTTGGATATTCTGTGTTTTATTTTGTTGTGTTTTTAGTCTTTTCTCTTTGCATGTGGGTTTTAAGGATTCTATTGATATATCTTATATTCTATTGATATAATCTTAGAGATTTTTTTCAGCTATGTCCAGTCTACTTATAAACCTGTCAAAGGCATTCTTCATTTCTGTTACATGGGAAGGAATCAATGGAAAGATAATATAATCTCCTTGATGCAGACCCCGTAATCCTGGTGTACAAAAGTTTCACCCATTAACCTATATTATTTGACTAGGGCTGACACAACAAAATACTACAAATTGGTAGCATAACAACAGAATTTATTTTCTCACAGTTCTGGAGCCTGAAAGTCCAAGATCAAGGTGCTAGTATGGTTGGTCTTCCTTGAGGCCTCTCTCCTTCACTTGCAGATGGTTACCCTCTTGTTGCTTCTTTTCATGGCTATCTCTCTGTACATACATCCCTGAAGTTTCTCTCTATATCTTAATCACCCCTTGTAGGGATGCCAGACAGACTGAATTAGAGCTCACCCTTACATCCTGATTTTAACATAAATTACCTCAACAATGGCCCTGTGTTCAAATACAGTTCTGAGGTCCTGAAACTTAGGCTTCAGCATGTGACTTTTGGAGGCACGGAATTCAATCTATAATATCATCTAATTTTTTAAATATATATTTATTTATTTTGAGAAGGAGAGAGAGAGCAAGCAGGAGATGGGCAAAGGGAGAAGGAAAGAGAGAATCCAAACAGTCTCCATGCTAGCATAGAGCCTAACATGGTGCTTGATCTCATGAACCATGAGATCATGACCTGAACCAAAATCAAGTCAAACAAACAACTGAGCCACCCAGGTGCCCCTACATCACCTAAAATTTTCAGCCGTTTTTTTTTTTTTTATTGCTCCCAATGCGTCAAATTCCTTAAAATTCAGTGCTCTACAGTTTAAACGAATGGTAACATCTCCTTACAGGTGTACTTCTCCATTGTACTTCTCATTTACCACTTACTTTTCCACCTTTTACATTTTCCCAAAATTTATTAAAATTTGTTTCCCACTATTGTTTCCTCAACTTTTATATTAATTCCAGTGTATTTTTACCACTTTATTTCCATTTATCTAGGAACGTAGAAGTGAGATGTGTTAAAGAGAAAGTTGAGCTGGATATTTTATCAGAAATTAAATAAATATTTTTTTACCTAAACTGGTTGCTGGTAACATCATTCAAATAAACACAAATATTTTAATTTTTTCCTCTAAACTTGTCTCTTCCAACATATTTAAAAAGGTCTTCACCCAAAGAGTATAATTAGAATTTATAATCCCAAGCAGTCATGGGGTGCCTGGGGTGAGCCTCTTGGCTTCCTAATAGTATAAGTAAGTTTGGGCTGAGGACTGCCAGGGAGCTGAAAAAGAGCAGCACTTATTCTTTCAGTGCCAATGGCCATGTGTATATGATTATTAAAAAATGCATTTAAGTCTCCTATGGATAGAAGCCTGGTTCCACTAATTACTGAAGCAACTGAGGCATTTGAAAAATGTTAATTTAAAAAAATAGTGTGGGAGTTTCACTTGTACCATGACAGTGTAAGGCATTCCATAAATCTGTTCCCCAGTGAAGCTGGTGACAATGATAAAATAGAACAGCAAAATTTAAATTTTCTGGAAATGGACTGAAGAGCATAAAGAAAAAAAAAAAATTTAAGAAAATATACTAAAACTCAGTAAGAATTGTAAGAATCTATTATCCCTTAACCAAAACTTATTGCATCCTTCCTCCTCCCAGCTAAGTGAGGTGGAAACTCTATTCCCCACCAGTACAGTCAGTAAGATGGGGCTCCCTCTTCTTTAAGCTCTCAATTAGAGGATGGGCAGGACTTTAGTATTTTGCATCTTGCCTTCAGCTACTCATTGATGAGGCTAGATTCTGGGGAGTAAAATCAGGAGATGGTCTCTCCAATTCTTCACAATTCTATTTGTATAACAGAAGTTCTACCTAATATAGGGTGCCACTGAGAATATCAGTGTACTGATTATCTTTGGCCTGGCTTATAATGTGGGAATCACATGACCAGGCAGTCAACCATGGAGACCTAGGCCTGCTCTCCCCTACCCATGGAGCACTCAACACCTAAAGTAGGGGTGTCAGAGAGGAAGTGTCATTTTTCCTACCCCTGGCAACAGTGATATGTCTCAGAGATTTTGCCTTGGAGGAGAAGCAGTCATAGAATAGAGAGTTATAATGACTCCAATAAACTGACTTTTTTTGCCACAGAGTATGCAGAACTTCATGCCTAAGGGCACTATTAAAAAACAATGGGGGTTGATAAAAAAATGATTGATAGGAATTGATGGATTCATTAGAGATATGGGTTAAACTGTAGGCCTGATAGTTTTCCAGAGAGTAATAGAAAAAAACATAGCTGGGAAGAGCCCTTCTGAAATCAATACAAATCTCAGACACTGACTTTGGCAGCTTTCCCTTGTAAAGAGCTTGAATTTGGTTGGATTAGTCTGTAAAGCAAAGTATACCATAGGATATTATTGAAAACAATATAGTAATCATCCAGCAATGAGTGTGGTGAGAGAAAGACAGACCTCTGCTAAAATCACTGTCATCATACAGTGATTATGAGCATACATTTCTAAGATGTATCTCTTAGAAACAACATCAGAGGCTTCACACTAGAGGTGGGGGGAGTTGGAATAAATCTCACCAGAATCGTCAGTCACTAAATGAGTAAGTAAGTAAATAATAACAAAGCCCAGATTAAGGAAAGCAAGAATACATAGAGTTGCTATCTTATACAAAACACAGTTTACCACAACAACCACAAAATGAGATATGCAAAGAATCAAAAAAGTATGACCCATATACCAAAGAAAATAATAGGCAACAGAAATTGTCTGCAAAATTCACTCGATGTTGAATTTAACAAAAAACCTTTAAAGTAGCTAGTATAAATATGCTCAGAGGATGAAAAGAAAAAATGCTTAAAGAGGCAAAGAAAGCTATAATAACAATGTTGCATCAAACAGAGAATATCAATAAAGAGACACAAATTATATTTCAGAGTCCAGAGTGCTCATTATACAAATTATGTTTCAACAGAATAAAATGGAAATAAGAGAGTTATAAAATATAGTAACACAAAAAATTCACCCAGAGTAGCTTAGCAGTGGATTTGAACTGATAGAATAATTAATACACTTGATAATAGGTGGGTGGTGACTGCAATTTGAAGAACAGAGAGATTTAAAAAATGAAAAATAGGGGCACTTGGGTGGTTCAGTTAGCTAAGCATCTGACTCTTGATTTCATCTCAGATCATGATCTCATGGTTGGTGATTTCAAGCCCTGCATCAGGCTCTGTGCTGACAGTGCAGAGCCTACTTGGCATTCTCTCTCTCTCTCTGCCCCACCTCCACTCATGTTCTGTCTCTCTCTGTGTCAAAAATAAATAAACATAAGAAATAAATAAAAATGTTTAAAATTTTTTTAATGAAGAAAAATGGTAATTAAAAAAAAAAAAACTCAGGGGCGCCTGGGTGGCGCAGTTGGTTAAGCGTCCGACTTCAGCCAGGTCACGATCTCGCGGTCCGTGAGTTCGAGCCCCGCATCAGGCTCTGGGCTGATGGCTCAGAGCCTGGAGCCTGTTTCCAATTCTGTGTCTCCCTCTCTCTGCCCCTCCCCCGTTCATGCTCTGTCTCTCTCTGTCCCAAAAATAAATAAACGTTGAAAAAAAAAAATTTAAAAAAAAAACTCATCACAGCATTAAGTATATCAACATACACAAGTGGAAATATCAAAAGAGAGGAATGAAAGAGGCAGAAAAATATTTAAAGAAATAGTGGCTTTCACTTCTCAAATTTATTGAAAAATACTAATTTACACATCCAGGAACTTCAACAAACTCCAAGCAGGATAAATACATATATCTATAAGTACAAACTTCATAGTAAAAGTGCTAAAAGACAAGGAGAAAATCTTGAAAGTGGCAAGAGAATAATAATTGCTCACTTATAAGTTAATCCTCCTAAGATTAACAGCTGATTTCTTAACAGAAGCAATGAAAGACATGAAGCAGTGGAATATATTCAAAGTGCTCAAAGAAAAAACTAAAAACTTGTCAGATAGAATTATATGAAGAGAAAAGCTATCTTTCAAAAATTAAGGCAAAGTAAAGACACTCCCACGTAGACAAAAACTGACAAATTTTTGCCAGCAGATCTGCCTCAGAAGAAATACTAAAGGATACTTTTCAGACTGAAAGTAACTCCAGACAGTAATATAAGCTCACATGAAAAATCAAAGAGTACTAGTGAAAATAATTATATAATTATTAAAGAGTTGTATTATAAAGGATTTTTTATTTTTCTTGTAACTGAATAATTGCATAAAACTAGATGTGTATAATATATGGGGCTAACACAAACATACAGAAACATAATGTGTTTGCTAAAAACAGCACAAAGGAGATGGGTGGGAGAAAATCTGAATTTCATTATACTGTGTTTTATGTGGAAAAGAGACAATATTTATGCATAAGTATGAGCCTCAATATCCTAGGTTGCCTGGGGAATTATAAACAGATTTTTAGAGAATGAGCCTCAATATCCTAGGTTGCCTGGGGAATTATAAACAGATTTTTAGAGAATAGGCTATAGATTTGGGACATGCACTTAGGATGCTATATTAGCAAAAAAGTAATTTTGTGCAGTTTGCACCATTACACATGTTGGAGCTATCTGTTTCAGGCTTTCAAAGTTTCTTGAAGGAAGAAAAGGAATTAATAAGATAAAAAAATTAAAATTAAAAACTTAAAAACAACATACACAGACACAAAATCAAATAAATGATGGTAGATCCTAGACGTGTTTTGGTCTGGGTGTTGAAAGCTTGATAGATTAGAGAAAGAAGGTGGGGGGCGGGGGGAGAAAAGAAAAACATTTGAAAATTTGAAAAAATGAATACAATGAAATAGAATAAAATTAAATAATGGAAATAAAGGAATTCAAAAAATTTACAAAACAGTAAAAATATAGTAGAGAAAAATTGAAAAAATATTTTTATCAAAAATTGAAAATAAAAATATTTTTTCTTCTGTATTCAAAAAAAATAAAAAAAGAAAAAAATTGAATACATGGACCAGTGAACAGACTGAAATATGATTGAAATTACATTGTTTTCCCCTAGAAGTCAAACTATGAAGTACATTATAGTCTGTAAAGTAAGCAGGTGGAGACACTTGTGTTGTTAAAGAGCAAGGTTGGTCCATTTGGACAGGGCTTAGTGTAATTGCTCCATTCTCCACTAGATGGCGCTGCTTAACTTACTGAGGTGGATTGTTACAGGTGTGTATGCGCATGCGCGGGAGGGGTGAAAATGGTGTCACCCAGCTACGGCCTCAAGTGTGGGAACTGTTCTCCCCAGTCAGTAATGGCGCACCCATCCTTTGTCTCCGGCTTCCATCTACTTCCTGCTTTTTCACTGTCTGTGACCAAGCCGTCACGTTGCCAGGCAGCACCTCCCTCCTGAGTTTTATCTCAGATGCGGCTGTGTTTCCCAACCCGTCACTTCTGAGGGACTGCGGCTTTGACCCTCTCAGACCTTCGGGGGGAGGGTCTCACTGAGCGATGACCAGGTGCCAGCCACACCCAGGAATGTTCGCGGGACTGTGCTGCCTCTGATGCCCAGAGACTGCGGCTGGGTGCCAGCCCGCCCCAGAAAGAGTTCATGCGATCGTGTAGCAGCAGCGTTTCAGGGATTATGGAAAATCACAACACACATCTGGTGCCAGGCTTCACCCTTAAAGTCCTCGTTCCAACACCAGTGGATGTGGCCATTCTTCAGGGTCTGCTGGGACCTTTTCCGGTGGGGAGGCCACACCGCCTCTACCAGATGTCCCCCCAGCAGAGGAACCGCCTCTCTTCATGTGGCCCAAAGACCACCCGGACTTCACTCTGCTCCTGGGGATTCGTCCTTCGCACGAGAGCACCACCAGGTATCGAGCTGCAGAGTTTCAGACTCTGAGTTTCCTGTTTATAAAGCCTTAATGAAATTCAAACCCTCTCCTTTCTCCTTTCTCCCTTTTTAGTTCAGTCCCTGCGGCTGTTTCCAATTTTCCACTTTCTCTTCAGCTGCTTTCGGCGGGGGTGCTTTTCCTGTACTCTCACCCTGTCCCTGTCCTCTCTCTGCAAGCAAAAACAGCTTCCTCTGTGGCTTTTCTCTCCCCCAGTTCATGCTGCATACATCCAGAGTTCTGTGGTTCAGGTTGTGCAGATTGCTGTATTAATCTTCAAATCAGATTTCTAGGTGTGCACAGGTTGGTTTAGTGTTCAAATGGCTGTATTTTATGGACGCGAGATGCAAAAAAAAAAACTTCCATGCTGTTCTGCCATCTTGGCTCCTACCAGGCTTTCAAAATTTCTTTAACCAACAGAAACATTATTCAATGAGTAGGGTGCTTTTGTAAGTGATATAAATATAATTAGCTAAACCATTTAGCTGTGATCTGTAAGGAAATTGATGTCAGCAGCTAGAAAACCAAAGATCCTTTTTATGCAGAGACAACATACTTGGCAAAACTGTTATGGCTGATAACTTGGAAAGCAGTCCATGCCCCTAACAAGGCTGCAGCTCTGTGGGAAGTGCTTGGAAAGAAATGGATGATAGTGTTGGCATTTATTTTCTGCTTTTACTATAGTACTAAACAAGAGAGATGTGCTCAGGCACAGAGAAGAATTGACAGTTTTCAGGCAGATATGTAAGAGAATAAGTAAAGTCCAGAAATGAGTGGCTTAGCCAGGTTGGAAAACCCAATTGCTTCTTAGCTTTAAAATCTAGTAAATGAGGGGCGCCTGGGTGGCTTGGTCGGTTATGCGTCCGACTTCAGCCCAGGTCATGATCTCACAGTCCGTGAGTTCAAGCCCTGCGTCGGGCTCTGTGCTGACAGCTCAGAGCCTGGAGCCTGTTTCCGATTCTGTGTCTCCCTCTCTCTCTGCCCTTCCCCTGTTCATGCTCTGTCTCTCTCTGTCTCAAAAAATAAATAAACGTTTAAAAAAAAATTTTTTTTTTAAAATTTTTTTTTTCAACGTTTATTTATTTTTGGGTCAAGATGTGTCTCCTAAGGCAAGTCAAACAAAAGCAAAAATAAACTATTGTGACTACATCAAAATAAAAAGGTTTTGCACAGAAAAAGAAATCATCAACAAAACAAAAAGACAACCTACTGAATAGGAGAAGATATTTGCAAATTACATATCTGATAAGGGGTTAATATCCAAAATTAATATAAAGAACTTATCAAACTCAACACCCAAAAAACAAATAATCCAATTAAAAATGGGCAGAAGACACAAATAGACATTTTTTCCAAAGAAGACATACAGATGGCTAACAGACACATGAAAAGATGCTCAACATCACTAATCAGCAGGGAAATAAAATAAAAACAAAGAGATATCACCTTACATTGGTTAAAACAGCTAAAATAAAAGTGACAGGAAATAACAAGTATTGGCAAAGATGAGGAGAAAAATGACCACTTGTGCATTGTTGGTAGGAATATAAATTGGTATAGCCACTATGGAAAATATTTTGAAGGTTCTTCAAAAAACTTAAAAATAGAAATACTATGTAATTCAATAATTCTACAACTGGGTATTTGCCCAGAGAATATGAAAACACTAATTTGAAAAGATATATGCACCTCCATGTTTACTGCAGTATTATTTACAATAGCCAAGACATGGAAGCAACCTAAGTGTCCATTAATACATAAATGGATAAAGAAAAAAACTGTCATATATATATATATATATATATATATAAAACACAAATATTACACAGCCATAATAAAGGATAAGATCATGCCATTTGAGACAACATGGATGGATATCCTAGAGGATATCCTAGAGGATATTACGCTATTATGCTTAGTGAAATAAGTCAGACTGACAAATACACATACCCTATAATTACATTTATAAGTGGAATCTGAAACACACACACACACACACACACACACACACACACACCACAAAACACACACCAAATGAATAAATAAATAGTTGAATCAGATGTATAAATACAAAGAACAAACTGGAAATACAAAGAACAAACTGGTTGCCAGAGAGGAGGGGGGGTGAGGGGTTGGGCAAAATAGATGAAGGGAAGTGGGAGATACAAGTTTCCAGTTATGAAATGATTAAGTTACAGGAATAAAAGACACAGCATAAAGAATGTAGTCAATGATGTTGAAAGAGTGATATAACAGGACAGATGGTAGCTATACTTGTGAATATAGCATAATGTATAAACTTGTCAAATCACTAAGTTGCACATCTGAAACTGATGTAGTACTGTATGTCATTTATACTCAAATAAAACAAATAACAAAAAAGAAAAGTTGTGCTTACACAAAGCCTGCACACCTGCATATGAATGTTCACAGGAGTTCTATCCATATCTTCCACATTTGATAATCATAGTACTTCCTTTTCTGCCAGCCAGCTCTATGCACAGAAATACAGAAAACTTTGAAGTCATGTATTAGATGGAAGAACCAAATATGCATTAATCCTGAGTATCTTGGGAAAAGCCTCCAACCAATTAGGAAGATGTTTTGGATCTTAGTGGAATGCTTTTGGTTTTGTTGTTGTTGTTATTTGTTTTGTGGAGTTATTTTTTGTATCAGATGGCATTATTTTGTTTACTTACTATCTTCTCTCTTCATCCTCTGTACACACCAGGAAGAATAAAGTTATACTTGGCATGATAATTTTAAAATGATATAGAGATTTAAATTCATAAAATATTGGCCTATTTGGGAAGTTAATATTTTTGAAGAGAGGTAATTCTTGCCCTTAACCAACTATGGAAAAAAAAAGGGAACACCTGATAGGTTCCTGCTTTCCCTTCCCCAAACCAAATAATTAAGATACAATAAAAGTATTTATAAGATTCAGAAAGGGCAAGAAGGAGAAATATACACCTTATTTCTTTGCTTATCTTATGTAGTTATATGTGACTGGCATGATATGATTCCTTAAATGAATACTGTAATAAGGTTGTAGTAAAATCTTTTGGGATTGTTGCTCATTACACACGAGGCTTGTGGTCCATTAGCAGTAGTCTCTTACTAAGATATTCCATTCTAATTCCTGGCTGCTCTCAGATAAAAATGGTTCTTTTGAAAGTCCCTTAGCCAAGTACCTCCCTTCTCTCATATATTTACCTTTTGTACCATGCTGTGTTTGGGTACAACCCAGCTTTAGGAAAACCTAAAGCCCCCAATCTCACATGGGAACTCCTGTACTCCACATTTCTGGAACTTGTATGCAAATGTCAACTGCACCTTCCATACCTTTCATAAACTATGAGCTTGAAGGTGGGATGCATTTTCTTCTCTACTTGGATATACTGTTATAGCATTTGTCTCAGCCCTTTCCCAGTTCTGTACCACAAGGAATGGTTATAAGCATGGTGGCTGAGCAGCTGGTCACTCAAGGAATGATCTCAAGGAGGAGATATAAATTTCTCCTTTCATCTGAAAAGATTCTCTTGGAGGTGCCTGGGTGCCTCAGTCAATTAAGCCTCCGACTTCGGCTCAGGTCATGATTTCATGGTCAGTGAATTCGACCCTTCTTTGGGCTGTGTGCTGACAGCTCAGCACCTGGAGCCCTTTTTGGATTCTGTCTCCCTTTCTCTCTTCCCCTCCCCCACTCGTACTCTGTCTCTCTCTCCCAAAAATAAATAAACATTAAAAAAAAAACTTTAAAATATTCTCTTGGATCCTCCTTAGCTTGGTTTGGGGATTTAAACTACACAATGATCTGTCCCTCCACACCAAATAACTTAAAAAAAGGTAAATGATACAGAAGCACTGAGCTCCCTCAGAGGATACCCTATCTTTACATCAATTATTTATGTCTGGTGTAAATAATGATAAGTGATAAGTCTTCAGGGTTAAATGGGAAATACCTGGGTAGGGACCAAATCTAATCATGATATACTATTTTTTTAAGTTTATTTTTTGAGAGAGAGAGAGAGAGAGAGTGTGTGTGTGTGTGTGTGTGTGTGTGTGTGTGCACGAGCAGCAGGGGCAGAGAGAGAGGAAGAGAGAGAATGAGAGAGAGGGAGACAGAGAGAGAGACAGAGAGAGAGAGAGAGACAGAGAGAGAGAGAATCCCAAGCAGGCTGCATACTGTCAGCGCAGGATCCAACTCAGGGCTGGATCTCATGAACCATGAGATCATGACCTGAATCCCAAGCAGGCTGCATACTGTCAGCGCAGGATCCAACTCAGGGCTGGATCTCATGAACCATGAGATCATGACCTGAGCGGAAATCAAGAGCTGGACACTTAACCAACTGAATCACCCAGGTACTCTGTGTTATACTATCATTATTACCATAGTTGTGCATGATTACTGGCAGGACTGATTTCAAGGCAAATGGAATCTAGGAGAATTATAACTGGGGGTATTTGTCCAAAGTAATTAATTTCATTGTTAAATTCAGACCTTTGTACTTGACATCTATTAATTCTGACTTTCTTTTGGCTTCTTATCTTTAATCTTATTAAATACATAGTTTTTAAATTTTTTGCACCTTCTGTCCTCCTTTTGACTTCTGCTTTCCCTGTACCCTTCTCTCAATAGCACTTTTACTGATTTTAGACTGGCAATGAATTAACACCTAAATTTTACATTTGTCTTTACTGCAGTTTAAATGTCTATCTTTTCTACCCATGCAAACTTTTCAATTGGAAACACAAAACAAAACAAAAATAAATGAACTTACAGAATGAGCATCATTGAGAGCATATGTTCTTGAATTTGTTCTGATGCTGCCTGCTGTCCTACAATTAATTGCCTTGTAAGACTTTCAGGTCCCAACTGTACCACAGGAAACATGAGGAAGAAGAATCATGTTTTCAGTTTGCATTGGTATGGGAAGATCCATAAGTACACATGCCCATCCAACATTCTAATATAGCATAATCACTTAGTATGAGTTGAGTTTAGGAAAACATGCTTTATTTCCAATATTATTATGAATAAAATAGAACATAACTTGATATTTACTATTCTTCCAGGAATAATGAGATTTAGTAGTCATCAATATATAACACACTATATGAAAAAAAAAATTTCAAGAAGATAGACCTTCTGGAGAACATTATGGTGAAACTGCTAAAAGTAAACAATTCTAACTAGAGATTAATCACTTCAACACGAATCAATTATTCACTTTCAAGACAGATGTTATGAACTAAATGTTTGTATCCTCCTAAATTACCTATGTTGAAGCCCTAAACCCCAGTGTGGCTATATTTGGAGATGTGGCCTCTAAGGAGGTGAAATTAGTCATAAGGCTGGGGCCTTATCTAATAGGATTACTGTCCTCATAAAAAGAGATATTGGAGAGCTCACTCTGTGTGTGCTTGTGCACAGGTGTGTAAACACACATGTGCATGCATGCACCAAGGGAAAGCAATGTGAGGATGTAGGAAGGAGGTGACTACCAGGAAGAGAGCTCTAACCAGAAATTGAAAACCAAATCAGTTAGAACCTTGGTCTTAGCCCTGTAGTGTGATAAACCGGGATAAAATTAATGTCACATAAGCCACCCAGTGTATAGTAGTTTGTTATGGCATCCTGAGCAGACTAATACAACACACTATCACACATATATTCTCTTTAGCACATTATTTTATTTGTTCAAATTTAAAATCAAAAGGAAAACGATTAAGCATTTTCAACATTCATAATGTATATTCTTATATATTTTATGTAATGTCTTGTGTTTTCACAATAATACTATACATGTTTTCATATTTTTTCTAATGTAAAATAGCATCAATTCTATATTTTAAAAATAGATATAGGAAATGTCAAATAGAAGAGTCATTTAGGCTTAAAATAGGTAACAGGTAAAAGTTACTATGTTGCATGTTAACAATATAGGCTATTTTTCTTTTTATTTTATAAAATTGATTGTACCTGGCTTTGTATTCCCACTTGCAAACTTTAGAAGGGAGTTCGTAATAGCTATTTCTGTAGCTTCTTTACTGAAGCTTACATAGCATGGAAACATAGGAATGGGGCAAGAAATGAAGCCTCTGGTCACTAACTCACATTGGTTACTTAACGCTGGATCTCTGACATTTGTTAAATATGGCTATAGGGTCCTAGCCTGGCCCATTTCAGGCAAGGAGATCATAGTAGAAGACAGAGATAGAGCTAACAGCAGTCCTGACTATGTGTATCCCCAAAGCCTACTAAAATTTCTTTCACTTATTTGGAATTTCATAAGTACTTGTGTGATGAACAAGTAAATATTTTTAACTATTCCTTTTCTTCTCCTCACCCCAATTTTCTTCTTTTTTTTCATGTTTGGTTTATTTATTTTTTTAATTTTTTTACGAAGTTTACTGTCAAATTGGTTTTCCAGACTTTTCCTGTGGTTGATTTCAAGCTTCATAGCATTGTGGTATGAAAGTATGCATGGTATGATCTCAATTCTTGTATACTTATGAAGGGCTGTTTTGTGACCCAGTATGTGATCTATCTTGGAGAATGTTCCATGTGCACTCGAGAAGAAAGTATATTCTGTTGCTTTGGGATGCAGAGTTCTAAATATATCTGTCAAGTCCATCTGATCCAATGTATCATTCAGGGCCCTTGTTTCTTTATTGATCGTGTGTCTAGATGATCTATCCATTTTTGTAAGTGGAGTGTTAAAGTCCCCTGCAATTACTACATTCTTATCAGTAAGGTTGCTTATGTTTGTGAGTAATTGTTTTATATATTTGGGGGCTCCTGTATTTGGCGCATAGACATTTATAATTGTTAGCTCTTCCTGATGGATAGACCCTGTGATTATTATATAATGCCCTTCTTCATCTCTTGTTACAGCCTTTAATTGAAAGTCTAGATTGTCTGATATTAGTATGCCTACTCCAGCTTTCTTTTGACTTCCAGTGGCATGATAAATAGTTCTCCATCCCCTCACTCTCAATCTGAAGGTGTCCTCAGGTCTAAAATGAGTCTCTTGTAGACAGCAAATAGATGGATCTTGTTTTTTTATCCGTTCTGATACCCTATGTCTTCTGGTTGGCGCATTTAGTCCATTTACATTCAGTGTTATTATAGAAAGATATGGGTTTAGAGTCATTGTGATGTCCGTAGGTTTCATGCTTGTAATGATGTCTCTGGTACTTTGTCTCACAGGATCCCCCTTAGGATCTCTTGTAGGGCTGGTTGAGTGGTGATGAATTCCTTCAGTTTTTGTTTGTTTGGGAAGACCTTTATCTCTCCTTCTATTCTAAATGACAGAGTTGCTGGATAAAGGATTCTTGGCTGCATATTTTTTCTGTTCATCACATTGAAGATCTCCTGTCATTCCTTTTTGGCCTGCCAAGTTTCAGTAGAGAGATCCGTCACGAGTCATATAGGTCTCCCTTTATATGTTAGAGCATGTTTATCTCTAGCTGCTTTCAGAATTTTCTCTTTATCCTTTATTTTGCCAGTTTCACTATGCTATGTTGTGCAGAAGATCGATTCAAGTTATGTGTGAAGGGAGTTCTCTGTGCCTCTTGGATTTCAATGCCTTTTTCCTTCCCCAGATCCGGGAAGTTCTTAGCTATTATTTCTTCAAGTACATCTTCAGCACCTTTCCCTCTCTCTTCCTCCTCTGGAATACCAATTATGTGTATATTATTTCTCTTTAGTGCATCACTTAGTTCTCTAATTTTCCCCTCATACTCCTGGATTTTTTTATCTCTCTTTTTCTCAGCTTCTTCTTTTTCCATAATTTTATCTTCTAGTTCACCGATTCTCTCCTCTGCCTCTTCAATCCGAGCCGTAGTTGTCTCCATTTTATTTTGCAGCTCATTGATAGCATTGTTTAGCTTCCTCTGGCTGTTCCTTAGTCCCTTGATCTCTGTAGCAAGAGATTCTCTGCTGTCTTTTATACTGTTTTCAAGCCCAACAATTAATTTTATGACTATTATTCTAAATTCACTTTCTGTTATATTGTTTAAAATCGTTTTTGATCAGTTCGTTAGCAGTTGTTATTTCCTGGACGTTTTTCTGAGGGGAATTCTTCTATTTCATCATTTTGGATAGTCCCTGGAGTGGTGCAGAACTGTGGGGCACTTCCCCTGGGCTGTCTTGAATAACTTGCATTGTCGGGCGGGAAGGAGTCAGACCTGATGTCTACTCCCAGCCCACCGCTGGGGCCACAGTCAGACTGGTATGTGCCTTCTCTTCCCCTCTCCTAGGGGCAGGATTCACTGTGGGGTGGCGTGGCCCGTCTGGGCTACTTGCACACTGCCAGGCTTCTGGTACTGGGGATCTGGTGTATTAGCTGGGGTGGATTGGCAAGGTGTACAGGGCCTGGAGGGGCAGATATAGCTCGCTTTTCCTTCGGAGATCCGCTTCAGGGGGGGCCCTCTTCCGTGGGCCTCTCCTCTGCTCTTGGCTCCGGAGACTCCGTTCCGCTAGTCTTCTGGTGGTTTTCTGGGTTATTTAGGTAGGTGTAGGTGGATCTAAGTGATCAGCAGGAAGCGCGGTGAGCCCAGCATCCTCCTACGCCGCCATCTTCCCAGGATCCTCCCCCAATTTTCTTCTTTTACTTCCTATACTACTTAAAATTTTCTCACTATAAAGTGATTCCAGACCTACCTTTAAATATGGTCTCTTTTTCATCCTTACCCCATGAATTTCACAGGGTATATTGCTCAACTATAACTTCCTGTTAAATCCTAATTCATATCTCATTACTTCACAACCTATGTGTAGAAATAATTTTCTCCTATTTATTGACTTAACTTTATATATCAAAATATTTAATTTGCCAATTTTATTGACCCCAGTTTTATAATTAGTTATGAAAAAAAGAACTTTTCAAATGTCAATAGACATTACCAAACAGACACAAACCATACCTCTGAAGCTATGTTATAGTCCCTTCTTTTTTTAGAAAAAATATAATAGACTGTGTTATCCTCATTTTATAGAAGAAAAAACAAAGACCTAGAATTATTCGAGGTCACAGAATGAATAAAATCTGCAATGTAAACTCAATTCTGTGACCTAGCAGCATTTTTAGTTTTTCTACAAAAAACTTCTCTGCAGTATAAGGATCAATGTAGGAATATAAAATAAATATCAATATTGAGAGTGATTTTCATCCAAAAACGTTGGACCTCACTTAATAAAATACATACCTGGAAGTTAAAGCAATTAAAATCTAAAATTTTCAAAATTTAATGTATCAACTTTGAGTATGTTAGTGTTAGTACTCATTTAACATGGCTATTATTTCTTTGGATGATTGAAATATTTACACTACAAGGTTTGACATGTCCTCTCTTAGTGGAGATTTTTTTAGGTCATTCTATAACAAACTTCTTGAACTTTATTATACGTAGTTTTGACCTTCAAAAATTATGAAACCCGATTATATGAAGTAAATATATGTGTTATACTATTGAAATGTACTGTTGTTTATTCTTGGGGATGACAGCACCTACTCATTCACTGGAATTTAAATAAAGAAAAAATATATGACTGATTATTCCTATTAAATGTCATGGAGTCTGGATATTGATGCCATGGTCTACAAAATGTGACAGGGAGTCAATATGTAAGGGATAATTCCACCTTGTTTGAGGACTAGGAAAAAAAATTCCATATATATCTGTTTAAACAAGTGAAGGGGATACATGACAATATGCAATGCCAATTTTTGTGTAGATATAGAGAAATAGAAACATACAGAAAACATATTTGAAACTTGTTAATGCTTATAATTATATACTTAAATAAAAAGACATGTTCCTGTTCTTAACCTGTCACAGTATCCAAAGGAATTTCTATTGCACCAAGATTGCTATCAACAATCTTCTTAGGAAGAACAAAACACTATTGTTTGATAGGCAAATCACCCATGATTATTTTTCAACGTTTATAATATTTTTATAAAAATGTTAATTAAAATATATGGTGTTCCAGGACAATCATATAGTCAGTCACTCACCTTTGATTCAGCTCACAAATATACAACATACCATCAGTTTCTTTTATTCCAACTAAATTTTGTATAATAAAGCATATGCATGGAAGTTCAGGGTATGGAAATTAAGGCAGTTAGAGGAAATTGAAACAGTAATATACACACAAAATCTTTTTTTAAAGTAAGTCTTTTTAAAAAATGTTTATTTGGGAAGAGAGAGATATTTATAATTAGTTATGAAAAAAAGAACTTTTCAAATGTCAATAGACATTACCAAACAGACACAAACCATACCTCTGAAGCTATGTTATAGTCCCTTCTTTTTTTAGAAAAAATATAATAGACTGTGTTATCCTCATTTTATTTTTTTTTTTCTTTTTTTTTTTTTTTTTTTTTTAATTTTTTTTTTTTTCAACGTTTATTTATTTTGGGGACAGAGAGAGACAGAGCATGAACGGGGGAGGGGCAGAGAGAGAGGGAGACACAGAATCGGAAACAGGCTCCAGGCTCTGAGCCATCAGCCCAGAGCCCGACGCGGGGCTCGAACTCACAGAGCGCGAGATCGTCACCTGGCTGAAGTCGGACGCTTAACCGACTGCGCCACCCAGGCGCCCCTGTTATCCTCATTTTATAGAAGAAAAAACAAAGAGTCAGTCACCCAACTGACTGAGCCATACAGACACCCTACAAAACTCCTCTTTTGAAAAACTCAAGAGACACTAAATTTTATAGGATGCAAAATGCGGAATTTGTGACAGTTACCTCATTCCCAAAACAATAGCCTAATGATTGAAAGATGAATTAAGCTCTATAGAAATAGCTTATTGATTCAAGAATGCAACCAAACTGTAAACGCAAATGCAATTGTTATTAGTAAGCTTAGATTTTGCTGAACATGAATGTGAGAAAAACAAGTAAATTCAAAGCAGCAAATATAAAGAAAATAGTTTCTATTTTACTTATATTAAGGCCTTAAGGAAAGCAATATGGATAATATTTTAAGTCTGAAATATGAAAGTGAAGGGAGGTTATTACTACATAGAGAGAGAGAGAGAGAACATATGTACATATGTATGAACATATCCTTTTGGAAACACATAACATTGTACTTACAATTTTTAAGTAATAAGTCATTCATATTAGAATAAATGAAAATATCTACTATATAAATATTATTGAAGACATACATAAGAATATTGGTATTAATCAGATCTATGTTTTAGCCACTTCATTAGTGACCATGGCAGCAACATATATAGGTAATCTAATAATGTATATCATTAGAGTTAAATTTTAAATTGCTTGCTGAAAAAAAGGAATGCTTTGATGGGAATGGTACATTAGATAATGATGACCAGCCCTTTTAGTAATGTTAGTTAGAAGCGCTGAATAATATATTTTAATAATTTGTTTGAAGGTACTGGGAAGCTGGTAAGTCAGGGAAGTGTTTACAGACCAAGACCAGAAAGGGAAGGCTGACACCCAGCCACCTTCCCGTAGCTAACTCCAAAAGAATGAGACAAGAATCTTGAGATGCTGACTTGCTGTTACAACAATGTCTGTTTCAGGCTGTGTCCTTGGAAAAAAGTGAAATTGATATGTAGGATATTGTGGATAAGAACATTTGGAAAGAAGAATAAGCAAGCGGCATTGAACACAAAGAAAAATTAGCTATTTTTTTTAGCCCCTCCTATGGTCTAAGTCAATCTCATGAGAAGCACTAAGCTGAGATGACCCAACATAATTATTCTGAGTTTGGAAGGAGTCAAGAACTTTATATGTTAGGTTGATCACTCATTGATGTACTTTAGATCTCAATTACAACAATGGACAGATCATATAATCAGAAGATCAACAAGGAAATAATGGCTTTGAATGACACACTGGACCAGATGGACTTAATAGATATGTTCAGCTTATTTCCTCCTCAAGCAGAAACATTCACATTATTTTCAAGTGCAAATGGGACGTTCTCCAGAATGGATCACATATTAGGTCACAAATCATGCCTTAACAAGTACAAAAGGATTGAGATCATACCATGTATATTTTCTAAACACAACACTATGAAACTTGAAGTCAACCACAAGAAAAAAAAATTGGAAAAAAATAAAAATACATGAAGGTTAAAAAACAACCTATTAAAGAATAAATGGGTCAACAGGAAATTAAAGAAGAAGAAAAAAAAACACACAAACTACATGGAAACACATGAAAATGAAAACACAACAGTCCAAAACATTTGAGATGAAGCAAAAGTAGTCAAAAGAGGGAGGTATATAGCAATCCAGGTCTTATTCAAGAAGCAAGAAAAATCTCAACTATGCAACCTAACCTTACAGCTAAAGGAGCTAGAAAAAGGACAATAAATGAAGCCTAACACCACCAGAAGAAGGGAAATAATAAAGATTAGAACAGAAATAAATGATATAAACACACACACACACACACACACACACACACACACACACACAAGACAGTAGAACAGATCAATAAAACCAGGATCTGGTTCTTTAAAAAAAATTAATAAAATTGATAAACCCCTACCCAGACTTAATAGAAGGAAAGAGAAAGGACCTAAATAAATAAAATCACAAATAAGAGAGATCACAACCAACACCACAAAAATACAAGAAATTATGGGAATATTATGAAAAATTATACAAACAAATTGGGCAATCTGGAAGAAATTGGTAAAACCATATATACCACCAAAACTGAACAGGAAAAAATAGAAAATTTGAATAAACCAATAACTAACAAATAAGTTGAATCAGTAATCAAAAACCTATCAACAAACAAAATTCAGGGTCAGATGGCTTCCCAGGGAATTCTACCAAACATTTAAAGAAAAGTTAATACTTGTTCTTCTCAACTTGTTCCAAAAAATAGAAATGGAAGGAAAACTTCCAAACTCATTCTATGAGGCCAGTATTATCTTGATTCCAAAACCAGACAAAGATCCCACCAGAAAAGAGAACTATAGGCCAATATCCCTGATGAACATGGATGCAAAATTTCTCAACAAAATACTAGCAAATCAAATCCAATAATACATTAAAAGAATCATTCATCTTGCTCAACTGGGGTTTATTCCTGGGTTGCAAAGTTGGTTCAACATTCACAAATCAATCAGTGTGATACACCACATTAATAAAAGAAAGAATAAGAGACATATGATCCTCTCAATAGATGCAGAAAAAGCATTTGACAAAGTAGAGCATCCATTCTTGATAAAAACCCTCAACAAAGTATGATAGGGGATACATACGTCAACATCATAAAGGCCATCTATGAAAGGCCCACAGCTAATATTCATCCTCATTGGGGAAAAACTGAGATCTTTCCCCTCTGAGGTCAGGAACAAGACAGAGATGTCTACTCTCACCACCTTTACTTTAACATAGTACTGGAAGTCTTAGTCTCACAATCAGACAACAAAAAGAAATAAAAGGCATCCAAATCAGCAAGGAAGGAGTTCAACTTTCTCTATTTGCAGATAACATGATACTCTATGTAGAAAGCCTGAAAAATCTATATGTGAAAAAGGAATCTAGACACAGACCCTTCACAAAAATTAACTTAAAATGTATCTTAACCTAAATTATAGAAGCAAAACTATAAATTTTTACAATGTAATTAAGAGAGAACCTCAATGATCTTGGGCATGGTGATTCCTTTTTAGATATACTGTACCACTAAAAATGCAACCCATGCAAGATATTAATAGATAAGCAGGATTTCATTAAAATTAAAAATGGAAATGGCTGTTCTTCAAAAGACAATATCAAAATAATTAGAAGACAAACCACAGACTGAAATAAAGTATTTGCAAAAAACCACATATGATAAAGGACTATTATCCAAAATATACAAGACCTTTAAATCTCAGCAGTAAGAAAACACCCTAATCCAAAAAATGAACGAAATACTTCAACAGACACCTTACCAAAGAAGATATATAGATGGCAAAAAGGCATATGAAAAGATGTTCCACTTATGTCATCAATGAAATACTATTTAAATGATGAAATACCACTACAAATCTATTAGAATGGCCCAAATCAAGAAGACTGACATCATAAACTGGTAAAAATGTGGAGCAACAGGAACTCTCATTCATTGTTGGTAGGAATGAAAAATGGTACAGCCACTTTAGAAGACAGTTTTGTGGTTTCTTACAAAACTGAATATATTCTTATTATATGATTCAGCAATCAAGCTCTTGGTCTTAATCCAAATGAACTGACAGCTGACGTCCAAACAAATCTCTGCACACAAATGTTTATAGCAGCTGTACTCCTAATTGCCAAAACTTGGAAGCAACCAAGATGTCTTTCAGTAGGTGAATAAATAGTGGTACATCCAGATGGAATATTATTCAGCACTAAAAAATAGCTATAAAGCCATGAAAATACATAGAGGAAACTTAAATGCACATTATTTTTTTAAAATTCTTTTTCATGTTTATTTATTTTTGAAAGAGAGAGAGACAGACAGACAGACAGACTGTGAGTGGGGGAGGTACAGAGAGAAAGGAAGACACAGAATCTGAAGCAGGCTCCAGGTTCTGAGCTGTCAGCACAGGGCCCATCGCAGGGCTTGAACTCACCAACTGCGAGATTATGACCTGCGCCAAAGTCAGTCGCTTAACCAACTGAGCCACCCAGGCACCCCAATTAAATGCACATTATTAACTGAAGCTAATCTAAAAAGGCTATTTATTGTATGGTATGATTCCAGCCATCTGACATTCTCAAAAAGACAAAACTATGGACAATAAAAAGATCAGTAGTTTTCAGATGTGAGGTGTGAGTAACAATGAACTGTAAGGGCCCAGAGAATTTTAACTCTGCATGATATTTTAAAAATAGACATTTGCTATAATTTGTCCAAATGCATAGAATGCACAATACTGAAAATGAACCCTATAGAAAGAATGAACTTGGATGATTATGATATGTCAATATATGTTTATCAATGGTAACAAATGCACTACTCTGGTGAAAGACACTAATAATGGGGGAGACTATGTATTTTTTTTTTATTTAGTCTGAAATATTTTTTAATTTCCCTAGAAACTTCACTTTTGACCTCTGCATTATAGAAGTGTGAAGTTTACTTTTGAAATATATGAGGATTTTCCAGATCTCATTCTGTTATTGACTTCTAGTTATTGTCTGAGAACATACTTTATATGATGTCTATTTTTTTAATTTGTTATTTTAGTTTTTTGGCCCAGAATATGGTCTATATTGGGTAATGTTACACATGCACTTGAGAAAAATGAGTATTGTGTTCTTATTGCATTGAATGTTTTGTAAACATCAAATAGGTCAAGTTGTCTGATAGTGTTATTCAGGTCATCTATTTCCCTGCTGAATTTCTGCCTGGTGGGTTAAGCCTTTTATTGAGAAAGAAATGTTCATATCTTCAACTATAATTGTGGAGTTACCTATTTTTCCCTTCAGATTTACCATCTTTTGCACCTCATGCATTTTAAACGTCAGTACTACATCTATATGTAATGAGGATAATTCTGTCTTCTTAGATAATTGATGCCTTTATGATTTTGTAATTCCCTCTTTATCTCTGACAATTCCATATTTGAAGTCTACTTTGACTGAAATAACGATCTTTCTCTTAGATAGTATTAGGATGGCATTTCTTTCTTCATTCTTTTATTTTTAACCTGCCTATTTTTAGACTTTGTAACTACTCAACTCTATCACTGTAGCATGAAAGCAGCCACAGGCAATATCTAAGTTAATAACTTTTTTTGTTTCCTCACATAGTTTCTGACAGGCAGTTTCTGTTTAATTCTTACTCTTTATCCACTGTAAGTAATATATGTGTTTTTTGTTAGCCATCTTCAAATTTTTCTCTTTGTCTTTAGTTTTCAGCAGTTTAAATATAGTACGGCTAAGTTGATTGTTATTTTTTATTTTATTTTTGGTTGATGTTTTCTGATCTTCTTATCTGTCACTAATTTTGAAATAATTTTGCCCTTTATTTCTTCAAAAATTTCTTTTTCTCTATTTTCTTTCTTCTTTAAAGATTCCAGGTTGCATATGTTAAACTGTTTGATATTGACTTAAAGCTCTTAGACTGTTTGGTTTGCTGTTGAACTCCGCCACCCCCACTTTTTCTCTTATATCCTTTCAGTTTAAGTAATTTCTCTTTGCCATCCTCAAGTTCTTTAATTTTTTCCAGCTGCTCTGAAGCTACTGATGATCCCTCAAAAGTATTCTTTATTTCTATTACTATGTTATTTCTAGCATTTAGATTTAGCTTTTTCTTCAAGCATTAAACTCTGTGTTGAAAATACATATGTGATCTTATATGTTGTCTACTTTTTCCATTAGGGTTTTTAACAAGTCATTCATCCCTACCCTATAGTTCCAACATATGTGTTATATATGACTTTTATACCAATGATTAATTAGTCTCTTCAGACTGTTTTTTTCTTACCTATTTGCATGCTGTATACTTTTTTGTTTAATGGGAAACCTGCTTTATAGAACAGGGATTAGCAAACTGTGGCCCTCAGGTCAAATCAGGCATGCCAAATCAGAGCTGATGTTGTACAGCCCATGACACAGAATGATTTTTCATATTTAAGTGTTTGAAAAAAAATCAAAAGAATAATAATATTACATGAAATGTGGAAATTATAAAATAAATTATATGTAAATGAAGCCATGATAATTAAAACTATTTCCAATATACATAATGCACGGTTTTAAAAAAAAGTCAAATACATAGTAAATATTTTTCATGACATTAATCTTCATATTTATAATGCTCATCATCAGGTACCAGATAATATTTTTCTTCCATCAAATTAACTTTCTCCTTCAGTATACTCATTAGCTATTCTAAAGGTTAAGTCTTAAATAATTACAGAAATCCTCTATGGAAGTTTAATCTCCAGTAATTATTGTCATCTTCTAATATCCATATAATTGTTCTTTATTTACAACCACAGATTATTTTAAGAAATTAAGATAATCTACTAACTCCTAAGTTTCGAAAACTTCCGTATCTGAAGAGATATTTGAACTCCAACCTCTAAATATTTGGTCAAGATTTTGAATGATTTAAAACCTTTCATTCATTTGCATTAATCCAAACTCAAGAACCTATTGTATTAACTTACACAGATATTTTTGTATTTTATTCTATAAACCCTTTTAACTATTTAGTGCATTTTTAAAAAGTACAGGATGAAACAAAGCTAGCATTTTCAAGCTTTCCAATCTCCCTATAGATCTCAAAACTCGTAAGCAAAATGAAACAATTCAATGTTTTTGACATTGAAATTGGAATGCCACATATTTCATTTCCTTTAGCAACCCTTATGTCAATGTCATTTACTAGCAAGAGCAAAGTCATCTCTGTTAGGATAAGCATTTGAACTGTCAGAATCTGAATGGTTATACTGGACATAAGTAATTTATGGTCAAAAAGCTCTTCTACTCAGTACCATCAACATCTATTACATGTACTGTTGAGAAATATAGTTAAACCTTTCTAATGCATAGATTGATATTCAATGCCAGTCACATATGAGATAAATCATAGCTCTTTAAATCTTGATGGTGGGAAGGTTATAATTTCTTAGTCTATCTCCTTCTACTTTAGCTAATGAGAAATGTTCAGATAATATTTATAAGATTTGGTCATGTGTGTGCACACACACATACACAAAAGTGTGTATATATATATATATATATATATATATATATATATATATTTTTCTCCTTTATCTATATCCCAGCATCTAGCTGGCTTATATTGCATTATATTATGGAAAAGAAGAAAAAGAAAGGAACAAAATATTCACATATTATTTTTTGATGGAAACAAATTACCAAAAATATATAATATGTAAAAGATAGTTATCTTATAATCATCTTGTAAACATGTATATTATAAATATAATTATAATAATATATAGTTACATAAATATAATTATAAATATAATTACATATGTGTACATAACACCTTGAGTTACTCTTGTTTTAAGTTTAAAATTTGAGGTAAGAAGGTCTGATGTATATTGCTTCTTGGTAACCCGTTTACTGCATTGTATGAAACTAGTATGGCAGCATACCAAAAAAACTGGCAAAACAATCCACATGCAAATCATCTAACTTACAAATGAAAGAAGTAGTTCCTAGAGCAATAATCTGTTCAGGTAGAAGTGCAGAAATTCTTCCCTTCCTTAATTAACAGCAAGTATTAGGAGACTAGTCAACAAAGAATACACATAATGTTGTAAATCAAAGTTACATTGAAGCAGTAGGAGAAAATATGTTCTCCTCATGAAGAAGATAAATATAATAAAGATTATGTGCTCTATGTAAACATACAGGCTTCACTAAAGATTATAAAATTCATTGGACATTTGAATCTGATTAATGAGATATGATTTTTCTTTCTCCTGCTTTAAACTTTTTTTTAGTTTTTTTCATTCCTTCTTCTCATTTTGACCTTCTCCTTTTCTATTCTACAAATTTCCCACTAATTTGGAAACATATTGTCTTCAGAGGGCTTCATTAAAGTTTACTACAAGGGGCACCTGTGTGGCTCAGTTGGGTAAGTGTCCAACTTCAGCTCAGGTCATGACTTCGTGGTTCATGAGTTTAAGCCCTGCATGGGGCTTGTTATTGCGGGCCTGGAGCTGTCTTTGGATCCTCTGTCTCCCTTTCTCTCTGCCTCTCCCCACTCATGTGCATGTGCTCCCTTTCTCAAAAATAAATAAACATTAAAAAAAGTTTAATACGAGATTTATATAAATGTATTCTGCCTTTTTGTTTTTCAAGTGAATGAGGGTCACATACTATGTGAAAAATAAGAAACTAAGACAATAAGATGATTGAAGGTATCATAAAGTAAATAATATTAAAATATCACATTTTCATCTAGGCATACCTAATATTTGCTTATCTGTTGTTTTCTAGGGTTATTTTACTAACAGTTGTCTGGGTGGTTTAACCCAGAAGCTGATCCACTCTGATTTTAACTGGGTTCATTTACTAAATTGTTTGTAAGACTTCTGCCTCACCCTTTTTTCTTTTTACTCCTTTGCAAGAGCACATATCAACTGTGACCAGAAAGTATGGTATGTTTAGTCAATAGGCTTTATGTTCTTTCCCAAGGTATGCCTAAAGATATTCAGGAACTTACTCTTTGCATACTTAATATATGTGGAAAATGAAAATGCAATTATTATATAGAGAGCTCTAAATATTTCAGAGCATTTTAAATATAGCATAATTTAGAAATTATTTAATATTTTCATCTAGTGATATTATGCTAAGTGAAAAAAGTCAGTCAGAGAAAGACAGGTATCATATGATTTCACTCACATGTGGAATTTGAGAAACACAACAGATGAACAGAGGGGAAGGGAAAGAAAAATAAGTTAAAAACAGAGAGGAGCCAACCCATAAGATACTCTTAAATACAGAGAAAAAACTGAAGGTTGCTAGAGGGGAGGTGAGTGAGGGGCTGGGTTAAATAGGTGACAGGCATTAAGAAGGGCACATTTTAGGATGAGCACTGGGTGTCTTATGTAAGAGATGAATCACTGGGTTCTACTCCTGAAGCCTTGACACACTGTATGTTAACTAACTGGACTTTAAATTAAAAAAAGAAAAGTTTTTTTGAGTATTTAAATAGTGATTTTAGACATCAAAACAAAGGATGTATTTCATATAAACCAAAAAGGCATTATTTTGTCTATCACCTATATGAAGGTTGGGTAAAGGTTGGTTTACATATAGCCTAGACTAGCCTTTTTATTTTTATTTATTTTTTTTAATTTTTTTAATGTTTATTTATTTTTGAGAGAGAGAGAGCATGAGCGGAGGAGGAGCAGAGAGGGAGGGAAACACAGAATCTGAGGCAGGCTCCAGGCTCTGAAATGTCAGCACAGAGTCCAATGCAGGGCTTGAACCCATGAGCGGTGAGATCATGACCTGAGCTGAAGTCAGCCGCTCAACTGACTGAGCACCCCGGTGCCCCATAGCCTTTTTACTTTTAAAGAAATAATGCAGGCCTATTACCTTTTCTTTTTCATAACATCAATATGAAGAAAATTCTATTTCTTCAAATTAGTTTTTTCTGGATAAAGACCAAGCTTAGGCTAGTATGTAAAACAAAAGAAAAAAAAAACTATCAATTGTGTTTTGTTTATGATGTATATTCTGAAAGTTGTCTAGGTAAAACTTTTATGCTTTCACTAACACGAGTGCATTTTAATCCTTTTCCATGGTCCTTCCATTAGTTAGCTTCAGTAAATGCTTCACAATGTTATCAGCTGTAATAAACTCAGAATCTCTAATCAAAAAAGAAAATCAAATCAAATAATAGTCAAATATGGAAATTAAACAAAATACTGTAGAGTACTATATATAAAATCAGACACTGAATACAATTGCAGATAGTTGTTTCCGTGAATGGAAACTATATTTCTTGCTGCTTTTCATCACAAAGTAGAAAGCCTATTTTATTTCATGCTAATAAAATTATAAGGAGTTATGCATATGGTACTAAATTTGTACTGGATGAAGTTACAAAACAAGATTTTATTCAAAACTATTGCAATAGGAAGTGATACTACTGCAATATGGAGAGAGATTGAACTCAATTCCATTGAAGCAAAAAGACAGTGTAGTTTTTAAACACGAGGGTGAGTTAATCAAAAAGTACTAAAGAACATTAGAGACATTAGTCAATGTGACTGCACCATATGTGTTTGCTGATTGGTGCTTACTGAAGTTAGGCTCTTACCTAACACAGGGTGGGAAATAAAGAATCTATCTTCAATGATTACATTTCAACGAGATGGCTTTCAAGCCCTTGAGAAAGACATTCCTGGGTTGAACAACTGGCAATAGACATGGAAAAGATTTATCTACATTCCAAAGAGCAGAGAAAGAATTTGGAATTATGTGTTTTTTAGAGTAAATACTCTAAGAAAAGGGGGTTTAGAGGTCTACAGTCAAGAACAAACTTGCCTTAATTTTTGTCAAGCTGAGGAGGAAGTTGAGGCCATCTTGGTTAATATCACATGATTTATTTTAGTTTATTACAAATAGTTTATACTATCTCAATATGAACACAATATGATACAATGTTAAATATTTAATGATAGGCAATGTTTGAGAGAAGACAATATTACATGTAAGAAGTTAAGGAAAAATGATTTATGACTCAGAATGTGAAACAGACATTCCATATCATGCTGTTTTTTTAAAGAATCACTGGATACTGGACAGATGTGACGTTTATTATTTTGGTGGTTTTGTTTGGTATTGCAGGAAGTAGAGAAAGCACAGATGAATGATATAGAATGGATTTGCTAGAATTAATAACTGGTCAATTGTTACATATAATTCTGATTTGGTAAGTTAAATGCATCTATCCTATTCTTGAATCTGTGGCAGCATGAATGCTCATCAAAATACTATTGAAATTCTATTAATCAGCAGGTAATGAACAATGGAAATGTAAAAGGATGCACACATATAAGACTTGAACAATATTTTCAAAAACTCTCTTGGCATGATTGGAGAGTAAATAGCTGGGGAACGTAGGCATGACAAAAAGAATGACATCATCATGGTGACAGTATAATTTTGTGGATGAAATTCCTCCTAACCTTGAAGACAGCATAGATCTCCAGCCTTTTATGACCCAGGGAGATAATGTAACCCAGGCTAACATTTTAGATGTTAATACACAGTTGGATTTGTTTTTGTAAAATTAGCTTGAAACAAAGGTAACTTTCACTGTAGGGCTGAAAGAGTACGTGCTCAGGGCAGGAAAGATTGGTGCAGAAGTGATCAGGATTTGAAATGGAATGCCAGAGTCATGTTTGGGGAAAAAAAATAAGATCATCGTTCTCTTGGAAAATTTAGCTCTTAATGATACAAAAGCAGATAGATGAGAATAAACTAATATTATTCAATGTATCCTAGGAAAAGGTCGGGTCCTATGTTGTCAAACTTTCTCTGAAAAAAAGGAGTATTGGCTCTGAAAGTTTAGGATCAAGGAGGCAAAGCCAAAGTAGAATTGGTAAGACTGAACACTACATGCTGTTGGCGGTACTTGGAATGGAAGAATAGAGTGTGGATCTTTAAAGAGTTGGTTTAGAGGTTTCTGTACATAAAAACATTTCCAGCCAAAATGCAGACATTACCAATTCATACATTGGTATGCATACCCCATGTTTGTCATCAGGTAGTTAGCTAACTATGTCTTTTGTCTTTTGTGCCTTAAGGAAGGGCTCTGTTTTAAAACCAGTATATTCTGTCTGTTTAATTATGTTAAACAATTGGAAATCCTTGTCATTCTAGTCATTGGTGGAGGATGCATGGACAATGAGTAGGGGAAGAATCTATCATTACATAGGTGAGATTTGAAGAAACCCATTGGCTTAGAGACCCTTACAAAAGTAGGCATTTTGTGTATTAAATGACTTTGTTATAAAAAAAAAAATGTAGTACAGCTTATGCCTACTTCTTTCCAAACCTTCTTGATTGTATCCAGGAGGAAAACAGAGACACAGAAATTCACTTAGGTCAGTAGTACCTAAAAAAACAGCACCAACTACTCTGCTTTCACATCTGTTATTTGTAGTGTAAATATGAGCATCTGCTCATGGTGGTCTTTTGCTCATGGCAAATTACTTTCAATGGAGATGGATTGGAGAGTGGCTGACTTCTCAGAAAATGATGAGAAGATTTGGAACCATAAATTGTCAGGAAACAACTATCTGATTATAGCCCATCTGGCAAGCTGCATGATTCAGAAAGAACAGGGCTTGGAGTTAGGAGGTTTCTTCAATGGCACTGTAAATACCTAAAATCAAGGTGATAGGACGTTAAAGAACAAAATTCTCAGCGTATCACCAAATCAAATGGGGGCACTGAAAGGAAACATTAAGGTATAGATTAGAATCAAGAATCAAGGCTGGAGGGGCACTTGCCTGGCTCAGTCTGTTAAGTGTTCAACTTTGGCTCAGGTCATGATCTCATGGTTTATGAGATTGAGCCCTGAATCATGCCCTACACCGAGAGTATGGAGCCTGCTTGGGATTCTCTCTCTCCCTTTCTTTCTCCCCTTCCCCCATTAGCGAGGGCATGCACACACTCTCTCACTCTCTCCCAAAATAAATAAATGAACTTTAAAAAAAAGAGTAAAGTCTGGAAAGACTAAAACATGCAGGTAAGTGTCAATACTGAAGTCACTGAGGTTCAAGTTCAGGGCTCTTTGCATTTAATTGACATGAAGTTCTAGGTGTATGGATTGTTTGGACTTAAAAAAAAAAGCAGAAAAGATGCTAGTGTCTATACTATATCTCTAAAAATGAATGACTACTTAAAGCCTGGATCCACATAATTGATGTCTTCTGTATAACTCCTATCCTTTTGATAAATCTTCACAGAGCATTTACTATTTATTAGACTCTACTACAGAGTGAACACACAATGGCTAAGGCACAATCTACTTTCGAAGATGCCAATGTCTAGCATTGAAGACTACATTAGCTCTCTATTGCTGTGTAACAAATTACCAAATATTTAGCAGCATAAAATTACACATTTATATTGTGTCAAAGTTTCTGTGGTTCGAGATCTGAACATACTTTAGAAGAGTCCTCTTCTCAGGGTCTCAAAGGATGGGGATGGAGGCTTCAGCCAGCTTATGTTTTTATCTTCAGGTATGACTAGGGAAAAATCTGCTTCCAAGTTTACTTAAGTGGTTGAAAGATTCATTTCCTTGAGATTATAGGACTGAGAGCTCTGACTTACTGCTCCAATTTATCTGCCAGCGGCTGCTCTTAATATCTAGGAGCCACCCTCAGCTTCTAGAGGCCGTCTTGCAGTTCCCAGTGGACTTCCACAATTTTTGCCTCATGACGTTTTTCTCAATATGGCCCTGTATTTCATTAAGACAGCAAGTAAAATCTCTAGAGAAGCCTTGCGATAGCAAGATGGAGTCCTATATAATGTAATTGTGAGAGTGATATCCCATCACCTTTGCCATAGACTATCGAGTAGAAGCAAGTCACAGGTTCTGTGTATACCCAGGGAAAGAGGATTACACACAGTCATGAACACAGGCAGTGGGAACAGTGGGGAGCTACCTTACAGTTTGTACACCACAAAGACTGTGATATATGTAGAAATGCAAATCAAAATTGTAAGAGCCAAGACAAACACACAACTAAAATGAAAACTGTAGACAAGAGGGAACTAATTTGTTATATGGATTGGAAATAGAAGAAGAAATCATGAATATCAATTTAGAGAATTTGTTATATGAAGTAATTACCCCAAAATGAGTAGTAATCTGACTGGATAAGAAAGGACCCAAGAAATTCTAAGAAAGTAAACATTATGAGTAGCAATGCAAAATTTAAAGATAATGACATATATGGGATAAGCAACTTTATATAGTGAAATATCAGATGCAGAGGAATAGACAAGCTAGAGACAAGGATTAGGTCATGGAGGCACTGGTAGAGCTCTGTAAAACTTGAATTTCATTTAAAAATCATAGTTCCATTAAGTACTCATTCTTAAGGAGATCATCAATCAAGGTTGGGTCACAATCTAAAGATGAAAGTGGGAGTATGGAGGAAGAAGCATGTAGGAAAATACCCCAGGTGTATTCCAATATACCTCTTGTTCCACGACTTATTAAAATCACTGCATTAAGTGATTTATGGTAGAAATGTGCCATGCTTAGTTTTTTTTATACTTGATAGCTATTCCAGTAGTGATATAAAGATATGTTGGAATGATAAGAGATGGCAGATAAATTATGAGGGCTGGAATGAATGTGATGGCAATAACAATGAAGTGAAGTGGGTAGATTTAAGAAATACCTAGTAAATGTGTCGAATGTGGTGAGTGACTGTCTGAAATCAGAAGAGAGTGCAGAAATAGTCAAAGCTTCCTCCTCCAATTCTGCCAGTGGTAGCTGCGATGATAGCATTACCAACTTAACTGAGAAAGCAATGGAACAACAGGATTGATGGTGACAGTTAATAACACTTTTCAAGATATTGATTGTGAATTGCCTATGGTAGACCAAATTCTAAGAATGACCTCCCACTCCAATGAATCACTCTTGGATAACCTCATGCCCTGCGAATGTAGTTGGAACACTGAATATGATATGCTATCATTCCCATGACTATGATACATCATATGGGAAAAGGAAGATGCATAGCCTTTAAGAGTAATCTGGATGGTGGCAGACGGGGAAGACAAAAAAAATTTGAAGTGTAAGGAGGATTTAATGCTATCTTAAAGACGAAGATACCGAATAGCAGTCTATGCAGAAGATATGAGGTGTGATCTTGGTAATGTGAGAGGGTGGAAAGAGGGTGCAAGGTTTAGAGTAAAAAATGCACAGGTGTAATTTCCAAGTATGACTACACTTGGCTAAAAAATTAGAAATGGTTATAGAAGGATTTTCAAGTCAAGGAGCATGTGCACATAGTCAATACATTGGAATTGTCAAAAATTCATTATGTTACAAAATTGAGAGGAAAAATTCTGAGTTATAAAATCCAAATCAACCCATGACCCTCTGTCAGAAAAACAGTATTGTCGAGTACACAGTTGAAATGAGTAAATGGGAGGACTTGACCTTTTTAAAGGTCAAAAAAATAACAAGCAGCTCTACACTAATTGATATTGGTGTGTTCGTTGTAAATGGCAGAGAGCAGGGGAAGGAATCAATGACGAGCAGCCTGGGAGAAACTTGCAAAACAGATATGTCAGAAGAGACGACAAGATTGAGTGAGCGCTGAAAGACATATGAAGGAGAAATAAGAAATAGGGGGATTTTGGCTGTTTGCTTAGTCCTTGGGTGTTTTCAGATTGCATGCAGAAGCAGAAGGTGGAAAAATTTTGTCTAAAAAATGAGGAAAAGGTTTTACTTTTTTATGTTAATTTCCTGTGTATCAGCTACCTTTGTGAAAATGAAACCGAATTATAGTACCAAACTTCTATGAGGACTAGGAAGGAATATGTTCAAAGGGGAGTAGGTAAAAAGAAATAGAAAAATTAAGGGCCTTACAATCAACCTAGAGCGGGTTTCCAGTCACTTCTAAGATTTGTGAAATCTGACAGCTATAAAAAAATTTCTAGGTTCTAATTTCTCCTATAGAAATTAGATTTCTACACATGATTCTCATTTTTGTAATATAGTTAAACAAAGTGTAAAGTGGTTTATTTTATGATAATGAGTAAGTACTTGGTAAATATTTTTATTTCTTTAGAATTATCGAAGGATAACAGAAGGACATCTCTATTGAACACTATGGAGGAATCTGTGGCTGCATTGCAATGATCATGATTCTTTAATATAATTTTATAGCTAGGAGCTCGTGGTTAAGAATTTAAGAACATACATTTAAGTCCAAATCTCATGCTCCTTTCTTTAACATTTCTTATGTTAACCAGGAAACTAGATAGAGATGATAAATAAAACTAAAGTAGATGATAAAGGTGAGATGAAGTCCCAGTTTTACAAGAGGATGGCACACGTGCATACACACAAATACAGTCCACTGCTATTTAGATATTTATGTCCTCAATTGAAATTATCCTCTTACTCCATTTATTATTAATTGATAATTATAACATCATTTCTAATGGTTAACTTACAGTTTTCAGAGACAGTATCTTAAGCACTTTACATTAACACAAACACAGCCAATTACTGAATTGCCAGTTTAAGACAAAAATGTATAATGCATGGGGCGATTTGCTGTCTATTTAGAGATGCCAGATGAAGAATATTTTTAAGAAGAAAAGTAAGAGAAATCATTTTCATCAAGCTATTCTCAGCTGTAAGTCCTAGAGATTTTATGAGGAAAAATACTGTTCTATAAAATAGTGAAATGAAACATAATTTAACTTGTCATATGAGAGTGAAAATAATGAGTAATTTTTGCATTGAGCATTAAAAATGCAAACCCTGAGAGAAATTTTCAATATAACATTTTAGCAAATTCTGAAATTCATGTTCCATTTCATTTCTAGTCATTTTCAGAAGATAATAATACAAACCAAGACAAACCACACTTTAGTTTTAAAGTATCATTCTGTAAATGAAATTTCTAGAATGATCAACAACCTTTTGCTAATTGCAAAACAAATGCATCATACTGCAGAGATTCTCCATTTTTTTGGCTGGGATCATCTCTGTCAATGACACGAAGTAACTTAGAAAACCTTAAAAATATGTATAATATGTGTATTAAAAAGTATTGCTGGTTCTGGAATATTGTTTTCTTTGTTATTTTATTATTAAAACATAATAGAAAATAGGTAAGTACATGATTTTCAAATTTTGGAGTAGACCAAAATTAAGAATAATAACAGTAACTAGCATAGCTAACATATCAAATGGTTTGTAGGTGTCAGAATATTATTTGAATTAGTTACATAATTTGTACAATAATCTTACTATATAGCACTAATGTTACCTTCATTTCTACAGATAAAGAGGTTGCGATTCTCTCACTTAGGACAGGGGCCCAGTCATCTGTATTTTTCATAAGATTCCTAGATGGCATGGATGCAAATCACATTTTCAGAAGTGGACTAAAGCATATTTTGTACTAATTAAAATATATTGTCATTAAAATCTTGTCTATACACATGAAACTTCTCTGATTATCTTGTACTGTAAGTTCAGTTAACTCATGATCTAAAAACTCACTGATTCATTGGGTGTGTCAAGGTTCTAGATACATTTTCTAGAACTGAATTATTTTTAGAGAGCAAAATACTCTAATTAGGAAATTCCAGGAATCTTCTTGCCTCCAATAGATTGATGTTCTCTGGTGATTTGACATGTTTTACACACTGCACATGTTTGGATCTGAAATATGATACATAATACACCTTTTCTTTACAATAGCATGTGAGATGCTTAATTTTCACTCTGTAATTAAGTCAGCATATCAGCAAAACACACAAATGTTCACTATACAAACTATTAAGTAGTTGATTAGTTTTTTAAGCTTATTTATTTTGAGAGAGAGCAAGTGAGCTAGGGAGGGGCAGAGAGAGAGGGAGAGAGAGAATCCCAAGCAGGCCCCACACTGTCAGCACAGAGCCCAATGCAGGCTGAAACTCATGAACCATGAGGTCATGACCTGAGCCGAAGTCAAGAGTTGTATGCTTAACTGACTGAGCACCCAGGTGCCCCAGTAGTTGATTAAGATTTAATCAATAAAGGGTAGTTAAGTGTCATATATCAAAATGGCCAACTAAAATTCTGTCTCACCAGATTCAGATAATTTAGAAGGATGTCAATCTTACCCTGTGGTCTTAAGTTGAGCAGATCTACTGCCTTGAATGCTCAGTCTTTCAGGACATACACTATTTAAATCCCTTCAATATGGAATACTTTCTTCTGTCTTGTGCCTTACATTCTTCCTGAGAAACATTGTTACCAAGATCTTGACTTGGCAATTAAAATTTTCCCACAGAAAAATATGGGAAAAATGTATTTACAGTTTTAGTTTCTAAATCTAGGCTCTCTCTCTCTTTTCGCACATCCTCACCCCTGCCGTCCCTATATCTCTGCCACACACAAAACCACAATGAGAACTTGAAGGATGCTTCAGCAGCAATTTAGGCACTTAAAAAAATGCAAAATATTAAGCAAGTAAGTACACAATAATAATGAATTTTTTACAAAATTCAAGTTAAAGAAAACACATCTTTATTTTCTATTGTAATATCTTAATTACATGTCATAATTATATATATGTATATATATATATATATATATATATATATGCCATTTTGATGGAAAATAAAGACATGCACTCACTTTGACTTAAATTTTTAGAGGCAACCATAAGAATTAAAACCATATTTTGATCAAATTGTCTATTCTTAGTTGGGGTATTCAATGGTGCTTGTTTCCAATCTAATAATGGTGGCTATTAAAATTCAAATAATTGCCTGGCATTCTTTTTTTTTCTTTAAATATCATAGCATGCCAGATAGAGTACTGAGTGGTACATGTTTCTGAGAGAATTTCATATTTGAAATTTTAAAATGCATATACATTCTCAAGAGATTTTTGTCTTATATTACCATTTTAAAAGTGTGTGGGAGTGAACCCCAACATATAGAAAGTTCAACTTAATGAGAGCTTCAAGAACATCTTATTAGAAACTGTCAGGATAGAGATTAAAGAACCTGAGGTCATTACAAAACTAGTGAGCTGCGATGGGAACTAACCCTCTAACACTTAGGTTTCCTGACACATCCCAGCTGGATTTATTCTATTCCATGTGCCATTTTTCCCTTTATCTAAGGTTAAAAACAGCAATAAAATATACCGAAATCTACCCCTGGTTTGATTCTGGGTATGTAGAAAATGGATTGGTGGAGACACCCTAAATTTCAAATTTCAGGGAGAATATGTGGGTACTCTAAGTTAGACCTGTACTTGTCCATGATTTTAGACTGTAGCTACTAAGACTGCATCTATTTGGTATGAGACAATGAGTTAACTTTTATTAACCTTTCACTTTGTGCAGTACACTGCTCTAATGATTTCTATGTTTCAGTCTGTTTAATTATTATTGGTTTTGTATTTTAATTATTACACAAAACTATGGTACTATTTTTGATTCCTTTAAAGAAAATTGTGATACCGACTGAAAACATTAAATGCCCACTCTCTCTTTTTGAAGGAAATATCCCTGTCACGGAAAGATACTGAATTTAAGAAGCTGATTTGTATTAAGACCATATCAATAAGAGTAAATAATGACACCACAGGACACTTACTCTGAAAGCCAATTCAGTCATCTGTGTGGACGATATTAACAATTGTAGAAAATGGTCATTATTTCAGCCTCAAATACCTAGACAATTTGAATTTGAATAGACTCAGACTTGATGTCCTAGACTCTGGGTCTGAAGTTCTCTCTTGTCCAGCAAGAGAGCAGATGCAAGATTGAAATGTGAGAGAAGCTAATGTCCAGGGGGAGTCAAGAGCCCCAAATAAGGGTCTTTGCTCTGATTTTATTAGGGTCAGAAGGCTTACAAGTGTGCACAAAGAAAGAATGAGACTGTGAACATTAACTCAAGGGCATGAGAGGAAAAGGGGGCATTGAAGACATGCGGTGTTACAGATTTGGGTCAATACAAAACAAAGTCCTGGAGTTGGGCAGATGGTTGTTTACAGCAGGCATGAGGAGCTACCTTAGGGTCAACAGGCACCATTATTTTGCTAATTAGCTCTGCTCAGGCAACTTAGCCCTGCTGTGGTCTACAGCCCTGTTTATGTATTTACCTAATTTGGTCCTTCCCTCCTGTGAAAGCAGCTTCTGCTATTCTAAGTTGGGGGGTGGTACTACCCTGAATACCTAATCTTGTTTACCTCGTTTTTTGATGCTTTCATTCTGAGGCTTTTCTTTTCCTATATCTTAGTCCTATGCTGGGGGCCTTTGCCCTATTTACCTAATCTTGTTTATCTAATCTTGGATACCTTTATCCTGTGGCTTTCTATTTCATTATGCCTTGTTAACCCATCAGTGCAAGCTCAGGGAATTCCTAAGCTTATTCCTCACAACTTGACCTTTTCTTTAGGTGAGGTGCTGACAGGAGACCATTTTGAAGTTATATTCTTGCTCAAAGTCATATAACTAATTGCAACAGAATGGTCAAAAATGCTTTTCCTTTGTTTTGATGTTAGAGAATTTGAGTTTTTAAGGAAAGGAATTTGTGAGAGAATATATGTCAAAAATAATCTATAACTAAACAGAAAACGTGTGTAATGCAGACACTAGTAACAGCTCAAAGGAGCAGTCAATGCTTCAAAAAATGTGAAGTTTCCTCCTCTGGAAGTGTCATGATTAGGAGCAAATAATAATGTATAAATCTACTATTTTACCCCATCTCTAGAGCATAGGACTGAGGGTAATTGAGTGACCAGCAACCTTTCTTTATTGTAATATAGGCTCTGTGCTTTGCTAGATATTGTCATTTTCAAATGTGAGATTTTGATGGAGACTGTCAGCAGCTGATATACCATTGGTGATTTTGCCTTTTATATATACATGTAGCAGGTGATGAATCTCTGATTTAATTAGCATATTTTCCTAGTCTATGAACATCACAATGAGCAGGTCATATTCCCCTGAACAAATAAAAGTGGAGTTATAGGGGTAGGGTGTGTTAGTTGACTCTATTACTTAAATAGATGAAAAACATTTATAATAATGAAACTGAATTCAAGGATTTCATCCTAAGTACATTATGTCTATTGCAACTAACTAAGCAGAGTGAAAATAACTGTGATTCACTTAGAAGCTGAGAAATTTTCCAATAGCCAAAATTTCATGAACTGACTCTATATTATAGATACGACTTCTAAAATTTTGGTTGTTTATTTCCTTTAGGCACACTTTTAATGAAGCAAGATGAGAATTTCATTAATCTCTATTTACTATTGGTAACTAGTAAAAAAATTTTAGGTGCAATATGTGCAATTTTATTTGTAACTGAAGTACAGTTGACTTTTAAAATGTTTATTTTATTTTTAGTTGCATTTTTAAGGTTATCTCTGTTCAAACAGATTTTTGTCATTTTTTTTCAATGTTTATTTATTTTTGAGAGAGAAGGAGAGTGGGGGAGGGACAGAGAGAGAGGGAGACACAGAATCTGAAGCAGGCTCCAGGCTGTCAGTGCAGAACCAGATGCAGGGCTCGAACTCACCAACTGCGAGATTATGACCTGAGCCAAAGTCAGTTGCTTAACCAACTGAGCCATCTAGGCACCCCATGTTTATTTGTTTTTAATGTTTATTTATTTTTAAGAGAGAGAGATAGACAGAGACAGTGCACAAGTGAGGGAGGGGCAGAGAGAGAAGGAGACACAGAATCTGAAGCAGGCTCCAGACTCTCAGCTGTCAGCACAGAACCTCATGCAGGGCTCAAACTCACAAACCCTGAGATCATGACCTGAGCTGAAGTCAGATGCTTAACTGACTGAGCCACTGAGGGGCCCCTGTCATTATGTTTAAAATGATTCCAAAGTTTTTCTTTCTGCTACCAGAACTACCTATTTAAGATCTATATGCTTTATATATGTTTTATTCCTTAATAAAAAATACATTAAAAAATTTACAGAACCACTTACAAGGAGAAATAGACAAATCCACAATTATGACAAGATATTTTACATACCTCTCTTAGTAACTGATAGAACAAGTAGATTTTAGATCAGTGAGAATGTAGAATATCTGAATGACATGATCTGCAAACTTGATCTAACGGGCATTATATGAAACATTGAACCTAAGAACTAAAGAACACGCATTCTCCTCAAGCTCACCTTGACATTTACAAATCTGGCTACATGTTGGTCTAATGCAAATCTCAACAAATTTCAAAGAATTAAATTCATTTAGATTTTTTTTACTGTAAGACAATTAAGGTAAAGAGAAATTTATAATGATAATCAGGACATTCTATATATTTGGAAATTAATAAATACACTTAAAATTTGTTCAATGTTCATTTATTTTTGAGGAAGAGAGAGCATGATCAGGGGAGGGGCAAAGAGAAAGGACGGGAGACACAGAATCTGAAGCAGGCTCAGGCTCCGAGCTGTCAGCACAAAGCCCAATGTGGGGCTCGAACCCACAAGCAGTGAGATCATGACCTGAGCTGAAGTCGGACGCTTAACCGACTGAGCCACCCAGGCGCCCCGATAAACACGCTTTTAAATAGCCCACAGGTCAAAGAAGAAATCACATGAGTAGGAATTAGAGTTTTTAAATAATTATAATAAAAATACATGTTGAAACTTTTGCACTGCAGTTAACACCATGCTTGGAGGCAAATTTATACTTTTAAATGCATATATTAGAAAAGAAGAAATGCTGAACATCAGTGAGCTAAGTACCATCTCAAAAAGGTAGAAAGCGAATTTAATCACTTTGGTCTTTATCATTTCTATACCCTTTCAGTGAAGATGTTATAATGTATTTTAATTACCAGTTTTCTTGATCTCACCAGAAACAGTGATCTATGAGTTCCTTGGGGGGATCACGTCTTATTCCTTATATCCCTGGTACCTATTAGAGTACCTTGTACAAGTTGATACTTGTTTGAACTGAATTAAGCTCATCATCAGTGCCTTAGATTGTTACATCCCCAGAGTCTCAGACCCAAGGGCTTACAAAAGCCAGGCAGGTGATATGATGGATGGGGCACACTATAAACTGGAGAGCACATGCCCCATCTGAAGCAGGACTGCTGCTTTTTAACCCCAGGTGGTTGTTGTGGTGGGAGAATGCTGGCCTGGTATGGCTAGATCTCACCTACTCGTTTATAAGAAGGCAGAAATTCAGATTTCAATGTGAAATCTCCATTTTTAAACGTTAGAAGCAGATATTCCTGTTTAAATACAATAGTTTACTTCTATGTTTTCTATTCAATTAATGATTTCCTAAATTCTATGTGTATTTACTTCCAAAGTTTCATTTGACTATAGTTATTGTAGCATTAATCCATGAATTCTGTTTTCCCATTTGCTTTTACGTACAACTAACCTGATACTTGTACTCTTGTGCTATTAATTTAATCAGAGTGTTTGACTTCCTTAAGAAGTTAATATATTGCATAATACAATCAGTATTCAGTGTTGAAGAAAATTACTAATAACAATTTATTGGTATACTTTTTTCCTGCTTTTAATTTTGACTCATTTCCTAGATCCACAATTAACTTAATGTGAAAAAAACAACAAAGTTTACAAAATTAACCTATTCCTGACCTGAAGTGAAGAATTAGGCAGGGAGTAGAAAAGGAATAAAGCCTAAAGCTGTCCATTGTAAAGGTCTACCTTCTTGTGAAAGAGCTATCCACTCACTGTGTGGCCTTAATTTCCCTGACTGTTTCATTTATATAATGGAAGTGTGTTGGGCAAGATAATAACTTGGATATCTCCCAGCTCTATTATTTTTTCTTACAGAAAACTTAACATTATGGTAAAAAAAAAATGGCAAATATTTGTTACATTTTTTTATTATAGTGAGTTTCTCTTGGCATTTTTCAGAGAGAATTATGTAGCTGACACAATGCCAAATTGTCACCTTTTAAATGATTCTTTGAAAAAATAATGCCCACCAATATCCTACAGTAGTAATTAATGTGAAGTAATCCATTAACTGCATGTGTTGCTTTTTATTTTTTTCCAATTCTGTCCCTTTCATAATTAGCCAACAAAACAGAACATTAGGGAAAAGAAAAGAGGGAGAAAATATTATGAACAGTACAAAAACACTGTCACTGACAAATTAATATAGCATAGTCTCTTGGTTCTATTTTCATGGCTGGTCTTCTAATTTTGACTTGCAGAGGGTAACTCTTACAGAGTTAAATCCTAAAATTGGGTACCTGCCCTTCCCCTCTTATCTCTTTCTTTCTCTCTCTCTTGCTCTTTCTGTTTCTCTCTCTTTCTCTCTCTCTTGCTCTTTCTGTTTCTCTCTCTTTCTCTCTTGCTCTGTCTCTCTGTCTCTCTCTCTCTCTCTCTCTCTCTCTCTCACACACACACACACACACACACACACACACACACCTGTGCACACAACCATAACATCAATTTGAAGAAAATTTCAGTAGTTATTTCAGCACTAAGTAACAAATGCAAAATGTAAGCAAGTAAACATAAAATAGTAATGAATTATTTTCATCTCTGTGCTCCCTACTTAAAGTATTAAAAATTAGAAGCATATAAGCAAGTATGCTATGGCCACATGGTGAGTCTGTGGCTATATTCAAGTCTAAAATAAAATACTTCTGTTCAAGAACCTGTTGCTGCAAGTTGGACTTATGTAATAAAAAGTGTATTGCTGGGCATTACCATGAAGCATATGTAATTTGAAGGTTTACTTATTTGTACATTTAGCTTCATATAATGAAGGAAACACAGGAAAAAACATTCTTGATTGATGCAACATCAGATTTAAATGGAAATAAATGATTTTTCTGCAATTCTTAAAGGAATACCAAAATGATAAAATTATTCTCTTTGCTAGTAAGCTTTGTTAAGTTTTGACAGTTTCCTGAATTTGGAACTTTTGATGAAGGGTAGGTAGTCTCTTGATTTTATGAATTAGAAGAATCTAATGCAGGTTGGTTGCCTTTGCCTCTGCTTTTTGCAACGACAAAAGAAAGTAAATGCAACAAAAGGAGTTTAAACTGGAAAATTTCCCAGATTGCTGCTTTAGTTAGTCTTTCTTCAGGTTCAGTTCCCACTTTTTAACATGTAAAATATTCAGTTTAAATCTACACTACACAGAGATATATGGAGTGTCTGAAAATAAAGAGTGAAATAGAATTTATTTGCACTGGAGTAAAAAAAAATTAGTAAACTAAATGGCACCATTCATTTCACTGTTTTTATATTGTAAAGTATAATGTTTTCATTTTATTCTGACCTTCTGATTATTACAGTATCTTTTATAAGAGCACAACCATTCTTTTCCACTTAATATGCTTTTAACGCAAAAATATTTAAAATATTATTTCAGTTTGAGGCACCTGAGTGGCTCAGTCGGTTAAGTGTCCAACTTTGGCTCAGGTCATGATCGCACGGTTCATGAGTTCAAGCCTGGCATGGAGCTCTCTGCTGTCAGCGCAGAACCCACTCTGGATCCTCAGTCTCCCTGTCTTTCTGCTGTTGCCCACTCACACATGCACGTGCTCTCTCTCTCTCAAAAATAAACATTGAAGGAAACATTTAAAAATGTTAAAAAAATAATATTCTGATTTAAATTTATTACACATATTTAGAAACATAGGCATTTTTGACAGTGAGTGAACAGTGAATAGATTAGTTGACAAATTAATTTTGTGTTCATTATGAAGACACAGGCTTTGAAAATAATATCCATCGTATTCCAAAGGAGGATGTAGATGTAATGCTAGTGTGGATAGAAGAAGTGGAAAAGCACAGCAAATTCTAAAGAGAAGCTTATATAAGGGTTCTTATTCTGGGGGCAGCAATAATTTTAAATCTTTCTTAGAATATTTATGATGATAAATATCAGAGATATTATGACTTATATCTCCTATATTGGTACCCATGTGTTCTGGAGAGAGAATTTGTTGGCACAACTCTCTAGAGTAGAAAAAATGTTTTTCATTTTGCATATTCTTTTGCTTAAATGGGAGCAAATATATATATGAAATCACCATGAGCAATCTTCACACAAGGAACTTTGGCATATTAATAATTAAAAAATAGAAGATTTCGTTTGCTCAGAATCTACATAAATACATATATTTCACTTCTTTCTGCCCTGATTATGGTTTCCTTTGATAAAAAATGCATTATGTATCTTGAACTCTAATGTCATAACCAGTTTTAAAACATAGTAATTAACTAAAGCATTTCAAAAATTGCTGTTAACATTCCTATTTTGTTAATTTTAACTTCAGTAGCCAGTAATTTTGACATATTAACCATAGTGGCCAAGAAAAAAAACAAACAGATGACTCATCGAGTGCTGCTGTGTACTATACACAAATGCTTAATTATTTTACATGAATAAGTACATTTTACTTGAGGCCATTTTTTTCAGCATCTGGAAAGCTGATTTTCTTGTTATTTAATTCTCTAGGTCAAGTGGCCTTTTTATTATTATAACTATAAGGGTAATTAATATAAAAAATTAGGATTTCCCATTTCCATGCTATGTGAGCATTTAAGACCCCATCAGCTAGGTAGTTACCTATATTGTATTATTTGGAAGTTAGTTAAAGACCACTTACTAAAACCTATTTTGGATGAAAAGCATATTTTCTAACATTCCAAATGGCCTTGTCTCTTTAATCACTGGAAACACTCTTAAAAATGGAACCATGTAACTTGGGACATTAACTTCCAATTAATCATGAGCCCCTAACCATTTTATATTGTAAAACAGACCCTCTCTCACAGGATCTGAGGCAACATGGTAACACTTATGCTTAGGGTAACATTGGAATGTCATTGAACCTCTTTAGATTCCTCACCTTGGCTATTGTTGCCGTGATCTAGAAATAACAACATGTGCTTGAGAGAATTATTATTAAGATTAAGAAAAAAGTATGTGAAATGTGAAACTGCCTAATTAATGATCTGGGATATAGTAGACACTCAATTTTCAGTTAAATGCATATAAGAAAGATACAGTTTTTTGTGGAGGAAAAGATCTGAATTTTTTTTCAAGCAAGAAAAGGGTTGGGGGTTACTTTTGGGCAAAGTAATAACGTCTCAAAGAATAGCACTGAAAGGAAAAGAATAACAAATATCTTAAAGAGGTATTCCCCAAAGTGGGGAAGAACAGGGCAAAAGACAGATTTTTACCAATCATTGAATGTTGTGATTACACATGCATCTCTATTTATGTACACATATTCTAATGTTATGTTACCCTAATGCTATAAATATGTAGTATGGCAAAAAACTTCTGGAAATTAATACTTTTTAAAATAACCTAGAATAAAGCATAATTTATATAAAATAAAATTTGACAATTTTAATGTTACAGTTAGATGAGTTCTGGAAAATGTATGCTGTCATTTAAATGCCACCACAATCATGAAATAGAACATTTTTTATCACCCAAAAGGCTCCTTGGTATTCATGTGTAATCATACCTCTACTCTATCTCCCACCTGGGATCCTTAGCAACCCCTGATATAACCACTGTTCTAAAATATTCATATAAATGGAAGCATACAAGTGGAAGGTTTTTTTGTATTTGGCTTTTGTCACTTAGCATAAAGATTTTGTGTCCATTCATGTCGTTGGATCTGTCAATAGTTTGTTCCTTTATATTGTTGAGTAGTAGTCTCTTTTATGGACACAACTAGTCTAACTATTCAGGTTATTTCTGGAGTTTTATTTTTTTCTTTCTGTTATTAATAAAGTTGCTATAAATATTTAAGTATAATTCTGTGTGGATATTGTTTTTATTTCTTTTGAAAAAATACAGGCATGCGATTGCGAGGTTGTATGATAATTGTATGCCAAATGAATTTGCTAAAATTCTTTCCAAAGTATCCATAGCAGTTCCTTCCAACCAGCATTGTAAAGCATTTTATTTGCTTCACATCCTCTTCAACACATGTTTTGAACTGTCTCTTTACTTCTAGCCAATCTAGAGGATGGGCAAGGGTACTTATTTCCTGTTCCCTGATTCAAAGCTTGATAATATATTGAACAGGTTTGCAATTGCTAAATTCCCATTCCTATATTTTCTTGGATGAAATACTCACCAAAATGTTTGTCCAAGTTCTTGAGGGCTATTTTTCTTCCAATATTTCATTTTAGGGAATCTTTATATATTCTCAACTCAAGACTTCCTCAGAATTATGCTTGGAAAAATTTTCTGCCAGTTTTTGGCTTGCCATTAAACTTTCTTTAGAGCATCCTTTGGAAGCAGAAGTTTTCAATGTTTTAGAAGTCCAATTTAATCTTTTCTTGTGTTTTATAGTTTGTACATTTTTCTGTTTAATCTTAAAAATCTTTGCTTAAATAAGGTCACACAGAGTTTTCTCCTGTTTTCTAGTTTTAATTCTTATTTTAGGTCTAGCAGTCATTTTTATTTATTGTGTCTACGTGGGAAGTAAAGGTACCAGTTTATTTTTTTCCCTTTATATGTGGACATTCATTTCCTTAATATCGTATGTTTAAAAACTATCTTTTAACCTATTGAATCACCTGTTAACTGTGTCAAAAATCAATTTACCATATATGTATGGATCTCTTAATTTTGTTCCATTGATCTGTATGTGTATCTTTATTATAAATATAATACTGTCTTCATAACTACAGCTTTATAGTAAGTGTACATCATCCATTTGTTCTTTTTTTTTTATTTGTTTTGCTTATTCTCAGTTCCTTGCACCTTAATACACATTTTTGATAAGTCAGTTTCATTCTTTTATAATCATAATTGGACTTGTCTTGATTGAATAGATCAATATAATTATCATAAGAATAAGGTGTCTTTCAGTCCATGAACATACGTATCTCTCCATATATTATAATAGTCATTAATTTTTGTCAGCAGTATCTTATAGTGTTCAGGGTCCAAGTCTGGAACATATTTTGTTAAATTATCCTTAAATGTTTCATAGTTTGGTGATATTTACATGACTTTTTTTTTCAATTTCAATGGCCAGTTGTTTGTTGCTAGTGTAGTGTGTGTGTTTGTGTGTGTGTGTGTGTGTGTGTGTGTGTTTGTGTGTGTGTGTGTGTGTGTGTGTATCTTAAATACTGCCCTGCTAAACACAAGTATTAGTTCTACAGATTTCTGTAAAGTCCATGAGATTTTCACAGGATTTTTCCCTTACTTTATTATTATACTGACTAGAATATCCAATATGATCTTGAATAAGAGTGGTGAGAGAAATCTTTACTTTATTCCAGATCTGAGGGGGTAGACACAGAGAACTTTACCTTTGAATGTGATGTGAGCTCTAAGTTAAATATGGACCCTATTTACCTGGTTGAAAAGCTGTCTTATATTCTTTTTTTCCCTTTTTTATTTATTTATCTATTTATTTATTTATTTATTTATTTATTTATTTATTTATTTATTTATTTTTAAACATTACATCCAAGTTAGTAAGCATATAGTGCAACAATGATTTCAGTAATAGATTCCTTAATGCCCCTTACCTACTTAGCCCATCCCCACTCCTACAACCCCTGCAGTGACCCTCTGTTTGTTCTCCATATTTAAGACTCTCTTGTGTTTTGTCCCCTTCCCTGTTTTTATATTATTTTTGCTTTCCTTCCCTTATGTTCATCTGTTTTGTGTCTTAAAGTCCTCATATGAGTGAATTCATATGATATTTGTCTTTCTCTAATTTTGCCTAGCATAATACCCTCTAGTTCCATCCACCTTATTACAAATGGCATGATTTCATTCTTTTTGATTGCCTAGTAATACTCCATTGTGTATATAGACATCACATCTTCTTATCCATTCATCCATTGATGGACATTTGGGCTCTTTCCATATTTTAGCTATTGTGGATAGTGCTGCTATGAACATTGGGGTGCATGTGCTCCTTCGAAACAGCATACCGGTATCCCTTGGATAAATACCTAGTAGTGCAACTACTGGGTCGTAGGGTCATACTATTTTAATTTTTTTAGGAACCTCCATAATGTTTTCCAGAGTGACTGCACCAATTTGCATTCCCACCAACAGTGTAAAAGAGATCCTCTTTCTCCACATCCTCGACAACATATGTTGTTGCCTGAGTTGTTAACGTTAGCCATTCTTACACATGGGAGGTGGTATCTCATTGTGGTTTAGATTTGTATTTCCTTGATAATGAGTGATGTTGAGCATTTTTTCATGTGTTGGTTGGCCATCTGGATGTCTTCTTTGGAGAAGTGTCTATTCATGTCTTTTGCCCATTTCTTCACTGGATTGTTTGTTTTTGGGGTGTTGAGTTTGATAAGTTCTTTATAGATTTTGGACACTAACCCTTTATCTGATATGTCATTTGCAAATATCTTCTCCCATTCAGTTGTTTGCCTTTTAGTTTTGCTGGTTGTTTCCTTCACTGTGCAGAAGATTTTTCTTTTGTTGAGGTCCCAGTAGTTCATTTTTGCTTTTGTTTCTCTTGCCTCTGGAGATGTGTTTAGTAAAAAGTTGCTGCAACCAAGGTCAAAGAGGTTTTTGTCTGCTTTCTTCTCAAGGATTTTAATGGCTTCCTGTCTTACATTGAGGTCTTTCATCCATTTGCAGTTTATTTTTGTGTATGGTGTAAGAAAGTGGTCCAGGTTCATTCTTCTGCATGTCACTGTCCGGTTCTCGCAGCATCACTTTCTGAAGAGACTGTCTATTCCATTGGATATTCTTTCCTACTTTGTCAAAGATTAGTTGCTCGTATGTTTGTGGGTCCATTTCTGGGTTCTCTATTCTGTTCCATTGATCTCAGTGTCTGTTCTTGTGCCAGTACCATACTGTCTTGATGATTACAGCTTTGTAATACAGCTTGACGTCCAGGATTATGATGCCTCTTGCTTTGGTTTTCTTTTTCAAGATAGCTTTGGCTATTCAGGGTCTTTTCTGGTTCCATACAAATTTTAGGATTATTTGTTCTAGCTCTGTGAAGAATGCTGGTGTTACTTTGATAGGGATTGCACTGAATATGTAGATTGTTTTGGGTAGTATCGACATTTTAACAATATTTGTTCTTCCTATCCAAGAGCATGGAATATTTTTCCATTTTTTTGTGTGTCTTCTTCAATTTCTTTCATAAGCTTTCTATATTTTTCAGCATATAGATTTTTCACCTTTTTGGTTAGATTTATTCCTAGGTATTTTATGGGTTTTGGTCCATTGTAAATGGGATCGATTCCTTGATTTCTCTTTCTGTTGCTTCATTGTTGTTGTATAGGAGTGCAATCAATTTCTGTACATTGATTTTGTGTACTGCAACTTGCTGAATTCATGAATCAGTTCTAGCAGTTTTTTGGTGGAATCTTTTGGGTTTTCCATATAGACTATCATGTCATCTGAGAAGAGTGAAAGTTTGACCTCCTGGCTGATCTGGATGCCTTTTATTTCTTTGTGTTGTCTGATTACAGAGGCTAAGACTTCCAAACCTATGTTGAATAACAGTGGTGAGAGTGGACATCCCTGTCTTGTTTCTGACCTTAGGGGGAAAGCTCTCAGTTTTTCCCCACTGAGGATGATATTAGCATTGGGTCATTTGTATATGGCTTTTGTTATCTAGAGATATGATCCTTCTGTCCCTACTTTCTTGAGGGTTTTTATCAAGAAAAGATGTTATATTTTGTCAAATGCTTTCTTTGCACCTATTGAGAGGATCATGTGGCTCTTGTACTTTCTTTTATTGATGTGATAAAGCATACTGATTATTTTGTGGATATTGAACCAGTCTTGCATCCCAGATATAAATTCCACTTGGTTATGGTGAATAATTTTTTTTAATGTGCTGTTGGATCAGTTGGCTAATATCTTGTTGGGGATTTTTGCATCCATGTTCATCAGGGAAATTAGTCGATAGCTCTCCTTTTTAGAGGGGTCTTTGTCTGGTTTTGGAATCAAGGTAATTCTGGCTTCATAGAAAGAGTTTGGAAGTTTCCTTCCATTTCTATTTTTTGGAACAACTTGAAGAGAATAGGTATTAACTCTTCTTGAAATGTTTGGCAGAATTCCCCTGGAAAGCTATCTGGCCCTGGACTCTTGTTTCTTGGGAGATTTGTGATTACTAATTTGATTTCTTTACTGGTTATGGATTTGTTCAAACTTTCTATTTTTCCTGTTTGAGTTTTGGTAGTGTATATGTTTCTAGGAATTTGTCCATTTCTTCCAGATTGCCCATTTTATTGGTGGATAATTGCTCATAATATTCTCTATTATTGTGTTGGTTGTGATCTCTCCTCTTTCATTCTTGATGTTATTTATTTGGGTCCTTTCCTTTTTCTTTTTGATCAAACTGGCTAGAGGTTTATCAATTTTTTTTTTTTTTAATTCTTTCAAACAACCAGCTTCTGGTTTCATTGATCTGTTCTACTGTGTTTTTTTTTTTTTTTTTTTTTTTTTTTTTCTGGTTTTGATAGCATTGATTTCTGCTCTAGTCTTTATTATTTCTGGTCTTCTGCTAGTTTTGGGTTTTATTTGTTGTTATTTTTCCAGGTCTTTAAGGTATAAGGTTAGGTTTTGTATCTGAGATCTTTCTTCCTTCTTTAGGAAGGCCTGGATTTCTATATACTTCCCTCTTATGACCAACTGCCTTTACTCCATCCCAGAAGTTTTGGGCTGTGGTGTTATCATTTTCATTGGCTTCCATGTTCTTTTTAATTTCCTCTTTAAATTCTTAGTTAGCCCATTCATTCTTTATTATGATGTTCTTTAGTCTCCAAGTATGTGTTATCTTTCCACATTTTTTCTTATGGTTGATTTAATGTTTCATAGTGTTGTGGTCTGAAAACATGCACAGTATGATCTCAATATTTTTGTACTTGTTGAGGGCTGTTTTATATCCCAGTATGTGATCTATTCTGGAGAAAGAACCATGTGCACTGGAGAAGAATGTGTATTCTACTGCTTTAGGATGAAATGTTCTGAATATATCTATTAAATCCATCTTGTCCAGTGTGTCATTCAAAACCATTGTTTCCTTGTTGATTTTCTGTTTAGATGATCTGTCCATTGTTGTGAGTGGTGTGTTGAAGTCCCCTACTATTATGCTATTATTATCAATGAGTTTCTTTATGTTTGTGATTAATTCTTTTATATATTTGGGTGCTTTCATATTTGGGGCATAAGTGTTTACAATCGTTATATCTTCTTGATGTATAGACCACTTAATTATGATATAATGCCTTTCTTCATCTCCTGTTACAGTCTTTATTTTAAAGTCTAGATTTTCTGATATAAGTATGGCTACTGCAGCTTCTTTTGGCGACCATTAACATGATAGATGGTTCTCCATCCCCTTACTTTCAATCTGAGGTGTCTTTAGGTCTAAAGTGGGTCTCTTGTAAACAGCATATAGATGGATCTTGCTTTCTTATCCATTTCTGTTACCCCATGTCTTTTGATTGGAGCATTTAGTTCATTGACATTTAGAGTGAGTACTGAAAGATATGAATTTATTGCCATTATGTTGCCTGTAGAGTTGGAATTTCCAGTGGTGTTCTCTGGGCCTTTCTAGTCTTTGTTGCTTTTGTTTTTTGTTTGTTTGTTTGTTTGTTTGTTGTTGTTGTTGTTTTCCATCTTTTCTACCCTCAGAAAGTCCCCCTTAAAATTTCTTGCAGGGCTGGTATAGTGGTCATGAACTCCTTTAATTTTTGTTTCTCTGGGAAACTTCTAATTTTTCCTTCTATTTTGAATGACAGCCTTGTTGGATAAAGGATTATTGGTTGCATATTGTTCTGATTCAGCACGTTGAATAATATCCTACCACTCCTATCTGGCCTGCCAAGTTTCTGTGGATAGGTCTGCTGCAAACCTGATCTGTCTTCCCTTGTAGGTTAAGGACTTTTTTTTTTTCTTGCTGCTTTCATGATTCTCTCCTTGCCTGAGTATTTTGTGAATTTGACTCTGATGTGCCTTGTTGCTGGTCGGTTTTTGTTGAATCTAATGGGAGTCCTGTGCGCTTCCTGGATTTTGATGCCTATGTCTTACCCAGGTTAGGAAAGTTTTTTGCTATGATTTGTTCACATAACCCTTATATCCCTTTTTCTCTGTCTTCATCTTCTGGGACCTCTATGATTCTGATGTTGTTTCTTTTTAATAAGTCACAGATTTCTCTAATTTTTAAATTGTGCTCCTTTGCCTTCATCTCCCTCTTTTTTTCTGCTTCACTGTTCTCCATAAGTTTGTCCGCTGTAACACTGATTCACTGCTCTGCCTCAACCATCCTTGCCCCTCAGTTACAGCATTTTTTATTTCATCCTGACTAGCTTTCATCTCTGCAGAAAGGGATTCTAATCTGTTTTCAACCCTAGCTAGTATTCTTATTATTGTGATTCTAAATTCTGTTTCAGACCTGTTGCTTGTATCTAAGTCCCTGACTGTCATTTCTTCCTGCTGTTTCTTTTGGGATGAATTCCTTTGTTTCATCATTTTGAAGAATGGAAAGGAATTAATAAGGTAAAAAAATTAAAATTAGAAAAATTAAAAACAATGCAAAAAAAAAAAAATGACGCTAGATCCTAGGTGTATTTTGGTCTGGTTGTTGAAAGGAGCTTGACAGATTAGAGAAAAACGGGAATAAAAAAGGAGGAAATAAAAAATAAAAAGAAGAAAAAAAGAACAAATTAGAAAATATTTGAAAATTTAAAAAAATGAATACAATGAAATAGAATAAAATTAAATAATGGAAGGAAAGAATTTGAAAAATATACAAAACAGTAAAAATATAGTAGAAAAAATTAAAGAAAAATATTTTTATCAAAAATTGAAAATAAAAATAATTTTTCCTTCTGTATTCAAAAAAAAGAAAAAGAAAAAAATTGAATACATGGACCAGTGAACAGACTGAAATATGATTGAAATTACATTGTTTTCCCCTAGAAGTCAAACTGTGAAGCACTTTATACTATGTAAACTATGCAGGCAGAGAGACGTGTGGTTTTCCTGAAGAGGGAGGTTGGCCCAGTTTGGTGGGGCTTAGTGTAATGGCTTAAATCTCCACTAGGTGGTGCTGCTTAGCTTACTGGGGTGGATTGTTGTGGTGCTTGTAGGTGTGTATGTGCATGCACAGGAGGGGTGAAAACAGCATCACCCAGCTACCCAGTCTCCAGTATCAGAACTCTGTTCTGCCCATTCAGCAATCACAGACCCGTCCTTTGTCTCCAGCTTCCATCCACTCCCCAGTTTTACACTGTTTGTGACCAAGCCATCAGGTTTCCAGGCAGCACCACCCTCCTGAGTTTTACCTCAGATGTGCCTGTGTTTCCCAACCCCACACTTCTGAGGGACTGTGGCTTTGACCCAGTCAGACCTTCTGGGAGAGGGTCTCACTGAGCAATGACCAGGTGCTGGCTGCACCCAGGAATGTTCAGAGACTGTGCTGCTGCTGCTGCCCAGAGACTGTGGCTGGGTGCCAGCCCACCCAAGAAAAAGTTCATGTGACCATGTAGCAGCATTTCAGGGATATGGAAAATCACAACACACATCTCTGCTCCTGGGGATTCGCCCTCCCCACCAGAGCACCTCCATGTATCAAGCTGCAGAATTTCAGACTCTGCACTCCCCCTGTTTATAGAGACTTAATGGAACTTATACCCTCTCCTTTCTCCTGTCTCCCTTTTTAGTTCAGTCCCTGCGGCTGTTTCCACTTTTTCTGCTTTCTCTCCAGCTGCTTTTTTTTTGGGGGGGGGGGGCGTGCCTTTCCCATATTCTTCCCCAGTCTCCATCCTCTCTGTGTGAGCAAAAACAGCTCCCTTCCCTCTGTGGCTTCTCTCTGTCCCAGTTCACCACTTCACACTGAATACGTGCTGAGTCCTGTGGTTGAGGTTGTGCAGATTGTTGTGTTAATCCTCAAATCAGTTTTCTAGGTGTGCCGGATGGTTTAATGTTGATCTGGCTGTATTTCATGGACACGAGACACAAAAAAGACTTCCACGCTGTTCCACCATCTTGTCCTCTCTCCTCCAAAAAGCTGCCATCCTTTCTTAGTCTTTTGAGACTTTTTGAAATATATGGGTATTAAATTTTTTCAAAATTGTTTTCTACACATATTAAGAAGATTATGTCATTTTTCATTTTTATTTTTTACCCATGAAACATTTAAAAATTTTTTTTCATTAATTTTATTTTTAAGAGAGAAAGAGAGTGTGAGCAGGAGTAGGGGAGGGGCAGGGAGACAGGGAGACACAGAACTCAAAGCAGGCTCCAGGCTCCATGCTATATGCACAGAGCCCAATGCATGGCTCAAACTCATGAACATGAGATCATGACCTGAGCTGAAATTGGATGCTTAACTGACTGAGCCACCCAGCCTCCCTTTGACCATGAAACATTTTAATAACATTCAAGAAAAGGTCAAGGAGAAGGAATTTCATAGTCCCTGAGCAGGCAACTATAATTTCAGTTCCTCCTACAACAAAGGATATAGAAAGGGCAGGCTGACCTCAGGAAATTACAGGGCAGTGGAGGACAGGTCAGACCTGGGCAGGGTGGTGTTTGTAGCCGCATAACTTACTACCTGCTAGGAGCTCTGGAAGCACCTTGGGGAAAACTGAGAGATAATGATGGGTAGAGATTTCCCAGGGGAATGCTTTCACATCCAACATTCACACCTCTTGACAGCAGCCTAGAGGTATCATGCCCATTTTGCGGATGAGAACATGGAGACTCAGAGGTGATGAGAGGAGATAGGAGAGGAGAGACCAGCATACAGCAAAGACAAGAAGAGCAGGGCCTATTCAATTTCACATGAAGTCCAGAGCTCCAGGACTGTCAGCACAGAAGTCCCCACTCTGACGTTTTTGTATAAGCTGATGTTGTACAGTGGCTGGCAGAAGATGGCCCATTGTCATTCTGAGAATGATCTTCGCCTCGTTATAGCCCATTTTCTTAGGCACATTCTCACTGGCAAAAGGTCAAAGTTGTAGTGGTCCATGGTCTTATAGTCCAAGGGAACCTAGATGCAAATGTCTGCTTTTCATTGGGCAGAGGTATGGAAGATGATGAAGTGCTAGGACATGTTCCCCACCAGATATACCTCAAACATGCTTTTCAGGCCCAAGTTCCATTACTGTAGGATATCCTCAACCTGTGGGCCACAGGACAGAGATGAAGGAACAGTGGAGTTTGGAAACCCCTCTGGAGAAAATGGAGTTCAGAGAGGTTGAGTGAGCCACCCAAGGTTGAACAGGTTGTTGGGGACAGAGTGAGGGTAAAAGTTTAGGCCCAGATCCCAGCCTAGGGTGACTTCCAGATTGAGGGAAGTGGGGTCAGGGAGTCCCTCAGTTGAAGCCTCAGTGCAATAATAGTTACTTGAGCAAACTGAGATGGTAACACTGAGGACTCTAGGGCCAAATCTAAGAGAATGTCAGCAGGTGAGGCAAAGCAGGGAAGGATGCCCTGAGATGGGGAGTTTTGAACTGGCTTTAGTAATGAAGGGAAAATGGACTAGAAGAGCTGGTTTTTCATTTTTAAAAATGTGTTGGGACATCTGAGTGGCTCAGTCAGTTAATTCTCCAACTTGATTTTGGCTCAGGTCATGATCTCAAGGTCATGAGATCAAGCTCTGCATTGGGCTTCTCACTGGACATGGATCCTGCTTGGTATTCTGTCTCTCTCTCTCTCTCTGCCCCTCCCCTGTGCTCTCTCTTGCTCTCTCTCAAGAAAAAAATGTGTTAACATGGTTGATTACATTGATTCACTATTTAAAATCGAGCCAACGTTTCATACCTGGGAACATACTTGATTATGTTACATTATCTCTTTGTAAAATGTTATTGAAATTTTCTGTTTGTGTTCTAGAGGGATACCTATCTCTAGTGTTTGTTTTCTGGAATGTGTTTATCTGGTTTTGTTGTCAGGACAATGCTGACTTTTCCCATGTTGTATTATCTGGAGGACTACATAAAGACATGGTATTATTTCTTCCTTTGTATTTGCAAAAGTCTTTTACTGGTACCTAACATTCTAATTTAAGATTTTTTCAAAAAAATAATTTCTTATGTTAGATATAGGGCTATTCAGATTACAGATCTCCTCTGGAGAGAGCTTTGGTAGTTCATGACTTTCAAAAACAAATCGTATATTTCACCTAAAATGTTAAACTCATTTAAAGTTGTTCATAGTATTTCCTTTTCAGCCTTTAATGTATATAGAAATATAATAATGTCTCATTTTTCATTCTTAATAATAATCTATGTTTTCACTTTCTTGTGTGTGATCTATATGGCTAAAATTTTATCAATTTTATTGATAGTTTCTAAAGATTTTGGTTTTCTTGTCTATTATTTTCTATTTTCTATTTTATTGATTTCTACTTTTACCTGAGTTATTTATTTCCTTCTGTCTACTTTGGATTTAATTTCTTTCTTGTTTATTATCTTCTTTTCAGGCATATTTTATATGGGAGTAAATAAGGAGTCTAGAAGTTTAAGTGTTTAAGGTAAAGCTCCACTATAACATATGGCACATTGGGAAAAAAATGGTTCCTCTTTTTATATCTTCCAGATGGTTAAAAAAATTTTTTTGCACTAAATATACCTGCTGAAATCAAGTTGCTATCTTGTAACAGCCATAACTTCAAGTCTTTCTATCCCTCTGTTGTCAGCCAATCCAGGCCCATAAGCCCCCTTACTCTGTAATAATGAGATATAAATTTAGCCTTGGTGGCTGAAAGCCATTAATTCTCTAGCATCATATTCTTATAGAAGTACTCCTTAAGGAGAAATATGCACCCTCTCCATTTTTAAAATCATAGACTAAAAAAAAAGATTATTAAATGTCTTCAACTGGTTTATAGTTTTGTAGATTCTGAGTAAAAACAGAAAGTGGTAAATAACATCGATTTATGTAGATATATATTATATATTATATACATCATATATTTATTATGTATGTATATACACACATATTAGTTGTATATATATACCAACTAATTCTAGTTATATATTTTTATATATATAATGAAAAAATTAATAAAATTGCTTTAAGCATCTTGTTGCATATTATATATATATGTATACATATACATATATGTATCCTCTAATTAAAATATATATAATCCTTAATATTTAAAAATGACACTTAGGTTTGTTATAGCAGATCAGGTCTGTTATATATTCATTCATATTTAATGAAAGGCAGAAATATAATTTAATCCTAGTTGTAGCATATGTGAACTTTGAAACCTATGCAGGTAAAAACTGTTCCTTTCTCCAATAAAATATATTAATTGAATAGGGTTAAAGGTATTGTGTTAAAATAGGTTCTATGAAATAATGGTATATATAGTTTATCTATTTAGCTCTCTGTGTCACACTTTAAATTTCACTCATCATTATTTTACATCATTGTTGTAAGACTGTAGAGGTTAATTTCAGTTAGATTCTATGCAAATCAACATGATAACTATAGGTTAAAGCTTGTATTTTATTGTCATTATATAAACAAACTAACATGGTATTAAATTGATATTTTAATTTTACATCTATTTATGCTGGTACTAGGCAGACATATACTACTTTCACCTCTCCTTTGTTGCTTAGAATTATTGTGACCCTGCTCCCCTTCTCACCAATAGGAAAATAAGTTCTTCATGTAGTACTATAGCAATATTCCATTTATATCCCTTATACTTGCTGATGAAATAACCAGTCAATCTATTTATCTGACTGTGTAAAACAACAACTGATATTATCTGTATGGAGACTTTTTCTACCACTTCTGCTGTCATTAGGTAAGACAGCCCTTAATTATGGAAACATCCTGTGTATTTTAGTGATCCTACATGTTCAGCAACTTCCAAAATAATGGACAGAGTTTTCCTTAATAAAACTAAATTGAAGAACATTCTTTTTCCTATTATTGGGTGTCAATAGTACCTAGGAGTCTGGTGGGAGATGACCAAGAGAAGAAGCACAAGTGCCAGAAACTAAGAAAAATATTTTTTTGTTATTTGACTCAATGTTTACAAGAATTATGCAGCAAGGCACTATTACCCATACAAAGTTAAAGTAACTAAGGCAAAAATATTAAATTAATTATCTTGAGGTTGTATATTTCATAAGTAAACTGGAAATCAATCGAAGTATCCCTGGCTCCAAAATTGATGATAATTTCACTGTAAGTTCACCTAGGCGAAAACTTGAGATAGCTAAGGTTAGCTGAGTCTTTGCACTCTTCTAGGCACTCAACGGAAGTTTTCAGAGTATATAAACAAAGGGAACTATAAATCAGGAACACTCAGTATCCACCACCTCCCAAGTGCAAAGAGAAGCTGAGAGGTTTCACGATAAAAAATAACTCCATTTATTAAGTAATTACCATACATTAGACACCTTTCTAGTTTAATAGATTAACTTAGTTAATAACCAAAATACTATGATGAAGTAAATAGTTTTATTGTTATTGCCATTTTGCCTAGTAAAACTGAAGCAGAAAGAGAAAAACTGACTTGCCTGAATCACTCAGATATAGATATAAGTGGGTGATGAAATTTGAACAGGAAGTTTGATTGTAGAGCTCAGCTCTTTTAACCATTATATTATGTTACCTCATCTCATAGATATATATCAGAGAAAGTCAAGAAATACATTTGCATGTAAGAAAATAAATAAGCCAGTTTGGGACACTTTGAGGATCTGGACAAATTCAAGCCATAAATCAATGTGCACTGATAATCAGGATCACTGCTGACATCATCACCACTAGCACAAGTTTCATTATCATTATCTAACATTTATTAGCACTGTTCTACACATATTACACATGTCTCTTCATTTAATCCTATCAATGGCCCTATTTCCTTCATGGCACCTATCATATCCTATCTTATATTGTGATTTTAAAATAAAAATATGATATTTCTCTACTAATTTATGGCCCTCTGTTGAAGGTAGCATCTGGCCTCTGACTCATCTTAATATTTTCATATAACAAGTGGAGGACAGTATTCGACATATTACTTAATATTTATTAAATGAAAAAGTGGATGGATGATTCTTGAAATATAGTCTGAAATGACTCATTTTATGAAAGACAATTTCAGAGATACATAAATATGGATAAAATAAACATAGTATCAAAATTGAACTATTATGAGAATAAAAGTACAGTTTGTAGTATAGTATTAGACATATAGCCATGGATATAAAAATTATGAAGACCTAAAACAAAAAATCATTTTATTCAATATATTATTTTGGTCAGATATTCATATCCTCATGAAAATAATATTTAGGTTAACATTCATCTTCTTTTCTACCACTAAGATTACATTTTATAATTATTCTTGAAATTTTGATTTTATTAGATCAGAAAAACAGGGAGAAAAGTTTTAAAATTCTGAATGCTGAGTTATTTTTAATTGCTTGATTAAATCTATGAAATACATGTTTCATTAAGATTGAATTAGAACACAGATACTTAAATAGTTGGGGATCCCAGATGGCTCAGACGGTTAAGCCTTCAACTATGGATTTTGGCCCAAGTCATGATCTCACAGTTCATGGGTTCTAGCCTACATTGGGCACTGGTCAGGCTCTGCTGGCAGTGTAGAGCCTGCTTGGGATTCTCTCTCTTAACTTAAAAAAAAAAAAAAAAAAAAAAAACTTAAGTAGTTAATAAGACAATATTAGTAGCCATAAGGAAATGGAAAAAGAATAACTGTTTACAACTGTACACTACCAGAATTTTAAAAAACTGTCAGAACTGATCAGAGCTAGGAGGACAAAGACAACAATATCAACAAAACACTGTATTTTTCCAGTAAAAAATAATTCATCTTTATCTAAGCATTATATGAACATTTACATAAAAATATATTTCAAAGTTGAATGAATACATTTCAATATTTTAAAAAAAGTTTTACAATCAGCACTATACATTTTTTGATACTTAATTAGCATAGGTGCAAAGATTGGTTGGGAGATAATAGGAAATAATAGGAAATTGATTGTGTATTGTATGTAAAATACGGATAAAGGACATCGTAATCTCCCTGATTAAAATGAAGTTGCTGAGTATGTTTAACATATATAAATAATATGCACATCAGCAGCAAGAAATGAGGTGAGAGGTCAGTGTTAAATATCTAAACTTATAGTTCATTAAAATCAAACTTTTTTTTACATCAGAACTAATTTAGATATTTCATATAAAAATTAGTTTTGAAGTAAAATTTTAGGTAATATAGTAAAAAAGAGGATATTACAAGTATTCTACATTTTTTTTCCCAAGAGTAGTAGTTTCCTTTTTTATTTTTTCTCAAATAGGACTTCATGTCATATTAAGGAAGTCCACTTTAAAAATAATATGTAGCTAGCTAAACGGTTAAACTCCAAATTTACTGTATGAAATCTTTTGTCTAGATATCTGAATGAATCATTCGGCAAAGATGCAGTATGATATTCAAAAACTAAATTAGCACTTGAAAAGAAGCATTTAGGGGCGCCTGGGTGGCGCAGTCGGTTAAGCGTCCGACTTCAGCCAGGTCACGATCTCGCGGTCCGTGAGTTCGAGCCCCGCGTCGGGCTCTGGGCTGATGGCTCAGAGCCTGGAGCCTGTTTCCGATTCTGTGTCTTCCTCTCTCTCTGCCCCTCCCCCGTTCATGCTCTGTCTCTCTCTGTCCCAAAAATAAAAAAAAAAAAAAAAAAAAAAAAGAAGCATTTATATTCCATCAATATATTCCAGGATTATGAAAAGAATGACTGCATATTCAAAATCTATTTTAGAAAATATTGAATGTATACATGAAAAAAGCACTAGATTTTTCATGGGAGTATTTTGCAATATGTAGAATATACATGTTGCATAATCAAACAGTTTTAAAACATATTTATAAACATTTTATTCTATTATCATAGGTTATTTTTTTTGCCAAACAGATATAAGAATTTTAAAGAACCACTAAAATATACTCAAGTATATGCAAATATATAAATGTAAATGGATGCACATATATATAAATAAGAGTATGCATACAGATATGTACTTGCATATGCATTTTTTTAATTAATTTATTTATTTTGAAAGAGAGAGAGACAGAGCACGCAAGCAGGGGAGGACAGAGAGAGAGGGAGAGAGAGAACCCCAAGCAGGCTCCACACTGTCAGTCCATAGCCTGACTCAGTGCTCAAACTCACAAGCTCTGAGATCACGACCTGAGCCCAAACCAAGAGCCAGAGGCTTAACTGACTGAGCCACCCAGGTGCCCCTAACATTATGCATTTCTATGTGTGTATCTGAATGTACAACATGGCAATATCAAATCTTCCCAGAAACCAAGTGTAAATACCTTCAACAGATAACTGGTCCCTTAAACAAGTAACAGGTTACTGGTGATAATTTTGCAGTAGGATTTAGAAAAAAATAAATACTTAAAAAATAAAGCAGATATGATATATGCTTTTAAGAATATTCAGGGAGGGGGTGCCTGGGTGGCTTAATTGGTTGAACATCTGACTTCAGCTCAGGTCATGATCTCATAGTTTGTGAGTTCGAGCCTCGCATTGGGCTCTGTGCTGACAGGTTGGAGCCTGGACCCTGCTTCAGATTCTGTCGCCCTGTTTCTCTGCCCCTGACCCACTTGTGCTCTGTCTCTCTCTTTCTTTCAAAGATAAATAAACATTAAAAAATTTAAAAAAAAAGAATATAGAGGGAATAGGTAACTGGTCCCTTGCTATCATTCCCTGGGTATTCTTAAAAGTGTATGTCATATCCTCCTTATTTGTCAAACATTTGTATATTTTTTTCTAAATCCCTACTGCAAAACTTTCTGGATGGTAATATGCTAATTGGTGTCGTAGTATTAAATATATGACAACATGCTTTAATATTAATAAGGAAATGTCCATCATTAGCATGTTGTTATTCAAATTGCAAAATTTAGGATTAATCAAGAAAACATAACACAAGCACCTAGATTAAAGCAAAATGCTTTTGTTATGAATAATACTGAATTTTGAAATCTATTTTATATAAAAATGCTATTTGGTTTCCTAGAGGTCACCCTACAAAAGGATTTGAAATACATAATTTTTAACCTAGTATATTGGGATGAGAGCCTCAAGAAGCAAGAATGAATACATGATGATTGCTAAACCAATTTCCTAGAAAGGCACAGACAGTACTCTAATGTGAAGAGTTCTGTGGGTTGCACTCTATGGGTAATTAGTTCAGATCAAGGAAATGGACACAGAGTATCACTGACAGTGGTACTCTGGCTCTGGTTTTTATCCAACATTGTCATGGTTAAGAAATATTTTTAAAATATGGTTTTGAAGAGGCCACACATTTAGTCTGGACTTGTATGTCCTTGCTCTAGAAGTCTGCACTGAGACATCTCTATCAGGACTTGCCAAGAAACTTACAAGGCATCATCATATACTATAGATAACTCTTGGACCATAGCTTGGACCTGCTACAGAGACTCTTCAAAAAAAGCAACCTTCTGAGCCACCTAGAAAATAGATCAAGAAGTATTCCAAAAGAGCATTATACATGCTCATTCCAAAACTCAAAAGAAGCTGATGAAACCTTATGCTTCTTTTAGTTGTTAGAGGTTCAATCTGAAATATATTGCCTTTTTTGGATCAGGTATTTTAGCATGCTCAAGAGCACTCAATTCCCTAATATTTCACTGATCATAAAAGACTTCTGGAGAGTTTATCTTCTAACCACTGGAATCTTACTAGTTTATCTGGAATATTGCTGATCAAGTCATTGACACAATGTCCCCAAGATAGCACAGCAGTAGATGTTCTGTTAAATGTCAGTGTAAGAAAGATTTAAGCGGACTACCTAGTGAGCAAGAGAAGGAAGGTTAACTCTGCCCCAGGGCAAGACTAAAAATGACTACTAATCTGATGATATTTCTTAATGGTACTGAAAAAAAAAAGGAATGTGCTAGATCAGTAGCTGAATATCAAGTGCCAGAGGCTGGGATAATTTGTTCTAGAAAAAAAAAACAACAACAACAAAACTACATCAAGTGAGGCTGTCCAAACTGGGGCTACAACTTCTTTTTAAGTTTACGTTGGTTCATTATTTTTCTGCCAAAATTTGCAGATATAATTCTGACAAAAGCAAATATGAGGGACACCATTCAGCATTGCATTCTGAAGTCTGTATGAGTGGTTCTAATTTCTGTCATTGCACCTGAGATACATTATTGTTTCCATCTTATTAATTTGGTCAAAACACAAAAGTTTTAAGGACTTTTCCTTTTTTTTTTTTTCCACTCTTCCTCAATAACAGAGCTGACTTCATAGGTTAAGGGACCCAATGTTAGTATCCTTCTAACTGTATCTATTCCGATTACACAGTCAGGGAAAGGTGAAATAGCCACAGACTGGATCTGTAAACTGACAGACTTCATGTGAAATGACCTTGGACCAGGACCAAGTCCTTATCACAGAGCTTCTGAATAATCCCACTGTAAGAGGGGAATTATGATAGCATTTTGAGTCTCTTGATATTAGTGTCCCTCTAGACCCTGTAACCAATACCCTTTAAAGATGTCTTTCTTCAGTATATAGATATTTACTTGATAAATGACCATCAATTTTGGGGGGGGGAATAGCTACTGCTTATATTTGCTGTAACATTACAAGATCTTTCCTTTCCTCAAGAGGACACAAGCTCTTCTTTTAAAATTCTTTAAGATTTTTACTTTTCTCCTTGAAAACTCTGCTAGCATATAGAGTGGATGAACCATTACTTAAAGCATATACTTTGCTAGAGAGTGTGGGGTCAAGGACCAACTACTTTGTTAGGATCTGGAAGACTCGTTAGATCATTTAAACTTACTGAATCAGAAATCTGCATTATTAGGTATTCCCTAAGTATATGAAGATTTGTGACAAACCAATTTTGTACAAATATATTGACCATTTGTATTAACTAATGTTTTAAGTTCCATCATTTTACCTCTAAATCAAAAAATGAAGTTGGTGGAGGACAAGAACTTTGAATATTCTTTTGTGCCCTGAAAAAAAAGCAAAAGATCACAAGTTACTGAATTAAGTTACTGAGACAATTTTAAGCCACATGTTATTAATGTATAGAAATCATCATGCTGGAGTTTTAGTCCATAAATTACAGAACCATGCACTTGTTGTCTCCATCATATGAGTGTTCTGGAAATCAGCACTTCCTGATGCCTACATTCTTAGGAGTTCTATGCTGTACCAATTTTGCTCACAAGGTGTTCTGTTATTATAAGATATCATATAACTGCACACCAAAAAATATAATTCTTGTTCTAATTCTAAAAGTACTTAATGTAAAAGATCTTATGCTCAGAAAGTAATGACTGAAGCACAATTTGAATCACAAAAACCAACTATCAGTTAGATAAAATAATCCAGTCTTTTTTTTTTACTTAATGATATGGTAAATTAGATGGGGATTCTTATATCCCTGGAGTTCAATTAAATCAGATGGTTTGTTTTGTGTTTTTAAATTGTAAGGTAGTTTTTAGTTAACAACATTCAAGCTCATTTTCCAAATAAACCATTGAGCATTTTTTTGAGACTCTAAGTGTTGTAAATTGAAGTTTCTTTATTCATTACCATACTCAAAATGGTTTAATTGGAAAATAAACTGTGTACTAGGTTCCAAAAATAAGATTACAGAATGATGATATTCTATGTTAAATAGTCTTAAGCTACATCACATCTATGCAGACAACTGTGAATGCAAAAATAACTATATCTAGGTATACATATACTGGGATACATGCAATAGGTCATAGATACAGCTAACTGTACACAGAGACATAGATATAAAGGTATAGATACTAGATATATTTAATACCTATCATAAAATTTTTAGTTTGGTAATGATCATTGGAGTTAGAAGTCAATTCTCTTTACTTGACTCATAAAGACACTCAGCCTCAAAGGAATGAACAATCTCTTTAGAAAACATTTAGCCAACAACAATGTCTAAAATCAGCGATCCTGACTCCTAGCACAGTAACCTCTCCTGAGGTTTCCTCTCTAGTCAGTGACTTTCTATTGTGGCTCTTTACATTGCCTAATTAACATATATTTTAAAAGTTTGAAAAAGACAGGTAGGTGCTACCAATAAAGCATGTGCTCATTTTAATGTCAAATAATCCAATACTTTTTTGCAGAGTTCTTTGCTTTTAACAGCCCAGTGGGATCCATTCTGCCACTTTATTCTTCAAAGTAATAAGTGTCCCAATTGCATGTGAAATGTTTCACTGCATTAGTATGAAGGTATAATCAATAAATGGCTGGTTCACTCAGTATTTTGAAGACTTTGCAGAATGTAAGGTCATGCCTGATGAGAATACAATAGCAAAAGTGTCACCGAGTGATTATAGTGATTCGACAGTTGAGTATTCCTTTTACTTAGATGTAGTGTTTAACTTGGTTACTACCTAAAGTGAAATTTAATATCAAGCTCTTCTTTAAATATTTTATCAGCAATCTAATTCCTAAATGAAATGTAAGGTCAGTCCCTAACCATAAATGTCCTTGAAGTACAGTCCATCTTTATGAGAATACTCGATCGGTGAGCATACACATTTCAACAAGTGATATTGTAAAACATAGCTAGAGAGGCATATAGACAAATTTATAATAATGTTTTTCAATAAATATTTGTTGTGTATTTGATCAAAGTGCTGAATTCAATACGGTAGTAGAAGAGAATGAATACTATGATAAGTTTAACAAGACAATAATAATAATAATAATAATAATAATAACATAAACAATATAATTTAATTGTTCTAAAAGCCTTTCCTATAGGCACTATAATCTCAATTTTTTAATGTGCAAACTGAGATGAAGAAAGTTATCTGCTTAGCATCATTTAAATTTAACTCAAATTTATTTGCATGAAAATTATTCTGCATTTATGTCAAATTTGAAAACAACTGGTTCCTGTTCTCAAAGGATTCATTATGTCATAATACATAGAAAAAAAACACACACACACACACAATTAGCAATACAACTAGGCACATTATGGTGAATATGTAAAGGTTTACACAAAATCTTAGGAGGGCTCCAAAGAGGTAGCATTTAAGTCTGACTGACAAATACAGAATGATTCCAAGATAAGGTAATATTTGACCTTTAACTTGAATGTTAAATTTTTATGGAAAAATGAGAAAAAGCTAGGCTATTTCTGTAATATGAAGCCTGTGGGTGGGTAAAGGCAATAAGTCATGAAAGACCCTGGCATGCTCAGATATTTACAACCAGTTTTGTTCCTGCAAAATACAAAACACACAAAGAAACTGCAGAAGAAGAGGGTTCAAGAGCTAGAAATGAAGTTATAAGATGTTATATATGAAGTTATAAGAAGAAAATTTGTGAAGTACTCAACATGTCATGCTAAGACACTTTAATTTTTTTTTTTCTCCTGGCAATGAGAAAAACAAAAAAATGATCAGATAGATTAATCTAGCAATGTTCTAAGGTGCAATGGCAAGCAGAATGATCAAAATCAAAGGTACCATTTGAGAAGACATTGTTTGGTCTTCACTGAAGTTAGATATACCTGTCCACTTATCCATGTATCTAATAAGTAAGCATGTATCCAGAATCATTTTCTCAATTGGTTGGTAATATTAACTATGATAATGATGTCCATTTGAATATCACTCAGTGAATTAAATTTGTTTTATATATTCCCATACTTAATCATGGGGGTGAGAGACATGAAAAAGGCAATGCAGGCATTCTGTCAACATTTTAGAGATACAGAATTTGTAGTAGAGAAATAAAGATACCTGTTCAGAATCATACAAGTAATAACTGAAGAAAACAAAATGAGACATTGGGCCTTCTGACCCTATTCATCGTATCTTACAGAAAACTTTTTTTTTTTTTTTTTTTTTTTAATATATGAAATTTATTGTCAAATTGGTTTCCATACAACACCCAGTGTTCATCCCAAAAGGTGCCCTCCTCAGTACCCATCACCCACCCTCTCCTCGCTCCCACCCCCCATCAACCCTTAGTTTGTTCTCAGTTCTCAACAGTCTCTTATGCTTTGGCTCTCTCCCACTCTAACCTCTTTTTTTTTTTTTTTTTTGTTCCCCTCCCCCATGGGTTTCTCTTAAGTTTCTCAGGATCCACATAAGAGTGAAACCATATGGTATCTGTCTTTCTCTGTATGGCTTATTTCACTTAGCATCACACTCTCCAGTTCCATCCACGTTGCTACAAAAGGCCATATTTCATTTTTTCTCATTGCCACGTAGTACTCCATTGTGTATATAAACCACAATTTCTTTATCCATTCATCAGTTGATGGACATTTAGGCTCTTTCCATAATTTGGCTATTGTTGAGAGTGCTGCTATGAACATTGGGGTACAAGTGCCCCTATGCATCAGTACTCCTGTGTCCCTTGGATAAATTCCTAGCAGTGCTATTGCTGGGTCATAGGGTAGGTCTATTTTTAATTTTCTGAGGAACCTCCACACTGCTTTCCAGAGCGGCTGCACCAATTTGCATTCCCACCAACAGTGCAAGAGGGTTCCCGTTTCTCCACATCCTCTCCAGCATCTATAGTCTCCTGATTTGTTCATTTTGGCCACTCTGACTGGCGTGAGGTGATACCTGAGTGTGGTTTTGATTTGTATTTCCCTGATAAGGAGCGACGCTGAACATCTTTTCATGTGCCTGTTGGCCATCCGGATGTCTTCTTGAGAGAAGTGTCTATTCATGTTTTCTGCCCATTTCTTCACTGGGTTATTTGCTTTTTGGGTGTGGAGTTTGGTGAGCTCTTTATAGATTTTGGATACTAGCCCTTTGTCCGATATGTCATTTGCAAATATCTTTTCCCATTCCGTTGGTTGCCTTTTAGTTTTGTTGGTTGTTTCCTTTGCTGTGCAGAAGCTTTTAATCTTCATAAGGTCCCAGTAATTCACTTTTGCTTTTAATTCCCTTGCCTTTGGGGATGTGTCGAGGAAGAGATTGCTACGGCTGAGGTCAGAGAGGTCTTTTCCTGCTTTCTCCTCTAAGGTTTTGATGGTTTCCTGTCTCACATTCAGGTCCTTTATCCATTTTGAGTTTATTTTTGTGAATGGTGTGAGAAAGTGGTCTAGTTTCAACCTTCTGCATGTTGCTGTCCAGTTCTCCCAGCACCATTTGTTAAAGAGACTGTCTTTTTTCCATTGGATGTTCTTTCCTGCTTTGTCAAAGATGAGTCGGCCATACGTTTGTGGGTCTAGTTCTGGGGTTTCTATTCTATTCCATTGGTCTATGTGTCTGTTTTTGTGCCAATACCATGCTGTCTTGATGATGACAGCTTTGTAGTAGAGGCTAAAGTCTGGGATTGTGATGCCTCCTGCTTTGGTCTTCTTCTTCAAAATTACTTTGGCTATTCGGGGCCTTTTGTGGTTCCATATGAATTTTAGGATTGCTTGTTCTAGTTTCGAGAAGAATGCTGGTGCAATTTTGATTGGGATTGCATTGAATGTGTAGATAGCTTTGGGTAGTATTGACATTTTGACAATATTTATTCTTCCAATCCATGAGCAGGGAATGTCTTTCCATTTCTTTAAATCTTCTTCAATTACCTTCATAAGCTTTCTATAGTTTTCAGCATACAGATCCTTTACATCTTTGGTTAGATTTATTCCTAGGTATTTTATGCTTCTTGGTGCAATTGTGAATGGGATCAGTTTCTTTACTTGTCTTTCTGTTGCTTCATTGTTAGTGTATAAGAATGCAACTGATTTCTGTACATTGATTTTGTATCCTGCAACTTTGCTGAATTCATGTATCAGTTCTAGCAGAATTTTGGTGGAGTCTATCAGATTTTCCATGTATAATATCATGTCATCTGCAAAGAGCGAAAGCTTGACTTCATCTTTGCCAATTTTGACGCCTTTGATTTCCTTTTGTTGTCTGATTGCTGTTGCTAGAACTTCCAGCACTATGTTAAACAACAGCGGTGAGAGTGGGCATCCCTGTCGTGTTCCTGATCTCAGGGAAAAAGCTCTCAGTTTTTCCCCGTTGAGGATGATGTTAGCTGTGGGCTTTTCATAAATGGCTTTTATGATCTTTAAGTATGTTCCTTCTATCCCGACTTTCTCAAGAGTTTTTATTAAGAAAGGGTGCTGGATTTTGTCAAAGGCCTTTTCTGCATCGATTGACAGGATCATATGGTTCTTCTCTTTTTTTTTGTTAATGTGATGTATCACGTTGATTGATTTGCGAATGTTGAACCAGCCCTGCATCCCAGGAATGAATCCCACTTGATCATGGTGAATAATTCTTTTTATATGCCGTTGAATTTGATTTGCTAGTATCTTATTGAGAATTTTTGCATCCATATTCATCAGGGATATTGGCCTGTAGTTCTCTTTTTTTACTGGGTCTCTGTCTGGTTTAGGAATCAAAGTAATACTGGCTTCATAGAAAGAGTCTGGAAGTTTTCCTTCCCTTTCTATTTTTTGGAATAGCTTGAGAAGGATAGGTATTATCTCTGCTTTAAACGTCTGGTAGAACTCCCCTGGGAAGCCATCTGGTCCTGGACTCTTATTTGTTGGGAGATTTTTGATAACCGATTCAATTTCTTCGCTGGTGATGGGTCTGTTCAAGCTTTCTATTTCCTCCTGATTGAGTTTTGGAAGAGTGTGGGTGTTCAGGAATTTGTCCATTTCTTCCAGGTTGTCCAATTTGTTGGCATATAATTTTTCATAGTATTCCCTGATGATTGTTTCTATCTCTGAGGGATTGGTTGTAATCATTCCATTTTCATTCATGATTTTATCTATTTGGGTCATCTCCCTTTTCTTTTTGAGAAGCCTGGCTAGAGGTTTGTCAATTTTGTTTATTTTTTCAAAAAACCAACTCTTGGTTTCGTTGATCTGCTCTACAGTTTTTTTAGATTCTATATTGTTTATTTCTGCTCTGATCTTTATTATTTCTTCTGCTGGGTTTAGGCTGCCTTTGCTGTTCTGCTTCTATTTCCTTTAGGTGTGCTGTTAGATTTTGTATTTGGGATTTTTCTTGTTTTTTGAGATAGGCCTGGATTGCAATGTATTTTCCTCTCAGGACTGCCTTCGCTGCGTCCCAAAGCGTTTGGATTGTTGTATTTTCATTTTCGTTTGTTTCCATATATTTTTTAATTTCTTCTCTAATTGCCTGGTTGACCCACTCATTCGTTAGTAGGGTGTTCTTTAACCTCCATGCTTTTGGAGGTTTTCCAGACTTTTTTCTGTGGTTGATTTCAAGCTTCATAGCATTGTGGTCTGAAAGTATGCATGGTATGATTTCAATTCTTGTAAACTTATGAAGGGCTGTTTTGTGACCCAGTATATGATCTATCTTGGAGAATATTCCATGTGCACTCGAGAAGAAAGTATATTCTGTTGCTTTGGGATGCAGAGTTCTAAATATATCTGTCAAGTCCATCTGATCCAATGTCTCATTCAGGGCCCTTGTTTCTTTATTGACCGTGTGTCTAGATGATCTATCCATTTCTGTAAGTGGGGTGTTAAAGTCCCCTGCAATTACCACATTCTTATCAATAAGGTTGCTTATGTTTATGAGTAATTGTTTTATATATTTGGGCGCTCCGGTATTCGGCGCATAGACATTTATAATTGTTAGCTCTTCCTGATGGATAGACCCTGTCACTATTATATAATGTCCTTCTTCATCTCTTGTTACAGCCTTTAATTTAAAGTCTAGTTTGTCTGATATAAGGATGGCTACTCCAGCTTTCTTTTGGCTTCCAGTAGCATGATAAATAGATCTCCATCCCCTCACTCTCAATCTGAAGGTGTCCTCAGGTCTAAAATGAGTCTCTTGTAGACAGCAAATAGATGGGTCTTGTTTTTTTATCCATTCTGATACCCTATGTCTTTTGGTTGGCGCATTTAATCCATTTACATTCAGTGTTATTATAGAAAGGTATGGGTTTAGAGTCATTGTGATGTCTGTATGTTTTATGCTTGTAGTGATGTCTCTGGTACTTTGTCTCACAGGGTCCCCCTTAGGATCTCTTGGAGGGCTGGTTTAGTGGTGACAAATTCCTTCAGTTTTTGTTTGTTTGCGAAGACCTTTATCTCTCCTTCTATTCTAAATGACAGACTTGCTGGATAAAGGATTCTCGGCTGCATATTTTTTCTGTCTAGCACACTGAAAATCTCGTGCCAATTCTTTCTGGCCTGCCAAGTTTCAAAAGAGAGATCAGTCACGAGTCTTATAGGTCTCCCTTTATATGTGAGGGCACGTTTACCCCTTTCTGCTTTCAGAATTTTCTCTTTATCCTTGTATGTTGCCAGTTTCACTATGATATGTCGTGCAGAAGATCGATTCAAGTTACGTCTGAAGGGAGTTCTCTGTGCCTCTTGGATTTCAATGCCTTTTTCCTTCCCCAGTTCAGGGAAGTTCTCAGCTATTATTTCTTCAAGTACCCCTTCAGCACCTTTCCCTCTCTCTTCCTCCTCTGGGATACCAATTATGCGTAGATTATTTCTTTTTAGTGTATCACTTAGTTCTCTAATTTTCCCCTCATATTCCTGGATTTTTTTATCTCTCTTTTTCTCAGCTTCCTCTTTTTCCATAACTTTATCTTCTAGTTCACCTATTCTCTCCTCTGCCTCTTCAATCTGAGCCGTGGTGGTTTCCATTTTGTTATGCATTTCGTTTAAAGCGTTTTTCAGCTCCTCGTGACTGTTCCTTAGTCCCTTGATCTCTGTAGCAAGAGATTCTCTGCTGTCAGCTATACTGTTTTCAAGCCCAGCGATTAATTTTATGACTATTATTCTAAATTCCCTTTCTGTTATATTATTTAAATCCTTTTTGATCAGCTCATTAGCTGTTGTTATTTCCTGGAGATTCTTCTGAGGGGAATTCTTCTGCTTGGTCATTTTGGATAGTCCCTGGCGTGGTGAGGACCTGCAGGGCACTTCCCCTGTGCTGTGGTGTATAACTGGAGTTGGTGGGCGGAGCCGCAGTCAGACCTGATGTCTGTCCCCAGCCCACCACTGTGTCCACAGTCAGACTGGTGCGTGCCTTCTCTTCCCCTCTCCTATGGGCGGGATTCACTGTGGGGTGGGGTGGCCTGTCTGGGCTACTTGCACACTGCCAGGCTTGTGATGCTGGGGATCTGGCGTCTTAGCTGGGGTGGGTAGGCAAGGTGCACAGGGGCAGGAGGGGCAGGCTTAGCTTGCTTCTCCTTAGGTGATCCTCTTCAGGAGGGGCCCTGTGGCAGCAGGAGGGAGTCAGATCCGCTGCCAGAGGTTTGGCTCCGCAGAAGCGCAGAGTTGGGTGTTTGTGGGGAGCGAGCAAGTTCCCTGGCAGGAACTGGTTCTCTTTGGGATTTTGGCTGGGGGATGGGCGGGGGAGATGGCGCTGGTGAGCGCCTTTGTTCCCCACCAAACTGAGCTCTGTCGTCCGGGAGCTCAGCAGCTCTCCTTCCCTTTGTCCTCCAGCCTTCCCGCTTTCTGAGCAGAGCTGTTAGCTTATGACCTCCCAGACGCTAAGTCGCGCTTGCTGTCGGAACACAGTCCGTCAGGCCCCTCCACTTTTTGCAAGCCAGACTCGGGGGCTCTGCTTGGCCGGCGAGCCGCCCCTCCGCCCCGGCTCCCTCCCGCCAGTCCGTGGAGCGCGCACCGCCTCACCGCCCTTCCTACCCTCTTCCGTGGGCCTCTCGTCTGCGCTTGGCTCCGGCGACTCCGTTCTGGTAATCCTCTGGTGGTTTTCTGGGTTATTTAGGCAGGTGTAGGTGGAATCTAAGTGATCAGCAGGACGTGCGGTAAGCCCAGCGTCCTCCTACGCCGCCATCTTCCCTCAATCTCTTACAGAAAACTTTTAATGTGGCTTTATAAATTTCAATATTAAATTGATATTTACTTTTGAAGCATAGAATAAATTGATACTCCATGTGTTTGCTCATTCAAGTTTAGAATACCATACTCATAATTAATTCAACAGATATTTACTAGTACCAATGAAGCACTGATAAGGAAAGGGACACTACCAATACTTTAAATAATTTAAAGCTTTGTAGAGAAGACAGATCACTTGAATAATTACTAAGATAATAATTTCTCTTTACTTACTAGTTAATTTTAAAAATTACAGTAATTTGTGGGGCACCTGCGTGGCTCAGTCAGTTAAACGTCTGACCCTTGATCTCAGCTCAGATCATGATCTCATGGTTCATGAGATCAAGTCCCACGTTGGGCTCTAAGCTCATAGTGCAGAACCTGCTTGGGATTCTCTCTCTCTCTCTCTCTCTCTCTCTCTTTCTCTCTCTCTCTCTCTCTCCCTCTCTCTTTCTCTCTCTCTCTCTCTCCCTCCCCTCCCCTGCTTTCTCTCTAAATAAATAAATAAATAAATAAATAAATAAATAAATAAACAAACATTAAAAAAGAAAAATCACGGTAATCTGCATCTGCAATTTATATCTTTTCATCCATAATGAAACAGAATATATATCTGTATATATGCCATTGTTTTAAATGTTATAAACTATTGGGAACCTTGTCTTAAGTAAAGTCCAATTCTTAAAATCTATTTTGGATGCAGTCTGATACAAGACTTTTGGAAATATACTTCAAAAGCTCTGAAAACAGAGATGGCTTATGAAAAAACAGAAAAGGATGAAGGATTTGTGGTTCCACTTCCCCACACAACCTCACAAGAAGAAATCAAGGAGACATTTCTGTCAAAGGAAATAGATGGGGTTCAATTATGATAGCACTTTAGAAAGTATCTCTATACACATCTAGATCAAAATGGCACATGGCTAAGCATCCAGGGTAGGGTCTCAACATTTTTATGTATGTGTATATACATGTACAATTCATATATGTATATACAATATATATTTATAAATATATATCATGTACATAAAAGCATATATGTATATATATTTCATACACACACACACACACACACATATATATGAAAACTTTCAGAAAGTATCTCTAGACACTTCTAGATTAATATGGCACATGGCTAAGCATCCAGGGTACAGTCTTTACATTTTTTATGTATTGTGTATAAAACTTTCAGCAAGTTGGAGAAAGATAGGCAAACAATCTGACCAAACATGGGAGAAAATTGTATTATTAGTAAGGTATCTGAAGCCAAATTATGTAAAACCTAGCTGGCCTTGTTTTGGCATATGTCAAAATTGCTTCATGAGGACACTAGAAAAAAGTTAGAAAGGTGTTTATTTTATATTGGTCACTGATCATCCACTGACCCAGAAACTTAGGGCATGTTCATAGAAAATGGCAGACATATATTTCCTCACTTAGGAAATTCACTTGTAAATTAAGATCACCCCTCCCTTAACATCTGAAATTCCATGTTCATAGTATATTTTTAAAGTAGGGTAGGTAGTTTTAATATCACAAGTCAGAAGCTGAAATTAGGGACTGACTGCAGGTGGCCTTGTACATTTGGAGATGTCTAGTCATTAAGGCGAAGGAACGCATAATTCTCTGTGTACTATGAAAGCTCTAAGAACTTGAAACATAGGCAAAAGAAATAAAAGGAAGAAATCAGTAGAAAATAAAAAAAAAAATTAAGATGCTAAAATCAAGGAATCATACTGGAAATTCAGCATTTCCAAGTCTAGCTAGAAAATTGAAAAATAGAATTCAAAAACTTTGCTAGGAAACTAAAAGGTGAACTAAGGGCACTCTACACTTTGGGGTAATTTTTGTAGTCTTTGTTTTGTTTTGTTTGCATAGAAAGCAAGAATATGTGCCTTCAATGTAAAACATCTAAAAATCATAAGAAAAAACTGGTTAATATTAAAAAGCAAGAAAATATCAAATATGCAATAGAAGAAATAAGGGAAAATGTCATGGAAATGACAAATCCATTCAATTCTACACTAAAAAGAGAAAAGAGCAGAATTAATCCAGTCAGCACATATGCACATAACTAATCACAAAAGAAACCAAAAAAAAAAAGCGCAATAAACCAGTAGAATAATTTATTGGTTGCTGAGCAAGTTTGAAGAAAAGCTCTTAAAATGAAAATAAAAGGACAAAGAAATAAATATTATGAGAGGTACAAGATTATCATTATAAATAATTGGGAACAAGATCTAACATGTGAATATTGAAAATACCAGATCATATTATGCAGAAACTAAATGACTTATATACAGGACAGATTCATAGAGAGCCGGCAAAAACAATAACAACTGTTCAGGCAAATTTTAAATATTAATATAGGCAAGTTTATTGCCTACTAAAACTCAGCAACCAACTATAAAAAATACCCAGTTTTACAACAGAATTACTACCCCTTAACAACATTTCCCTTGCAACTAGTAGATAAAAATGTCCTGCCATCTCATGCACAGTGTAGTTATTATAGTCAACAATACTGCATTATAAACTTCAAAGTTACTAAGAGACTAGATCTTAATTGTTCTTACCACACACACACACACACACACACACATTTTAATATTGTGGTAGCGTGACTTATAAGGAATGAATATAAATAATGAATGATTTAAATCTTCCAGTTTTACTTTGTCGTATTCCATTAAGATTCCACCATTTTCTTTAAACACATAAGCATTTAAGGACATACCTTTACATCTAAATACTGCATTGTTACATCCAAGTTTGGACATGTAGTGCTTTTCTTATTTTTCTTTTATAAATACTTACAATTTTATTATGATTTCTTTGATCTATGAGGTATTTAGAAGCATATAGATATTAAACTTCACAAACTATGGAGATTTGAGGTTACATTTTAATTACTGATTTCTAAGTTTTAATTTGACAGATCATTAGATCTACAAAGTTTCAATCTTTGTTATTTATGAATTTCATTTTGTAACTTACATGTGTACTAGAAAAAACTGAATATTATTTAATTATCAAAAGTAGGAATCTATGTATATCCATCTGGTCATATGTTTTTCGAATTACCTATATCCTTAAATTGTACCCTTAACTGAATATTTTCTGAAACAAGTCTGCTAAAATTTTCAACTGCAATTATTATTTTTATAATGTCTCAAATTTTGCTTTACGTATGTAGAGAATACATTGTGAACTCCATATACATACAAGATTTTTGCATTTTGTTTTTTTACACTTTTATTTACCACTATCTAAGGGCTCTATTTATTCCTAATAATTATTTTTGTACAGAATCTATTTGGTCTATCATCCCTTTGGTTTTGTTTCTTTAGTTTCACATTTTTTACTAGAGTCTTCCCTACACATTTAATTTAAAAATTTTGTGTAGATATATTTGTCATGAATACTGTATACATGGATTTATTTTTCCCATTCAATTTGAAAGGCTAAGGTTGCAACCATTGATTTTACATGTGTACACAACATTTTGTGTCCCAATTTTTATTTTTGTTCATTCTATTCTTCTATTTCTTTGCTTTTTCCTTCTTTTCCTTCTTTATAATTAATTTATTACTATTTCCACATATTATTTCCTCATTTAACACCTACATATTCTGTCTTTATTCTGTTATTGGCTGCCCTTGATTTTTGTACGCATGCTTTTTAACTTTAAGTAAATATATGTTTTTTTTCAGGCCAAGGAAATGTGTTCTATAATTTGTTTCCATAAAAAGAAGAGTGTTGAAAATGGAAAAAGTTAAGGTAAAGTGAAATTCATTTTTTTCTTGTTTTAAATTTCTCTTTATATCTGTATAAAGCAAACATATTAGTAATTTATTGTGTATTTGCAATATGTATAAAAGTATGACAACAAAAAAGATGGAAAGTATGAATTGTAAATATTTTGATATATGCTCCTTGTATAGTTAGTATAAAATTATTTGAAGTTTACATAAACAATAGTTTAAAATAGGGGTGTCTGGGTGGCTCACTCAGTTGGGCGACTGACTTCGGCTCAGGTCATGATCTCACCGTCTGTGAGTTCGAGCCCTGCGTGGGGCTCTGTTCTGTCCGTTCAGAGCCTGGAGCCTGCTTCAGATTCTGTCTCCCTCTCTCTCTGCCCCTCCCCCACTCACGCTCTGTCTCTTATCAAAAAATGAATAAACGTTAAAAAAAAATTTTTTTAATGGATCAGGGTGCCTGGTGGCTCACTTGGTTACACATCTGATTCGATCTAGGTTCAGGTCATGATCTCAGGGTTCTTGGGTTTGAGCCCTATATCAGGCTCTGTGCTAAGAGCACAGAGCCTGCTTGGGATTCTCTCTCTTCCTCTCTCTCTCTGCCCTTCTGCCACTTGCTTTCTCTCTCTCAATAAATAAATAAACTTAAAACAAAAATAAAAACTGGAGCACCTGGGTGGCTTAGTTGGTTGGGCATCTGACTTTGGCTCAGGTCACGATCTTGAGGTTCGTGGGTTTGGCCCTGTGGCAGGTTCTTTGCTGACAGCTCAGGGCCTGGAGCCTGCTTCAGATTCTGTGTCTCCCTGTCTCTCTCCCCCCTCTCTTTCTCTGTCCCACCCTGGCTCACACTCTGTCTCTCTTGCTCTCAAAAATATATAAAAATGTTAAAAAATTAAAAAATAAATTAAAATAAATTAAAAATAAAAAATAAAATAAATAAAAATGCATCTTGGAAAAGCTAGAGAGATCATTGATGTTTTGGAAAATATCATCATCATCATTATCATCATAATGGAGAGAGGGGCACCTGAGTGGCTCAGTCACTTAAGCATCTGACCCTTAATTTCAGCTCAGGTCATGATCTTACAGTTTGTGAATTCGAGCCCACACATTGGGTTCTATGCTGACAGTGAAGAGCCTGCTTGGATTCTCTCTCTCCCTCTCTCTCTGCCCCTCCTCTGTTCACACTCTCTTTCTCTCTCTCAGAATAAAAAATAAACTTTAATAATAATGGAGAGAAAAATGCAATAATGTAAAAACCTTCAAACATTTAAGGCAGGAAGAGAAGACAGAAAACAATAAACCAATGAAAAAATAGATAAGAGCTAGCAATTGTATATTTTAATCCAACTCTATCAATAAATGCTATAAACACACCTGTTAAAAAGAGATGACCGGAATGAATAAAAAGACTCTATAGTTGCTATAAGAAATCTGCTTAAAATATAAAAACAGAGGTATAATAAAAGAAAAAAATAGCAGAAAAAAGACACAAGCTTTAACCAAAAAAATACTGGAGTAACTATGTGAATTTCAGCAAAGGCAGACTACATAATGCAGAATATTATTGAAAATAAAGAGGAAGGGTTAGAATGAAAAAGGGGTTACTTTTCCAAGAATTCTTCAAATTAATAAGGCCATTACTATTAAGCAAATACTGAGATACAGACTAATTCACAATTAATTTTAAATACTTCAGTACTATTCTCTTAGCAACTGAGATAATTAATAGGATAGTAAGAATATTGATGACCTAAAAAACCAACTTTACTAATTAACACTTATGTATCATTTTACCAAACAATAACAATACACATTCTTCTGAAGTACACATGGAACACTTAGCAAGACAGACCATATTCTGGACCATTAGATAAATCTTAACAAATTTAAAATAATAGAAATAATACAATGTGCATTCTCATACTATAATGGAATTAAATTACAAATCAATAATAGCAAAATATCTATAAAAACAGATGCTGCCAATATGTGACAATATTAATGCACCTTGAGGACATTATGCTAAGTGAAACAAGTCAGTCATAGAAGGAAAGAATTACACTATTCCACTTAGGTGAGAATCCTAAGTCAAACTCATAGAAACAGAATAAAATGGCTGCTTATAGGGGCTGAGGGAGGAAGGATGGAAAGCTTCTCAAGTACAAGGTTTCAGTTATGCAAGATTGAGGAATTCTAGAGATCTACTGTGCAACATTGTGCATATAGTTAGCAATATATATATGTACTTAGCTTTAAAAAAATTTACTGTTTATTTATTTTTGAGAGAGAGAGAGCAGGGGAGGGATAGAGGGAGAGGGAGACAGAATCTGAAGCAGACTCCAGGTCTGAGCTGTCAGCAAAGAGCCCAGTGCAGGGCTTAAACTCATGAGCCATGAGATCATAACCTGAGCCAAAGTCAGATGCTTAACCAACTGAGCCAACTAGGTGCATCTATAGTGCACGTAACATTTTTAAGATGTCAGATCTCATATAAAGTGTTATCCCCACAATAAAATGTAATAATTGGTGTCCTAGCATCCATGTTCTTGAGTAGAGACATCTTACCCTCACTCTGGGTTTGGAGATATGACTTGCCATGACCAATGGAATAACAGCAATAGTAAATGGGATGCAAACATAGACTTGTAAGGCACTTGAGCATCAGTTATTGACATCTTTTACTACTCTTGGGAACACCACTGCTTGATGAAAAACCAATGGCAGGATTTCCCGTTTACCTAAACTGATATCAAACCAATCACCAGACATATGAATGAGGTCATCCTACCCCAAAATAAGTCAACTCTAACAAAAAGAACCAGACACCCAACCCAGAGATTCTCGAAAATAACAGATATCTGTTGTTTTAAGCTACTTTAAAAAATTTGGAGTGGAATATGTGGGGAAGATTCCAGTTCTTAGGAGAGAGATCTAATGATTTAAACTTAAAGAAAAGTGTGAGTACATGAAGAAGGCAAGAATTAGAATGATGTCCTTATTTTCTTTTAGTTTCATGTTTTTCTTTAAATTCCAGATAGTTAACATGCAGTATAATATTAGTTTCAGGGGTAGAATTTAGTGATTCATACATACAATACTCAGTTCTCATCACAAGTACCCCCCTTAATACCCATCGCTCATTTAACCCATTCCCTTGCCCACCTCACATCCTGCAGCCCTCAGTTGTATAGAGCTCTCTATAGAGTTGTTGTCTATAGTTAAGAGTTTGTTTTATGGTTTGCCTCTCTCTTTTATTTTTTCCCTATGTTCATTCATTTTGTTTCTTAAATTCCACATATGAGTGAAATTATAGGGTATTTGTCTTTCTCTGAGTGACTTATTTCAATTAGCATAATACTCTCCAGCTCCCATGTCATTGCAAATGGCAAGATTTCATTCTATTTTATGCCTGAGTATATCCCATTGTAGATATATATCACAACTTCTTTATCCATTCATCAGTTGATGGACATTTGGGCTCTATCCATAATTTGGCTATTATAATGTTGCTATAAACATTGGTATCATGTATTCCTTTGAGTTAGTGTTTTTGTATCCTTGGGTAAACACCTTGTAGTGTAATTACTGGATCCTAGGGTAGCTCCATTTTTAACCTTTTGAGGAAACTCTATTCCATTTTCCATAGTGGCTGTACCAGTTTGCTTTCCCACCAACAGTGTAAGAGGGTTCCCCTTTCTCCACATCCTTGCCAACAACAGTTGTCTCCTGTGTTGTTCATTTTAGCCATTTTGATAGGTGTGAGGTGCTATCTCATCATTGTTTTGATTTGTATTTCCCTGATGATGAGTGATGTTGAGCATCTTTTCATATGTCTGTTAGCCATCTTTATGTCTCTTTGGAAAAATGTCTATTCATGTTTTCTGCCCATTTCTTAACTGGATTATTTGTTTTTTGGGTCAAAAAAACTTACTGACTTTGGTAAGTTCTTCATAGATTTTGGATAATAATCTTTTTCAGATATGTCATTTGCAAATATCTTTTCCCATTCCAAAGTTTGCCTTTTGGTTTTGCTGATTGTTTGCTTCATTGTTCAGAATCTTTTCATCTGATGAAGTCCTAACAGTTCATATTTGCTTTTGTTTCCCTTGCCTCCAGAGACCTATCTAGCAAGAAGTTGCTACATCTGATGTCAAATAAGTTACTACCTGTGTTCTCCTCTAGGATTTTGATAGTTTCTTGTCTTACATTTAGGTCTTTCATCCATTTTGAATTTATTTTTGTGTATGGTGTAACAAAGTGGTCCAGTTTCAGTCTTCTGCATATTTCTGTGCAGTTTTCCCGAACCATTTTTCGAAGAGACTGTCCTTTTTCCATTGGATATTCTTTCCTCGCTTTGTTGAAGATTAGTTGACCATAGAATTGTGGGTCCATTTCTGGGTTTTCTATTCTGTTCTATTTATCTGTGTGTCTGTTTTTGTGCCACTGCCCTACTGTCTTGGTGATTACAGCTTTGTAATATAGCTTGAAGTCCAGAATTGTGATGTCTCCAGCATTGCTTTTCTTTATCAAGTGCTTTGGCTATTTGAGTTTCCACACAATTTTAGGATTTGTTCTAGGTCTGTGAAAAACACTGATGTTATTTTTGCCTTGAATGGATGGATTGCTTTGGGTAGTTAGACTTATTAACAAATATTTGTTCTTCTGATTCACGAGCATGGTATGTTTTTCCATTTCTTCGTGTCATCTTCAATTTTTTCATAAGTTTATATAGTTTTCAGAGTATAGATATTTTACCTCTTTGGTTAGATTTATTCCTAGGTATCATATGGGTTTTGGTACAATTGTAAATGGGATCAGTTCCTTAATTTCTTTCTGCTGTTTCATTATTGGTTATGGAAATGCAACAGATTTCTGTACATTGATTTTGTATCCTGTGACTTTGCTGAATTCATGTATCAGTTTGGTGGAATCTTTTGGGTTTTCTACATAGAGTATCATGGTGTCTGAGAATAGTGAAATTTTGACTTCTTCCTTGTTGATTTGGATGCCTTTTATTTCTTTCTGTTGTCTGATTGCTGAGGCTAGGACTTCTAGTACTATGTTAAACAACAGTGATGAGAGTCGACATCCCTGTCTTGTTCCTGACCATAGAGGAGAATCTCTCAGATTTTCCCCATTGAGGATGATATTAGCCGTGGGTCTTTCATACATGGTCTTTATGATGATGAAGTTTGTTCCTTCTAAACCTGCTTTGTTGAGGGTTTTTACCAAGAAAGGATGCTCTACTTTGTCAAATGTTTTTTTTGCATCTCTTGAGAGGATCATATGGTTCTTATCCTTTCTTTTATTAATACATGTATCACATTGATTGATTAAGAATGATTTATTAATGGGAAATGCCAGTCAGCTTTGGCTGGAGTGGTGAGTTCCTCTTGAAATTGGTAGAAAAAAATGTAGGAACATGTCAAAGATGTTCTGAAAGACTGGAAAGAAAAGTAATTTGATCTATAGAAGTTTAGGAGCACTGGGAAATGTGATGGATGCTTTAGAATTATTTTTATTGGTACTATAGAAATTTAATTGTACAAAAGTGATTAGAAGTAAAAACAAATCAGAGGCTATTTTAGGAAATAGACAATGTAGCAATACAGGCAATGGAAATGAAGGAAGAGTAAAGTTTACACATAAAAAATTTTCAGGAAGCTACAAAATACTATCAATGGTATGTGTGATAAATGTAGGAACTGAGACAAAAGAGTAAATAGGCGAAGGAAGAATAACATTTGTAATAGAAATAGTGATTTAGTTGGAAAACTAGTTTAATGGCATAAAAAATTTATAGGATCACAAATTTAATTTAACTTTTAGTCTGGAAATGGATCTAAAATGAAATATATAAATGGATCAGCAACCCACATTAAGATATAAGAAGAGAATATTATTTCTCTAAACATCTTCAGTCTTCCTCCTTTTTCTTCCATTCTATTTTTTTCTTTTTACCTATTAATTTTCTCCCTTTATTGTGTCTAATTTTTTTTATTTTTATTTTTTAAGTTTATTTATTTATTTTGAGAGAGACAGTATGAGTCCAAAGCAGGCTTCACACTGTCAGCCCAGAGCCCAATGCTGTTCCTAACAATGAGATCATGACATGAGCTGAAATCAAGAGTTGAATGCTTAACTGACTGAGCCACCCAGGACCCTTATGTGTCTAATTTTTAGATCTCTCTACTTAAGTGTTGTAATTATAATTACAAAGTTCTTCCCTTACTTCCTTGAAATTTTGTGGTGTTTATGGATCACTTTTCTGATGAAGAAAATCAAATTTCATGCTTCCAGTTCCTTTCAGCTGGTTAGGGTTTTTTTAATACTTGGATGATCTACTCTGCATCCTCTAAGGATTAGTCTTTGAAAAAAATCTATTAAATTTTCTAGGAAAATATGTATCAGTCCTGGAAATATTCAAATGGAACTTCTGTCCTGATTCATTAGGGGCTCTTCCTTGCTTTTTCATTATGTGCCATCTCTGGCCTTTATAATATTTGCTGTCAGCCAAATTGTTGTAAAACAGCAATTTCAATTCTATGTCTACACAACTCTTCCAGATTTTCTGAGAAATTGCTATGGCTTTAAATGCCATTAAATTTTAGGGAAAGAATATATTTATAGTGTCTGTGTGTGTATCATGTGTATATGTAAGATATATGTGTATGTATATAGTGTATATAAAATACATACTATATATAATACAATATATATATACAGTGTGTGTGCTTGTATGTGTTTATGTGTGTATCACCACAGTTGAATATTTGTTCCTTCCCCAGTGGCCGTAGAAAATATTAATGGTAGGATGATCCTATTATTTTACTCATTTATCCATTAGTTAATTCAACAGATATTTGTAGAAGACATAGTATGTACAAGGTTTGGAGATACAGCAGGAAAAAAGCACATATATTTCTGTCCTCAAGAAGCTACAAAGCAGTTTAGTTGGTAGTGGGATTGCATACAATCAATTAATAAATAAAATACATACTGTCTTAGAAGGTGGTAGGATCTACAAAAACACTGAGCAGAGGCACACCTGGGTGGCTCAGTCCATTGAGCGTCTGACTTTGGCTCAGGTCATGATCTCCTGGTTGAGGAGTTGGAGCCCCACGTAGGGCTCCCTGCTGACAGCTCAGAGCCTGGGGCCTGCTTCAGATTCTGTGTCTCCTCCTCCTTGCCCCTCCCCCACTCATGATCTGTCTTTCTCTCCTTTAAAAATAAATAAACATTTAAAATATTAAAAGAAAACAAAGAAAACCACTGAGCAGAGAGTAGAGACTGGGGATGTGTGGGATGAGATGTGACAGACTTGCAGTTTTAAGTAGAATGTTCATGGAAAATAACCTTTTAAGTAAACACATGAAGGAGGTGATAAACCAAGCCCTACTGCTCTCTGAGTGTGAGACATCACAGGTGGAGGAAGTAGCATAAACGAGGAATTTACTGAAAATGTTTAAGGAACAGCAAAAGGCCAGTGGGTATGAAGTAGAGTAAGAGAGGAAAAAACTAGTAGTAAATGATGTAAAAAAGGAAATTGGGAGCCTGATCTTGTGGAGTCTTTGAGGCCATTTATACATACTCTGGATTGTTTAGTAATTAAATGGGAAGTAACTGGAAGGTTTTTAGCAGAGGAATAACACTACCTAATCTTAAATATATACTTTTTGCAAGATCTCAAACTCTAAGCTTCTAATTTCAGATTCATTTCATTTGATATCTTCTTCATCCCTCCACTATTAGATTGTTTAAACTCATCTCGAGCCTAAATTTTTTAACACACCAGAAAAATTAAATACATGGCACTAATACCATCCTTTCTCCTCCATAATTTATAGCTGATATCACTAATCTGGTACAGTAAAAACAGTTTGTCTTCTTGAGCTAGACAAAGCCTCTGAATCTTTTCTGTCTGAATCCTTCAGGTAGCACCAAAAATCAATAAAGTTAGAACCTAAAAGGAAATCTCTTATCCTGCATTCCAAATCCTGCTCTATAATAACTTGTCACCATTCCACTCTTCATCCATTGTCCTTCTATCTACTCTAGAAATCCTGAGTTCCTTTATGTACTTAAGTCTTGATTTTCTAGTTTCAAAAGCTGGTCAACCCATGCTATTGAGTATTCTTTTCTTTATTATCAAGTTGCCAATTGTATGGAAGACAGAAAACATACTGATTAATTGCATTTTTGAAACTTTTTTACCACTACTCCCCTGTTAGAATGACCAAAATCTGGGACACTGACAACAGCAAATGCTGGTGAGGATATGGAACAACAGTGTTCTCATTCATTGTTGGTGTAAATGCAAAATGGTACAGCCATTTTGGGAGACAGTTTGTCAGTGTCAGACAAAACTAAACATACCCTTACTATACAATCCATCAATCACACTCCTTGGTTTTTCCCCAAAGAAGTTGAAAACAGGTCCACACAAAAACCTGCACATGGATGATGGTAGCAACTTTCTTCATAGTTGCACAAGCTTAGAAACCACCAAGATGTCCCTCAGTGGATAAATGGATACATACTGGCACATCCAGACAATGGAATATTCTGTGTTAGAAAGGAATGAGCTATGTGATGCCATTAAAATATATGGAGGAACCTTACATCATATTACTAAATTAAAGAAGCTAATCTGAAAAGGCTACATATTATATGATTGCAACTATATGACATTCTGAAAAAGGCAAAACTATTGATACAGTAAAAAGATCAATAGTGTCAGGGGATGGGAAGAAAGGAATGAAGAGATAGAGAACAGAGGATTTTTAGGGCAGTGAAAATACTCTGCATGATATTACAACAATGGGGTCATTACACGTATTTCCGAACCACAGAACGTACAACACCAAGAGTGGACCCTAAGGTAAACTATGGACTTTGGGTGCTAATGATGTGTCAGTGTAAGTTCATCAAATGTAACAAATGCGCCACTCTGCTGGGGATAATAGGGGAAGCTAAGTGTGTGTGGGGGCAAGTTGTATATTGGAAATCTTTGTAACTCTCTGTCAGTTATTCTGTGAACATACAATTACTCTGAAAAAATCAAAGTCTTCTAAAAATCTTTAAACTCAACTGTGTCTTTAAACATTTTTTATAACATTACTCAATTTACATTTTTTTTTTCACTTGTATTGCTCTCTTGAAGTCCCTGGTTTCCCTGGTTTCTCAACAGATTTTGACACTTACTGTTTTATTGACAAAATGGAGATTATCTGATATGAATTCCCTCAATTTTCAAACCTCTAAACTCTATAGGTAACTCCTCTTCTTCATTTGTGTTCCCTTCTTTCTGGACAAAATTTAAACTATAACTACCGATCGATGCCTTGAAAAGTCTTATCACTAGTCACTTTCCCCTCATGTAGCCCCCTTTTTTTATCCTTTATCTTCGGTAAGTTAAAATGTGAGAAAGTATTCTTATATTTTCCTAAGTTAAAAACAAACTTATAAAATCTTAAAGACTCCATGCACATGCACACACACACAAAAAAAAACCTTGTTAAAATTAATAAAAAAAAAATTAGTGAAATTACAGGATACAAGATCAACATATAAATTCTATTGTATTTCTATATATGTGAAACTATCAGAAAGAGAAACTAAGAAATAGATTTCAGGGGCACCTGGGTGACTCAGTTGGTTGAGCATCCTACTCTTGATTTCAGCTCAGGTCGTGGTCCCAGGGTCCTGGTATCAAGCCCTGTGTCTGGCTCCGCACTGAGCATGGAGCCTGCTTAGGATTCTCTCTCTCTTCCTCTGCCCCTCTACCCTGTTCTCCCGCTCTCTCTCTCTAAATAATTAATAATAATAATAATAATAATAATAATAATAAATTTACAATTGCATCAAAAAGAATAAAACACCTAGGAATAAATAACCAAGAAGATGAAAAACTTATACACTGGAAACTACAGAACAATAATGAAAGAGATTAAAAAATACACAGATGGAAAAATATTTCATGCTCATGGAATGAAATAATTAATAGTGTTAAAATATCCATATTACCCAAAGCAATCTACAAATTCAATGCAATCCTTATCAAAAATTCCAATGGAATTTTTCACAGAAGTAGAACAATCCTAAAATTTGTATGGACCTACAAAACATCTTGAATAGCTAAAGCCATCTTGAGAAAGAAAAACAAAGCTGGAGGCATCATGCTCCCTGATCTCAAACTATATTACAAAGCTATGGTAATTAAAACAATACAGTACTGGCATGAAAACAGACACATAGATCAATGGGACCAGAGACCCCCAAAATAAACTTACTCATATATGGAAAATTAATTTATGGCAAAGGAGCCAAGGATATTCATGGGGAAAAGATAGTCTCTTTAATAAATGGTGCTTGGATAACTGGAGAGCCACATGCAAAGGAATAGAGCTAGACCAATATTTTATACCATACACAAAAATTAACTCAAAATGGATTAAAGACTCAAAGCCCTAATACTCCTAGAAGAAAACATAGGCAAGGTGTCTCTTATAGCTGGGATTCTCGGATGATCCAAGGCTCACCCAGTGGTCTCACTCCATTGCTCTGTGGAGGGCATCCAACCTGCTGAAAATGAGGTAGTTCTTTTAATGATCTCTGAATCTCCCTCAGGGTCATTTTTCCCTCTTCTTGAACAATAGTGAGTATTTATAGCTGATCAACTCTATTGTCCTGTCCTTGCAAATGTAGGAAGTCCAGCAGTTTCCTTCATTTCATCCCACTTCTGTTCACTTCAGTTCAAATTAGCAGTGTTTCTGCTCATAAAATTCCACGACATCCTTATAAGTAAATGTTTAGTTTTGGCAGGTCATATGGCCTTTGCCACAGCAAATTTAATTCTCTGCCATTCTAGCACTAAAGCAGCCATAGGTAGTATGTGAACAAGTGGATGTTGCTATGATGTAATAATACTTTATTTATAAAAACAGGACATGAGCTGGATTTGGCCAGCAGGCCATAATAGCCTACTCCAATCTAAAGTATTATTTACAAAACCCTTTATCAATAAAAAACAGCTTTAAATTTTAAAACATATTTTAAGATTATAAAAAAGTAGCATTGCACAAACCATGCAAACATAAATTGAATGTTGTATGAATTGTTTTGTCCATGGCAAAATAATTTTTCTTTCTATAGTTCAATGTGGGTGTGTAGAAGTTAATTATATTATATAAACCTTGGGGTACATTTAGATACCAGTGTCTGTAAAGACAAGGTATTTATGCAATGAAATAATTCATTTTCCATACTTGATTTCATAATATAGTGAAAGCTATATAAAGTTATCAGGGGATGACCCAATTCTTGGAATTATGGGCAAAAGAACAGAAACTAGGAATAATAAGGACACTTTGAAGATTTTTTTTCTCCTCTCCATATTGTTCTGTAACTTTGTTGTACTCTTTAAACCTACACAACATGTCAATTATATCTCAATATAGTTGGAAAAAATATTTTAAAAAACAATTATCACTTCTACAATTGATCTCCATCTTCACAAAATGTGCTGGTGTATTTCTTTTGCTGTTATTATTAATGTTTAATGTTATTTATCATTTTTAATATTTATTGCTGACACGTTAATGAGAATTTGGTGGAGAAAAGAGATCAATATATGGGAGCAATCTACTATTTTTTTTCTTAATTCTTTTATTTTCGTTTCTCTTTCTTCTTTCTTCCTTCTTTCCTTCCTTTCTCCATTCCTCCCTCCCTCTTTCCTTTTCTCTTTTTTCTTTCTTTCTTTCTTTCTTTCTTTCTTTCTTTCTTTCTTTCTTATTTTCTGTATTATTTAACCTTATTCTTTAAATACTATTTTATACTGGCAATGGAGAAAAATATATGATATCCCATTTTTAAAAATCTACTGTTGTTTATATAGTCAATTTTTAAAAGCAAAACATGTACCTTGCATCCTATGTTTCCATTCCCTTTTCTGCAGAGGCAACTACTTTTATTTAACTTATCCTTTGATTAACTTCCATACCATTAAATAGCATGCTTGTATTTCAGCTTCCTGAAATCATGTTGTGTATAACATCTAGAGTTCTGTATAATATGTGCAAATGTATATAAAATGTATGTATGCTGAGTTCAAGTATATATATGTACATATACATCCATATACATCCACATATACATATGTACATAATTTTAAGCACTTTTAATGACTTTTTAATAAGAATAAAAGAGATTTTTCTCTTTTTCTCCCCCTCCCCTTACACACTCTCATTTTCCCTTTTGCTTTTTATCTCCAAAGAGTTCTATTAAAATGTATATTAGATACATGTATTCATTGTTCACACAATTTCGATTTCGTATTATTCAAAGCTGTGAAGTCCAAAGGATTTTGACTTTTTTTTTTTTTAGTTTCATGCATAAATTTGTCTTATCCCTGGAGTTAATGATAGGCTTGTTTTTGTGTTGTTTTTTTTTTCACAATTTTCTGTGTGCCTATCAATTGAAACATAAATCTTTTGCCAATGTTCTGCATCTGTGAATCTCATCTGGAGGGTCTCTCAATTTTATTCTCATGGAGAACTTCCTCCTGGAGTCTTCAAAATCACTGTTCTGAACTGGTGACTCAGTCTCCCTACTTTCTAACCATCACATTTTGAATATCATTTCTCCATGGTCCTGGGGATCCCCTTTCCTATCTTCTCTTTTAGTTCCCTTGTATGTATTCTATGTCCTTCTCTTTATTAGTTTACCGCACTTTGAGCAGAGTATATCATATAGAGAAAGGTTGAATGGAGGCTACTTTTTAAGACTTTCAATTTTGCAAAGTGCTTTTACTTTACCTTTATCCTAGATACATGACTGATATTCAACTAATCAGTAAAGAAATCTCCATTAAAACTTTTAGAAGCATTGCTCTATTTTCTTGCTTTCAAGTGCTGCTGCCAAATCATTTCAAGCCATTTTGACTCTGATCCTTTCTTCACTTTCCTTATTGTGAAAGCTTGTCAGATCTTCTATTTGTCTTCAGTGTTCTACGCATCAGTGTGCACACTTAATAGAAGACTCTTCACTTCCCCTCACCTTCCAAGGTGACCAAGTCATTAGATATGCTGATCACTGAGAAGAAATTCTGATGCCTCTGTAAGGTGGAGAGAAGTGGACTGGCTAATCTGAGAAGAGGAACATGTCTGGAATCTAACTTAACAAAAAAACAATAAGTGAGAAAGTAGTCTCCATTTAAGTCACCTTACCAGAGTTCTGCTGCAGGCATATTCTGAACATTTTGAAATTGTGTGGTATACATGAAGTTAGCTTTGTTCTTCCTCATTGTCAGCTTAGATGTTTGGCCTCCTGGCCCTTTCCCTCCCACCACAGATCTTCTAAGGGTTTTGTTGCATCTACCTTTCAACTTTCAAAATTTTTTGTTGCTTTTCTGTTCTCATCCATATGTCTACATGTGTAATGTAAACCCAAGCCAGGGAAACCAAAGCAAACCAAAACAGATTTTTTAAAATACAAAATAAAAACAATAGCAATAAATAATCATGAACAGGGGAACAAAACAGGTATGTATTTCATATGCTTTATTTTTAAATTTCATTTTTACTTTTGAAAATCTGCAGTTTTAACAAGAATGTATGTTGGCGATTAATTACCATTTTGTTAATTTTTCCTGGTACAAGTAAATACCAAGATTCAGGCTGTTATCCAGTTTAAGGAAATTTTCTTCTTCCATGTCATTTAAATATCGCCTGTGTTTCATGAATTCTGTCCTATTTTTCAGAGTGATTGAGATGTCACCTAGATATTGTGTCATTAGTATATTTTTAAAAATTTAGAGGGGAAAAATACAGCACTATAATTTTCGGTCATTATATCTTAGTAAATTACTTTTGGAAAATTTCCCTATATTGTGATAAAATATTTAATAATGCTTGAGAGTAAGTAACTATGTCTAAAATATCTTTAATCATAATGTAAAACATTGGCTCCTGGCATTAAGATTCATGAGATTTGCCTACATTTTGGATGGAATCTTCAAAAATATAATGGAAATTCAGTTTGGGGGAATAATCATTAATAATTTAATAGCTAAAATTTTTCTGAGTGTTGTTTGGGATAGAGGAATAAGTCACCATGATTTTGACCAAAATGAGTCATTTATTATAATATAGTATCTAGGGCTTTTGTTTGTTTATAAATTGGTGGCTCACGCATGTTACTCTTACCTTCCTTCAATGTCCCTTCGGTGTTTCAGTGTTTGACTTGGTTTGGTCTGATATGTGCTACATTAGACTAACCCAGATTAGATTCTCCTGTCTATATCATTGTTCTCCAGAGACATCTATCTATCCATCTCTATCTATCATCTATCTAGAGGATTTATTTTAAGGAAAATTAAGTCAGTTATGGAGGATGTCAAGTTCAAAGTCTGTATGGCAGGCCAGCAGGGTAGAAATTCTGGCAAGAGTATGTTGTAGTCTTGAATCTGCAAACTGAAAACTTGGGCAGAATCTCTATGTTGTAATCAGGACAGCAGAGTTTCTTCGTATCTTGGGGACTTCTTTAGGTCTTAAACTAATTGGATGAGGCCCACCCACATTTTGGAAGGTAATCTGCTTTACTCAAAGTTGACTGATTTAAATGTCAATCACATCTAAAAATCCCTTCATAACGATATCTAGCCTGATGTTTGAACAAATAATTGGGCACCACAACTTAGCCAAGTTGAAACCTGAAATAACTATCAAACTGCTTCATCTGTTTGTATATATATGCTTTGTATATATATAACACACATACATTATATATCTATCTATGTCTATCTATTGACACCATACACATACATTATATATCTATATCTATATCTATATCTATATCTATATCTATCTATATATACATATTATGTATATACTATATATATTTAAACTGAGTCATTTTCAAACAGGCAAATAAAAATATATGTAGTCTCTTAGCCATGCTTCATGTAACAAATTTTTGGAGAGAAGTTTAAGCATTGGCAAAACTGATCCCTTAAATTAATATTCAATTATAGAAAACTGATCAAACAAATTTTTAAAACTGCTTCTGAGCTAATTAAAAAGAGCAACTATCTGAAAGGCAAACTGTTTTCAAACATTTTACCAGATAAGTTGAATTTATAGTATTCCATTCTTAAGTACAGATTATTTAAATAGGGACTAATCCTTATTCTTTAAACTTTTTTTATTACCCAAGTTTCTGGGATGATGTGTTGGACTTTAACTTATTCACATTAAAGGTTTCTTATAATATTAATATCTATCTGTGTCCTGTCTTTTATCTTTTTTACTTCCCTACCCAGCGAACAGCTTTTTAAAAAAGTTTTTTTGAAACTACTTTGTTCCTTGTGTATCTTACTTCTCTTTGTTTAGTTATTTTGTTATATTTTACCACCTATGAACTCCAATTTATTTGATATTTAATTTTCTTTCATTGGATCTGCTTATCACATACAAATCCAATTACCAGTGCTGCCAGTGTGGTTGATTTACCCGGGGGTAAAACAATAATAAGAAAAGAAAAGAAAAGAGAAAAGAAAAGAAAAGAAAAGAAAAGAAAAGAAAAGAAAAGAAAAGAAAAGAAAAGAAAAGAAAAGAAAAGAAAAGAAAAGAAAAGAAAAGAAGGAAAGGAAAGGAAAGAAAAAGGAAGAGAAGGGAAGGGAAGAGAAGAAAAGAAAAAAAGTAAAGGAAAAGAAAAGAAAAAAGATAAAAGATAAAATAAAATAAAATAAAATAAAATAAAATAAAATAAAATAAATTAAAATAAAATAAAATAAAATAAAATAAAATAAAATAAAATAAAAAATAGGCATGTACAAAATGTACAATTTGGAAAATATTTAGGGAATACTCACTGAAAGCAACTTCACAATTATTATTCGCTTTTATTTCCCTAGGTTAATTATATTTGAGACTCCTTGTCCCCTAAATTTATTTCTTAGAAAAAGTTTTAATGCCAAAAACAATTGAACTAATGTCCTTTAGGAAAGTCCAGGCTAGATGTTGTGTTAAAATCAGCCTGTCTTGTCATAGATACCTAACCAAGCCTTTGTACTGCAGGAGGTAGAATTTACTCTGACCCTAGTTACTGATTATGAATACGCAAAAGCAAAAGGATTGGCCGTCTTAGGAACCTACAGTAATGGGAATACAGCTGTTATTCATCTAAGTACTTCTTTTAATGAATTTTATGTGACTAAGTAGCTTTATATGTTAAAGTTTCACAATCAGTCAACTGTACCTTGAGTATATTTCTTTCTCTTTATGTTTTTAATAAATTCACACTAGATGCCAATGTGTGTTATTTTGTTTTTCTTGCTTGTTCTGATCAGAAACACACACACACACACAGAAAGAAAAAAAAAAAAGAAATAAGTAGAAACACAAAGTTCAAGCAATTGTATTAATTAAAAATTTAAAGTAGAACATTTAATTTTATTTAATCCATAGTCTTCAGCCAGCAAATTAGAAATTATGATTTTAAATCTCAGGACTATGATAGACTGGTTGCATTAATGGCCCCAATTCCTTGGTTTTACTGAATGTACACTTTGCAGTGTGGCTTTGCAGATCCTCCCATGAAGCATCCAGTATAATTTGTCATATCTTGATTCTGAGTTCAGATATGTGACTTATTTTCACCTTTGGGATGCTGGCAATTGTAATAAATAAGGGCTGGCAAAGACCTGGTGCCTTCATTAGTGAAGCTCACTCAGGCTACCCACTGGAAGGATGTAAGAGAGAAACGAAACAGAAGAAAGTTGCTATGGCCAATAGCCAGCCCACTTCCAGGTTCTTGATTCCCCTGGAATAGCCAGGTGAAACTCTGATATGCTTCTGAGTCTAGGTGAGACCAGAAGATTTGCCCAGCTGAATTGCCAGTCCACGGACTCAAAATAAAGTAAGTTCATCTTGTTTTAAAACATTGTGTTTTGGAGTGGTTTCTTATGTTGCATTAATGTAGTAATAGACAACTGATAGAAGAGTAAAAAAATTCAGATTTTCTATTTCTCTTTTACTAACAAATAAATGGTATAATTTCTCTCACTTTTTAAAAGTGTGTATTTGTGGATACACTAATTTATTCAAATCCATTCCAATTCCCCTCTCCCAAATAAATTTATATAAGTTGTGCTGTACTTTTCTGTGTGTGTGAAGTTTTAACTTACATATTGATATTGTTTGGAGGTTATATCTGTCTCTTTTTGCTTTTTAAATGTATCTGTGTCGTTCTGTGTATATATTGATTGTTGACTATAAGTGTTATACAGAATCCCACAGTGCGCACTAGTCATATTTTACTTACCCATTGTTCTAGAGATGGAAATTATGTTGTTCTCTAGCTTCCTACTAATACAAGAAATATTGTAATGAAAATCTCCATGGGTGTCTGTGGGAGAAATTTTGATAACATATAAATATATATTTATATATGTCTTCATATATAATTATATATTATATATTATATAACTTTATATGAAGACATATATAATAATATATTTATATACATATATTACGTATATAATGTATATTTATAATATGTCTTCATGTAATTATGTAAATAAATATGTATGTCTCAGAGTATCATTGCACAAATTTATTTCCTAAGCAAACTACTGTTTATATAATTATCTGATTTTATAATATTTTATATTATAATTATAGTTTTATTTTTTCTAGTTTTGTCAATATTTAGGCATTTCTTCAGGTAGTAAAGCCTTTTTTTAAATACAGAGATTATGTTTATGACCCTCCCCACATCCTCTTTCACATAAATCCTACATAAGAGAAAACAATTTTAAATTATAATAGGGGAGATTTGTGTTGTCAATCTGTGGAATTATTATAAATTTAAATAGACATCAGGACAATAATTGAGAGATTGCATAAGTGATATTTTTCTTGAAAACTAATTTGCAATTATCTGTCTCAGAATATTTGAATATAGAAGTGGAGCAAATGGTCTCTTGCTTGTTCTGTTCAGCACTGGCACTCAATAATAACCAAAATCATCATGAAACAAACAATAACATCATGTCATCATTTTAAGAAAACAAAAGTATATGAGAGAAGTGGGAACATATTAAAATAAAAAGGATAGACCCATATAGGGAAACAAATATGATCATTATGAAGTTTAAGAAAACAGACACAATCTTAAAAAATATTCTTAATTCTGTTATCTGGAGATGAACTTTTTAGTATTTTAGTTTATGTTTTTAGATCTATCCCTCTGCATATATTTTAGAAAAATATTCAGAGAAAATTTGCAATTAGCCAAAATGAAGATGAAAGATTGTTCTGCTAGTTCATGTTTCTCAACCAGAAAACTATTGGTGTTCTTAGTGGGGCCACTCAATTCTTTGGCTATTTTTCCTCTCAATCTCTCAATTGACAGAACATTTAACACCCTTAGACCTCATATCCAAAATGCTTTAGAAATGGTAGAACATTTTAGGATTGAGAATATTTTCTTTCATCATTTCTCTCCTTAGACATAAACAATTCAGTCTAGCTCAGTAAACCCAACTGTGCAATAGTGCTGGGTGTATACAGCAGCCATAGGGTATTAAATATACATTACATTGTAACTTACTCATCATATAATTGGAAATTTTTGCCCTTGACTGACATCTCCCCACTGCCCTCACCTCCACAGCCCTGGCAACTACCATTCTACTCTCTGTTTCTACAAATTTGACTTTTTTAGATTCCATATATAAGTGAGATCACATAGCATTAGTCTTTCTCTGTCTGACTTATTTCACTTAATATGATGCATTTAAAGTTTATCCATGCTGTCACAAATGACAGGATGTCTTTCTTTTTCATGGCTGAATGATATTCCATTGTTTATATATACAGTAAAACTTTGGATGCGAGTAACTTGTTTTGCAATATATCACTCATTTATCACGTTAAAATTTATTAGAAATGTTTGCTCATCTTGTGTAACACTTGCAGAACAAGTTACTCGCAATCCAAGGTTTTACTGTATCACATTTTCTTATCCATTCATCCATAGATGAAGACTTAGGTTATTTCTCTATATTGGGTATTGTGAATAACACTCCAATAGATATAGGACTACAGATATATCTTCAAGATTCTGATTTCATTTCCAGGGTTATAAACCCTGAAGTGAGATTGCTGGATCATACAGTAGTTGATATTTTTTAATTTTTTGAGGAAACTTCATACTGTTTTTCATACTGGCTGCACCAATATACATTCCCATCAACACTATACAAGTGTTCTCTCATGTGTATATCATATAGATGGCTTTCAAATATTTTCTCCCATTCCATATTTTGCACTTTCATTATGTTGATTGTTTCTTTTATGGTGCGGAAACTTTTTAGCTGGTGTAGCCCTATTTCTTTAAATTTTATTATTATTATTATTATTATTATTATTATTATTATTATTATTATTATTTATTAATTTAATTTGAGACAGCGAGTATGAGCAGGGTATGGGGAGAGAGACAGACAGAGGGAGAGAGAATCCCAAGTAGGCTCTGCACAGTTAGTGCACACAACTTGACATGGGGCTTGAACCCACGAAACCATCAGATCATGACCTGAGCTGAAATCTTATGTTTAAGTCTTTTTTTTTTTTTAAGTTTATTTACTTTTGAGAGAGACAGAGTGGGAGTGAGGGAAGCACAGATAGAGAGAGAGAGGGAAACACAGAATCCAAAGCAGGCTCCAGGCTCCAAGCTGTCAGCACAGAGCCCAACACAGGGCTCAAAATCATGAACCTCGATATCATGACCTGTGCCGAAGTCAGATGCCTAACCAACTGAGCCACCCAGGTGCCCCATGATTGAGTCTCAAATGCATTTTAAATTAATTATTGTGAATAGTGTATCATCATGTAAAGGTATATATTGCTTAATTTTGCAGCCAGAAAATTTTCTCCTAATTCTCCATTTAAAATGTATACTTATAGGGATACCTGGGTGTCTCAGTTAAGCATCTAACTCTTGATTTCAGCTCATGTTGTGATCTCATAATTTGTGAGTTCGAGTCGCACACTGGGCTCTCTGTTGACAGCACAGAGTTTGCTTGGGATTCTCTCTCTCCTTCTCTCTCTGCCCCTCCCCAGTCACACTCTTTGTCTCCTCTCTCTCTCTCTCTCAAAATAAATAAACTTTAAAAAAATAAAGTAAAAATAAAGTGTATGCTTTTAAATTCTCTAAAAACTATTTTGACTATCTCTTACAATGATACACTTTCATCAGTATAAGACTAAACTTATAGTTATGGCAAATTAAATAACTTATAGTTATCTTAGAACAATGTTAGAACAATGTTAACATAATATATAATGCATCTGTGTCTCATTGTAGTCAAATAGTATTTTCTCTGTCTTATAATAAACTTGGCCACATGACTTGCTTTGGCTTATGTAACATGAAGGTTTGACATTTACCAGGAGCTTTAAAATTTCTTGCTCCATTGCTTCCTTCAGTTTCTTGACTCTACCCTTGAACACAAGAAAAAAAGAAAATGACCCAAGCAGTAGTTATTATACCATTCAGGGCCCAAAATAAGGAGATATATGGAACATAGCAGAGCCATGGCAGACAGAGCCTAGCAGGGATATAGCTGACTGATAGATTCATGAGATAGAAATATTTGTTGTTGTAAGCTAATGAGAGTGGTTTGTTAGTGAGTAAAGCTGAAAAAGCAACAGTTTTGAATATCCTGATGTGTATCAATTTAGTGGTTGATATTTGAGAAAATAATTTAGAAAATTATTAAGAAATATTATTTCTTATATATATATATAATATATATAATATAATATATTATCTTATATTATTAAGAAAATTATTAAGAAAATAAGAAAATAATTGCTAAAATTATTTGTAGGTTGTTTAAAACTGTAATTAAAATTTTACTTTAGATTAGAGGTTCCAATGATTTGGGAAGGTTTTTGTTTTTTGTTTGTGGATAAATTCACTGAATACTCAGTAATGCAAAAGGGTTTCTTTAATCTTTATTAAAGAAAATAATGCAGGGTGTCTAGGTAGCTCAGTCAATTAAGCGTCCGACTCTTGATTTCAGCTCACGTCATGAGCTCATGGTTTATGAGATCAAGCCCTACATTGGCCTCTGTGCTGACCAGCCAAGACTACTTCAGAGTTTCTCTCTTCCTCTCTCTCTGCCCATCTCTCACTTGCACTCTCTTTCTCTCAAAATAAATCGATAAACTTAGGGGAAAAAAGATAAAATATTGCAGATACTAAACACAGAGTTTTTTTGTGTTTTATTTAATTTGTGTTTTATTGTAAGTCCTGTGTAAAAGACATGGTAAGGAAAGCCATCAGACTTAAATATTTTCTACTTCTTCATTTAAGTTGCACTTTAAAAATGATTTTAATGTTTATTCACTTTTGAGAGAGAGAGACAGAATGTGAGTAGGGAAGGGCAGAGAGAGAGAGAGATAGAATCTGAAGCAGGCTCCACGCCACACAGAGACTGATGTGGTGCTTGAACTCACAAACCCTGAGATCATGACCTGAGCCAAAGTTGATGCTTAACCACCTGAGCTACCCAGGTACCCCCACTCAAGTTGCACTTTTAATTATAGAGCTAGCATACTGTAAATATGACATCAAATTCCAGGCTTAAGTGATGAGTACTTGGTTTTAATTTTCAAAATAAAATTATACTAAGTACATGTGTTTAATGATTATGGGGCAATCAAATAAGAGATCAAACTTGTGAAAATATTATTATTTCAGGTTATTTCCTCATACCACAACATTCTTACATATTCATGCATCAATGCACTTTGGGGGGGGGAATAAACTTTGAATTGCATACATTCCATCAACAATATTGCTTTGAATCATTAGGCAAAATTTATCTATGGAGACAAGGGAAAACAAAATGATATATTATTTTGAATAGTTACTTTTTTATTATTGTGCCTAATGAGACATTTTCTTCATTTCTTTCATTTTTCTTCTGAAAACTATACCTATGCTATACCATACTATACATACTATGTTTACTTATTAACTTATATGTATATGATGATATAATAAATTCTAAATTTTAATTTACAAAGTAAATAAGAATGCCATCTGTATACAATTTAGTACAAACCTGTCAATTGATATATATCGTAATATTTTATACTATTATTTTATACAGTAAATATTTTATACAGTAAAATATTTAAATGACTAATAACATTAATGAGGGAGCATGGGGCAAGCTGAGGGCAAAGCACAGGCTAACAGCACCTCCCCCACCCAGGTAGAATATGTGTGATATTCCTTGGACACTCCTGGCTACTCAAGAACAAAGGAAAGGGGTTTAAATTCTTGCCATAGTGACGTGGGAAACTAAGGCAAATGAAAAACTAAATTCCCTTACTGCCTACAGCCCACTGACAAGTCCTTGCAACTGGCAGAGTGACCTCTCTTTAGGAGCTCATCTGCCTTTATGATGACACTTTGCTATAGGCAAAAGGGAATCTTGATTTAACATTATCCTGACCCCTCAGGATCCTGTAAGTCTACTTTAACATATAAAAATTCCTTTGGAAACTTCCTTTATCTCAACTCCCCCAAGATATAGGTTGGCAATCTTACTCTAAGCTTATGGCCCCCTGATATACATCTGAAAGGTCTCATGACTAAGGTTTTACTGAATAGTAATAAATGGCAATTTTCCTAATAGCAGCTAGCCCCTCAAAGTCCTGGAAACCTTGCTTCAAAATTCCTTAGAGACTTAAACTGTCCCTAACCTCCCAACCTTAGGGTATATTATATAATCGATTACCTGTCACAACCCCAGTGCAGCTCTTTCTGCCCATGGCTCCTCCCCCTGTGATTTAATAAAAATCACCTTTTTTGTACCAAAGACGTCTTCAAGAATTCTTTCTTGGCCATCAGCTCCAAACCCCCTCACCGTCACCCAAAAACCCATCAATACTACATCTTAAATAAATTGTACTCTAGTTCCTCAAATACAGTGTAAAATTATATTGCATATGGTTTCATGCTAATCTTTTTATAACATCTTTTATACAAAGCATTTGGCTAGATTTTGTGGGGCAGTAGAAATATCAAAGGGTTAAAAGGGATAAAACACATTTAGACAGATAATATACATAAGCAAACCCAAGATTATTTTTCACCTATAAATATTAAATATTATATGTGTTCATTTTCAAATTTCACCAAAATCAAGGTGCAAGATATTTTAAGATGTGCCATTATTTTATGTACATTTATGTAATTAAAAAAAAAAAAAAAAAGCCCCCATGAGCAAACTAATAGAAGACCTCCACTTAAGGGTGAGCCACAATAAAGTTATATCCCCCTTGTAGAGGAAAAGAAGAAATTAAACTCCACAAGAAAAAGACAGCAAGAAAACTCACAAGTCTCAACCTTGATACTGAGTGGAGGAAATAAAATTTCTCTGACAATTTAAAATCATTAGGTATTAATCAATCAACCAATCAACCAATCACTGGGTATGGTCTTGTAAGGTCTGCATTCTGAGTTCACACTTACTGGTGTGGTCCAAAAAAGCCTCAAGCAGAGAATTGAATGAATGCTTTCTCAGGTTGCTTATGCTCCTGTAGGGCTGAAAGAAGCAAATGCAAATCCTCTTGGTGTCAATTTATGCTAATCTGGGTTTGTAACAAGTCATTACTAGGAAGATGAACCCTCACTTCAGAAATGTTAAAATGTATAACAAACATTTTTAAGATCTATTACATAGATATCATACAATGAAATGTAATGCATGTTCAATGGAAACATCAGAAAACACCATTGATTGATATTTTTATATTTGAGGGAAAGGGAAAAACTTTAGAGAAAACATTATTTAAATGACAGTAATAATAACAACAACAGCAACAGCAGCAGCAATTTATAGCTCTTACTATGCTCCAGGAATGATCCATATATTCCATTATTTAATGCTCACAACAGCTCTCTGAAACAACTATGATTTTCCCCATTTTATTAATGAGGAAACAGAAAAGCTGGACTTAAACCCAAGAAGTCTACGTGCAAAGCCCTGTCTTAATCACTTTTGCTTTAATAATGAGAGATGTTTCAGTCATTACTGATCATGTGGAAGGCTAGTCCAGAAAAAGGGAACACAAAGAACAAAGAGATAAAAGAAAATGACATTTCTTAGAATGCCAAGTGGACTGGAGGGTTGAGACAAAATAAATGAGATATAAGTAATTAGGTGATGATATTGGCAACATAGATTGAGGCCAGCCACATATGATCTAATATTAAGGTATATGAGATTTATTCCTATAACTAATGAGGATTCTTTGAGACTTTTGGAGGAAAAGAATATCATGATTGATATTTTCAGACAATAACTGATATCAGTGTGATGCACTGACTGAAAAAAGTGACAGCCACTCAATCAGGCATAAGGGAGTCCTTTGTGAAGAAGCAGTCAAAAGTCATAACTAATATTATGTATAAACAACATGTATAAACAACTGCAAACTTTTAAACTATGTGTTTGGAAGGAAGCAGATGTTTTCAACTGAGTAAGGGAACAAAGGTGGGAGGGGAAGATGTTTGGCAAAGGAAATAAATTCAGCTAGAGACCTATAGAGTTTGAAGTAGCTGTGGAATTTTTATGTGATTCTGTTCTGGTCTAAGAAGTAGATGGATTTCTGAGATGAAGAACATCATGAGAACTGTTGGGATTGACAGAATCAAAAAAAAAAAAAAAGAAATAAAAAATACCAGAACAAATTTGCATAATAGTTGAAACAAATTATATGGGTGTTTTCTTATACATATTTAATAGCATTAATTAGATTAAATGACATTTAATTGATTTTCTTTCACTATTTTTTAGAGACTGATATCTTTATTTATAAAGAAACTAATATATGACACTTTAAGTTTCTTTTATTGTGGTAAAATGTACATAACATAAAATTCACCATTTTAACCATATATAACTGTAAAATTCAGTGGCATTAAATGCATTCACAGTGTTGTGCAAATATCACCCCTTACCATTTCCACACCTTTCAGAACTTCTATTTATTTATTGCTACTTTTTAATCTTCAGAGTTATTGTCTTTATGTTGGTCAAATAAATCACATATCAGGGTTGAACTAAAGAAAAGGAAGATTGAGCCAAAACCCAGACTGATATAAGTTATTTTTGTTGTGAAATCGTTTTTTAAATAACTCATGCTCAAGTATATATGAACAAAACTTAGGTAATTAATGATTTAAGAATGAATAATAGGCAATTGAATATATAACTTAAAACTTTATTCAGGTTCCTGGGTGGCTCAGTCAGTTAAGTGTCTAACTCTTGATATTGGTTCAGATCGTGATCTCTAGGTCATGAGATGGAGACACATGTCGGGGCTGGTGCTAAGTGTGGAGTCTGCTTGGGATTCACTCTCTCCCTCTCTTTCTGCCCCTCTCCAGCTCTCTGTCTCTCTCAAAAGAAAAAAAAAAGTATTAATAGCCTAACTATTAAGTAGATGACTGTAATCTTTTCTCCAGTGCTAAATGAGAGATATCAGATTCATGGCTCTACTATTTGTATTGCATTTGTTAATTCATTTTCAAAAGCCAAAACATAAACCAAACGATTACTTGTTCTAGAAAAGACTTCTGTCCCTTGCCTGCATTCTGCCACTGGCAGGAATGATGAAAGAACCCAGAGGTCTAAGAACTCTTGGCAAGAACACCAACTTTCTCTCCCCCAAATCTTACAGTCTCACCTCAGCTATGTGCCTTGAGGCCACCATGACTATGCTCTTGAGTTCTATTACTTTAATCACTCCAAGAAGGGCAACATTCTCAGATCATCACTGGCTTCCCACACTAACATTTTTATAAGATTTGTACCTCATGTCCTATACTTTCTCTTCCATTGTTCTTTTTGAAAATTGTGGTTTATCTTCTCAACATTTCTTCTGAGTTTTCTCTTTACCATCTTTATTTGCAGTCTGATTCTCTCTTGAGGGCGCTGCCACTCATATAGATTTCTCAAGTTGCAACTGTTTTCTCTGGTATGTTGTAATTTGGGTTAGAGGTTGGGTAGTTATTTTCATTGTTCCTCCATCACCATTAGACCACTATCCATTCCTTTTCCTTAAGGAAATTGAGCTTCTGAGGCACATTTATCAGACTATGCCACTTGATTATATTCCTTGTTAGAATCATTTCTAGATCTCTCTGCCTTTTTCTGATATTCCTTATAGATTTGAGATCATAGAGGAGAAAAACTTTTCACCATTTAATTTTGGTTCTTTTGGCTGGTCTATTAATTAAATGAATATAAAACAGATTAGAGAAAAACAAATTTAATTACATATGTACTGGAGCCCTATGAGGATATAGGGACCCACAGGCAATCAGATAATTGAAACTTGTATGCCATCCTGAGCTAAGGAAAGGAGGTAGGAGTCTGATACTCTAGAGGGAAGGAATATGAGAAGAGCAAATGTTTGGTAAACAAATGCTTGCCAGGTACAGAGACAATAGGCCACAGAGAGGAATTTATGTCTAGGTCCTGCAGAGAGAGGTCCACCTCCCCTACCCCACTTATCTTGCTTACCTTTCCTAACCCATCTTCTTCACAGTTACCTCTGGTGATAGTTATCTTCCTGGACCAGACTCTCTATCTAAATTCTTTTGGGCAGTTGGAGCATTTGGGTGACTCATTTGGTTGAGTGTCTGACTTCCACTCATGTCATGATTTCACGGCTTGTGAGTTCGAGCCCCACGTCTTGCTCTGTGCTGACAGCTCAGAGCCTGGACCCTGTTTCAGATTGTCTCCCTCTCTCTCTGACTCTCCTCTACTCATGCTCTGTTTCATTCTCTCAAGAATAAGTAAACGCTAAAAAAAAAATTAAATTCATTTGGGCAGTTAAGGTAGAGGTAAAAGCTCTTTCGGAGTCTTTTGGGCCTTGACTAACTAAGCTTAAAGTATTCCACATGCCAAGTAACACATTCTGGGGAGATCTTGGATAATTTTTGCATTCTCATCTTAAAAGTTGATAATTTCAGTTTTCACATACAAGATAACCCTAATATTCTCTACATTTCATTTTTCTCCCAGGCTCTCCTCCAGTGAGCTTGTAGTTTGACCTATCAGCAATATACTAGCAGAGCCATATAATAGAAATTGCCATCTTTACTTATTTTGACTCTCTACATGATGGTTAATTTTATATGTCAATTTGAATGGCCCAAGGGATGTCCGGATAGCTGGTAAAACATTATTTCTGTACATGTCTGTGAGGGTGTTTCTGGAAGAGATTGACATCTGAATCAGTAAACCGAGGAAAGATCACCCTCACCAATGTGGGTGGGCAGCATCCAATTACCTTGAGGGCTGAATAGAGCAAAAAAGTGGAGGAAGATGCAAATTAATTCTCTCTCCTTGAATTGAGATATCTATCTTCTCTTACCCTTGGACATCAGAACTTCTAATTTTGGGGCCTTAGGACTCAGAGCAGGACTAACACCATCAACCTACTGATTCTCAGGTTTTTAGACTGAAACTAGGATATACACACCATCAGCCCCCTTTCTCAGGGTGTCCCATAGAGACTGAATTACATGACCAGCTTTCCTGGTTCTCCAGTTTGCAGATGGCATATCGTGGGACCTCTTGTACTGTATAAGCCAATTCCTGTATGCAGTCTATCTAATCTATTGATCTATTCCTCTATCAACCCATTGATCTATCCATCTATCTCTATCAATTTATTGATCCATTATCTGTATCTATTTATGTATCTCCTCTATGGTTATATATATACATCTCTCTTTGATTCTGTTTCTCTGGAGAATCCTGACTAATATATCATTTTTTATAACATTTTAGTACTCATTTTTTAAATGAAAAAAGTTAGGTTGAATGATAGACTAAAGAGAGACTGAATGAAGAATTTTTTAATTTTTATTTATTTACATTCAAGTTAGTTAATGTGCAGTGTAGTATTGGTTTCAGGAGTAGAACCCATTGATTCATTACTTATATAAAACATCCAGTGCTCATCCCAACAAGTGCCCTTCTTAATGCTCATCACCCATTTACTTAGCCCATTTCCCCACCCATCTCCCTTCCATCAACCCTCAACTTGTTCTCTGTATTTAAGAGTCTCTTATGGTTTGCCTTTCTCTCTGTTTTTATCTTATTTTTCCTTCCCTTCTCCTATGTTCAACTGTTGTGTTTCTTAAATTTCACACATGAGTGTAATCATATAATATTTGTCTTTTTCTGACTTAACATAATGCTCTCTAGTTCCATCCACATTGTTGCAAATGGCAAGATTTCATTTTTTTTTTTTTGATCACTGAGTAGAATTCCATTATATGTATATATATATATATATATATATATATATACATATATATATATATATACACACACACACATACACACATACATACATACATACACACCACATCTTCTTTATCCATTCATCAGTCAATAAACATTTGGATTCTATCCATAATTTGGCTATCGTTGATAGCACTGCTATAAACATTGAGGTGCATGTGCCCCTTCAAATTAGCATTTTTGTATCCTTTGGATAAATACCTAGTAATGCAATTCCTGGGTCATACAGTAGTTCTATTTTTAATATTTTGAGGAGCTTCCATACTGTTTTCCAGAGTGGCTGCACCAGCTTGCATTCCCACCAGCAGTGCAAAAGTGTTCCCCTTTCTCTACAATTTTTTTTATAGATTTTGGATACTAACCCTGTAAGTCAAATGTATAGTTTCTAAAATACACTAGAAATTGTACATAAGTTTTTATTCCCTATTTAATTCTGAGAGGCCTGTCGTAGACTCTAAGTCTAAATTTCTCTCTTGGCCAGCAAGAGACTGAACACAGGATTAAAATGTGAGGGATGGCTAATGTCTGGGAAAAGACAAGAGCCCCAATAAGGGTCCTTGCCCCATATTTATTAAGATCAGAAGGCTTACAAATGTGATGGGCATGCACAAGGAGACAACAAATCGGTGAACATTAACTCATGAGCATGAGGGAAAGGGGGTTTTGAAGATATACGGTGTTTGGGATTTGGGTCAATATAAAACAAAATCCTGGCGCTGGGCAGATGGGCAGATGGTTGTTAAAGGCAGACAGGAGGAACCCTTCTGTTTATTTTAGCTAGCCTAGGGGGTAAGACAGAGCAAATAACCACAGGATTAACAAGGCACCTTTTCTTTTGCTAATCAGCTCTGCTCTGGGCAGCATCACCCAGTCTTTAGCCCTATTTACCTGTTTACCTAATTTGGTCCTTTCTTCCTGTGAAAGCAGATTTCTGCTTTAGTACTAAATTAGGGGGCATTTTGCCCTCCCCTCTCTATTCTGGGGGCCTTTTCCCCTCCCTACTTTATTCTGGGGCCTACTCTTGTTTACCCACGCTCAGGTGAGAGCATTCTATGGCTTTATAATTCTATATGCCTTGATAACTCATTGATGCACACCCAGGAAATTTCTAAGCTTATTCCCCACAGAGGCCTATAGAGATGCCAACATAAATACACTTTTTTTAATATGAAATTTACTGTCAAATTGGTTTCCATACAACACCCAGTGCTCATCCCAATGGGTGCCCTCCTCAAATCCCATCACCCACTTTCCCCTCCCCCACCCCCCATCAACCCTCAGTTTGTTCTCAGTTTTTAAGAGTCTCCTACGGTTTGGCTCTCTCCCTCTCTAACTATTTTTTTCCCTTCCCATCCCCCATGGTCTTCTGTTAAGTTTCCCAGGATCCACATAAGAGTGAAAAAATATGATATCTATCTTTCTTTCTCTGTATGACTTATTTCACTTAGCATTACACTCCAGTTCCATCCATGTTACTACAAAAGGCCGTATTTCATTCTTTCTCATTGCCAAGTAGTATTCCATTGTGTATATAAACCACAATTTCTTTATCCATTCATCAGTTGATGGACATTTAGGCTCTTTCCATAACTTGGCTATTGTTGAGAGTGCTGCTATAAACACTGGGGTACAAGTGCCCCTATGCATAAGTGCTCCTGTATCCCTTAGCTAAATTCCTAGCAGTGCTATTGCTGGGTCATAGGATAGATCTATTTTTTAATTTTTTGAGGAACCTCCACACTGTTTTTCAGAGTGGCTGCACCAGTTTGCATTCCCACCAACAGGGCAAGTGGTTTCCCATTTCTCCACATTCTCTCCAGCATCTATAGTTTCCTGATTTGTTCATTTTAGCCACTCTGACTGGCGTGAGGTGGTATCTCAGTATGGTTTTGATTTGTATTTCCATGATGAGGAGTGATGTTGAGCATCTTTTCATGTGCCTGTTGGCCATCTGGATGTCTTCTTTAGAGAAGTGTCTATTCATGTTTTCTGCCCATTTCTTCACTGGATTATTTGTTTTCGGGTGTGGAATTTGTTGAGTTCTTTATAGATTTTGGATATAGTCCTTTGTCTGATACATCATTTGCAAATATCTTTTCCCATTCTGTTGGTTGCCTTTGGTTTTGTTGATTGTTTCATTTGCAGTGCAGAAGCTTTTTACCTTCATGAGGTCCCAATAATTCATTTTTGCTTTTAATTCCCTTTTTGGAGATGTGTTGTTATGCCCAGAATTCGTGATCCCCAAAGACCACTAGGGAGCCGAGTCCGATGCAAAAGCAAAGAGCCTTTATTCGAGCTAGCTCGAGCTCAATCCCCTACCTGCACCGACGAAGCGGCGAGATACCAGGGAAAGAGAGCGAGTTTCAAAAGGACAAAGGTTTTATTGGGGCCTGGGGGCAGTTGGTGAGGTAATGGGTATGGCCTCAGCCGATTGGCTGGGGAAGGGTCCTGGGGAAGGGTCGAGTCCTGTTAGGCAGGTGAGGGGGGGGGTTACTCAAGGGGAGGAGGTGTGGTCAAGGTGAAGGACACAGAACAAGATGGAGTCGGCTGGCGTAGGCCCGCCCTTTCAGTGTCAAGTAAGAAATTGCTGCAACTGAGGTCAGAGAGGTTTTTTCCTGCTTTCTCCTCTAGTGTTTTGATGGTTTCCTGTCTCACATTCATGTCCTTTATCCATTTTGAGTTTATTTTTGTGAATGGAGTAAGAAAGTGGTCTAGTATCATTCTTCTGCATGTTGCTGTCCAGTTCTCCCAGCACCATTTGTTAAAGAGACTTTTTTCCATTGGGTATTCTTTCCTGCTTTGTCAAAGATGAGTTGGCCATACTTTTGTGGGTCCAATTCTGGGTCCTCTGTTCTATTCCATTGGTTTATGTGTCTGTTTTTGTGCCAATACCATACTGTCTTGATGATTATAGCTTTGTAGTGGAGGCTAAAGTCTGGGTTTGTGATGCCTCCTGCTTTGGTCTTCTTCCTCAATATTACTTTGGCTATTCGGGGTCTTTTGTGGTTCCATACAAGTTCCATACAAAGCTTGTTCTAGCTTTGAGAAGAATGCTGGTGCAGTTTTGATTGGGATTGCATTGAATGTGTAGATTGCTTTGGGTAGTATTGACATTTTAACAATATTTATTCTTCCAATCCATGAGCATGGAATGTTTTTCCATTTCTTTATATCTTCTTCAATTTCCTTCATAAGTTTTCTATAGTTTTCAGCATACAGATCTTTTACATCTCTTGTTAGGTTTATTCCTAGGTATTTTATATTCTTGGTGCAATTGTCAATGGGATCAGTTTCTTTATTTGTATGTCTGTTGCTTCATTATTAGTGTATAAGAATGCAACTGATTTTTGTACATTAATTTTGTATCCTGCAACTTTGCTGAATTCATGTATCAGTTCTAGCAGACTTTTGGTGGAGTCTATCGGGTTTTCCATGTATAATACCATGTCATTTGCAAAGAGTGAAAGCTTAACCTCATCTTTGCCAATTTTGATGCCTTTGATTTCCTTTTGTTGTCTGATTGCTGATGCTAGAATTCCAATACTATGTTAAACAACAGTGGTGAGAGTAGACATCCCTGTCATGTTCCTGATCTCAGGGATAAAGCTCTCAGTTTTTCCCCATTGAGGATGATATTAGCTGTGGGCTTTTCATAAATGGCTTCTAAGATGTTTCAGTATGTTCCTTCTATTCCGACCTTCTTGAGGGTTTTTGTTAAGAAAGGATACTGAATTTTGTCAAATGCTTTTTCTGCATCGATTGACAGGATCATATTTTTTTTTCTTTTCTTTTATTAATGTGATGTATCACATTGATTGATTTGCGAATGTTGAACCAGCCCTGCAGTCCAGGAATGAATCCCACTTGATCATGGTGAATAATTCTTTTTATATGCTGTTGAATTCGATTTGCTAGTATCTTATTGAGAATTTTTGCATCCATATTCATCAGGGATATTGGCCCGTAGTTCTCTTTTTTTGCTGGGTCTCTGTCTGGTTTGGCTTCATTGAATGAGTCTGGAAGTTTTTCTTCCCTTTCTATGTTTTTGGAACAGCTTGAGAAGGATAGGTATTATCTCTGCTTTAAATGTCTGGTAGAATTCTCCAGGGAAGCCATCTGGTCCTGGACTCTTATTTGTTGGGAGATTTTTGATAACTGATTCAATGTCTTTGCTGGTTGTGCATCTGTTCAAGTTTTCTATTTCTTCCTATTTGAGTTTTGGGAGTGTGTGGGTGCTTAGGAATTTGTCCATTTCTTCCAGGTTGTCCAGTTTGTTGGCATATAGTTTTTCATAGTACTCCCTGATAATTGCTTGTATTTCTGAAGGATTAGTTGTAATAACTCCATTTTAATTCATGATTTTATCTATTTGGGTCCTCTCCCTTTTCCTTTTGAGAAGCCTGGCTAAAGGCCTATCAATTTTGTTTATTTTTTCAAAAAACCAACTCGTGGTTTCATTGGTCTGTTCTACAGTTTTTTTAGATTATATATTATTTATCTCTGCTCTGATCTTTATTATTTCTCTTCTTCTGCTGGATTTGGGGTGTTTTTGCTGTTCTGCTTCTATTTCCTTTAGGTGTCCTGTTAGATTTTGTATTTGGGATTTTTCTTGTTTCTTGAGATAGGCCTGGATTGCAATGTATTTTCCTCTCAGGACTGCCTTCGCTGCATCCCAAAGCATTTGCATTGTTGTATTTTCATTTTTATTTGTTACCACATATTTTTTAATTTATTCTCTAATTGCCTGGCTGATGCATTAATTCTTTAGTAGGGTGTTCCATGCTTTTGAAGGTTTTCCAGACTTTTTCCTGTGGTTGATTTTAAGTTTCATAGCATTGTGGTCTGAAATTGTGCATGGTATGATCTCAATTCTTTTGTACTTATGAAGGGCGGTTTTGTGACCCAGGATGTGATCTATCTTGGGGAATGTTCCATGTGCACTTGAGAAGAAAGTATATTCTGTTGCTTTGGAATGCAGAGTTCTAAATATATCTGACAAGTCCATCTGATCCAATGTATCATTGAGGGCCCTTGTTTCTTTATTGATCCTGTGTCTAGATGATCTATCCATTGTTGTCAGTGGGGTATTAAAGTCCCCTGCAATTACCACATTCTTATCAATAAGGTTGCCATTTACATTCAGTGTTATTATTGAAAGATATGTGTTTAGAGTCATTATGATATCTGTAGGTTTGATATAAATACACTTTTCAGAAGAATCACTTTACTCTTGCTTCTTGTTCATATAAAACTGTTTTTGCTTTACCTACACATATCATCTCTCAATTTAATATATTTTTCCATCTGCTTATCTGCCTCTCTGAAGTAATTTAGTACCCTCATTTTGGTCTGCCCGGTGCTACACATGTCCCTAAAAGTCCTGCCCCATTTAATCCTGTCTCATCTGGTTTCTTCATCTGGCCACCAGTTAAACATTAACCAGGCATTGGAATCAGTGTTACTGAAATAGAGAAGCAAGTCTCGAATTCATTTGGAGAGAGTAATACATATGATGAAAAAGCGTGCACAGCTTGGTTCTAAATCCCATTCTCCAATAAAAAGAAATGTAACCCAGAATTAGCTTCCCCTTTGGTGGGCCTCAAGCCAAAAGACACAGCAAAGCCAAAGAATAGTGAAAGGAAAGGTTTTATTTGCAACAAATAAAGGATAGCTTTGGAGATATTTCTCAAAGCAATTTCTTCCTGAACAACAAACTGGGGAAGTTTTAAGCTAAGGGTGCATGTATATACATAAAGGGGCTTGGCAAAGGGGAGTTCAGTATAGAATTGAGCCAGAAGTCATCCTACACTGACAAAGTCCAAGTCCTGGTGACTGAAGTCATGAGGGTTGGCAAGAGTCAGTATCATCAGTACTCTGGTTCCAGTTGGTCCAGTGTTTGACGGCTTGAAGGGGTTGGTACGTTATTTATTTATTTATTTATTTATTTATTTATTTATTTATTTATTTAACTTACTTATTATTTAGATTCTGGTATAGTTAACATTCCATGTTATGTTACTTTCAGGTGTGCAATACAGTGATTCAACAATTCTATACATTACTTATCATAATAAGTGTACTCTTAATCCCCTTCTTCTATTTCACCCATCCCCCTCTCACCTCCCATCTGATAACCACAAGTATGTTCTCTATAGTTAAGATTCTGTTTTTTTTATTTCTCTCTTTTTCTTTGTTAGTTTTGTTTCTTAAATTCCACATATCAGTGATATCATATGGTATTTATCTTTTCCTGACTGACTTATTTCACTTAGCATTATGACCTCTGGATTCATTCTTTTTTATGGCTGAGTAATATGTGTGTGTGTGTGTGTGTGTGTGTGTGTGTGTGTGTGTGTGTGAATATATATATATATATTCTCCTCTTTTTCCATACATCTATCCATGGACATTTGGACTTCTTCCATAATTTGGTCATTGTAAATAATGCTGCAATAAATATTAAGTTGGCACATGTATTTTTGAATTAGGTTTTTGTTTTTATTCTTGTTTTTGTTTTTGCTTTTTATTCTTTGAGTAAATACCCATTAGTGGAATTTCTGGATTATATAATAATTCTATTTTTAATTTTTTGAGGAACTTTCATATTGTTTTCCAAAGTGTCTGTACCAATTTACATTCCAATTAACAGTGCATGAGGGTTCTCTTCTCTCCACACCCTTGTCAACACTTGTTTCTTGTGGGTTTGATTTTAGCCATTCTTACAGGTGTGAAGTGATATCTCATTGTGGTTTTGATTTGATTTCCCTGCTGATGAGTGATGTTGACCATCTTTTCATGTGACTGTTGGCTGTCTATATCCCTTCTTTGGAGAAATGTCTGTTCATGGCTTCTGCTCATTTTTCAATTGGGTTATTTGTGTTTTTTTGTTTGTTTTTTGTTTTTTTGTTTTTTGTTTTTTTTTTTTTTTGCTGTTGAGTTGTGTAAGTTCTTTATATATTTTTAATACTAACCCTTTATCAGATAATGTCACTTGAAAATATCTTCTCCCACTCAGTAGTTATCTTTTTGTTTTCTTGATTATTTCCTTTTGTGCAAAAGCTTTTCATTTGATATAGTCCCAATAGTTCATTTTTGCTTTTGTTTCCCTTGCCTAAGGAGACATATCTAAACAAATGTTGCTATGGCTGATGTCAGAGAAATTGCTATGCCCTCTTCTAGGATTTTTATGACTTTAGGGCTTACATTTAGTTCTTCATTCCATTTTGAGTTTCTTTTTGTATATGGTGTAAGGAAGTAGTCTAGTTGTACGTAGCTGTCCGGTTTTCCCAACACCATTTGTTGAAAAGACTGTCTTTTTCCCATTGCATATTCTTGCCTCCTTTGTTGAAGATTAATCATGGGTTAGTCATATAATCATGGGTTTGTTTCTGGGTTCTCTCCTCTGTTCCATTAATCTATGTGTCTATTTTGTGCAAGTACCATACTGTATATCTAGATAAATGGAATGGATTAGACCAGAAATAAAATAGAAACAAAAAAAACAAGGAGTTCTCCTTAAAGAAACAAGGAGTTAGTTTTGAAAAGATCAACAATATTGATAAACCTTTATCCAGACTCATCAAAAGAGAGAGAGATTTTCCTTTAAAATCAGATATGAAAGAGGATAAATAACCACCTACATCACAAAAGTACAAAGGATTATAAGAAGATATTATAAAAAGTTAGATGTCAACACATTGCACAACCTAGAATACATAAATTCTTAGAAACTATTACTTCTCCAATTGATTCAGGAAGAAATAGAAAATTTGAACAGACCAATTACCAACAAGGAAATTGAATCAGGTATTAAAAAAACACTCCCAACAAATAAAAGTTCAGGATGAGACAGATTCACAGGTGAATTCTACCAAACATTTAAATAAGAGTTAATACCTATTCTTCTCAAACTATTCCAAAATATAGAAGAGGAAGGAAAGCTTCCTAATTCATTTTACGAGGCCAGCATTATATTGATACCAAAATTGGATAAATACACTAGAAGAAAGAGAACTATAGGTCAATGTCTCTGATGAACATAGATGCAAAAATCCTCTATAAAATATTAGCAAATTTAATCCAACAATACATTTAAAAAAATCATTCACTATGATCAAGTGGGATTTATCCCTCGAATGAAATGGTGGTTCACTATTCACAAATCAATCAATGTGACACATTTACATCAACAAGAGAAATGAGGGGTGACTCAATCAGTTGAACATTTGACTCTTGATTTCTTCTGAGGTCATGATCCCTAGGTTGTGGGATGGAGCCCCGCATAAGGCTCTGTGCTGATCCTGGAGCCTGCTTGAGATTCTCTTTCTCTCTCCCTCTACCCCTCTCCCCTGTTCACTCTCTCTCTCTCTAAAAAAAAATTAATAAGAGAAATGATAAAAACCATATTATCTTTTCAATAGATATAGAAAAAACATTTGACAAAGTACAACATCCATTTATGATAACAACTCTCACAAAGTAGGTTTAGAGTGAGTGTACCTCAACATAATAAAAGTTATATATGAAAAGCCCACAGCTGATATCATCCTCAATGGTGAAAAACTGAGAGCTTTACCCTAAGATCAGGAATGAGACAAGGATCTCCATTTTCACCACTTTTATTCAACATAGTACTGGAAGTCCTAGTCACAGCAATCAGACAAGAAAAAGGGGGAAAAAAAAGCATCCAAATTAGTAAGGAAGAAGTAAAACTTAGACTATTTGCAGGTGACATAATGTTATATATAGAAACCCTAAAGACTCCACAAAAGAAAAAAACAAAAAAACAAAACAAAAACAAAAATATTAGAACTGTCAGTAAGGTGACAGGATACAAAATCAATTGCATTTCTATACAGTAATAATCATATAGCAGAATGAGAAATCAAAAGGGTTTAAATCCTGCAATAACTCAAGAATGTGTGTTAAGTTGATCTTTACTTTTGAAACAGGACTGGGAGTTTTAAGCTGATTTATTGTCTCTGATATAGTTAGACTATCTCCTAGGTTGGTACTGGCTGCTTTTACATTCTTTTTTCCCCCTTAAATATTATTAACTATACTAAGATCTATTTTTCTGCAATTTTAACATATCCCAGAATGTTCTGCAAGAAATGTGCTTGGACAAGTAGTGCCAGTCATGCATATATCACAAAATAGCTGAGGGACATAAAAGGACCTACCCTATGTTAAGAAAGCTATGTCACATCTTTCTTTTTCCAGGGACCCCTTACTTTATCTGCCTATAGAAACAGAGTTCCTTTAAATAGTAGTTGATTTTAGGCTGGAGCAGAAAAAGTACAAGAGAGTGTAGAGAATCTTTAATGCCTATTGCCTGTTTGAAAGATTCAACTGTATACCATATCTTTAATGTATCTTTACTCTGAGACAGTTTAACTTATTCAGATTCAATCTATTATTAGATAAAAAGTCTGGCTTTATGATGGCTAACTGTGAGACCCGAAGCCATAAAAATCCTAGAAAAGAGCACTGCAAGCCATAGCCTCAACTTGATGTTGGGTAGGTCTGAACTTGAATAGCTTATAGTTATTCAAAACATTTCTCAATTATTTATGCTTGAGCTTCAAATGATTCCTCCAAATTTATTATTTACTCATTGCTAACAGGACAGTTCTTTTCTGAGCTTATCAAATTCTTCTAAAATCTTGCTAAGTCAACTTCAACTTGCCAAGTTGAAGCCAACTTCAACCAATGTTATTAATATTTTGATCCTTCAGAATCTTCCCTAGAATAACAAATTAGTTATATATGGTTTCTACCTAATATGTTATCTCAACAAAGATTTTTTAATGTTTTTTTAATGTTTACTTTTGAGAAAGAGAGAGAGAGAGAAAGTGTGAGCAGGGGAAGGCAGAGAGTGAAGGAGACACAGAATCCCAAGCAGACACCAGGCTCTGTGCTCTTAGCACAGAGCCTGACATTGGGCTTGAACTCATAAACTGTGAGATGATAACCTGAGCCAAAGTCAGATGCTTAATTGACTGAGCCACCCAGGCACCCATCACAACAAAGATTTGTATCAAAATGAAACTTTCTTCTAGTATATCACATGTAAACTTTATGCTAAATGTGTTACAACAGTATAATATGGATTACATCTTTACAACTCCCATAGCAGTTTATTTTTTAATTACTCCCCCCTTGATCCTTTGTCAAAACATTTTTTTTTTCTAGGTGGTAATCCCTTTATAAATCAAGAAGAATAGAGAATGCTATGACAACAACTCTACAATATCAGTGGCTGAATACAACAAAGATTTAGTTCTCTTTCATGTCACTAAGGGCTCGTACTGACTCTAGAGACTTGCCTCCATTCTAGAGAGAAAGGATATAGGAATGTTTCACCTTTGCTTTTAATTTTTCTGATTAATTCTATTCATAACTAATTGCCAGAACAAGTTCTAATTCACCAAACTCCAGGGAGATAGGATATTCAATCTTCACTGTGCTATAAAGATAGGAAAACTAAACATTAGTTAGAAAACAGTGATTAAATGGAACATTCCTTCTTTTTATTGGACTAGTGTTCTGTGTAAAAACCTGAGATATGCTAGCTTAGCCTATACCATAATTTACTGAGCAATTTCATGTAAACTTCTATGAACACAGCCTAAATATAATATTTCAGTTTTTGGTGTGAAAAGATGGAGAGTTTCCAAGTGAAAGTTTGTATTCCAACTGGCACCATCAGTTTCTATTTAACATTGTTCATAGATGTTTTCACTGTGAAGATTTTTGAATCTCATTATGTTAAATATAGTTATTCTTCCAAATTCTTCAAACTGTCTGTATTATGCCAAGTAGTTTTCTGGATCCATTGAAGGTTAATGAAAGAAGCAATCTATTGTATAGTTTTGTTTGTATGGCTTGTTAAAAAAAGTAACATTAATGAAAATGTAAACTAAAGCATATTAAGGTGGCTAAAGGCCAAAAGTTGACAGAAGATTATTTATATTTCTATAATCAGACATCGAGATTCAGATAAGGTAACTTTTTATTGGAAGTGTTGGGTGTTTATTTCATTTTTATGCCAGTTCATATATATTGAGCACTTACCAAATATAAAGCATTTTACAGTTGTAATGTGACAATTATATATGTATATTCTCTACCCAGGATCCAGTGGGTTGGGGAATGTAATGTTTCATGATCAGCAATTATGCATTATTGACTATTTACATTTATAACTTAATATTATCTAATTGCAGTATAGTACAAGAAGACCTATAATAACATGGTCATGTGTTACTTTTATAGTCTAAATTATCCAATGATTGTTCATTGCTGAAAAGTTTATTATTTTGGCTTAAAAGTTTGAATATTTTGGTGATAGAGGTTAATTGTTTTTGTGACCATGGCAGTCTCTCCAGTTTCATATCATTTACTCCTATTTTTTGCCTGAGACTTGCCTTAACTAGTTGTACTTAATTCGTTGTAATTTTCACAATAAACCATGCTAAGATGTATCTTTATGCTTCTCCTCATAGCATTGCCTTTGCCAATATTCTCTTATCTTGGATATTTTTTAACGGCATGAAAATGCTCACAATATATTAAATGTGAAAACTGATTAAAAAACAGTAAACCTGTATATATGTTATGACTCATTTTGGTAAAAATGCAAATATATTCATAGAGCACTATTAGAAATGCATGATTCAATACAAAATGTTTATATATTGTTGACATAGTTACCAGCTTTTCATAGGTGTTTATATTTAATGTTCTATAATAAAGATGTATTATTTGTGAACAGGAAAAATATTGAAGCCTGTTATTACTTTTGAAGTAAAAGAAACAAAAATACTAATTCCATTTATTCAACTGGTAAACTCCTACTACGAGCATCTTAATCTCAGACTAAAAACCACTGCCTCTGAAAAAAATTTCCTTCTTCTATACTATTATTGTGTATTCTGTAACTCTGGATTTTTAATTAGTCTATTGTACAATATTACTTTCCTACTTTTATATTAATCCATAAGATATTTGAGGTCAGTGATCATAATATTCACTCTTTTTATGTCCAATACATAGTACAGCAAATGCATGTATGGAAGAATAAATTCAAGTAAAATATAAATAAGTTGAATTAAATAAGTGAACTGAATTAAACAGCTACAAAGTGGAGGCACAGGGAATGAATAAATGCAACAAAAGTAAATGTTTCAGTTTGTCCAGAGAAATCTAGGAAGCTAAATATGGAAACTGACCTTTAAAAATTGTTTTTGTTTTTGTTTTTTTTAATTTTTTTTTCAGTATATGAAGTTTATTGTCAAATTGGTTTCCATACAACACCCAGTGCTCATCCCAAAAGGTGCCCTCCTCAATACCCATCACCCACCCTCCCCTCCCTCCCACCCCCCATCAACCCTCAGTTCTCAGTTTTTAAGAGTCTCTTATGCTTTGGCTCTCTTCCACTCTAACCTCTTTTTTTTTTTTCCTTCCCCTCCCCCATGGGTTTCTGTTAAGTTTCTCAGGATCCACATAAGAGTGAAACCATATGGTATCTGTCTTTCTCTGTATGGCTTACTTGTACCCCAATGTTTATAGCAGCACTCTCAACAATAGCCAAATTATGGAAAGAGCCTAAATGTCCATCAACTAATGAATGGATAAAAAATTGTTTGATTAAAAGCGTCCTACTCTTGATTTCGGCTCAGGTCATGATCTTACAGTTCCTATGACTGAGCTCCATGTTGGGCTCCCTGCTTACAGTGGAAATTGCTTGGAATTCTCTCTCATTGCCCCTCCCCTGCTCGCTCACTCTCTCTCTCTCTGTCTCAAAAATAAATAAATAAACTAACAAATTGTTTTATTAAAATGTATGTCAGATGATGTCATTTTCCTCATTGGAAACTTCAATGGCTCCAGTCATACAACATGTAATTCAAATGCTTTCATATTCCTGTAATCCTTTTACCTTTTAATAAAATAATTAGGAAATAAAGTTGTGGTAATTTTAATGGACACTTTTTTTGACAAATGAAGTTTTTATTTTAGAAGAGTTTAGATTTACAGAAGATTTGCATAAATAGGATGGAGAATTCCTCTGTACCCTATATACAAGTCTATTGTTATAATCCTACCTCACTATGTTATATTTGTCACAATTTATCCTCTAATGTTGATATATTATTATTATTATTATTCAGTGAATTCCATATTTTTTTAGATTTTATCAATTTCCCTCAATGTGTGTTTCTTGTTACAGGAGCCCATCAAGGATACCACATTATATTTAGTCGTCATGTCTCCTTAAGCCTTCTCTGGACTGTGAGTTTCTTAAACTTTCCTTATTTTTCATGACTTTGACAGTTCTGGTGAGTAGTGGTCACATACTCTAAACTTGGGTTTTCTCAATGTTTTTCTCATAGTAAACTAAGGTTATGAGTTTTTAGTAGGAAAACCAGAGGTAAAGTGTCATTCTCATCACATCATATCATATTGTTGAGGTAGTGTTTGTTAGGTTTACCCACTTGAAAATTACTTTACCCATGTCCCTCTCATTTCCATACTATACTATTTGGAAGGAATTCACATATGGCAGCTCATACTTAAAAAGGGATGGAAGTTAAGTATAATGTCTTTGAAGGTGAAGTATCTACATAGGTAATTCAGAATTCTCCATGAGAGATTTAGCTATCCTCTGCATTTATTTATATCAGTTGCACTTGGGGATTTTATATTTTATACTTTAAGTTTTAATGAAATATTACTTATTTACATTGTTCCAACTTTGGCCACTGAGAAGACTTTCATATTGGTTTCTGTACCCCATTGACATTTTGGCAGACCTTCATCATTTTTTGTTTGTTCACACCTTCTTATTTTCTGGACAGGAAAATTTTCACAACTTTAAGTATCAGAGTATTCTAGTTTGATCCAAGGTACAACTTTAATAAGTAGGAAGAATGCAGGAAATTCTCAGTGTATTGGAGTCTGTCATAGATTAAGCCAAGAGAAAATTTAGGTTTCCAGTGAGAGAGGAGCCTGGAAATAGAAGTGGAGGCATATAGCAAGATTTGAAATGTTATATAAAGGCATTTTGCCTTATTGCATACATGGTAAAAATATTTTAATAAGGAGAACAAGCATTCTCTTTCTCTCAAAATAAATAAATAAGCTTAATATATATTAAATATATAATATATACAATAACAATGTTATATAACTGGTAAATACCAAGAAAGAATAATAAAATTTAACAAGGGAACACACATACTTTTGATATCAGAAATAAAAAAGAGTTAGCAATACAGATCCTACAAACATTAAAAAATTATTAAAGATATTAACAACTTTAAGTTCATAAAGTTATTATTTTAGTTTAAGAGAAAACTAAGAATAAGTATATAGCTTTAAAAAACTGAATATGTAAATAAAATTACTCATAAAAATAATTCTGAACTTGGACATCTTCACCAGATAATTCTAACAGTTTTTAGGAAATAAATAACAATTATATACCAACCCTTGGAGAATATATAAAATGTTGAAATAATTTTCAAATACTTTTGCAACACTGTTTTATTCTGACACTCATAATTGATCACAGCATTGCAGGAAAAAATATTCAGGGACACACTTTCCCTCAAATATGTAATTAATATCATGGGGAATATATTAGCAACTTGTTCCCAGGAATTTATTTAAAATATAGTGGGGCGCCTGGGTGGCGCAGTCGGTTAAGCGTCCGACTTCAGCCAGGTCACGATCTCGCGGTCCGTGAGTTCAAGCCCCGCGTCAGGCTCTGGGCTGATGGCTCAGAGCCTGGAGCCTGTTTCTGATTCTGTGTCTCCCTCTCTCTCTGCCCCTCCCCCATTCATGCTCTGTCTCTCTCTGTCCCAAAAAATAAATAAACGTTGAAAAAAAAATTTAAAAAAAATAAAATAAAATATAATAACAACAAGTTAGGTGTATCCAAAGAAGAAGGTCGAATATTATTCAAAAATAATCAATATAAGTCAACAAGTGGCCATAATAAAGGAGAAAAAAAGTTTAGATATCTATGGAGATAAAGTTTATTTATAGCTGGACTAGAATCCAGACTACATAAGAAACTCTTTTTTTAAAAAATATATATTTATTTATTATTGGAAAGAAGGAGAGAGAGAGAGGGAGAGAGAGAGAGAGAGGGAGAGAGAGGAGGAGGAGGAGGAGGAGGAGGAGGAGAGAGAGAGACAGAGAGAGAGAGAGAGAGAGAGAGAGAGAGAGAGAGAGAGAATCCCAAGCAGGCTCCACACTGTCAGCACAGAGCTCAACGTGGGCTCAAGTTGGGGCTTGAACTCATGAACCATGAGATCATGACCTGAGCCTAAATCAAGAGTCTGATGCGTAATAGACTGAACCACCCAGGTGCCCCGCAGACTACATAAGAAGCTCTTAAAGCCACAGTCACTCCCCATTTCTAAATATATGGGCAAATGACTGAGTCATTTCATATAAAAAGATGCACAAATAGGATATAAGCATATGTAGACTCCAAGATCATTAATCATTAGGAAAATGAAAAATCAGAATTAAAAATGCTACTTCAAATCCAGTAGAAAGTTCATAAATGTATTATGTATTATACATACAAGCTAGAAACAACAAAAAAGTTCATCACCAGCATGGATTATAGTATACTCAGCAATGACAATGAATGAAAATGTTATCTGATAACTGCATGGATGAGTCTTAACAAGGAAACCAGACACAGCGAGTGCTTATCATTCTCAGCTTTAGCTCAGAAATATAGGGAGAGCTATATGTCTTATTCACATCTTTGCAAGACTACAAACATTTCAGAAGCAGGAATAATGTAGAAAATTCTTTGTATATGAGAATTTATCATGGATGAATCCAAGAAAGAATTAGGAAGACAGTTTAATACCATACAAACATCCCACTACTAATCATAATAACAAGTAGATTTGGTATCCACTAATGTTTTTTATTCAATCCAGTCTTTCCTGTGATGGTTAACACATGATAAATTTCCCCACTCCAGACACTTTCTCCACTGTTCCAAATAGTACTCATCATTCTACCATAAGCAAGAGGCTTCCATTCTCTTATATTAATTTAAGCATTCATCATCAGTACAGATGTGCCTAACTTTTTATTTTTTTCAATTTGGTGCCCCAATTGTCCCATATTTGGCCAGTATCATGTTCAGAAGAAAACTTTGTCATTGGTTTTGCTTAGAGTAGCCAGCACATAAAAGGCATTCTCTTATTGCCCGAACTTGGCAGACTGTCTCACCCTATTGATATGCCATTGATGACGATGGGAGAATGTAAAGCACGCATCACATGAGCACCAATGGCAAATCATGAAGAATTGATATGGTTAATCTCTGAACCCCTAGATTTACTAAAAATGCTTTACAAACAAAATTTTGAAAATCAGTTTAACTCCTAAGAATTTTAAAATATTGTAAATATCAGAATACCAAACAAATGTTAATTATAGCCTCAACCAGGTGCTTTCTAGATAATTCTTTCAGCATTTCTGTAATGACACCAACCATGAGAACCACATGGTATATTGAGGGAATGTGTGCCATTCCATGTTGCCTTATTGTCCATTTCTGTGTGGCTCCCAAAATATCCCAGTTGTTTTGGCCAGTGAGGACTAAAAGAGAATAAAAAAGAAGGAAATAATAAGAAAATTATTCCATTTACTATCTGAGATGTGAAGAAGTTCCTAGCATCCTCAACTTATTAAAAAGAAAAAAAACAATTCTAACAATATTTCTTAAGAATCATTCTAATCATATACATATATAGAGAGATATATTTCTAAAAGTAACTCATTTTAAGTGAATATGCATTCATGTATGTGAATCTTACTTAAAATATATTAGTAATGATAATTAATGCATTACCACTAAATGGAAAATAAAGAATTTGCAGAAACTGACTTTCATATTACAAAATACTCTGTTTTACCATCCACAAATATTAGCTATGAGAATCAATTTTCTGGAGAGTAATGGACTCAGCATGATTTTTGTGAGCACATTATCGATGTTCTTATAAAAAGGGTTGTTATGAGAATAGTGTCCTTTAATTAAATGAGACTATTAGCCAGTTTCACTCTAACCAACCTCTTCATTTTTATCAGAAAGCAACTGATTACACCATTCTGTAATTAAAGTGTAGAAGCGCATGCCAATGAGAATTTGACTATATTGAGACTCATATAGTTACCACTTAACTTTAAAAGTTTTAAATAATGAAATCAAACATTTGCATATTATACCATGTTTCATTATCAGATCCGATGTAGGCTGCTAACTTTCATAAAGAAAGAGGAAAGATAAAAATTGACTTTTCTGTAGAACAAAAATATCCATGCTGCTTTTAAGAGAAACCTGAAATATGAGGGCCCAGGAATACTGAAAAAAAAAAAAAAAAAAAAAAAAAAAGGATGGAAATAAGATAGATTATGCCAACATGAACAAAAAATACTGGTATAGTAAGCATGTTAATTTATTTAGCTAGATCAATGTTCTTCTTCTGCTTAATAGCATAGGCAAGCTGTAGTCCAGTTCTGTAGTCCAGTATGTGCTTTTCATAGGATGTGATTTTTGACGATGGACAAGATATGAGTAATCACCTGCTCTCTTTTTTTTATATCCTCTTTCTTCTGCACCTGTGCCATCAGTTCCTATGATGTACAGATCTGCCCCCTGTGGATTCCAACTCATTGACATGTACCAGAGATACAGCCTTGAATAACTAAAGTGAATCAAATGTTTCCAAAAGTCAAATCCCAAAATAAGTAAGGAATCCTTTTTAAATGAGTTGAATCTATTTTAAGCAGCTACCTGGTATTACATTGGGAAACCTCTTTTCCCTTCTTCTTTTCAGGACACAGAATTTAGGACACAACACTATTGGTATCCTTTCAGTTTCAAGAGCTGGATTCCAATCTTGTCTCAATTAATTCAACATTTATTTATTGAAGATACTGAACAATATGCTAGTAACAAAGCCAGATTCAATGACTAGAAAAATACATAAGAATATCTCTGTTTTTGGGGCGCCTGGGTGGCGCAGTCGGTTAAGCGTCCGACTTCAGCCAGGTCACGATCTCGTGTGTCCATGAGTTCGAGCCCCGCGTCAGGCTCTGGGCTGATGGCTCGGAGCCTGGAGCCTGTTTCCGATTCTGTGTCTCCCTCTCTCTCTGCCCCTCCCCCGTTCATGCTCTGTCTCTCTCTGTCCCAAAAATAAATAAAAAAAAGTTGAAAAAAATTAAAAAAAAAAAAAAAAAGAATATCTCTGTTTTTGAGGAGTTGACAGGATCTTGGGGATGCAGACTAGAAATTTAACAGTTACATAACAGTATAGTAAATGATGTATGGGTTTACCTGACCCGATTTGAGTGGGTAGATTAGAGTTGTAATAGCTTCAAAGGGTTTGACCATTTGCATAACATGAAGTTTAACTTCTTTCCAAGGGACCAGTTTAGCACAAGGGCTGCAGGAATAAAGAACCATGATTTACTTTCCTCAGATTCCTGTTTTACATAGAAAGAAGGCAAGATTAAGGGATAAAGGTGGCCATGGAGGCATGAAATCCATAGTAGTTCTCCTGGATTGTTGCCGAAACAAAGCCTGAGATTCAGGGAATGTGTTCCATCAGCACATAATTATTGAAGTTAAAGAAAGAGACATTTTGCAACATGTTTTTAATGTAAAATGAGCAAATGTTTTAAAAAGAATTACACCAAGTAATACAAGTTTAAGTATTATTTTTCTAGCTGACAACTACATTTAATGCTTGTCCTCTGTGATTTTATAGTGTTCTGGGCAACTGTCAAACTTAGATATTGAAATAATCTGACTACACATGCCCTCCCCATTGGGCAATCAACATGATGAGGAACAAAGCTATGTTTTATTCACACTGTGATCTTTAGCACAGATATCAGTGCACAGAGATATTGTAATATGTAGAACAGCAAGTCTCCTAACATTTTTATCTGAATCAAATTGCTGAAGTTAGAGGGAAAAAGTCAAAACATACAGAATAAACACACTCCGGTTAATGTCTGAAACAAAATTATATAGGCAAATATACAATACTTAAAACTAAATTTTTTGAATTAAGCAAATTTTTGTACAATTTTTGCTGTTTATCATACATAAAGAGCTGCTCAGTGATTACATGGAGATATATTTTAAATTATTTCAAAGATTCTGAATGAAGAAAGAATGAATACATTGATCTTATTTCTTCAAAATTAAAGAAGCTTCAGGGCACCTGGGTGGCTCAGTCGGTTAAGCATCTGACTTCTGCTCAGGTCATGATCTCACGGCTTGTGGATTCGAGCCCCACATCAGGCTCTGTGCTGACAGCTCAGAGCCTGGATCCTGCTTCAGATTCTGTGTCTCCCTCGCTCTCTGCCCATCAACCATTTGTGCTCTGTCTCTCTCAAAAATGAACATTAAAAAATTTAAAAAATTAAAGAAGTTTCACTGGTTAAAGTTAATTCATAAAGAGTCAAACACTACAGCTTCTAGTATTAGAGTGTCTGGTATACCTTTAGATTGTTTGATACACCATAAATATATGTGCTTTTATAGTTTATTATAACGTTCCAAATCATAAGCTGTGATGGTTATATTATTTTGTATTTACATATATGTTAGATTTTTAGAGATATAGCAATACTTGGAATCAGAATATTTGCATTTAAGTAATAGATCTAGCAATTACTCCTTGACAAATAGCAAGTCAGTTTATCATTTTGGGCCACAATATCCCAATTTATAAAATCTGGCTAAAAATGTAATATGTGAAAGTGCTTTGCAACTATAAATTGTGTTTTGAAATTGTTTATTAAGATATTATCCATGGCCTTCAAATTTCTCAAATATCATTGTTATGCTTCAAGGATGAAGTATGTTTTCTTCAGAATGTATTTTATGCAGGACCAAGGGAAGTATCAAGTACTCTTACCAGTAAGAGTAGAACTACATTCATTATTATTGTTGAAATCAAATATCTGATTCAACCAACAGTCACCACCAGACCCAAAACCAAATAAATAAATAAATGTAAGGATTGGTAGGTTGAATTTTATTTATAAAAGGGAGAACGAATGGGAGAACAACAACAATAAGTATCATAACATTGAATCAGGGTACAAAACTTACATGCAAAATAGGATTGCCCTCAAGGCATCTATTTTTTTTCTTTTGTTTGTTTTGTTTCACTTGTTAGTGGAATCTACCACATAGCTTTAGCATTCTCTCTTGATACAACTTTTCATAGGAGTGGCTTCTCTTATACATTTTCATGTCCCAAGAGAGAAAACAACCAATCATCCGGTAGCTATTGAAAGAAGAGCAATTCTGAATTCTCTTGTGAATAATAGAAAATTTAGAAAAATACTGAGTTTACAAAAAAATCAAACTGCAAAAGGCTCCAGCAACAAGGTGATATTTATCACCAAGAAATATCCTTGATATAAAAAAAGAACAAGGTGTTTAAATTTTGAGGAAAGGCATTTACTACCCAGAATTAAATCAGTTTTATAACTTGCAAGCTGCTTTAATCTGTCACAGGAAGGAAGGATGATGATTATATATTATAGGTAGTTAGAGGTGTGGTTTTTAAAAACAATTATTTGAGTTAGAATGAACCTGAGAACATAAAATAGTCTCATGACCCATCCCATCCATTATGTTTGGAATAATAGTCCTAGACAGTTATATGGCATAATAATAAATAGTCTCTTAAGTTAACAAATTTAAAAGTGTATTCTTCATCATCAAGATCACTAACTAGCAGTTATTGAACATTTAGTGGAAGCTTGACTCTAATGGATATTGACCCTGTAAAGAATAAAATTTAAATAGAGAATGCTTTCCCATAAGACAGACATTGCAGTCAATCATGTCAAATGGAGTGATTTTGTCTACACAGGTGTTCTGTACAAAATCAGAAAAAGGAGTTTTAATTTTTAATCATTATACACGTGGCTATACACTTGAGATGGAGTGGAATAGAGAATTACACAGGTTCTACATAAATATATCCAAGAACAACAGGAACTAGGACATTATACAGTTGTTCAGTAATCTACAGAATATTAAGGTAAAAATAATTAAACTGCTGAAGATCCAAACCACTCATCTGGGCACTCACATCATGCTGGACAACATGCTCCTGGACCCAGCAAATACGATCAACCCAAAAATGTAACAAGATCTTCTCTTCATGAAGCTTAGTGGCTGGACCATATGTTCAGGTCCCCCTTGTACCCATGAACTTGACATTACCCTGCACCCTGAAGAAAGTTTCATTGTAAAGAAACTCTTAATCTTTGTTTTAGCTGCTTTATGAGCCATAGTGAAGTTTTAAACCAAGTTACTTACTCATGCCACATGTTCTGCTCAGGCATCACTGGTATATTGAAGGATAAAATAAGCACTGCTAACATCTATTTCATACGAGGTGCTATGGGCTGCGCTAAGATTTTTAATTTGTATTAGCTGATGCAATGATGAAAATAAATGTACAAACTATCATTGTTATCTCCACTTTACAGATGAGAGTATAAAATACATAAAGTTTAACATTCTTGCCAAAAGTTTAAAGGAGAAGATATAATTCAGAATTCAAATCTAAGCAGTTCAGTTCTTCATCCAGCAATGCCAAGGCCTTGCTGGCTTTCAATTAACCCTATGGTAACATGAAGTGACAATGTCCCAAAATTTTGTCCTCGGTGTGCCAAATCCCCAGACCACTTATGCAATTTCTAGGTTGAAAATTTGAATAAAATATCACATTTCATTACTAGCTGAGGCTTCTCGTACATACAAAGATAATGCCTTCAAGGACAACATTTTTTTTTTTTTAATTTTGAGAGAGAGAGAGAGTGCAAGTAGGAGAGGGGCAGAAAGAATCCCAAGGAAGTTCTGTGCTGTCAGCTCTGAGTTCAATGAAGGGCTTCCTCTCACAAACAGTGAGATCTAGACCCTAGTGGAGACAAGAGCCAGATGCTAAATTGCCTGAGCCACCCGGGTGCCCCAAGGACAACTTTTTCAACAACATGTCCATAGCTGCACCCTTTAGTTTTTGTTGTTTTGTTGTTATTGTTGAAGTATATTCCTTCTAAACTCACTTTGTTGAAGGTTTTTTTTTTATCATGAATGGATGTTAAAGTTTGTTAAATGCTTTTTCCGTATCTATTGAGATAATCATATTTTTTGAGATAATCATTTAAATTTTATCCTTCTTTTAGTTGATGTGGTGTGAGTAGCCATTTTAAACAGTTGATATTTTTTGCCTAGACCTCAGGTCTGCTAGTTTTCTAGACTTGCCTACATACACATTTATATTAGAGATAAGAGTGGTGGCAAAAAACAAAAATAGAAACAAAACAAAAACAAAAACAAAAAAACAGAGCCTAGTATTGAAAACCAAAAAGCAGTTTAATATGATGGTCTTTCACATCAAGTTTCTATTCCAATTTCTAGAATTATATCTTTTTTAAAAAATTTAATGTTTATTTATTTTTGAGAGAGAGAGAGAGAGAGAGAGCATGAGCAGGGGACGGGCAGAGAGAGAGGGAGACAGAATTGTAGTATATGTGCTGCCAAAGTGAGCATGAGAGACACAGAATTCAAAGCATGCTCTAGGCTCTGAGCTGACAGCAGAGCGCTTGATGTGGGGCTAGAACGCGAACTGTGAGATCATGACCTCGACTGAAGTTGGATGCTTAACCAACTGAGCCATCCAGGTGTCCCTAGAATTACACCTTTTCTATGGCATTTTTATATTTATTGCACAGGAAACTCATCAATGCACGTTAAAAACAGTTTCAAACTAACATATCATAATGAAGCATTGCAGGGGCATCTGGTTGGCTCAGTTGGTTGAGCGTTCAACTCTAGATCTCAGTTCAGGTCTTGATCTCAGGGTCATGAGTTCAAGCCCCGTATTGGTCTCCACACCCAGCGTAGAACTTACTTAAAAAAATGAAAATAATAATGTAGTATTCCACGAAGTCTTCCTTCTTGATTTGTTAAATCCAACTGTTATCATACCTGTACATTTATAATTTTTCCCTGAATGCTATTTAAATTATTGTTTAAATATTTTTTTCTTCTCCTATTAACTTTTGCCCTCTCTCTATCCCTTTCTCCTTTCCTTTTCGTTATTTTCTTCTGTCCTTCATTTTTTTAAATCATAAACATATGTGATAATAAAAATACATATCAAGCCCTTGTGATATTAAATGCGGGCTCCCGAATGTGTGCTCTCAATTGTGTTTCCAAACTCTAAATGAGCTATTTTCATTTTTTTTTTTTTTTTACTTAAATATTGACTTCTCCTCAGCTCTTTTCCTCCTTGAGACAGTTAGCAGAATATGAGGTCTGGGTTTATACACTGGGTTTATACACTGGGTTTATACACTGGTTATATACACTGGGTTTATACACTGGGTTTATACACTGTTTATACAATCACAGCTTTTTTTTATATATATAGGTATGGCCATTGTGGGAATTTTATCACTCCTGCTTTCTTATTTGTTTTATTTGTCAGTATATGGGAAAAACAATTGGTACCCTTAAACTTCTTTTACCTTTCAGAGAACCAAATATTAGAAAAACCATAATTAATAACTTTTAGTAGCTCTGAATTCCAACAGTGTTTACATATGGGAAATATTATTAGGCCAGTTACCTAATCTATATCCCAGCATTGGTTAGGTGGTCTGCCATCTAACTGCACTATAATTTGTTTCTCTTTCTCTTCTTTTGTGTTCTTTCTCTCTCTTTTGCTGACTTCCACATGTTTTCTGTTTTGCCTCTGCTCTTAGATGTATCACTTTTGCCAGTCACAAGTCCATTTGGCCACCACACCTACCAGGTGTGTTTCTGTTATTTCAGATTGTATACCTTCTTGGCTCTATTTCAATTGTTAGGTTTTTCATAAGTTTTTGAATGAATCATTTAATAGTTTATAACCTGTTTATAGTTTATTTTTTTGGTTTATAAGCTAAATATTTGGTTTATAAGCTAATTACATGATTTTTCTAGTTTCATTTTCTTTGAACTACTGATAAGCTTGTCTACTATTGTTATTTTGTATAAATTCTAGAGAATTCTGTATATTATTTATATACCCTAAATTAACTTATAGTTATATGTGAAAATATTTTAGTTTTAGTTAAAAATATGATTTCTACTATTCTTCCTAGACTTCAAAGAACATGTATTAATACATATTATTTGTATCATGGAAATTTGATATATAGATAATTAATTAATATTTGTTATCTTTTTCTAATTTCTAACAGTTTTCTCTTCAAGGGAAAAATAATGTTTCTAGTAAATAATATTGAGTTAAGAGCATTGACTTTCACATTGAAAGAAGATAAATGGATGATTTTATAAGGAGATAAGACAATAAAGAGATTAGGTAATATGATTACAATATAAAAAGATAATATATAAATGTGTTAGTTTCCTATTGCTGCTGAAACAAATTACTACTCATTTTCTCTTTATACTTAGGATAGCACGAATTTATTATCTTTAGTTCTGGAAGTCAGAAGTCCAAAGTCAGTCTCACTATGCTAAAGTCAAGGTGTCAGCAAGCTGATTCTTGTTTGAGCCTCTAGGAAAGTAACTATTCTTTGTTTTTCCAGCTTCTAGAGGCTACCAATTTCCTTGGCTAGTGGCCACATCACACTAACCTCTGTTTCCATCTCATTTAATTCTCTTCATTTGGCTCTTTTATGAGGACTATGTGATTATATTGGGTCTACCTAGATAATCCAGAATAATTTCCCCATCTAAAAATGCTTAATTTAATCAGCTGTGAAAATGTCTTTAATTTGTATTTTATTATTTATGTATTTGTTTATTTATTTAAATAAAACAAATTTAAAATTTATAATGAAATTATGCAAAATCATGTGACACAACATGACAATAAATTAAACTTTACATAATGTAATAGTTAAAATACCACATTTGCAAAATCTCATTGCTAGGAATCATATTTACTTGGAATTTATCTTTTTTGGGAAGTGCTGAATTTATATCATTTAAACTAGCACAGAGAAGAGAGTCAACATGGCAGAGAAGTAGGGGACTCAAAGTTCCCTTGTCTCTCAAACACAGCAGTATTGAGTCCAGAAGACTTGGAATTCTAGGAATCTGGGCTACAAGTGACAGAAACATCTCCAGGGGTCCACAGGGACAATCTGGTGAGCCATTGGTGCATGATTATGAATTGGGAGAATTAAAATGGTCAGCATAGGCACAGAGGGGAGGATCCCCCTCTGTGGAGAGACAAAAGGAAGAGAGAGGCTGTGGAACTGTAGGATTATATTTGGACAAGAGAAAAACCATGGACTGGGGAACAGAAAAAAATGGAGAAAGAATGAATTTCTATAAGGAACCAATTTCTAACTTGTTCCAGTATTGTGGGGCTTTCTCTGGAATGGGACCTGTGGCCCTGTTCACACAGCTGGTGGGGGAGCCAGCCCAAGGCTCAGTAGTGAGCTCAGAGGTGCAGTTGGAGACAGTAGTCCCCTCCCTTGATTGCCGTGGGAAGAAGGTATATAGCTGCTCCAATGACAAAAGACCCTGCAGGCACCCACCATCCAGAGGCCTTTGGCAGCTGGGTGGAGTGACACTACCCCAGAACCATGGCCTGAGGAGCAGGATCCTTTAAGACATTGAGATTTGAATCCTAGCTGAGTGCCAGGGAAGTATGGGAAACACTGTGAGATAGGCCTGAATAGAGTGGTCTGGGACACGTGATCTAGAGAAGAGACTGGGGTATCACCATTTTTCTCCCCATCACCAACAAGGTGGGGCTTCAGGGAACAGGACGGCTGGCCCACAGGGTAGGCGGGACTCACCTACACCAAATCACACCCCTCTGTGCCTGGTAACTGTGTATCTACATGAGACAGTTCGTTCTGACTGAATCAGACAGCCCATCCTTCAGACCAGGGCAGCCACCAGTTCCAAGGCACCATCAGATATCAGTCCAGAGGTTTTGCATTTTCTGATTTGATTCTTGGTCAATTCTTACTATATATACATATATATATATATATATACATTTTTATATATTTACATTTATATATATATATATATATATACATTTTTTTTTTCCTCTTCCTTTCTTTCTCTTATTTCTTCCCTTCTCTATTCTGGTTATGCAGGTTGTTGGTTTGTTTAAGCTGACATTTAAAAAAAAATTTTAATGTTTACTTATTTTCAAACGAGACAGAGATAAGAGTGTGAGCAGGGGACAGGCAGAGAGAGAGAGAGGGAGACACAGAATCTGAAGCAAGCTCCAGGTTCTGAGCTGTCAGCACAGAGACTGATGCAGTACCTGAACTCACAAGCTATGAGATCATGACCTGAGCCGAAGTTGCATGCTTAAGCAACAGAGCCACCCAGGTGCCCCTCAGGCAGATATTTTAATCTATTCTTTTTACACCTCTTCTGTATCTCCTTCTTTATTTTCCTCTCTTTCTGGGTTAAGCCATATAGTTTCTCTGATTCTCTGCCTGGTCAATTTTTCTTTTCTTTTTCCACATCCTTGTCATTTCTCTATTTGTATGGGATAAAGCTTCTTCCACCACCACCCCTTTTAAAATTTTTTCCAGGGTTACTTCAATGAACAAATCAAATCACACCTGATGGAAGGTCCAAACCACCACTACAAGTAGGGGGATAAAGCAACCAGAGTCACAACAACAGAGAACACACAACACACTCAACACACTTCAATAACACCTCCTGAGGGGCCAGGCCCTGGACACCCCTTTTTAATATAGTAGTGTTTGTAGGTGCAGGATGCATAATAAGCTGTTTAAACACATAAGGAACAGAAAATTAGCCAAAATGATGAAACAGAAGAATTCGCAAAAGAAATTCCAGGAAGAAATGACAGCTAGAGAATTGCTCAAAACATATATAAACAATATATCTGATCAAGAATTTAGAATAATAATTATAAGATTAATAGATGGGCTTGTAAAAAGCATAGAAGACAGCAGAGAATCTATTGCTGCAGAGATAAGGAACTAAGAAATTGTCATGACGAATTAAGAAATGTTGTAAATTAAGTGCAAAATAAACTGGATGCAGTGACAGCAAGGATGGAGGAAGCAGAGGGGAGAATAAGTGAAATAGAAGATAAAATTATGGAAAATGATGAAGCTGAGAAAAAGGGACATAAGAAAATACTAGACCATGAGGGGAGAATTAGAGAGCTAGGTGATTCAATGAAGCATAATAATGTCCATATCATAGGAGTTCCAGAAGAAGAAGAAAGAGAGAAAGGGGCAGAAGGTTTACTTGAATAAATGATAGCTGAGAACTTCCCTAATCTGGGGAAGGAAACAGACATCCAAATCCAGGAGTCACAGAGAACTCCCTTCAGATATACAAAAATAGGTCTTCACCACGGCATATCATAGTGAAACTGGCAAAATACTAAGATAAAGAGAGAATTCTGAAAGCAGCTAGGGACAATGGGCCTTAACCTACAAAGGTAAACACAAAATGGTAGTAGCAGACCTGTCCACTGAAACTTAATAGGCCAGAAGAGAGTGGCAGGAAATATTCAATGTGCTAATTAGGGAAAATATGCAGCCAAGAAGCCTTTATCCAGCAAGGCTGTCATTCAGAATAGAAGGAGAGATAAAGGATTCCTCAAACAATCAAAACTGAAGGAGTTAATGACCACTAAACCTGCCTGCAAGAGATCCTAAGGGGAACGCTGTGAATGGAATGCTGAAAACTATAAAGGACCAGAGACATCACCATAAGCATGAAACCTACAGATAACACAGATACTAAATCCATATCTTTCAATAATAACTCTGAATGTAAATGGACTAAACGTCCCAATCAAAAGACATAGGGTATCAGAATTGATAAAAAACAAGACCCATCTATTTGCTGTCTTTAAGAGACCCATTTTAGACCTGAGAACACCTTCAGATTGAATGTGAGGGGATGGAGAACCATCTATCATGCTACTGGAAGTCAAAAGAAAGCTGTCCATACTTATATCAGACAAATTAGATTTTAAACTAAAGTCTGTAACATGAGATGAAGAAGGGCATTATATCATAATTACGGGGTTTATCCATCAAGAAGAATTAACAATTGTAACTATTTATGCCCTCATTTTGAAAGAACCCAAATATATAAATCAATGAATCACAAACATAAGCAATTATATTGATAAGATAACCACAATTGCTGAATACTTAAACAAATGGACTGATCATCTGGGCAGAAAATCAATAAAGAAACAATGGCCTTGAATGATACACTGGACCAGATGGACTTGACAGGTGTATATTCAGAACTATTCATTCAAAAGCAGCAGAATAAACATTCTGCTCAAGTGCACATGGAACATTCTCCAAGATAGATCATGTACTGGGTCACAAAAAGCCCTTAATAAAAATAAAAGAATTGAGATCATATTATGTATATTTTCAGATCACAATGCTATGTAACTTGAAAGCAACCATAAGAAAAAATATGGAAAGCCTACAAATGCATGGGGGTTAAAGAATATCCTACTAAAGAGTGAATAGGTTAACCAGGAAATTAAAGAAGAAATTTAAAAATGAATGGAAGCAAATGAAAATGAAAACACAACAATCCAAACCCTTTGGGATGCAGCAAAGGCAGTCCTAAGAGGAAAATACATTGCAATCTAGGCCTATCTTAAGAAACAAGAAAAATCCCAAATACAAAATCTAACCACACACCTAAAGGAACTAGAAGCAGAACAGCAAAGAAACCCCAAGGCCAGCAGAAGAGAAATAATAATATTAAAGCAGAAATAATATAGAATCAAAAAAAAAGAAAAGAAAAGTTAGAACAGATCAATGAATCTAAGAGCTTGTCTTTTGAAAAAAATAAATAAAATTGATAAACCCCTACTCACACTTCTCAAAAAGAAGAGAGAGAACTCAAATGGATAAAATCATGAGTGAAAGAGAGGAGATCACAACTAACACCACAGAAATACAAACAATTATCAAAGAATACTATAAAATGTATATGCCAATAAATTAGACAACCTGGAAGAAATGGACAAATTCCTAGACACCCAAATACTACCAAAACTCAAATGGGAAGAAGTAGAAAATTTGAACACACCCATAACCAGTGAAAAATTCAATCAGTTATCAAAATCTCCCAACAAATAAGAGTCCTGCACCAGATGGCTTCCAGGGGAATTCTACCAGACATTTTTCTTAATTTATTTTATTTTATTTTTTCATCAAAACATTGGTTATTAGTTTATTTTTAAAATATAATTTATTGTCAGATTGGTTTCCATACAACACCCAGTGCTTGTCCCAACAGGTGCCCTCCTCAATGCCCATCACCCACTTTCCCCTCTCTCTCACCCCCATCAACCCTTAGTTTGTTATCAGTATTTAAGAGTCTCTTATGGTTTGCCTCCCTCCCTCTCTGCAACTTTTTTTCCCCCTTGCCCTCCCCCATGGTTCTCTGTTAAGTTTCTCAGGATCCACATATGAGTGAAAACATATGGTATCCATCTTTCTCTGACTGACTTATTTCACTTAGCATAACACACTCCATTTCCACCCACATTGCTGGAAAAGGCCAGATTTCATTCTTTCTCATTGCCAAGTAGTATTCCATTGTATATATAAACCACATCTTCTTTATCAATTCATCGATTGATGGACATTTAGGCTCTTTCCATAACTTGGCTACTGTTGAAAGTGCTGCTATAAACATTGGGGTACAAGTGCCCCTGCATCAGCACTCCTGTATCCCTTGGGTAAATTCACAGCAGTGCTATTGCAGGGTCATAGGGTAGATCTCTTTTTAATTTTTTGAGGAAACTCCACACTGTTTTCCAGAGTGGCTACTACAGTTTGCATTCTCACCAACAGTGCAAGAGTGTTCCCATTTCTCCACATCCTCGCCAGCATCTATAGTTTCCTGATTTGTTCATTTTAGCCACTCTGACCACTGTGAATTGGTATCTCAGTGTGGTATTGATTTGTCTTTCCCTGATGAGGAGTGACGTTGAGCATCTTTTCATGTGTCTGTTGGCCATCTTCTACAAGATATTTAAAGCAGAGTTAATACCTATCCTTCTCAAGCTGCTCCAAAAAATAGAAACGGAAGGGAAGCTTCCAGATTCATTCTATGAAGCCAGCATTATCTTGATTCCCAAAGCAGAGACCCCACTAAAAATGAGAATTACAGGCCAATATCCCTGATAAATATGGATGCAAAAATTCTCAACAAGATACTAGCAAATTGAATTAAACAGTATATTAAAAGAATTATTCACCATGATCAAGTGGGATTCACTACTGGGCTGTAGGGCTGGTTCAATATTTGCAAACCAATCAATGTGATACATCACATTAATAGAAGAAATGATAAGAACCATATGATCCTGTCAATAGATGCAGAAAAAGCATTTGACAAAATGCAACATCCTTTCTTAATAAAAACCCTCAAGAAAGTCAGGATAGAAGGAACATAACTTAACATCATAAAAGCCATATATGATAAGCCCCCAGCTAATAATCATCCTCAATGGGAAAAAACTGAGAGCTTTCCCCCTGAGATCAGAAACATGACAGGGATGTCCACTCTCACCGCTGTTGTTTAACATAGTGTTGGAAGTTCTAGCATCAGCAATCAGACAACAAAATGAAATAAAAGGCATCCAATTTGCAAAGAAGAAGTCAAACTTTCAGTCTTCACAGATGACATGATATTCTACCTGGAAAACCTCAAAGACTCCACCAAAAGCTGCTAGAGATGATACATGAATTTACCAAAGTCTCAGGGTACAAAGTCAATGTACAGAAATCTGCTGCATTTCTATACACTAATAATGAAGCAACAGAAAGAGAAATCAAGAAATTGATCCCATTTACAATTGCACCAAGCACCATAAAATGTCTAGGAATAAACCTAACCAAAGATGTAAAAGATCTATATACTGAAAACTATAGAAAACTTATGAAAGTAATTGAAGAAGACATAAAAAAATGGAGAAACATTCCATGCTCATGGATTGGCAAAGCAAATATTATTAAAATGTCAATATTACCCAGAGCAATCCACACATTCAATGCAATCCCAATCAATATTGCACCAGCATTCTTCTCAAAGCTAGAACAAACAATCCTAAAATTTATATGGAACCACAGAAGACCCTGAATAGCCAAAGTAATGTTGAAAAAGAAAACCAAAATGGTAGGTATTACAATCCCGGACTTTAGCCTCTACTACAAAGCTGTAATCATCAAGACAGTATGGTATGAGCACAAAAACAGACACATAGACCAATGGAACAGAATAGAGAACCCAGAATTCGACCCACAAATGTATGGCCAACTAATCTTTGACAAAGCAGGAAAGAGCATCCGAGGGAAAAAAGACAGTCTCTTTAGCAAAGATGCTGGGAGAACTGGACAGCAACACTCAGAAGATTGAAACTAGACCACTTTCTTACACCATACAAAAACATAAACTGAAAATGGATGAAAGACCTAAATGTTGAGACAAGAAACTATCAAAACTCTGGGGGGAGAAAGCAGGTAACAACTTCTTTGACCTCAGCCACAGCACTTTCTTGCTCAACACATCTCCAAAGGCAAGGGAATTAAAAGCAAAAATGAACTATTAGGACCACATCAAGATAAAAAGCTTCTTCACTGCAAAAGACATTGTCAACAAAACTAAAAGACTGCCAATGGGATGGGAAAAGATGTTTGCAAAAGACATATCAGATAAATTGGTTAATATCCAAAATCTATAAAAGAACTTACCAGGGGCGCCTGGGTGGCGCAGTCGGTTAAGCGTCCGACTTCAGCCAGGTCATGATCTCGCGGTCCGTGAGTTCGAGCCCCGCGTCGGGCTCTGGGCTGATGGCTCAGAGCCTGGAGCCTGTTTCCGATTCTGTGTCTCCCTCTCTCTCTGCCCCTCCCCCGTTCATGCTCTGTCTCTCTCTGTCTCAAAAATAAATAAACATTAAAAAAAAAAAAAAAAAAAAAAAAGAACTTACCAAAGTCAACACCCGAAAAAAACAAAAAATCCAGTGAAGAAATGGGCAGAAGACATGAATAGACACTTTTCCAAAGAAGACACTCAGATGGTCAACAGACACATGAAAAGATGCTCAACATCACTCCTCATCAGGGAAATACAAATCTAAACCACATTGTTCAGATATATTGCTTACATCTGTTTTGAGCAAATACCTGGCTGAGATTTCTTCTTGATCCTTTTTTTTTTTTTTTAATTTTTTTTTCAATGTTTATTTATTTTTGGGACAGAGAGAGACAGAGCATGAACAGGGGAGGGGCAGAGAGAGAGGGAGACACAGAATCGGAAACAGGCTCCAGGCTCTGAGCCATCAGCCCAGAGCCCGACGCGGGGCTCGAACTCACGGACCGCGAGATCGTGACCTGGCTGAAGTCGGACGCTTAACCGACTGCGCCACCCAGGCGCCCCTCTTGATCTTTTTTTTAAGTCTATTTATTTATTTCGAGAGAGAGAGAGAGACAGAGAGAGAGAACAAGTGAGGGAGGGATGGAAAGAGGAAGAGAGAATGAATCCCAAACAGGCTCCACAGTGTCACCACAGAGGCTTGTATGGGTCTTCAACTCACAAACCATGAGATCATGATGTGAGTCAAATTCAAGAGTTGGACGCTTAGCCAACTGAACCACGCAGGAACCCCTATCTTTTGGGGGAGAATTCCTCCATATTGTCATTTTTTTCTAGGTTTCTCTCTTGTGTGTGTGATGAAAACTTGTTATGTTTTCTGCTCCTGAATATGATGTTATATTAAGAAGGGGTTATACACTGTTCAGGGCCTGATGCTTCAGGAAATGTTTCTGGTGTATGATATGTGCACTCTGTCTGCTGTTGTGACTTGGCTGCTCTTTCCCCCAACTTTAGTCCTCTGCAGATTTCCTCCCACTCCTTGCTTGCAGTGGGAGTGTTTGGACCTTTAACTAGATGTGCTTTGATTTGTTAAAATAAGCCTGATTAAAAAACAAAAACCGAAAAAACCCTGATTCAAACAAGAGAAATGGAAACAAAGCAAAAGAAAACAAAACAAAACAAAAAACAAAGATAAAAAGCCTATAAGCCTGTTTCCAAAGGAAAAACAAATAAACAGAACAAAACAAAACAAAAAGAAACCGAAAGCCTGGTCCTATTTCCATCAGAACCAAAGCTGTTGCTTTGGAGCACTCTTTGATCAGTACATTTGGCGCTTGGTGCATGCTGGGGGCCTGTGTTGGTCTTCTGGAGGAGATGACCGCTGTGCTGGTTCACAGTCAGACCTGTCCTAGGAAAGATGCCCCTGCAGGGCACAGGGGAATGGGGTTTGTTGTAGGTGGCTCTAGCTTCCAATGGGGGCACTATGTTGCCCACTGAAGTCCCGCCATGCTGGTGGGCATCACCCCAGTCTCTTGTCCCCAGAGGGGGAAGCTAGCACCTGCTGCTATTCAGGAAGACTTCACAGAAAAACAAACAATGTCTCCCTTGTGTCTCAGGCCCCTGTCAGATCCCTGCCCTCACTGTGTCTGTGCCTGGGCCATCACATCTGGTGCCACAGTTTTCCTGTGTTTTATCTCTGGCACATGGTTGGGATTCACAAGTCCAAATCTTAAAGGACCTGGCAAGGCACAGACCCACTCCCCTCCTCTGTTTGTTTGTTTGTTTGTTTTTAACTTTTAATATTTATTTTTGAGAGACAAAAAGAGAGCATGAATGGGGGAGGAGCAGAGAAAGAGGGAGCCACAGAATCCGAAGCAGTCTCCAGGCTCTGAGCTGTCAGCACAGAGCCCAACACGGGGCTTGAACTCACCAACCGTGAGATCATGACTTGCGCTGAAATAGGACGCTCAACCAGGCTCCCCTCCCCTCCTCTGTTTGAGAGCCTTGTGGCACTATGTCTGGTGCTGTTTTGTCCCAGAAAAAATTCACATGGCCACACAGGTGCCTGGAGTTTCTGATCAAGTACAGTGAAAAGCAGCAACCAGGTTATCTGCCCTCTGCTTAGACTTCTGTCCCTTGCTAATGAATAGCCACTCAATAGTGCCGGGTCTTTTGTCCTTGGAGAGATAATATACCCTTTCCAAATGTACTCCAGGAAGGGGAATATTCTCTCCCATTGCAACTCAGGAGATCCCTACACCCTGCTGTCCACTCCCGGGCCTCCACCATTCTTTTTCCCAGGAGTACTGCTGCCCAACCAGCTCCAGTCTGGAGAATGGCACAAACTTCCAAAACCTCAGAATTTGAGCTCCACTGTTTATAAAACTTACAATAGTTCATTCCTCTTGATTCCCCAGTAAGTGTTTTTGAGGAAGTGTTTTTCTTCTGTGAACCCAACACACTGCTCTTTTTCCTTCCCTTTCTCTGTCTCTCTCCTCTCTGTGAAGAGGGCTGCCTCCCCTCCATGGCACCGTGGCTTTTCTCCACCAATTCATGTCTCTAAACCTTATACCTGTCTTATTCTCACCCTTTAATTGTGCAGATTGTTCTTTTAATCCTCAGATTGATTCCCTAGATGTTCAAAATGGTTTCATGTTAATCTAGCTGTGTTCAAGGGTTGAAGAAATTCCAAGGTCCCACTCCTCCTCTGCCATCATAACTCTCCCTTGAAAGTCTCTTTTTTTAATGTAAGGAAATATATCCATAAGTTCCTGGAATTAGGACAAAGGCATTCTTGTTGAGCCATTGTTCCACAATAAATTATGAAAAAATACTTTCTAAATTAAAAGCAAAATGTAAATGTTAAATTTTATTATTTTCATGTCAAGTAACCAAAGAATCACTAATAAGATATAGACACTAAAGGGTAATATTCATAATCTTGTTTAACTTGATATTATGTTCACTGCTATTTTGGACTTCAGAGAAATCCTAATAATGAATGTGTGGGAAAATACCATGGTTCTCACTCTATAGAAGCAGAAATAGGTAGTTTGTTCTAGTCACTTGCTTAGGTTGCATGTGTAATTAGAGACAGATTAGAGCTAAAACCCAGATTCCTAAAACCTAGTCAAGTGTATTATTCATTATTCTCCAATATTTTTCTTAAGAGAAAAAAAAATACATCAACCATTAGAGCTAGAAAAGACGGTCTAAGAAGTCTGAGCCCAATAACACTAGTTAACTCTTCAAGTCAGGACATATGGCATATTTATCTTTGCATCTGCAGGAGTAAACAGTGACTGGCTCATAGTAGGTGCTTAAGTAAAGTATGATAGGGAATAATGATGAACTGAAAATTTGGATTATACACATAAGTTTGTCTGTAATTTTCCCTATACATTTGATTTATTTAGTACTGATATGTGATGTTTAGTGCAACTGAAATATTAACTTAAAAGGGTATTATTAATACTTACAGATATTTTACTTCACTTTCCTGATTGGACACCTTCCTATACATTTATTTCCTGCTGGCAGCAAAACATGAAAAATCAAAATCAGAGTAAAACTGAACAAAAACTAAATAATCCTTACTAGATATTTCATGTTTAGCTAAGATTCTGTAACATCACCACTTCCTCATCAGGTAGTTATTATGGAGAGTTCCCTCAAAGATTCTCTATATTTACTTGTAATTTATTTGTGTTGAAAATAAGATCAATGCAAATTTTAGGACTTTAATAACAGAACAAATTGTTCAGTGAACCAATTTCTCTACCTTCTCTGTGATTTTCACTGCAGGCAACAAAGAGCTATTTAAGGGTGTGTTACATATTTCCCCCATGAATTCTCTGTGCCAATCTGTAGTATATTGTATGTTGTATGACTTTGTTTCCTGCAGTCTTCCTATTTTTGAATGCCTTTAGCACCTCTGATCATTAAAGCACAGTATACTTTATTATTTCTCTGATTTGGACATTGGCCCCAAGACTTGCTTTGGCAAGTAGATTATGGGTGGTTGTAGTGTCTTCAGAAAGTATAAATGTGCTTGTATAGTATGACCTGGTCCTTTCACTTCTGCTATTCTAGAGAACATACCTTAGGTAGCCTCATAACCAAGCAAGATAAATACACATAACACAGACATGGGCCCCATCCACAGACTGGATCTAAGCTGAATGTAACCACTGACTGAGGCACATTTGCCCATCCAGTGGCCCAGCTGGTATTACCCAAGCTTCTTCCAATTCACATATCTGTGAACATGAAAAAAACATGTTTGCTATAATAAACCACTGAATTTGGGTTGATTTTTAAAGAGCATTTTTGCTTTAAAAACTGACTGATGGGGGCGCCTGGGTGGCGCAGTCGGTTAAGCGTCCGACTTCAGCCAAGTCACGATCTCGCGGTCCGGGAGTTCGAGCCCCGCATCAGGCTCTGGGCTGATGGCTCAGAGCCTGGAGCCTGTTTCCGATTCTGTGTCTCCCTCTCTCTCTGCTCCTCCCCCGTTCATGCTCTGTCTCTCTCTGTCCCAAAAATAAATAAACGTTGAAAAAAAAAAAAAATTAAAAAAAAAAAAAAAAAAAACTGACTGATGAATCAATCTTTCCAAATTAAATTCAAAGTTTACCCAGGCTGGCTAGTAAATTCCTATCCTCATTCCTCTCTCTCTTCCCATAGTCTATGACCCTAGCTTCTGTTAGAGCAAAGCTACACCTCATTTGCTTTTAAGATCTCTTCCTCAAAATGTTGAGGGAAAAAGCTGACATTTAGAGATAATTTGAATGTTAACTGTAGTGAAAGAGCTATTATTTGCATTCTTTTTATTTTTCTTTTCATGAAAGTCTGAAAATTACCTAAATAATGAATTATATTTCAGGTTATGACTGGGTGGTATGCAATATCTTGCTCAATATATTGCCTTTTTGCTATTTATGACAAAGTAAAGGGTGATCTCCGGATTTAGAATGTCAGTCTTCTCCTCATTGTTTGAATTTTCCAAAGTTCTATCTTCCTGCCCCATGAAGTGAGCCAAGGAAGACAAATGACAAATGAGAAATATTGATCCAGCATGAATGTGTTATACATTTGCTTCACCATTTTTTAGTCCTTGTTCAGACTTTACACTGTGTGGAATATAAATAATGTAAAAATATCTCTATCATTTTAGGTCATAAATTATTCTATTACATTGAATACTGCTTTTTAATGATTAGAATAAAATTTCTACTAATTTGTCTGTATATTCACCATTATAAATCCACTGATTATATCTGTTGACTGTTGATCTGCAAAGACTTTTCTGTTTGCTGGGACACAATATGTCCATGTTTTGTTGGTGATTCTTCAGTGTAGACTAACAAAGTCATATGCAAATCATTTGATTCCAAGGCAGCATTTGTATTTTTTTGTCATAAAAATATTAATCTCCTTCCCATATTATAGCTATTACTTTTCTCCTATGCCCTAAAAGGCCCATATCTAATGTATATCAAATGCTATTTTTGAAGCCCTTAATCCTTAACTATCTGATTCAAAGATACTAATTCTCTCAAATATTTTTGGTAAATTACAGTAATATAACTTATTTTTGCAGTAGGTTCTATTTGCTTCTAGAAGATTCCAGGTAAAGGAAAGATCTTATATCTTATTGTTTATGTTCAGATTTCACACATAATCTCTGTGAAATGGTTGGATTATCATATGCTTTAAAACTCTCTCACTAATCAAGCATGAGAAGCCAAAAAAATTTATACTGCACAGATGGGCAGTTAATTTCTTTCCCATTGAGCTTGCAATGTGCTCCATGATGTTGCAGCAGCTGTGATGAGAATGGTGGATGTCCCCAATCTATGCTTCATTTAACTTCAGGAATTCTAAAAGATTGCATTGTGTAGAAAATAAAAATGTATTTTAAAGCAATGGGGCTTGGTGTCCTGAAGCAGCATTTCTTTTTTAACAACTGAAGTTTTAGCACAAATGTTGGCACTTGTATATTTCTTTCTTTTGACAACTTTACCATCAAATTAGGTTGTATTTCATCACTAAATACATACTGTCGACCTAGTCCTAGACACTTTATGAAAATAAATGGGGTTTTGATGCAGGGAATGGAAGAATTGTATGGGAAATATTGTGTTTCTATTGTTTACCACTCGTTTATTTTTCACAGACACTGATAATACCACATTATATTTGTATAGTACTTTTTGTACTCAAAAGCATTCCACTGTCAAATGGGAATAAAAATGTTTGTCCTACCTTCTTCACAGAGCTGATGATGTGATTACCTGATATAAAGGAAATGAAAAAAATGCTTTCTAAAGTAAAGAGTACTATGAGTGGGATTATCATTGTCATCATGCCTGAGGAGAATTTTATAGTCAGTAAAAAAATGTAGAGGCTTTCAAGTAAGACCTCACTTCAGTTCTGTTGCTATAAGTTATAATATGTGTAAAAGTTGGTAATTTCATTACTTTTACAGTGAACCTATGTTTTTTGTGGAAAAAAATTAAATTAGAAACCAACAAGGTGTGTGTCTGCATGTGTGTATGTGAACACACTTTAAAATTATAGTTTATATGCGAAAAAAGTGCAAAGTTTGATGTTGGGTTAATATTTGATAGTAATTTAAAAATTTAGACACCATAAAAGCCATTATTTAAAAGTATTAAGTCGGGGCACCTGGATGGCTCAGTTGGTTAAGCGTTCGACTTAGGCTCAGGTCATCATCTCATGGTCTTGAGTTTGAGCCCCACATTGGGTTCTGTGTTGACAACTCAGAGCCTGGAGCCTGCTTCAGATTCTGTGTCTCCCTTTCTCTCTGCCCCTATCCTGCTAGCACTCACACTCTCCCTCTCTCTCAAAAGTAAATAAATGTTTAAAAATAAAAAAGGAAATAATCCCTGTTAAATTTCAAATTTCTGGAGAACACTTAAGACTTGACCATATCATCCTCTTCCAGTCTTCAAGAATTGGTCAAGTCACTTCAACCCCAAGAAGAAAAAAGTTTATTCAGGCTTTATGATAGTGAAAGATTTGAACTACCATGACGATGGACATTGTTAGAATTTGGAATATACCTAGTTATGGTCCCTTTTGAGCCTTCCTCCAATGTAACCAGAATGGTAAAATGTGGTTGTTATTTTCTTTGATTTCCTTTTTTTGAGACCTGTTTTGCCTTTAAACTTTTCTCTCCACATAATGGAGAGGAAATCAAGGGTTCATTTTTCCATAGAAAGTGCTCACTAATTTTTTATATTCCTTTGGTTGTAATCTGTTCCTTTTCTTGCTTTCTCATTTTCACAAGTCTCAAGGGGACATAGACCAAGGTCTTCTTTTAGAAAACAAAAACAAAAACAAAAACAAAAAAACAGTCCTACTATCTTTTCTTTCATCTTCCCTTACATTCCAGGCTCAAAGGTCTGGAGTTGATGGATTAAACCCCTTTCTTCTGTGGTGTGGAGGATATGCTTAGATCAATCATTGTATCCTCTCCCTCTTCTCAGTTTTCTATTTACCAATCAAGCTTTAGGCTTTATTATTTCCTTACTCTCTGATGCAACTATTCTCTTATTTGTTTACATGCTTAATGTCTATCTCCCCTTTTATTCCAACTAAAATATAAACTACAGAAAGGCAGGGGTTTTCATATATTTTTTCCTATTTCTCAGAAGAGTGCTAGTAAGTGGCAGGTACAAAATAAGTAGTTGATGTAAAAATAAATCAGTTATTAAATGCAAATCTTGGATTTCAATTTAAAGAAAAGACATATTTCCAGACTTTGGCCTGCCCATTATAGTCATTTTCATGTTCTAAGAACACTGGAACTCTACCATAGAGTTAAGCCAAATCTCAGCTAATAATAAATTACTGCTTTACTTTCTTTGTGATTTTCTCTTTCAGGATGTTTGCAGTTTATGCCAACTAAAAGTGGTAGGACAAAAGATCAAGATAATACCACATTGATATTACTACCTAATAGTACACCAATCCATTATTTTCAAAAATAACATAATTTTCCTGGTGACAAAAGAAATTATAATCATTTTATAAAACAAATAAAAAAATTAAAGTGTAGGAAAATTACACATAATCGTAATACAGGGGAAAGACAAAATACTTTTTATTTCAGGAATTTTTCCTGGGAATATTTTCAATGTCAAGTTAAGTTCACAATTTTTGTTATTGTAATTATTCATTCCATAATATCAGGAATGCTATGCCTTGTCATTTGCTTTATATAACATTAATTGTAAAGTTTGCATAGGGCACCAAATTACCAGCCTTACTGTATTTCAGTTAATTCCTTAATGTTAGAAAATTGGTTTTTTGTTTGTTTGTTTTATGCTCTCATTTTCATAGTTTGTTATCAATGTTTAATTAGAAATTATCTAGGAAAAACTCCTTGATCTCACAGAGAATAAAGATTAGGTCCATGTAGATTGAAGTTAACTTCCCAAGCATCATAGTTTCAGAAACTTAGAATTTGAACTCAAGCTTTTACATCTTATTCCAATAGTCTTTAAAAAAATGCACATAAGGGATGCTTGGGTGGCTCAGTTTGTTGAGCATCGGACTCTTGATTTCATCTCAGGTCATGATCCCAGGATGGTGATATCAATTCCCGCATCATGCTCTACACTGAGCATGGAGTCTGCTTAAGATTCTCTTACTCTCTCTGCCCTTCTCTCTCACTTGCTTGCTCTCTGTCTCTAAGGGAAAAAAAAGTGCACATGGTTATGAACAATAAGTGGCATACTTATTTTTAACATTAAGTTAAATTGTTCTCTGTGGGTTTTTTTTCTTTTTGTTTTTGTTTTTTTTATGTTGAAGAAACTAGTGAAGGTAATACTGGAAACCTCTTATAACTGTTGGGGAAGTTTTGAGTCAAATTTTTTCACATCAAGATTTTTATTTTTAATGAAAATATATAATAAAAATGTATTTATAAAATTAATTGCGTTTAAAATAAGCCAATAAAAATATGACTACTCAGAGATTTTGAAGGGGGTGGCTTCTGTTCAGCCAGGTGGCCAAGCATGTTTGGGAATGTCAGGAGAGACCACCTTGTGAGAGAAGACAGAAAGGAGGGTTATAGGCACTGCAGTAAGCCTGTATTAGTTCCTCAGCCTATGTCTTATAGCCATGGATGAAGAATGGTATTATCCTGCGATATGGAATGCATAAGAATTCATGGATGAGGAAAAGAATAACCACATTCATTTTAAAATGAATATGTTCGGTTATATGTACATGTGTATGTGAGTGTATATAATGTTTGTATATATATAAGAAAGTTATGCATAAATATTTGTACATGTTACCAACAACAACAAAACCCTTATGTTTAAAAATACTGATTTAGATAGAATAAATATGTATTTTGCTTTAATAGTGTTATACTATTTTAATTCCACTGGATATTACTTAATAAATTTTGAAGGGAAATGAAAATGAAGAGAGATTCTAGAAAATCGATTGTAAATAATAATTTAAAAGAAAACACTAAATGTTGAGGTCTTCTTGTGTTCATTGTATTTGAAAATGAATACAGTTTAAACTAATAGTTCTTTAAATTAATTCTAAATTATAAGGAAACCCCATAGATATCATTAGGGCATACATATCATTGTTATGTGAGTTTCTCTAGATGGATGTTATAAGAATAATTACCAAAGGAACTGATGGCAATAAGGTCCTAATTTTTAAATGTTGCTGACATATTTTAATTTGTAATTTTACCTAAACTTTGGCAAGCCTGAAAGTAAATGTTGAAAGTAGTCTCCAAAGCCAAACAGGTGTTCTGGTCAATAGCTCAACTTTGTTGAAATTCAGTGAGAGTCTTGAAAACTAATTAAACATTTGAAAAAGAAACACTCCCTTATGAGAGCTTCACTTTTCCTGTGAAGCCTTTTTGGAACTGCCATATTCAGAGCTGGAAAAACTAAACACCTGCTTTTAAGGGACTCATGAATGTTTAATACTGATGAATAGATTACTCCAGTGGGATCCAGGCAAACACAGCAGATCAAGTAAACATGAAAACAAAATACTCCCTTCTTCAGAGGAATTTCCTTATGCGGCCTTCCTTCAGTCTATTTTTCTACTTAATACTTGTATTTTCTATTATTCGTGATTTCATATATATGTTATGCATATTCTTGCAAAGCAATGAGCATATATATTAACCATAAATAAGACCATTTGAAAAGACTTTAATCACTTTCTTAATCTGTTAATAATTTACATATTTTGCATTAATTAATATTTCATGTTTGAAAGTTAATTTCACGTTATTTTAGTAGCTGAAGTTAATCCTAAGGAAATCATTTTTTCCCAGTATAAAATATAATATTTTCTTTAAATAATGATTCTTAAAAGTACCTTAAGTATGCCTAAGTAACTTTTGGAAGGGGAAGAACTATACACTCAATGGGTGATTTTATTTATGTATAAACTATGGATCCCACTTTATTTGAGCAGAATTAATGTGTATCATGTAAGCATTGTGAAAAGCTGACAAAATGCAGGATTGGAGGATTGAAAACTCCTGTATGAAATATTAGATAGATGATAGATAGATAAATAGGTAGATAGGTAGATACATACATACATCTTTACTTAGACTTACTTATAAACTTAGTACAATTTCAATCAACCAGATTATTTTGTGCTGTTTTATTTTACAATCCGTCCCTCAATCTACTTACCAGCAATTTGTACTTTCAAAGGAGTAGGAGAAGGGAATTTTGAGGGTGATGGAATCACATATGTCCCAATTATAGTGGTGGTTACAGAAATCTACACATGATGGTAAAGATGCACACTAAAGAGTATTCAAATTTTCTATGTGTTCATTAGAAAATAATTAAATAATTATCATTTACAGTTTTTCATTTGGCCAAATATGATTTTGTACCTTTGAATAAATTACTCAACTTCTCTAGCCAGAGTTTCTGAGTAACTGAGAATAATGGCATTATTTTTAAAGGACTGCTATTTCTAAAATATATTGTCTCCTTATCTTATCCTTCTGTCTTCTTTGGTTAGTCTTATTTATTCGGTAAGTATAGAGAGATGCATTGTTTATATTTCTCAGGAGAAATTCAATTGATCCACTTGTTTCTGTTAATGCAGTCTATATAGCTACCTTGTTTTTCTCAGGGAACCAATTTTGTTGGAATCCCCATGATTTTATATAGCAGAGTGGGTGCTTTGTAAACAATGCATACAGATTAGAAGTTAACATAATTGCTAAATCTCTTTCTATAAAAATATAATGATGACAGACTAAAATACTCTAATTATACCTTTCAATGTGGAATTGATATGCTTAAATGAGCAATTTTGAAATAAGTCAAGGAGCCGTCCTAAAACTTATTAGGCCATACTGAATCATATTTTCCTAATTCAAGTATAATAAAATGTCTTAACTTTTTTTATTGACAATGCAGACATAAAACTCCCTTTTCAAAACAATGATCCTCAGGTGTCATATATCTAAATTTAGATAGATACCAAACATGTTTATTTAGCCTTCTCGCAATTACAAGGAGCCATGTGCCTCTTACTGATTTAATATGAGAGGTGTAGAATATCTCTGCAGTGAAGGGTGATTATTATATTTCTTTCATGAGTATGAAAGTCTCATAACTCACAGACATTGCAAAGCGCCTACAGAGTTTGTGAGTTATTAAGGTCAGCCATGGGAATAAAGAAGATCATCACTTTTTACCAGTGAAATATTCAATTTATTTTATGAGAAAACCTTTTTTTTTTATTGATTACCAGTTCAAGAATGGCAGAAACTAATAAAGCATCCATGGACTTTTCTATCCATTTGTCCATCATTATTGACCATTATCAGACTATGCCCTTGATTGTTTTAGCGATGGTCACACACTCAAGCCATAGCAGAGAGGAATAACGATTTCTTTCATTTAAATTTGTGAATTAAAAAAAATTTAAGTATAAAATGACTGTTCTCTGCTTTACTCATTAATTTATCTTCAGGGAATAGGTAAGAAACAATACTGGCCTACTATGTCAGGGACATAAGGATGTAGTTTCTGGCTTTCTAATAGGCTTTCCTTCAACAGCAAAGGCAGTAAAACAAATAAATATCAAGGACCAGTGAGGAATTCTTGACTCCAACGTCTAAAGTACTTTGTTTAAAATATGAAATTCATCTTGATAAGCTTCTGTTTGTAAAACCCCCCAATAGAATTCTAATGCTGTGAATTCACAAAAAAGAAAAAAAAAAAAAAAAAAGAAAGAAAAGAAAAGAAAAGAAAAGAAAAGAAAAGAAAAGAAAAAAGAAATGAGCATGATAAAAGAAACTTACATTTCCTGAATAGCAAATGAATTGTATGGGTGAGAAAGTGTGTGTATATGTTTGTGCTCCACTCACTTACAATGCTAAGACTATATAAAATTTAGAAAAGCATGATACCAAAGAAAATTTAGGTAATCTCAGAAATCAGTGCTACTTTTTCACCAATATGCACTTATTACTTATGATAACTATTTTTTTTCTTGTATTCATTTATTAATTGTTTATTCATTCAACTTTTATTCATTCATTTCTTTTTTAAATTTTTTTTTTCAACGTTTATTTTATTTTTGGGACAGAGAGAGACAGAGCATGAATGGGGGAGGGGCAGAGAGAGAGGGAGACACAGAATCGGAAACAGGCTCCAGGCTCTGAGCCATCAGCCCAGAGCCCGATGCGGGGCTCGAACTCACAGACCGCGAGATCGTGACCTGGCTGAAGTCGGACGCTTAACCGACTGCGCCACCCAGGCGCCCCTATTCATTCATTTCTTAGATAGGTCTTTATTTCATGGAGAAAAATTTCTCTCCGAGAAGTTTTTATTCCCTGAAAATAGTTCTATTCCTTATCAGTATTTCAACAATTCTTATATATATAGAATTGTTATATATATATATATATATATATATATGAAGAATTCTTATATCTTCTCAAATATTAGAATAATATTATTTTCTCAAATTTATCCTTTTCATAATAAAAAGTTACAAGGTCAAGATTTCCTTATTTAACTTAGTTTGAAGTTCCCTCATTGTTCTGCTTATTTCTCTTATTCAGTTTAGTTCTTGCAATGATATTCTAAAGTTGAAGTTTCTGTGTGGGGCACAGACATATGATACATGTGAATTTCAAAAGCAAATGCAATATGTAGATTGTCAAAACAAATTGAAGAGAGTTTGTTCCAGGGTTCTTGTCGACTCTTAAACAGTTTCCCTTACATGAAGAATAATTAAAACTCAAGAGAGTAGCAGAAGGGAAGGTTGTGAAGACACTTATTTGTTAACAGGGAATAGGTTTGTTTTAGATTTTGCTTACTGCAGTCACCTGGAGGGGAGAAGCGAGGTCAGTGGAAGGAAATTTAGCAAACCAAGGGAAGTCCTGGGGCTAGGAAGAGAAATGTTCACAGCCACAAAGACTCACTCTCTTGGGTAAGAACTGTTCATGGATGTGCCAGTGATGGAGATCTCCATCTCAAAAAGCTCTCAAAAACACCGTGAAGAAAAACCTAGCTTTAAGCCTCTGACATCTTAGAACCCTCTAAGCCAGATCTTGAAGATGCTAATTCAAACAAGAATTTATTGATCCTTTTCATTCTTCCCTTCGCATATTCCTGCTCCAACAAGGGGAAGTGTTGTACTCCAGATGGTCCTATTTGTGACTTCATTTTGATATATTACTTTAATTACAACTCATATTTTCCCTCCTGAAGGGACGTCATATTTTCCGAATTCTAGACTACATATTTATTTTAGTTATTGTTTTCTTTGTTGTCATTATAAGTATTTCTAAACTATCTGGGTTTGAAAAAGTTAGGGGTTCACAATTTTAGTCCCCTCTATCTTTTAAAATCTACTGTGAAGGAAAATAGACCTAAAATATCTTCTATATATATTTTTGGTTACGTTTTAGGTCATCCGTTTCTTTTACTTGATAAATGTTTTTGAACCAACTAAAACTAATCAAAATTGCATAAACAAGGTGTTCTAGCAAGTTCCACTTCTCTTATACTTAATTTGTTCTCTTATTCATGATAGTCCCTTTCTTTTTTACGTTTATCTTGTTAGTAACTCTGTGACTCCTAAAGCCTATTACTATGCTCAAGAGTTTTTAAAAGTAGTGCCACTTCTGTATTTTAGGTGTTTATAATTTATTTTTAAATCTGTGAAATCACTGTTCCTATCAACTAAATATCTCTCCTAGGTATTATCAGATATATTTTTATTCCATTCTGTTATCTTAATATCTTAACTTCCATTCTTTAAGCAATGGATTCTTTTTAATCTGATGCAATTATGAAGTAGTTTTTACCTGAAGTTAAATATGTTCTTACATCTATTGTATCTTTCATCTGTTCTTTCCTATATAGGAATTTCCTATATCATTTAGAATTTTTCCAAAACATCTGTGTCATTTTTAAACTTTTGTTTATTTCCCTGTTTATCTTTTAATGACAGCAATAATATCATGGATCCCTATAAGTATAGATATGTACAGGAGTTTTCTTTTAAAGAACTTATTGCACTGATTAGGGAAAAACAAATAATAAAAAAAATCAAATGTATTTATTGGTTAATAGTGAAACTTTGAAAAAGCTAAAGCATCTTTTAAATTATCAGAAATTTTTGCAGTAATATCGTGCTATTCTCTAATGTTAATATTTCCAAACATATAAGAAAATATGCCAGTAAAAAGTAAGACCTTTTTTTTTTTTTTTTTAACCAAAAACTCAGGGACATATGTTCCTCTTGAAAATCTTCTACTTTTGACAACAAAAGTAAGAACTAACTTTGGTAAACAGTGGCCAAAGTATCCTATTCCTTTAGGTGATATCTTGAAAATTGAATGATTCTACAGTTTCTCTACAACAATCAATTAAGGTGAGCATTTCCTATTAAGAAAGTTGAATTTCAAGGGGAATTCATCAAAGCCACACTTACTTCTAAGTGTTTTGGCTGGTATATGAATGGTTCCCAGGAATGAAGAAATAAAAGAGTATGGCTACAGTTGTTGTCAAGTGTCTATTCTTGGCTTCTATGGTCTCAGTTAAGATATCTCGTATGTATTTAGGCTTAAATTCGTTATTCTACAAAGTTTCAGAAGTTACATAAAGTCTTAAATGGAGGATTTGAGTTATATATTCATACCAGATATGATACTTATCTTTTACAATATGTCTAGGACAGTGGCTTTAAATTTTTAACTTTGTCACATAAAAAAATATACTTTTTACATCTTGACACCACACACACACACACACACACACACACACACACACACACCTGAAATGTATGTTTATGCATACAATCTATGATACACTCTGTTAATTCTCTTTTTGTCTCTTTCATTATAAATTATAATAATGGTTTTTACCAATTAAATTTATTTTGTATACCATAATTAGTGGCAAACAACAAATTTAAAACACTACCCCAAAAAGCCAAGGCCACAATATTTTGAGTTTGAAACCAATTTAGAAAGATAGAAGCCTATGAAGCCAAAGATAATTATACTAAAGTATAAGTTTTGTTATTAGATTGAGACAAGACCTAGAAAAGATGAAACACAGGGATTCTCACATTTTATGTGATTCACCTCCAGGTTTATTCAAGAATATTTCTATTGCCTTTGTCTCATCAGAACCTAGAACTCTCTGCATCCAACAGACTCAGCTATGTTTCTCTGTGTAGAATTCATCCTCTAAATGAGTCCATCTGAGATACTCTAGGCTCTTTTCTTTAGGAACTGTTAAACAATGATGTATAGTGATAATATATATTATCTGTTTTGTCATTAAGCTGTCTGGTATCGAGGTGATAGTACAGTTTGGAAGTTTGGTTTCTGGAAGCTTTTCTCTGAATGTGCTTAACCAGAAATACCTTATTAAGATGAGAGATGGGTTACTCAGGATTCCCGATATTTTGACTCACCAGAACAAGCTAGAAAATTTCTTTAAAAATTGGGCTAGGGGCGCCTGGGTGGCGCAGTCGGTTAAGCGTCCGGCTTCAGCCAGGTCACGATCTCGCGGTCCGGGAGTTCGAGCCCCGCGTCAGGCTCTGGGCTGATGGCTCGGAGCCTGGAGCCTGTTTCCGATTCTGTGTCTCCCTCTCTCTCTGCCCCTCCCCCGTTCATGCTGTGTCTCTCTCTGTCCCAAAAATAAATAAAAACGTTAAAAAAAAAATTGGGCTAGAGAAAAGTTACTCTTTATTTGTTAGTTTAGTTAATATTTCTTTTTTTTTTTTTTTTAATTTTTTTTTCAACATTTATTTATTTTTGGGACAGAGAGAGAGACAGAGCATGAATGGGGGAGGGGCAGAGAGAAAGGGAGACACAGAATCGGAAACAGGCTCCAGGCTCTGAGCCATCAGCCCAGAGCCTGACGCGGGGCTCGAACTCACGGACCGCGAGATCGTGACCTGGCTGAAGTCGGACGCTTAACCGACTGCGCCACCCAGGCGCCCCAGTTTAGTTAATATTTCTACATAGTCCCTGTTTCAAAATTTTGTGAAGGATGTTTCCTTTCTGTTAAGTGGCCTTCCCAACCTACCCATGGCTAAGAACATCTTCCTTCACAACTATTTTTGGTATAAAATAAGTCATTTATTTGCTGTCTATCTTTTAATAATATGTTTGAATGTTTATTTTTGAGAGTGAGAGAAAGAGACAGAACATAACGGGGAGGGGCAGAGAGAGAAGGACACACAGAATCTGAAGCAGCCTCCAGGCTCTGAGCTGTCAGCACAGAGCCCAAGGCGGGGCTCAAACTGATGAGCCACAGGGTCATGACCTGAGCCAAATGCTTAACTGACTGACCCACCCAGGTGCCCATTTACTGTCTGTCTTCTAGACTTATCTTCACCAGCATGAGTTTGGGGATCACCATGTTCAAAATAGCCAGCCACATCTCTACCCTTATCAGTAAGTCTGCAGATAATAGAAATTTTTTACAAGTTTTTAATCTAATTACTGTAACAGTTCAATTGAATGGTAAGTATAAAGGTAGACTACGGACATTCTTTTTCTATGTGTTCCATGGTATTCACACACAGATAGAGTAAAAAAGTATTTAAAAATTATGGAATGTGGTGTAAGTATTCCTTAGTTTTAGAGTATATTTTTCAAATCAATTTTGGATCTTTGTTCTATTAAGTGGTGTAGTGTTCTGGCATTATGAAAACATACACATTTTCTCTCTTTCAGGAAGTCTTGGTTACTCAACTTTGTCTGAAATTTTTATTGTATTGTCAATGACAAATATAACCACTATTTTAATTATTTTTATTGTTTAATTCATATGTAGATATATTCTTTTTTGGAGTTTAATATACATCTACCCAAACAAGTTGAGTAAAAACTATTTTATTTAAAATTTTCTAAAAAATGTATATCCATCTTTTTAAATATATAGCATATGAATTGTACTTTAATGATTATGAAATATTACTTAATTTTTATATATCTCTGTACTCTTAATTATATTCTAATTATAGGATTATAGCTTCCAATTTAACCTTAATACAAATAGTCTAAATATACATTGGTGTCCTTTATTTTCTTCAGTTATCTCCTTGAGATAATAAAAAATGACATTAACATTACAAACACTTTTATACATTTTCCAGATTGATTTCCTGAATTTTTAAGAGTATTAAAGCAAAAAAAATATATATAATATCATTATTATATCATAAATTCACATAATTTTAGAGCAAATATGACAGAAGAATGTAGAACAGCTTGGAGCTAGTAAATAATGTCTAGGTCACTAGTAGCAGGTGATAATTTCAGTAATTTAAAGGAAAAATGAATGTAGCCTGGCATAAATTAATGTGAATGGACGGGAGAAGAGTTAAGGACACTGGCCTTCCACTAACCCTCTTTTTAGTAAAAAACAGTAAACATGTTAGTCTCAGAGATTTTTTTTTTTTCATAAATCATAAAGTCTTGATACATTTATGTTTAAAAATAGTTCTGGTGAGATAAACTTAATTTGGAAAATTACAAGAAAGTATGCCTTAAAGAGGTACCTGTTTTAGTTATTTCGTTTATAAAGTAAGTGGCCAGATGCCTGAAATAAAGTGCTCAGAGATTGAAAACCATTGTTTCCATGTGTCCAAAGCAGCAGAGAAGGGACGTAAAGGAGAATTGAACAAACTGTTGGAGAATTCTTTGACTGGAGAAGAAAATCCACATGAAGATAAAAAGGACTTTATGATCTTTGTTTCTTCTGACCGCAGTGGGCACAGAAATAGTTGAAATTGATATTTCCCTTATTTTCCATTGATAAAAGCTACTTAATCAATGGGGTAAAAGGCCGTCTGGGTAGGAAGTTGAAAGAGAAAATAATATGCTAACAAGGTTCTTAACTTCTTGAAAGTTTTACAGAAAATTAAAGATTTCCCCTAACAGAGAAGAGGGGCAGGAGAAGTACTTGTAAAAGCCTTTTATTGTCAAGTCCTAAAATAATCTGGGACTAACATTCAGAAAGCATTAGTTACAGAGAAATACTTCAAAGCATATTCATTTTTAGACTTGGTTAATACTAGAGTTTCACTTAGCAGTGATTAACAACCTAATTTAAATTTAGTATTAGAAAGGTAACCAGGCATTAGCATTTTATCAAACTATCTTCTAATGTATCCATTCTTTAAAGAGGCACAGAAAATCAGTGTTGAGTGATTATCAATTCTAGTAATTTATTAATATTGTGTTAGAGACTAAATTACGTCTCACCCAAATTCATATGTGTAGACTCTAAACCCCAGTTCTTTAGACTTTGACTTTATTTGAAGATGAAGCCTTTAATGTGGTACTGAAAGCTTTCAAATGAGACCATTAGGGTAGGCTTTTAATCCAATCTGACTGGTGTCCTTATAAGAAGAGGAAATGTGGGTACTCAGAGAGATACTAGAGGTGCACAAGAACAGAGGAAAGACCATGCATGGACACAAAGAGAAGGCAGAAATCTGCAAGCCAAGGACAGACGCCTCAGAAGAAACTAAACCAACAAACTCCTGATCTTGGACTTCTAACCTTCAGAACTGTGAGAAAATAAATTTATGTTGTTTAAGCCACCTAGTCTATGGTACTCTTTGTGGCAGCTCTAGCAAACTAATACAATATGTTTCTTGAAGGAAAAAAGAAAAAATGAGCAGTGCTAAGTAAGTGTTCTCTCTCTTATTGTTTCACAGTAGCAGAAAATCAAATGTTAGATCCATTAAACCGAAATTTCGGTCACTTTGTTTCACTTAGTATCAAATTTCTAAAATGTCATTGTGGTGACTAGAGGATAATTAGGAAATAGTGACTTAAGAATAAGTAGTTTTACAGGACAAAGTCAAGATGGTGATAAATTTCACTAGGTATATATGAGGAGGAAAATGAAACAAAACCATAAATAAACCAACAGTCTAGATTCTCTAATGGTCTCAGCTCAGTAATATTAAAAAAAATATCTTTAAATATCAGAGTTCTTAAGGAATCAGCTGGAATTTCATACAGGTGTGGCCTTAGGTTTCTTAACTCTAGTGATTCATTTTTCTTGTGTTTAAAACGTGGTATAAGAATACGCACCTCATAACATTGTCTTGTGCATGAAATGTTAGTGTACATAAGGCACTTAGAACAGTATTTGCCACAAAGTACATGATAAAAAGTGTTAAGAAATACTGATTCTGACCTGAATATTTTTCAATATTCAGTGCACATAACAGAATATTTTTCAGTGAATTAAATATTCCCTGGAGGCTAACAAATAAAATTAATAAAAATATTATTACTAATATTAACAAAAATAATAAAATAAAGTAAAGGCAATGAGATAAAAGGAACCCAGAAAGAAACAAAATAGAAAAAGTAAGAATTAGCAAGAATATATATGAAGAAGCATGAAAACGCAGAGAACATTTCCTTCTATGAATCTGTAAATATTTCAAATACAGAATGGCAATAAGTGCTTGCATTTTAGGCAGGGAAAATAAAAGCCATCTTAGAGTTGTGAATTTTCTGATAAGATATATGGTTTTAAATATTCAAATTAATTATAACAATATCAAACCATTGTCACAATTTATCAAATAAAATATTTTTTTTGCCAATCATATTGAATATTCAAGCTCAGTTTCACAGAGCCCACGTTCAATTTACATGTACTATGTGATATGTAGGACATGAGCTATGAGAGGAAAGGCATGTTCACTAATTAAGATGTCAACTTTTGTTTTTGATGAAGTGACATTTCTTTCTTTTTTTAACATAAATTTTATTCTGTCACTTTAAAAACTCTGCTTACCCATAAGAATGTGTCATTTTGGGGGCTATCAATATTGACATTTCATTAGTTCTTATATAGACCACATTTCATAGGTAATTTAGTTTCTTCTCTGACTTGCCTTCTCTTCTCTTGATGATCTGGACAATACCCTGAAATTTAGAATACAGAGCAACCAAAAACAGTTGAGAATGAAAGAGGAGGACAGTAAGACTTAATGATTGCTTGCATGTGTCAGTAAGGGAAATGAAAAACTCACGTGTAATACTGACTAAGTAATTACAAATAGTGGCCCCATTCATTGAAATGGATTAATACTGAAGGGGAAAGCAGATTTTAGAATTGTTGAATTTGCTTGTAGAGATGTTCAACATTGATGTGGTAAGTATCCATGGGAACTGGTAGGTACATCTGTGTTGATGTGTAGGTTTCTGGATATTTAATATATCATAATGCTAGTAAATATGGTAATGGTTACTGAAGAAGAAAGGTTACCCTTTCTGAATATTATATACATGTATACATGTATATATATACACTGGTAAATATGGTTACCCAAGGAAAGGTTACCCTTTCCTTGTCCAGCAAAGAACAAGGTTAAAACCGCAAGGAGATCAGTTTTAAGAGAGAAGGCAATGAACAAGTATTTTCTAAGGTGACTTAAAAGGAGCAGCCACAGAAGGGGGATTGAAGCCAGCAGTCTAGAGGAACAGAAACCAAACAAAGTGTTTCAGAGGTCAAATGCATTTCCCCTGGAGAAAAACAGAAAGCATTTGGTTGATTTGGTAAGGTTAACTAGATGTGTCTTCTCTATTTCATATCATCTTACATAGGAGAAATTCAAGTGTATTTTTGCTGCTATATTAAAGAAAAAAATGAGAGTGCTTTTTGTTTTATTGTAGCAATTGTTTTTTGCTCTAGTATCTGATAATTCCTTTATGATTTAATATATATCCTTTCTTTCAAATATGGGACCAAAATTGCAAATTTTTGGCTGAGCATCATCACCTAAAGGAAGTTGTCCTTGAACTCTCAAGTTTGGCTGAGTTTTCAACTCCAACTCTTCCACAGCAATTTGTCCTGCAATCATTTAAAATCATCTTCAATTTTTTGCTATGTTCAATAGACTTTAAAGAAGTAAAACATGGAACCTCAGTATACACAGAACTAAATTTTCATTTATATACTTTCTAAAATTGAGGTTAGCTATGTCCCCCTTCTGATCTATAAGAAAAAATATTTTTGCTCAACAAGAATTCTGCTATGAACAAACAAATTGAATGAAATAATATGAGAATTTTCTTCATTCTTTACATACGGAATAATAGGGCAAGGAGCAAAGCCATATAGGCTACATCTGGTGAGTTCTTTTCATTTCTTTGCTGTACTATCAGGGATCATTAGGGGCTTGATCCTCTTGGTGGTAAAAAAAAATCACTCCTTTAACTGCAATTCTTGATTTTGTTTTATATCCAAATGTACAGAATTCTTGTGAGTTTCTCTGTAAAGAAAGTTTCTGACAGATCTAACATTTTTTATCTCTTTGTCTCCTATGTCAGAGTAGATTTTCTCATCTAGTCAGTAGTATTTGAAGGTCATGAGAGCTCCAAGACAGAAAACTGCATGATTCTTCCTTTCTAAACTGCTGTTGTCATCATTACTTCTCTCTAAATTGTCCATCCATTCATTTATTCATGTATTCATTTTTTCAGAACTACTCTATGACTTTTTACATAAGGAAAGTGGGAACAATCATATGACAGAGTTTAAGTGATTTCTAAGAATGTTTATTAAGGGAATTTAGCTAACAGAGCAGTATAGATTGCAAATATTCCAAATCATTTATATGGGTTAAATTCAATGATCTTTTCTAATCTGGCCCAGATAGTCTACACTTGTTATATATGTAACTATTTAATCACAGTGGGGAAAAACTACTTAGTTTGACCTTCATTTGAAGAGTTTGTAATTATAGAGTTGTTTCATACTGTAATATGTATTTTGTTTTAATGACTTTTAAATACATATATGTATATATATATATTTAAAACCATAAAAGATAAAACTTATTTTTATTAAAACTTGACTAATATTTACCCACAGTTTCTTGAAATCAGGAACCCACCCACAGACTTGAAAAAAAATCAACCTGAACCCCCTGGTATTTGGAAATGAATACAAGGAAAAAAATGTGCCAAAATATTTAGTATATGTGCTGCCGAAGCGAGCACAGTGTGCCAAAATATTTATAAGAAATAGTAAAACAATGGAAAAATATATAGGGGTGCCTAGGTGGCTCAGAGCACCCGACTCTTGATTTCTGTTCAGGTCACGATCTCATGGTTAGTGAGTTTGAACTTTGCATCTGGCTCTGCACTGATGGCACTGAGCCTGATTGGGATTCTCTCTTTCTCCCTCTCTCTGCCCCACCCCCACTTGCATTTTCTCTCTCATTCTCTCTCTCTATATATAAATAAATAAATAAATAAATAAATAAATAAATAAATAAATAAATAAATAAAGTAAGTCACTCCTCGCTGTGACTTTCCTCTTTCCATCAATGCCCCATTCCACAGAGGTAGTCACTTAATTAATACATATCTCTTCTGGTATTGTCCTAGATATTTCTACCAAAACTATCCACAAATTGTTCCATTTTATCAATTTTAGACTGACTTCCAATTATAGCAGTTGAAATGTTGATTTCCTTACATCACTGTGTCTACCCTCTAACCATAATCACAAAATAGTCAATCACAATCTCTTGGCCTAGTACTTGTATATTTTTTGTAAATGTTGTATATTGCATATCTTTATGAATAATTTCTTGTTGCATATCCAAGCTGTGTTCTATGATTAATTTTTTTCTTGTGCCCCTTTCTGTTATCCTTGACACTGAAAATTCCTTTTCTGTGTGCTTAGTTTACTTTAAATCCCCTATAAGCTATCCCTGCCTAATAATATTGCAAAATCTACCATTATATCTGATTTCATCCAAAGCTATTTAGGAAGTTTGTCCATAACATTTACTCTTTTCTGCGGCACTGGTATCCTACCTGTGTTTGTTGCAGTTTGGAATGTTCCCCATAGGTTTGCTATTGGCTGTCATCTGGGCCTTCCCTTTCTTTTACTCTGGAAATCAATATGTTATATTCCTTTAATTTTAACTTCTAGCACCTTTATTGATTTTTTTTTTTACTTTAGCATATAAATAATGTACTGTAAATATTGTGTGTGCACACATGTGTCTCATTCTGTTTTCTCTACTATGTAACATTCTACTCTTGTTTCCCCATTAAATAGAGCTCTTTTGGAGTTTTCTTCTGCTGATCACATTTTCTCTGTTCCTTTAATACTCTTTGTTTGGGCTCTGTGTCTTTCATATCGGAAGCTCTCTGCAAATGTCTGATGATCCTTCTGTATGAATTATATTTGAATGAAGCCCTGAAGAGTTGACGAGAATGTCTTTTTGGAAGACTCCACTCAGCTAACCTTCACCTGCCAGAGACTAGAGACATCATTAATCTGATTGTTTGTTTATATTACTAGGCAGTCAGCATAATTGTTTCAAAATAAAGGTGAGAAGAAAAAAGGAAAGGAAAGGAACAGAAAGGAAAGGAAAAGAAAGGAAAGAAAAGGAAAGGAAAAAGGGAAAGGGAAAGAGAAGAAAAGGTCAGGCGATGGACACTGACCAGGGAATTAAGTTGTGTGATTGCAACCCCCACCCTTTTTTTTTTGACAGACCAACTCCAGTAGTTGGCAGAAACTTAATCTAAAATTGAATTTGTGGTTTCAATTTATAAAGCAGTGTGAATGGGCTTTATTAATTTTGGGGTTTTCCTACGGAATTTTGAATAATTGGAAGCCCTGAGTTTTAAATTCAAAAAGGATTGTGGTCTTTCCTCTGGGGCGAATAATCTCTAGACCAGTTGTTTTTTTCCAAAGCATAATGCCATAATCACTTGCCTGGAGTATAAGTGCCTGACGCCTAAATTTCTGAGATCAAGTGGAGCACATTAAGAATGTGAGGGTATTTTCATTTGGAATATTATTTCAGTCCTTCTCTGGAACAGGATTCCAAAGCTTTCTGTCCTGGAGAAATGCTTGCTTTTTTTTAGAATTGGATTGAATTGGTCTTTAGGCCCAAGTATTCTTTAAACAGATGGTCACATAATTCCCCTGTTTTGGGGGGTTTTCTTCTTTCCTGCCACACCCACCTTTTGTTACATGTTTTTCCAACTTCTGAGACTGTAGAGCTACATGAGTTTTATTAATCCACTGGCTCAGATATTTTCTTCTGTATGCACAAATTTCACCCTCCTCATTTCTACAAAATCATCTAGTATTACAATTATTTTTAGTCTTCATGCACAGTAATGTAGTCTTACAATTATCTCCCAGATTCATCATAGCTGCTATTTGTGTTCTTATTCCCCTGTTTTTAAAGTAACTTTTCAAAGAAGAAGGAGTATAATGTCTATACCTCACCATCAAAACAGGGAAGTTGTATTGCTTTTAAATTAACCAACAAGCTTTGGAGGAATTGTAGGCTGTTAAGACAAAGATATAGGAGAGTTTAGATCATTGGAATAATCAAAACGCTTTCCTCCAGGAGAATGGTAAGACATAATGTTTCAGATTGAAAGAATTCAGTAAAGGAACCAAAAATGATCTTCTGCCTCATTCACAAAACAAAGTTCAAAAGAAAGAAAAAATAAGATTGGAGGGTGATTTAAGGTGATTTAAAATAAGGAAAGTTTTTGCATTTGATTTTGAAGTTTGGATTGCAAATCATAAAGATTTCAGGAAGTCTTTTGATCACTGAAGTGTGAAAGAGAAATATATATGTATACACATATGCGTATATGCATTCATAGCCATGTAGAAACACATTTTATATGTTTAAGGTAAGATGACTATGATGGGTAATTTTATGCATCAACTTGGTTAGTCCATTGTACCTAGTTTTTGGTCAAACACCAGTCTAGACATTGCTATGATGGTTTGGTTTAGTTTAGTTTAGTTTAGTTTAGTTTAGTTTAGTTTAGTTTAGTTTTGTTTTGAGATGTGGTTAACATTTAGGTCAGTAGACTTTGAATTAAGCAGATTACTCTCCACAATGTGTATGGGCCTCATCTGATTGGTTGAAGGCCTTAAGAGAAAAGACCAAGGTCCTCAGAAGAAGAAGAAATTCTGCCAGCACTCTGCCTTTGGACTCCAGCTGCAACAACAACTCTTCCCTGGGTCTCCAGCCTACCATCAAGATTTGGGATTTGCCTTTCCCAACAATTGTGTGAGCCAAAATAAAATAAATTTTCTTTTATTATATATACACATTCAATTGGCTATGTTTCTCTGGAGAAAGTTAACTAATACAGTAACCATTGTGCTATTTATCAGAGACGTGAAACATTTGTCACTATAGTAGGAGAAGTTTGGATCTCTACAGATATCAGTACATGTGCTACTCTAGATTTTAATATGGATCTAGCATAAGTTTACAGAGCTAGAAAACTTCTCCATCTTTCCCTACAGATCCCTAAGCCCTTTGGGCAGCGCAAACTGACAAGGGAATATAATAGTGTGATGTCTCTGCATTATGCCTAATTGGCTCTTACTTGTACATCAGTCACCTTGACAGGATTTTCACTTTGTGGAAGAGTAAGGGAGTTAACACCAACTTTAATCAAAGGGGATGGAAGGGGTGAAGGGAAGGAGAAGCATGAGTATGTTGTGGTCAGAAATAAGACAAATGCTTCTCTACCACTCATGGCCTGCTATGGGCTGATCTCAGACACAATAATTCCTGGGTTCACTATGAAGATGCCCCCATGAAACTGAGCAATTAACTGAACTTCTTTGGAAAGTGTGGATAGCCTAGAAAACATACCCTTGTATTTGTTCTACTTCCTTCCTTGCTTTACATCCCTTTTATCCCTCATCCCTGCCTTCTTGGGATTGTACTACTCAATTAACTGCTGGTACATACACTTTTGCCTCACATTTATTTTATATGGGACTCAGGCTAAGATAGAACCCCTGGAAATTGTATAATATTTTGTCTGGGTAAACCCACGATTCTGCTCTTTAGTAAGAAATGAAGATGTATCTGTGCTGCATCTGAGATGAATACGATAAACAGTAAAATGTATAAACTTCAGTTACACCCGATTGGTAGGCTTCATTGAATATAATGAATTGATGAATAAAATGTGTCATTTATTAGTAGGAAAGCATGAATAATAAGAATGTTGTTTGAACTATGATTTTTTTTAACTGAAAGTATCAATAGATTTTGAGCAATACATCTTTAAAGGTAATAAAATTTGCAGTAGTGGAAGAATAGATCAATTTCAAAGGGTATCTCCTGCATGTTTTTCTTACATTTTGTTATTCTAGCTGAGAGTTAAATATAAAGATGGAATTCAAATTCCAATATCTCATTCTCCAGAAAAAAAGCATAATTCTGTGAGTGTATAGTCTATAGTGCTAATAACCATTTAATTCATAGGCACTCACTATACTAGAAGACAATTGCTTTTTTTCCCAGATATTAGTGACAATTCCCAGAATAATAATGTTATCCCTGGGAGTTAAATAATTCCAATTTTTAGATCCATGCTTATGAAAAGATTCATAAGGGTTACTTACATTAACATACAAATGTGGAGAAATAAATTTTGATTTTGGTGACTAAAGTCAATCTCAGAATTAAATCTTTGATGATATATGTTATGGGTACCAATACTAGCTCACACCTTTAGCTTCTCAATCTCACTATATCCATCTATGCATAATATTTTTCTGAATATCTTGAGTCTTTTTATTTTTAAAAACAAAATCTACTTTCTAGAACCACTTCTTTTCCCTGCCTTTAATCCAAATTGAAGTTTCCCCACTTAGTCCTTTGGTTCAAGTTGGCTAAGTTCTATGTACTTTAGCTAAAGTGTCTCAATTTTTAAATTTACTTGCTGAACAAATAGGGTATCAATGAGTAAGTGTGCCCACCTTCTGCGGTGAGATTAAAAGTAAATATGTGATGGGGCGCCTGGGTGGCGCAGTCGGTTAAGCATCCGACTTCAGCCAGGTCACGATCTCGCGGTCCGGGAGTTCGAGCCCCGCGTCGGGCTCTGGGCTGATGGCTCGGAGCCTGGAGCCTGTTTCCGATTCTGTGTCTCCCTCTCTCTCTGCCCCTCGCCCGTTCATGCTCTGTCTCTCTCTGTCCCAAAAATAAATAAAACGTTGAAAAAAAAATTTTAAAAAATAAATAAATAAATAAATAAAAATAAAAGTAAATATGTGAAATTGAAATATTTTTGTAATTCCATAATTCAATTTTAATTTCAATCTGTGAAACATTTTATTCTAACATGATTATACATCTACATTGAATCTACAACACAATATATGACTCTACAGAACACATGTTTGTTATGCAAAGGTCATTTTATATTACATATAATTAGCAGTGATGCTTCCAGTTGCTCACCATCTTATTTTTTAAGAAAGAGAGAGAGGGTGTGAATAGGGGAGGGGCAGAGGAAGAGGGAGAGAGAGAATCTTAATCAGGCTCCAAACCCAACACAGAGTCCAACATGGGGCTTGATCTCATGATAGTGAGATCAGTACCTGAACTGAAATTGAGAGTTAGACATTTAACCGAGTCACCCAGGTGCTTCACTCACCAACTTTTGTATAATTTTTCTTTCCCTTTATTATTTCTCTGAACCATATACCTCCTTAATAGGATCACTTTTGTTCAATAAAGCAATTATTTCCAAAGATTTTCCTGAAAATGTGTTTAAAGAACATGGTTTTTTTTTTTGTTTGTTTTTGTGTGTGTGTGTGTGTGTGTGTGTGTGTGTGTGTGTTTTTAGGTTACATAAAGACAAATGTAGTACAACGTGTAAAAAGGAAAAATGCATAGGCATTGGGGAGTATCTTAACAAGCAATTTGAAATTTTGATATTTTCTTTTCTATAGATAATAGGAGAGGCAATATAGGCTTTTGATGGAAATGTGACATAATTTCATTTGAACTTGAGAAAGCTAACTTGGTATCCATTCAATGAGTGAGTAGACAGCATAGCAATGGGGTGATCAAATGATAAACTAAAGAAATTGTTCAGGTAACAGGGAGTTTTTGAACTGGGAAGCAGGAGATAAGGATGTCCGATAGGATATGACCTCTACATTTCCTGCTCATAGACATCAGTTTAGTGTTTGGAGAACCTCTACTCCCACGGTTGCGTTTATTATGCCAATTTTAAAGTTGGTAGCATTTGTTTTTTGAGTTTTCCACGAGGCTGCCCATCACTCCTCATCATTTTGGTGATAAGATCCCTTATTTTCCCATAGTATTAAATCCTGATCTAAGAAAATATGTGATAAACTTAATTCATAAATAATAGGTGAATAACAAATAATGTTTATTGTATCATCTTTCTTTAATATAAGAAGGAATATTTATAATTGTTGATGAAGTGTGGACCTCTTAGGTGTCATCTAGCATATGAGATGATTTTTAAGGGTGTAGTCCTAATGTTTCCCCTTAAAATAGCACCACATAGGTGACAGCCTATTTTAGCTATGTGTAATGTGTATCATATCAACACAATAAATTTAAACAAATAATGAAATGGGAAATAAGAAATCTGATTTTTCAAGTCACCTTAGATTTTGAGAACTTTAGTTCACTTCTTTAGGTCTATAGGGCCATGATCAGCAAAATATGAGTCTTTAATACCCTTCCTACTTTGGAATTCTATATTTAGATCCCTTCTTAGTTTTAAGGTGGTAGGCTAGATTTAGACTAAAAAATAAAGACCATTAATATTAAGGACACCAATATTAGTTATATATTAAAAGGAAACTTGGTAGTTTACAAAATAAGAACAGCCAATTCAGTCATTAAGTTACCTAGAACAGAGGTAGAATTTTACATATAAAGGTATTGATAATTTAGTCAATGATTGGACAAATTTTCAAAATTATAAAGAATATCACCTCCCAAATTCTAGTGATCATTTATGTCATGTTACTTTGTATCTTATAATAAAATACTCTACTATTTCACTCTTTACTTTTTTCAGATCACATATCACTTAAAATATATTGTATTTCACCTCTTTAATTATTACTTGCTTTTCCAGTTCTTCCTGAGTTCCATAAAAGAAAGAATTAGTCTTTACTATCCAGTGTATCACCTGTCCCTGCAGTAAAGTCTAGCACTTAGTCAGCATTTGATATTTGATGGATGACTATTACAAAATTGTAAAAATGGGGAAATATTCAAATACTTTAGTTATTGAAAACTCACAGTCCCTGAAAATTATTATGACAGATATATCAGAGATTAGTACATTTAAAGTAGAAATCATATATTAACATTTTTTCATATGAAATATGCAAACATGACACTCTCATTATGTTACAACTACTAGGGGAAAAAGAAGATACCTGCTGGGTTCACAGAGCTAAATTATATTCATAAATGAAATCAGAATGAATTTTGTTAATGTAAAGGAAGCATGGTTATGTCACTAATGATAGGAAGATCACTTCCCTACAACCTCTAGCAGCTACCTGCTGTGTGTACCAAAATTATAATTTAAGGCTTTCTAAGTCTCAGTTTTCTTAAGAATCAGATCAAAACTCCTGTTTTGTCAAACACAGGATCAGGAGACTGCAATATTAAAATGTCAGGATATGTTAGAAAGGTAGGAAAGACTACATCAAATATATTTGAAATTTTTCATATTCAAATGAGCTAAAAATGTTTTGTTAAAATATTCAAAAACAGAGTTTGAAATCATCTTGAAATTCTAAGTTTAATAGAGATAATATCAGTAAATCGGAGGTAGGAGGAATATGAGAACTTTTAAAGGCAACTTTTTTTTATAATTTTTTTTTAATGTTTATTTATTTTTGAGACAGAGAGAGACAGAGCATGAACGGGGGAGGGTCAGAGAGAGAGGGAGACACAGAATCTGAAACAGGCTCCAGGCTCTGAGCTGTCAGCACAGAGCCCGACGCAGGAATCGAACTCACCGACCGCGAGATCATGACCTGAGCGGAGTCGGATGCTCAACTGACTGAGCCACCCAGGCGCCCCAAAAGGCAACTCTTTATAGTATTATTTTGCAACTGGACTTGGTACTTTTAATCCAATTTCTCCATAACTTCATTGGAGAAATTAGAGAGCATCTGTATCAATCAAGGCACAATAGATATTTTTAAAAGAAAAAAAAACTAAAAGGGACATATAAAACAATGTTGTACATACTAAGAATCTTTTAGACTTTTTCCACTGACAGTTAAATCATGTTGGAATAACTTTGTAAGTTGATGCCCTTGTTCATTGTTCTTTAGAATTATAGTGATTTTGTTACTGACTTGTAAACACACTCCAAAGACATTTTTTTGATATTTTGAAAAACAATGAAATTGACATAAACAAGTTTCCCAAATCATTTTTTTCCTCTTCTTCCATTATGTATTATAAGATTATATTGATTATATGTCATTTTATAAGTTTATGTTGATATATGCCATAACATTTTCTTATAACATGTATGATGTGGTTATACAAGGTCTTGTTGCTTGTCTTCTAGATCTAGAATTTCTATGATTCTCCAGATTTATGTCTAGAACTATTGTAACATCGGATAAAAGTAAAAATATGTAAAACACTGTCACACTTTGATAGTAACTCTTTTCATCATTTTTATTTGTTTGTTTATTTAAACTAAGACTTATTCATGGGTAATTATATTTTTAGGCATTGTTCTAAGCAGAGTATTCTATTAGTTAATACACATAAAAATGCTTTTTTCCTGCTTTATTGAGATATAATTGACATAATATTGTGTAAATTTAGGTGTACAACCTGTTGATTTGATATACTTATATATTGAAAAATAATTACCACTATAGTGTTTACCAACACTGCATCACATCACAAAATTACCCTTTCTTTTGTTGTGAGAACATTTAAGATCTACTCTCTTAGCAGACACTTGTTTTGATGAGCACTGTTATATATGTGATGAATCACTGAATTCTACTCCTGAAATCAATATTACACTACACGTTAACTAACTAGATTTTAAATAAAACTGTGAAACAACAATAATGACAATAATAATAATTAAATAGTAATAATATTGATGCCCATTTATGTTCTAGGTGCTGTTCAAAGTGTTGAGATACAATAATGCGGGAAAAAAAACCAACCAGAGATTATTGCCTTCATAGCACTTCTGTATTAGTGTTTTATACAGAGCTGGATTGAGTTTGCTAAATTTGTTTATAATTTCTACATCTATGCTTTTGAATAAAATTGGCCTGTAATTTAAGAATAAATATCTACTTCCTCAGCAACTTTCAAATACATAATACAGTCTTATTAACTACAGTCACTATGCTGTCCATTAGATCCCCAAAATTTACTCACCTTATAACTAAACCTTCGTACTCTTTATCCAGAATCTCCCCTTTTCCCCTAACCACCAGCCTCTGGTAACCACCACTCTAGTCTCTGTTTCTATGAGTTCAGCTTTTTTAGATTCCACTTATAAGTGATATTATACAGTATTTGTTTTTCTGTCTGACTTACTTTATTTTTTTTTTTGCGTAACAATTCTTGAGGTAGATATATTATTATCCCATTTTATACAAAGAAAAAACCAAGTCACAGAGATACAGACTATAGGCAAGGAAAAGGAAAAAAAAAGACTTCAGTGATATGAAAAATGTACTAATAATCAAAACAAAACTTTGTCTTAAAATATTGTTAATTATTTCATAATTTTAATACATTTAATCTTCTAATACTCAAGGGGAAACTCTTTATTAAGCCAAGGATGAAATTCCTGGCCATACAAAATGGTGATCAGGGTAGTATGAAACCCAATAATGATAGCATGAGATTATATATCTATGTCTCCATCATCTGTATCTCTATACCTATCTCTATCTCTGTTATCTCCATCTGAGTCTTCTTTGGAGTTGGATGATCTATGTTTATATACTGAATCTGCCAATTAATAAGTATGTGATTTTCTAAGTTTCAATTTCTTCATTGACAAAAATAAAAAGAAGTAAAAGATAAAGAATTAGGAAGATGAGGAAGATGAGAAGAAGGAAAAGAAGAATAAAAATGTAGGATATGTCTTAAAGCAATGAATCTCAATTGGAGTTGATTTTTTCCCCCAAAAAAACATCTGATAATGACTGACGACATTTTGGTTGTCACAACTGGTGTGGTGGGTGTATTACTGGCATCCAGGGGATAGAAGCCAGGGATGACCCTAAACATTCTTTAATTTACAAGACAGCATCTCACAACAAATAATTATCTGGTTCAAACTGTAAATAGTATCAAGGTTATGAAACCATGACTTAAAGGGACATATTATGAGGATCAAATGCAGTTAACATATGTAAAAAAATTCTAGTGACGTACTTAAGATTTTTCATGTCTCTGCCCAATTTCTATTGAATGACATTTCATTGGCAGGTTGAAGTTGGCCATACTGAGAGTATTTATACTACAAAAATTGACAAAATACAAATCAGAGCTCTTTCCCACTCCGCTGCTAGTCCCAGTTTGTTGTTAAATATTTACTAACCACCATTGTCTGGCCACTGGTTAACATATTGTAACCATTGCATAAACGTTAGCTATTATTATGAACATTATGAAGCCTTCTCAATTCATCTGGGTTAACCAATCTATATTTTATTCTTTCCTTTCCCCATTGTATACCAATTGTTCAGGGTTCATAAGCGCTGGCAATAAACTGCTAAGTGCCCCAATTTGTAACCACTTCCTTATCTACCTTTCACCCTTCAGTCATAATGTTATGGAATGCAAATAATTTAATCCTGCTACTCCTATATTTAAGGTTCTCCAATGCCTTGCTATTTCTTATGGTATAAATCTGAACTCCTAAAACAAAAACAAAAACCCTGAACTCCAACGTGTAGCATTGTGGGTCCTTCAGCATCACTCCAGAGTGCCCTGCAAGTCACAGACCTTCTATTCAGATATCTGTACTGTTGTCTATTCCACTGTTTTTCTTATATTATACTCTCCCTCTTCCCAGTCAAACTAATCTGATATATTATTCAAAGTTAGGAAAAGCTAACTTTGTCATCAAATACTGATCCAGTATTTTTTACATATGCCTAGACCTTAGCTTTCATAATTCAAAAGCCAATGATTTGACTTTTTTTTTATTGTTGTTGTTCTGAGGAGTCATACTTTATCTGAGAGACATGACCATATGATGTTCCAAATACTTCCCCCAAAAAGAGAAAGGCCAAAAGAGGTAATATATCAAAATTCAGTTGCCTTGTTTGTAACAATTTGAACATCTTTACATTCTAAATTCTACAATGTAAATATCTCTATTATATGTTTTGTATAATTTATATTATTCAAACTGTCCATTACATTCCAGAAACCTGATAAATGTTAAGTATAATAGTTGGCTATTTTAGTAAGAACAATACTGGACAGTTTGTTCATATGAAGCTCAAAATTGGAACAAATTTCATGTAAACTATAGCATTATTATAAAATCTAGAAATAAGTACCTGTTAACATAAAATTTATTTTGAGCAACATTTAACAGAAAACAAAGGAAAACATGTCCACTAAGACATTTATAAATGTTATGCCTTATGAATTCCCACCCATATATGTAAGAAAACAAAAAGAAAGATAGACTCAGGAAGTATTTTCCACAGCAAGATTCCACTACTTCCAATTGTTAATATTAAGCTAAGCAGAGGAAGCCATGCACACCATTTCTAGTAACTATATAATGCTTCTCCTTTGTAGAATATCTTTAGATTTAACTTTTTAAACCAAGCATATCACAATCAGAGACTCAATGGAGATCCAGGCTCTGACTGGTAACATAATTGTAAGAACTTAATGTAGTGGCTGTCACACGAGAAAGATATACCAAAAACCTGCACTAGCACCTACTGCACTAGCTCATGACTTTCAATTATCAAACATTTATGGAGCATCGTAAAATCCCAGGGTAGAAAAATGAATAATACATGGCTTCTGCCCTTGAGGATATCACAGGCTACAGAAAAGATGGTCTTGTAAACGAATTACAGGAACTTTGCATGATGCACATGAGTAAAAGGAGGTAAAATACGTGGCACCTTAGGGTAGGGAAAGACTTCTTCAACAGAAAATCCTAAACTGGAAGGTAAATGATTACCAGATTAATACATTTGATTATATTATTTTTAAAAAATATGGGTATCAAAAGACAACATTTAAGAACAAAATGATAGTCAATGGCTTGGAGTAAATACTTGCAGAGAATGTACAATTTTTTTAATGTTTGTTTATTTAATTAATTAATTAATTAACTATTTATTTTTGAGAGAGAGACACACAGAACACAAGTGGGGGAGGGGCGGAGAGAGAGCGGGAGATCTAGAATCTGAAGCAGACTCCACACTTGTAGCTGTCAGCATAGAGTCCGATGCAGGGCTGGAACTCACAAAGTGCTCATGACCTGAGCTGAAGTCGGATGCTTAACCCACTGGGCCACCCAGGCGCCTCGGAGAATGTACAATATTAATGTAAAAATATATTTTAAAAAGTTTTTTAAAACTAAGAAAAAGAAAATTAATACAGTAAAAACTGGAGGATAAAATGAATGGGCAGGTTACAGAAGAAAAAACACAAAATGACCAAGAGGATATGATGTTAGTGAAAATTAAATGAAAAGCACAGTGAGATACTGTCACATCCCATTGAATTATGAAAACATAAAACATCTAGCAACGTCAATGATGATAAACTTGTAAAGCCATGGGAACTTTTATGAACTATTAGTTAGGTATAATTGGAATACCACCCTGGAAAATAATTCAGCACTATTCAAAAATTAAGGTAAAACATGTGCATCCTAGATCCTAGCAATTCCGTTTCTTGGTACGGAGCCTACAGAAAATATTTCACATTTATGTACAAGCATATTGGAGTAATATTTTCCATAATATCAAAAAAAATCAGAAATACCCAAAATGTTATCAGGATAAAAATGGAATAAATTATATGTGTGCCATGCAAGGATATTGTGTTTCCTCATGAATACCACAAATATATTGAACCCCTTCCACAAAAAAGTCAGTTATAGAAGAAAGAACACATATGTACATAGTACATAAAAGCTTTCTCTTTTATGGGGAAATGAAAAAATATATTTTTTAGTTCCAGTATAATTAATGTAACAGTGTTATATTATTTCCAGGTATACAATATAGTGATTCTACAATTCTACACATTACTCAGTGCTCATAATAACTAACTGTACTCTTAACTCCCTTCACCTATTTCATCCATCCCCTCACTCACCTCCCCTCAGGTAACCATCAGTGTGTCTCTGTAGGTAAGAGTCTGTTTTTTTGGTTTGTCTCTTTTTTTCTTTGTTTGTTTGCTTGGTTTGATTCTTAAATTCCACAAATTAGTGAGATCATATGGTATTTGTCTTTCTCTGACTGACTCATTTCACTTAGCATTTATCATTCATCTATCAATGAGCATGTGGGTTGTCCCATAATTTGGCTATTATAAATAATGCTGCAATAAACAAAGGGGTGCATCTAGTTTTTTGAATTAGTGTTTTTGTATTCTTTGGATGAATAACCAGTAGTAGAATTACTGGATCATGATAGTTCTACTTTTAATTTTTGAAGCATCTCCCTACTGTTTTCCAGAGTGGCTGTACCAGTTTGCATTCCCAACAGTACACAAGGGTTCCTTTCTCTCCGCATTCTCATGAACACTTGTTGTTTCTTATAATTTTGACTTTAGCCATTCTGACAAGTGTGAGGTGATCCCATTGTAAGTTTGATCTGTATTTCAGATGTTGAACATCTTTTCATGTAACTGTTGGCCATTTGTATGTCTTTGGAGAAATGTCTGTTCTTGTTTTCTGCCCATTTTTGATTGGATTATTTGTTTTGAGGGTGTTGAGATGTATAAGTTCTTTATACATTCTGGATACTAACTGTCAGAATTGTCATTTGCAAATATCTTGTATTCAGTAGGTCTTCTGTATGTTTGTTGACTCTTTCCTTTGATGTGCAGAATTTTTTTTTTTATTTCGACGTCGTCCCAATAGTTTAATTTACTTTTATGTCCTTTACCTCAAGAGACGTATCTAGAAAAATGTTGCTATGGCCAATGTCAGAGATTACTGGCTGTGCTCTCTTTTAGGATTTTTTATGGTTTCATATCTCACATTTAAGTCTCTAATCCATTTTCAGTTTATTTCTGTATCTAGTATAAGAAAGGAATCCAGTTTCAACCTTTTGCATGTAGCTGTCCAGTTTTCCCAGCACCATTTGTTGAAAAAAAAATCTTTTTTACACATTGCATATTCTTGCTTCCATTGTCAAAGATTAATTGACCATATGATCATGGTTAGTCTGGGGTCTCTATTCTGTTCTATTGATTTATGTGTCTATGTGATTTTTTATGCCAGTACCATACTGTTTAGATTACTACAACTTTTTAGTATATTTTGAAATCTGGGATTGTGACATTTTCAATTTTGTTCTTTTTCATGATTGCTTTGGTTCTTCAAGGTCTTTTGTGGTTCCATACACATTTTAAGATTATTTGTTTCCGTGAAAAATGCTGTTGGTATTTTGATAGAGATTATCTTAAACCAGTAGATTTTGAGTAGTATGGACATTTTAGTAATATTAGTGCATGCAAAATCTTTCCATTTGTTTGTCATCTTCAATTTCTGTCATCAGTGTTTTACAGTTTTCAGAGTACAGGTCTTTCACCTCCTTGGTTGAGTTTATTCATAGGTAATTTAATATTTTTTTCCAGTTGTAAATTTGTTAATTTCCAGTTGTTAATTTCTCTTTCTATTTTTTAATTATTAGTGTACACAAATGTAGTGGATTTCTGCATAGTGATTTTGTATCCTGCACCCTTACTGAATTCACTTACCAATTCTAGTAGTTTTTTGGTTGAGGTTTTAAGGTTTTCTGTATATAGTGTTATTTCATTTGCAAATGGTGAAAAGTTTTACTTCTTCCTTACCAACTTAGTTGCCTTTTATTTTGAAAAGCTAATACTTTAAGTTTAGTGTCAGGGTGCTTAGAAAGTATAAGAGAGAGAGACTGTGAATTTGATGGCACAATTGTCTGTATCTGTTGTTATACACTTAATTGTACAAGGACATTATAATTTGGCAATTAAGATGATGAACTCTAAAGTCATAAATCCTGGCTTTGAATTCTAACTCTGCAATTTACTACAAATAATCTTAGACGAAACACTTAATCTCAGTGTCCTGACTTATTTATCTGTAAAATGAGGATGATAACATTGTCTAATGTATAGATTCGTGAAGAGAATTAAATGAGTTAATGCGTGCAAAGTGGTGAAACTTTTTTCTAGGAAATGATAAATACCAAAACAAAATTATCTATAATGTAGGTGCCTGTAATACTGTAATATCTGTAGGAGATACAGTTACATGGATGCTGTTTTGGGATTTCGGAAAAATTATTCTTTATTGTTACCAGCTGGGAAAACGAACAATAGATGCCTTTGATTATAGGGCCTATAGAATGAGCTTTCTCTAAATTCAAACAGGGACTTTTTACCAGCCAGCTTTTTAAAAATGAATTGGTTTGATGGTTTGTGTTTGTTTTTGTTTTGTTTTACATATCTTTTTACTGTTTATTTTGAGTTCAGACCCACCATTTGACTTATTTCTCCTATGTATTTTTTAACAAACTATTTTAGAATAATTTTATTTATTATTATTTTTTAAATTTTTTGTTTATTTATTTTTGAGAGAGACAGAGACAGAGAGAGACAGAGAGCATGAGCAGGGGAGGGGCAGAGAGAGAGAGGGAGGCACAGAATCCAAAGTAGGCTCCAGGCTCTGAGCTGTTAGCACAAAGTCCAATGCAGGCCTCAAACTCACAAACCATGAGATCATGAACTGCACCAAAGTCAGATGCTTAACCAACTGAGCTATTCAGGCACCACTAAAATAATATTTTTAAATGTTTAGTCATTTTTTAGAGACAGAGACACACAAAGACAGACAGAGAGAGACACACACACATAATCCGAAGCAGGCTCCAGGCTCTCAGCTGTCAGCACAGAGCCCAATGCGGGGCTCGAACTCATGAACTGCGAGATAATGATCTGAGCCGAAGTTGGACTTTTAACTGAGCTGAGCCACCCAAGAGCCCCTAGACTAAATTTATTTTTGAGTTGCATTTCTCTGCTGATTAGTTTTTGGCAAAAATAAAATTGGCCACCCTATTTTATTTTTATAAAAATACTGCAAAGATAGTACAGAGAGTTCCCCTATACCCCATACCCAGTTTCTTTGATGTTAATTTCTTACATTACCATAATACAGTTTTCAGAATGAAGAAACCAATATTGATACTATTCACCTAGCTTAGGACTTTATTTACATTTCAATAGTTTTTCCATTAGTATCTTATTTCTCTTCCAGCTTCCTATCCAGGTTACTACACTGCATTAAGTTGGCATCTCACTTTTGTTGTCTGTAATCCATGACAATTTCTGTTTTTCATTATTTATCGTGACATTGACATTTTTTTGACCTTGACATTTTTAAAGAGTCACAATATTTTCCCTTTGCATCTTGCTTATTTAATTTAATGTAATGTTTTCAAGATTCAGCCATGTATCAGAACTATTCCTTTTTATGGCTGAATAAGATTCCATGGTATGTATAAACCATATTTTGTTTTTTCACTCATCTCTTAATTGGTATTTGCATTATTTCCAGCTTTTGACTATTTTGGGAAATACTGCAATGAGTACTGGCATGCAAGCAAGCATCTGTTTAAATTCCTGTTTTTAGTTCTTTGGGGTATACGTTTAGGAATAGAATTTCTGGGTTATTTGGTAATTCTGAGAGAGAGAATTAGAGAGAGAGATACATTATAAGGAATTGGCTTACATGACTATAGAAGGTGAAAAGTCCAAAATCTGCAGGATAGGCTGGCAAGATGGAAACACAGGGAAAAGTTGATGTCTCAGTTCAAACCCAAAGGCAGTCTGCTGACAGAATTCCTTCTTCCTCAAGTTGAGGTCAGTCTCTTTTCTGTTAAGGCCTTTAACCAATTGGATGGAGCCCAACCAAATTACTTAAAGGCTACCTATTTAAATGTCAATCTCACCTAAGAAATATCTTCACAGAAACATCTAGACTAATGTTTGACCAAATATCTGAGTAGCATGACCTAGCCAACTGACACAGAAAATTAGTCATCACACCCAATAATTCAGCTTTTGGACCAGTAATTACAACATAACTCATTTAAAATTATTTTAGTACTGCATAAATTTGGTTGACTACTCAGATGTTTTCCAAGACATAGTAATGTAGAATTTATCTGTGATCAACTATAAACATGAATTTGAAAGACCAAACGCGAGTTTTAGCTGCTACCCAAAAGTAGATCATTCCTAGAAAATGCTTTGTAAGCCATAATTGTGTAACGTGAAGAAGCAATCACCATTAATCTATATGGAGAATTTTCTGAGCATTGCCAGACCCCAAAAATAACTTCTCTTGGGCTTTTCTGACAGCTCAAGACACATCTTGCTAAAAGATGCACAAAGTAAATTGAGCTAAAGGACAGATTCTCACCAACACAATTCAAAACTATGGTAGCTTGATGCTGAGGTGCTGAGTGGAGCTCCTGGGGAAGGAGCTTGGCGGGGCCATTCCTACTGCTCAGGGTGCATGCTGCAAGTGTTGAATGCTATTTTTGCTTTTTGACTTTTTTCATGAAAGCAAAAACGCTCTTCAGATTTCTTTCAGTTAGCAAAAACAGCTACTAATATAGGTCTAATATAAAAGTAAAGTGGCATAAAGCAGACTTTCAAAAAGCAGGGATACTATAGACTTTTGTTTGGGTACTTTAATCAGACAAGTTTCAAGTTTGAAATATTTCATCTTTAATTTCTATGGAAATCCAATTTATAAAAGTGAGATGGTAATTATACAAGATGTTTTAATTTAGAGCTTTTGGAATACAGTTAAAATGATCAATCTTCTGACTTTTAACATTAACCCAATATAGGTAAGCACAATGTAGTGCACCGAGAATGAGTTCATTCTTTAAAAGGTATCATTTTTGTAGGTGCTTTTCTAATATTTGTGCTCCAGTGTCATGTTGAAATTTAGAGGAAACAGTGTGGCCAATTTTTGTTGGCTTACTTATTAATCATACTGCTTCAAATCAGTAATCTAATCTATATGGTCAGTTTTCATGATAGAAAGAAAACTACATCAGAGAGTGAGACGTAGATTCTAGGTATGGCTTAGCAACCAAAGCAAGTGGAATTTTAGGAGAGTGGTTTAATATCTTGGAGCTTAGATATCCTTCTTTGCCCAGTTAGAGAAAAGATTAGCCTAAATTTTGATAAACATATAAATATCAAACTTTATATAAATATTTTAAAATCAATTAAAAATGAGATCATAGAAATCAAAGGATTTATTATTGCAGTAGTAAAAGGTACTTTGGTGTATTAACACAATGTGTTTTATGCTTTTGGTAATTCCCTTCTGCCCCATAGCCCTTTCTCCAGCCAGCTTATTGTGTGCAGGATGAAATGCTGCCTTAGGAAAGCAGAAAAAATGATTCTGAGTATAAAATGTATGTGCTTTCATGTTATTACATCCTGCAATTTTGGGTTTTAATCCCTGAGGGAAACTGAACATAAATTATATTTCATAAAATACCATGAATTTGCAAGAATGCATGATTAAGTAAGAGCCTGGCTTTTACCTTTTTCTAACACCATGCTGGATATTCTGTTCTTTCCTCTCCAGATATATTCTTCTCCTACACATGTGCTCTGTGTCCCAGGAGTCTGCATAGTATTGACTGTATCAGTGACCTCCTTGCCCTCTGGCAGAATATCAGAGTTGAAACAGAGAATACAGTCAGGGTATGTATTCCCCACCTCCCTAGACCTCTCTTGCCATTTATCACCATTGGTTATCTGTGTCCCTTTTCTGGGGGACTTTCTACTAGTTACCCTTTACATGCAATTACTTTTTCCTATTTCCAAATCTATTTCCTTCCTGGCTCCTCTGAGCTAGGGCTGCTAATATTTTATTGTTGTTTCTAGTTCTGGGGAGTAGCAACATCCTGTATTAGTTGAACAATCCATCATTTGAAAATAGTCTCTTCTTTAAACCCTCCTTAATTGCTCTATTTGAATGTGCCATCTTTTCCTGCCAGAACACTGACACAGTCCCAAGTGATTTAAATATTTATAGATTATTGTTGGAAGATAGAAGAGAAATCATCTAGGTGTGAGTATATGTTGGAGTTTATTTACCCCAATAAATCCAACCTCTGCCTTTGTGCTGAATTTAATTGAGCACCCAGAAATTGGCCTCTACTGTTGGCTAAATTATCTAAAGGACACTGAACCCTGATCAAGGCAAGAAGCAGACTGATGAATGATGTTGCTTGGTAGCCACGGGTCTATGGAGTTTGGAGATGGTTTGTATTGGATAGTTAGCATGTTTTTTTGATAAGAGTGAGATTGATGATTTGCACCTGGTCTCAATGAGATCTCTGGAGTCATTTGCCTTTGGGGCTGACTAGGTAGAATATGTCTACATGACCATTAGGAGCCTCAGCTGAGTTCCTATTATGGGCTCTATTTCTGAGGTATTTTGTGCACATATAATGGCCCAGATCTTAGAGCAAAAGTGTGTCTGGTACAGCCCTAAAGAAAGAGGACAATTGTAGCTCACACCTGGCTTCTTTTGACACTATCCTATGAGGCAGGTGTGTGTGTGTGTGTGTGTGTGTGTGTGTGTGTGTGTGTGTATGTGTATATATATATATATATATATATATATATATATATATATATATATATATCTTTGATGTATATATCCTTACATTAATGTTATTGTACTGTATCCATTTTCCTGCAATAGACTATATATGTATAATTATACATGTGTGTATTTTTATTTGAGGTACATGACTGTCTTTTAGCAATCAAACCCTTCTAACCAACACTGTTAATGTAGCCTCACTTTCCATATGTAGCCTGAGGAGTTGGCAAGCCTCACTGTATTCACTGGCATCTGGCATGGTTCACAAGTGGTAGATCAGAGATAGTAGCAAGAGCTCTTTAGTCACAGGGGCCTATGAAAGCTTCATTAGGATTTTTGTGGCCATCTGTGAATGAATTTTGTTTCAGGTTTGCCCAAGAAAGGTGTGGACATGGTGTTGACAGCCAAGTCTAGAAAAGTCTTGTGATGAGAAGGAGGCCTAGCCATACTGCAAGGCCTGTGACACTCAATAGGGACAGAGATGACTCAACCAGGGCCAGTGGGGTGAGATGATTCCCACCAAGTAAACTAGAAGCTCACCCTTGCTGTGGGTTACTGCCTAAGCTCCAGATCATGGGATCTACTGGGGATGAAGGAGACCTATTTGGAATGGGAAAAACACATAATGGATTAAGTTTTTCATTATTGATTGGGTAATATTTTTCTATCATAGAATGTAATAAAGCTCATTTTATAAATTAAGTTCATTCATAGAAAAGTAAAGTTACATTGGAAATACCTGAGGTTCTAGATTAGATTGATATCCATTTAAAAAATTGACTTCTTTACTTCTAAGCCACACAGAAGTCTCATAAATTTAATACCTGTAGAGAATCTTACCCAGTAAACCACATTTAACAAATATTTATTGAATATGTGGTAGGAAACAAATAACATTATGAACAAAGTAAGAGTCTTGTTGAAAATAGCCTGACAAATAATCACAGATAAATGTTTAATTTATTAGTTAATAAAACTTCTGAATTATGAATACAAAGAGCATGGTCCTAGGTATCTGTTTAAAGTATGGTCAGGCCTAATACTGGAAGGATGGGGCAATGAAGGTATATCTCTTGAAAAGTAATTTGCATAAAATGTGAAAGATCAAAAAGAGATAAATAGGGAAATTTGAGTATAGTGAGACAGGAGGGAGATCTGAGGAGGAAAAAGCAGGATGAATATTTAGTAAGTTAAAACAAGGGTATTGCCAAGTATCTCTGAAAAACCCTCCTGCTATCTCACCTGTCTCTGATAATCTCTGCCCTGAGGAGGGTGCCTGTGTGTGTGGGTGGGTGTGAATGTGTGTTTCAAAAGCAACTGTAATAACAATAGGATTTATTATCAAGAATGAAAGAGGCTTTTTTTTTTTAAGACTTTGACTTTAGCCAAAGATCATAAACTCAAGTTGTTCTATGGCCAAAGAAAACTTTAATCATACTAGGAAATGATACACTGGAGAGCTCATGCTCATTCAGAGTGGGTAGTTACCAATATTAATAATAGTGTTATTGAGTATTCATCTCAGGTTGAGAATGATACCAAATATTATGTGCTAATAACTATGATAAAAATTATAGCTGCACAAGAAGGCAGATAATATTATTGTCCCTTCTTTACTTCCAAGAAATTGAATCTAATAAAGTTACCCTTTAACATTCATTCAGTTTTTAGAAGTGTTGATCTTCCATAGTGATAGCTACACATATATTTATATTTTTGTGCTATGAAAGCTCTGAATTAGGAACTTATATTTACTTTTCCTAAAGAAGGTATGGAGCGAGTCTTTGTGGTAACCATGTTGTTCCATCCCAGTGTGCAAATGCTGCTTTTTTTCCCTTTGTAATAGAAACCTGACTCTTTCCTATATGCTTCCCTCATGATCTTATCTCATGTGCCTCAAGGAAAACTTATGGGTGCGGGACAGTCTATTCAAATCCTGGTAAACCCATTTTCCCTTGCCAGTAACTGACTTAAAAAAGGGCAGGCCTAAGCAAATTTGGTCAGTTAACCTATCAACAATTTGATAGAGGGTTCCTGGAAAGAAGCTTCCTTTTATTAAAATACAGCCTGAGGAAGACAGGCTTCCCTGATCACAACAGTGCTTAAGGAAGTATAGTCCAAGTGGTTGTCAGAGTCTCAGGATGAGACTGCTGGGGGCAGTGCAAAGTCAAGGACATTACTTAGTCATTTAGGCAAAAAGTTTTGTCTTTGAATCAACCATCTATCTGCATTCTTTTTAAGACTCTGTTTCTGTAAATTGGTGGGAGTATGTGTGTATGTTTTAAGTAAATTTTAACTTAAATTTATTTCATTTGTTTAATTAATATTCTAATAATATATGCAGCCTTAAATGATAAAGAAGAAGTGCTTATTTTTTAAACAGTTTTTTAATGTTTATTTGAGAGCTAGAGAATGCAAATGGGGGAGGGCAGAGAGAGAGGAAGACAGAGCATACAAAGGCTCAGTGCTGTCAGTGCAAAGCCTGACATGGGGCTGGAACCCATGAACCTTGAGATCATGAGATCATGACATGAGCTGAAGTCAGACTCTCAACTGACTGAGTCACCCAAGGTGCCCCAAGAAGCAGTGTTTAGAGGAAGAGTTTTCAAACACACAGAAAAGGAAGGAGGATTTTTAGGAAGACGGAAACGATGGAATGGAAGGAAAAGCATGACAAGGGGTCTGGAACCAAAGAAATTTCAGTATTATTGAAGCAGAAGTTAAAGTTAGGGTAAAGATAGTTTAAAATTTCAGAAAAGAAGTTCAACTGATTGCTCAGTTAGGGAATCCTAAGGCAAATTATTATATTTATAATTATAAATATACACATGCTTAAATAACTATGTAGATTTTCTAACATGGAGTTTGATAAGATGAGTAAGGAACACAGTAAAATCTAAAGAGTCACAGCAGTTATGAAACTAAAAAAATGGAACTATGCATACTGCCAATAAACAAGCATAGCACTAAATATTTTATGAAGGTGCATATATATCCAAGGATAGAATTCAAATATACTAGAGTATGTGTGTGGTGAGAGAGAAAAATGGTACCACGGATAATGTGGAAAAAATAAAATTATTTACATTTCCATGAATTTATACTGAGTTAAGGGACATGGTTAACTCAAGTCCCTGTATCTAAGGTTTAAAACAAAACAAAACAAAACAAAACCGGTGTTTGTGTACATATATGAATAACAATACAAAAGAAAATTAAACATAATAGGAAGAAAATTTTATAGTCTCAGTCCTTGTCAAATAGTCAAATTGATATAAATATAAGGTATAAGTTAGTATACTGAACAAAACATATATATAATTAATAAGACTGACTTAAGTTTTTCCCCCAAAATTCAGTAGTAGTTTAGAGAAAATACTCCCACTAGAAAAAAAAAAAAAAAAAAACTGAATTCAAAATCCTTTGAATATCGGAGTTGGACATTAAGTGGGAAAATTCCAGGTACTCTAGAAAACTGGTCAATATAGGACAAAATGAAAGGTCCTGTGTTAATTCTCCATCCCTCTGGCACCAGAAGTGCAAAAAGAGTTGGATTCCAGTATTTTCCTGATAACGTTAGGGTAGGGATAGTAGCCTAATCACACGGTGACATTGAAATATTTTTAGTATTTATCTCCATACTAATTACTTTATTCTTTTCATTGTTTCATATTTCATAGAAAAAAAAGACAGAGAATGTATAAGCCACTTTGTACCAACTAAGAAAACTATGGAATAATCAAACTGCCACAATAATCCCATAGTAGTTAATTTAATTGACATGTTCATTTTCTAAAATTTCTCAGTGATGTTTCCAGAACTATTATGTTTCCTTGATATTTTCCATTGCATTAGTCTTAGTTATAGTTCTCTTCCTCCCAGCTTTACTGAAGTATAATTCACAAATAAAATATATATATATATATATATATATATATATATATATAGTGAAATGTTTGCCATAATTAATCTAATTAACATATCTATCAACTTACATCGTTACCAGTCTTTTCATGTGTTTGTAGCAAGAACACTTCAGATCTATACTCTTAGCAAATTTCAAGCATACAGTACAATTATTAACTATAGTCACTGTTCTGTACATTAGGTCTTTAGAATGTATTCATCTTATAACTGAAAGTTTGTACCCTCTGAACAACAGCTCCTGTTTTCTCCCACTGACAGCCCCAGTAACCACCATTCTATTAATATGAGTTGAAATCATGTAGTATTTGTCTTTATAAGTGAGATCACGTACTATTTTCTATTTGTGGCTAGGTTATTTAACTTAGCATAATGTCTTCCAGGTTCATCCATGTTGTTAAAGCTAAGTGATATTCCATTGTGTGTGTATATATGTATGGTTATATGTATATGTATTTGTATACATACATACAAATATTTATATGCACATATATACATATCACATTTCCTCTACCCATTCATCTATTGATGGACACGTGGGTTATTTCTGTATCTTGGCTACTGTAAATAATGCTGAGATGTGCATGGGAGTGCAGTATCACTTTGGGATCGTGATTATATTTCTTTTGGATGTATTCCCAGAAGTGGAATTGTTGGAACTAATGACAGTTCTATTTTTGCTTTTGAGAACCCTCTATACGGTTTTCCATATAGCTAGATAAATTTATATTGCCTGAAACAGTATAAAACAGTCCCTTTTTTTTTTTTGCCAATACTTATCCTTCATTTTTTTGGCAATCACTCTCTGCCAGATGGAGGTGATCTCACATTGTGGTTTTGACATGTATCTCCATGATGAATGGCAATATGGGGAGCATCTTTCACACCTGTTGGCCCTTTGTATATGTTTTTTGGAAAAACGTCTATTTAGGTTCTTACCTATTTTTTAAATGGATTATTTCTCTTGTTGAGTTGTGTGAGTTCCTTATATATTTTGGATATTAACCCCATAGTCAGTATATGGTTTGCAAATATTTTCTCCCATTACACAGGTCACACTTTCATCTTTTTTATTGTTTCCTTTCCTAAAAAGCAGAAACGTTTTAGTTTGATGTAGTCCCACTTGTCTGCTTTTGCTTTTGTTACTTGTCCTTTTGGTGTCAAATCCAAAAAATTACCCTGTCCAATGTCAAGGACAGTGCCCTCTATGTTTTCTTCTAGAAAATTTATGACTTCAGCTCTTAGTTCAATCAATTTTGAGTTGAGTTTTTGTGTATGATATAAGATAAGGAGAAAATGTCATTCTTTTGCATGTGGATATCCAGTTTTCCCAACATCATTAAGTGAAGCGATACTATTCTTTCCCATTGAGTATTCTTGATCTCTTTGCTGAAGATTAGTTGACTTTATATATATGGTTATTTCTGAGCTCTTTATTCTGTTCCATTGATTTTTGTGTCTTTTTTTTTTTTTTTTGCCAATACCATACTATTTTGATTACTATAGCTTTCTAATATAGTTTGAAATCAGAAAGCATGATACCTCCAGCTTGGCATTTCTTTCTTAAGATTACTTTGGCTATTTGGAGTCTTTTATGCTTCTATATGCATTTTAGGATTTTTTTTCTAGTTCTGTGAAAAATGCCATTGGGATTTTGATAGACATTGACTTGAATTTATAGATTGCTTTGGTTAGTATAGGTAATTTCAAATAATTTGTCTACTCTACATAGCATTTAAAAATTTTTTTAATATTTATTTTTGAGAGAGAAAGAGAGAGAGCAGGGGAGGGGCAGAGAGATAGGGAGACACAGGATCTGAAGCAGGCTCCAGGCACTGAGCTGTCAGCACAAAGCCACATCTGAGGCTTGAACTCACGAACCACGAGATCATGACCTGAGCTGAAGTCGGATGCTTAACCGACTGAGCCACCCAGGAGCCCCTCTACGTACCATTTTTAATTTTATTCATCGTATCCCTGAACTCCAGAATTTCTGTTTGGTTCTTTGTTATGATATTAATTGTACTTCTTTTAACAATTGTAAATGACTTATATATCTCCCTCTTTAAAATGAAGTTCTCTACAATTTTATCATTATCCACATTAATATATCCCTGTTAAAAATGCTATTTTTGAAATAAGATAGTGCTCATAAAATAGATGCATTTAGTTCATAGTCATTTATGTGTGGATTTCATTTCTTTTTTCTAAGTTTATTTTTTATTTAGAGAGAGAGACAGGGAAAGAGTACAAGCAGGGGGAGGGCAGAGAGAGAGGGAAAGAAAGAATCCCAAGCTGACTCTGCACTGTCAGTGCAGAGCCTGAAGCAGGGCTCAAACTCAGCAACCATGATGAGAACATGACCTGAGCTAAAATCAAGAGTTGGACACTTAATAAACCATGCCATACTGGTGACCCTGGATTTTATATTTATATGAAGTGTGACTATCCATGTGTTTTCAGATTAAAGGGTATTCTCTGAATGTAACAAGAAATTATGAAATAGATATCTATTTTGTATTTTTTCAAAAGATGAAACTATGACAAAGCATTTGATCTTAGTAATCTAATGAAGGAAAAGAAATGGAATTGTATTCAGAAAATATTACATTTGTGGGGGAACAACAAATATGTAAAATAAATAATGTAAGGTAATGTAATGTAAATGATGTAATGTAATTCTCTACATGGTACATTAAAAGCTGAGAACTTATATAGGAAGTAGCAGTTAATAAATACATTCATGTATTTAGACATTCTTCCACAGGTTTTATTGCTTGCCAATCTTAGTTCTTCCTTACAATGTGGGAAGTTGCAGTCATCAGGTCAATTTACCTAGTTGCTGAAGCAGTTTCATTCATAAAAACACTCAATGAGCCATAAAAGTAATTTTGAAATATGGAATTGGGTGACTATTTTATTATAAACATAACCTAGAGTATGCTTAAAAATAGGTTATATATTATAGAATATACAGTTTTAGTCAATTATAATATGTAGTCATCAACTTAATATTTTCAGAAGAAAGAGGAAAAGAGTAAAGATGTTATGGTTGTTGGGGTATTACCATTTTCTCTTACAACTAACACAAATCCTAATTATATGCCACTTCTGGAAAGCAAAACTATGTTCTAAATTCATGGTTTTCAGTCTAATGTTTCTCAAACTTCACTGCTTCTGCTTAGACTCCTTTCCCCTCATTTGTCCCTACATTTGTGTGTTGGAGTTGTATTAACCTATCAAGTCCTTCTTCTCTTACAAGATTTGCTAGAAGACGCAAGTTAAAATTAATTACTCATCTGTAGCATTTATAAGGCCCAACTATGCATTAATACTATTTATTACATTCTGCAATATTATCATTTTTTTCAGGGATCTTTTTCACATTCATGTTTGTAGTATACATTTATAATGTGAATCACAAATGTTCACTATAAATAGCTGTGACTGGTTTCAAGAACTCATTTTGCCCATGGTAAGAGATGATGAGTAATTGTGATTAAGTTTCAGATAGTTTAAAAATATTTTTAAAATAAAAATAAAATAAAATAAGCCTCAGATAGCATAACATAATATAAAAAATAACATGCTTTGGAACCATACACACTTGCATTACAATCCCAGCTCAGTGACTTGGTAGTTCTATAATATAGGTCAAGCTATTACCCTTGAACTGCATGTCCTTCTCCTTTATATAGTAAGGATAATATTACATAGCATTCACAATAGGTCTGAGAATTATAAATCATAAATGTGAACACCTAGAGTAGCATCTCTTATAGCATAGGTGTTCAAAAATTGGTAGCTGGTACCAGGAGAAGTATTACCAGTCAAAATTTCAGTCATCTAAAGACTGGCTAGAACACCAATCAACCTATCATATTGGAATTAAGATAATGAATAATTTTGCTAGGACATATACATATAATGTTTTTAATTTGGTACTTATGAATCTAAACTGAGTGTCCCAAAACCTTATGATAATATTTATCAAAGATTAGATCTTCCCATCAGAGCAAAAGCTAGAAATAATAGACAAGTTTAGCTTCATCAGGTATTTCATAGTTGGTCGTGGGGTAATGAAAACTTTAAAATATGTAGTAATAGCTGATATGAAAATGTATGCTGTTAATTGACAAAATAAACTTGTTTCTCTTAATTGAGCTAAAATACTTATTTGACTTTGATGCATACAGATCTTTCTTTATATAACTTGAAATGCAATTGCATAAATACCCCAAGTATCAGAGACAGCATATGTATACGCCTCTTTGAGTTCTACCTTATTTGGCAAAAAATGTTGTATATTTTCCAGGCAGTGTAGGGGGAGAGATGGGAAGAAACACACTGCTATCTTTCAATGGGATTTAAATTTGGGAGGAATTTTGTATGTTCCCCTAATTGTAGTTATCCAGGATAGCATATACTTACATTAAAAAAAATACCACTCTGATTTTCAGAAATCATTTTTAAAATAATTATTTTCTAAGAACTCGTTTTGTGCTGTCAAATGGAGCTAGCATTTACAGTCTTACATTCAATTCCTCAGAGGCACAAATCCTTTCAAACACAAGAGGATCCTAAAAATAGTCACTGGCCAGTAAGGATTAATCAGACTCCCCTCATGTTATCAGTTATTTATATACCATTTTCCCAACTGAGCATCCCTACTGCCATAATGGCCTGAATGCATGCAGTGCTCATCTGCCAAGGCAATGCTTACAAGCTGATTTTATTGCTTTAGACACATTGAACAACAGAAGAGCCCATCAGTACAGGAACATTAGGATGCCAGAAGTGTGTTCCAATCATTTGTGATAGGAAATCTCTCTACAGTATGAGTATGTAGAGGCATACGTATGCCTTTTCCCCCCAAAGTCTACAACACCTGACAAACTATACTTTAGTAGTAGTGATAAATTGATTTGCTTAACTGAAATGTAAATTATATCTTTATGATATCTTTATTTGATATTTAAGTTAAATGATCACCATCCCATTAATGGTTCTATGGCTAGCCTCCTTGCTTTCTTGGCTCTACTAAAATTTGGAGCATACTGAATATTCTTCTATTGACTGAGAATAATAACTTATATCAAATAATTCATTTCCATGATACAGAATAGTACTTTTATTTTTTGGGTTGAGTCACAGACCTTGCATAGAATATTCCTATGCTTATACCATAGTAAGTGAATTTTTGTTCCCTTTGAGTCATTGAGTTGGATAGTTATTTATATCTTATTCATCTGTCATTGAAAATAAAAGGGATTTTGCATGTGAATATATACATATAACTGTAATATATCCATTCCAGAAGCCAAAGAAAAGAAGGCATAATTGTCTCTAGTTTGCAAATTTGAGTCTAAAGCTTCTTCTCCTTAGAAATTTCACATATGTCAATTTATAGTCAGTATGGTTGATGATTTCATATTGTGATATTCTTATCTTATGCAAAATAAACATATGCTTAAAGCCATACTATGCTAGTAGGTTGACAGAATTAGAAATTGTTGTAAAAAGTATCTCTGTAAGCACTTATTTTGATATCACAATTTCTTTTCTTGCCATATAAAATCTCAGACTGGTAAAAACGTCCAAAATACTTATTCACTGTCACAGTTCCATTATGGAGAATAATAAAATTGTAGTTTTTTTTAAATCCTATTTTGTTTAATCTTATGTTGATGGCTTCAGTAAGAATCAAAAGCTTTTAAATATTTGACAAAACATTTGCAAAATGAGTAAATCTAAAAGTAAATTTTTAAAATGCCACCATTCTTCCATTTCTGTATTCTGTTGTGATAGTAACATACCTATGTATTTAATTCACTAAACTTGTCATTGTTCATGCATATTTTTAAAGATAATATTGTTGAAGTTGTCTATTTGAGCCTATCACCATAACTTGATCAATTTACCAATATAGATGTGAATAAAATCTCGCTTCTATCTTAATTATTTAACAATACATTGCAAAAAATAGCTGATAGAAATAAATACAGGGTAAAATGTGTGGCCTGTGGAAGTGCTCACTTTCCTAATAATGAGTACAGGTCACACAAATACATTAAGCATAAATCTGAATGATTGTGAATAATAGAGCCATACTTAAATTGTGAAATACTCTGTGGCATGAATTAAGTTGTCAGGTCATCTAGCAAAGTTCATGGCTTGTAGCATGTGCTTAATAATATTCATTTTCTGAATTAGTTATAAAGCAATATTTAGAAACACTAGAGAAAATACTAGATGAATACATTTGAGAATCCTGTGGCCTTGTTGAACAATTAGAATTTTTGATAGTTAAACATTTAAATATTAGAATGTATTTTATCTTGTCTTGGACCTTCAAAGCATTGAACTGATTAAAAATAATTCAAAATAATTCAGAGTAAAATAGTATTTGGAAATATTCTCTTAGATATTAAAATCGTACTAGATGTAAAGATGGAAGTGATGGTATGACTTCGGTCATGGTCAAGGTGTGTCAGTAAAGGTGGATTATGGGTGAAGGATATAGAAATCAGTAGGACTAAAGGACCAAAGAGTAAAATTGTGAACTTTAATATGCTACTGATTTTAATATTCAGTTCAAAGATGGTGTGACCATACATGGATGATAGTTAAATATATCCTTGCACTATGATCTTATGTCATGTTGACCAGGACGCTTGGGCATTTTCTTTTAAAGTTCTTGGGTGATCCAGAAGAAAGACTCTGACTGATCTATAATTATAGAAAATATCAGCTGTTAATTGGATAAGTAGTGGAATAACTACAATTAAAAAGGACTTGAGGATTTTGTCTACGGAAGTAAAGTTTATTATATGAAAAACATGTAAGGGTGAAAACTGGCAAAACAACTATATTATTCCTCTATGGAAACATAAATGTATGTTATTTTAAACATTAATGTATGCTACTTTACAAAAATATCAGAAAAATAGGAAAGGGGAAAATTATATGGGACAAGTAAAATGCAAATAGCAAAATAGCAATCCTAAACTGAATCATAAATAGCATATACATAATAACATTAAATACACATTGTCCAAACAACTCAATACATAGCAGAGATTATCAGATTGGAGCAAAAATCAAGCCGCAGCTCTATGATACCTATTAGAAACCCATTTTGAATATCGATATACATGCTTACACTAACAAAAAAAAATTGGAGTGATTATATTAATATTAAACAAAGATTTTAAAGAAAATAACAAAAGCCATAAAAAAAGGTATTCCATAATGATTTGGTGTTCAATTTATCAAAATAATGTTGTTGAAGGAGGGAAAGATGGTGGTAGTGTAGGAGGACCCTAGGCTTATCTCATCCCACAAATACAACTAGATAATTAGCAAGTCACCCTAAATATCCCATAAATTGACCTGAAGGATGGCAGAAAAAAACTCCTCAACTAAAGGTAGAGAATAGGTCACATCAAAGAAGGTAAGAAGTGAGGAGATGTAGCTTGGGAAAGAAACAGATCTTGGCCATTATGGTATGCAGGAGCCTCAGTCACAAAGAAAGGTGAGAGACCAACTAGCACAGAGGGGAGCACACGGATCAGGATCGCTTGGAAAACAAAAAAAAAAGCCAAATTTCATGAGATCTTGCAACCAGTGGGGCTTAAGCCTGCAATTCTAAAGGTCAACAGGCTTGGCTCAGGGAGAGCCCAGAGGGCATTAGGGCTGTTCTTGGAGAAAAGGCAGGGCAAACAGCCCGTTGACATATAGCATGGAAACAGCAACCTAAAGAGCACCTGGGCACACAGTGGGGAAGTTATCCACTCATTTCAGAGTGTGTCCCAGAGAGATAGCATTCACAGAGAAGAAAGAAACTGGCAGGTGCCATTTCCCTCCCTTATAACTCAGCATAAACACAGAGCCACCTGTGGAACTAGCACTCACTACCTAACTTGCTTACCTCCAGCCCCACTCCCACGTGCTTGGGTGGAACCACCCTTCCCAGTCACCCTGGCATCAGTCCCAGTGTGGTGGGCCCCCACCCCTAGAAGACCAGTCCAAACCCCTGCCCACACTGCATCTCATAACCTGGGAGTTTTGTACGACCTTGGTTCTGGTGGCAGTGGCAACAGGTCGAATTTCACAAGCAGACCAGAGCACACCTAGTTAAGACTCACCACATTCAGGCTAGGGACCAAACACTGCACAATAGGCAAAGAGAGCCTTTGCCGATGACTAGCCTGAAGGGTAAAGTGGCCAAGACACAAGAGCAAAGCACATGCAGCACAAATTGGAGACACTCTGATGAGCCAGGCCCTGGGAGTACAGGGGACACTACACTACAGGGCACTACAGGACCTCTTCTTTATAAGGCCATTACCCATAAAAACAGGAAAAGTGGCTCACTTTCCTCATACCCAGAAGAAGGCACAGGGACTTAGACAAAATGAGAAGATAGAGGAATTTGTCCAAAATGAAAGAACAAGGCAAGGCCACAACCAAAGTTCTAAGTGAAACAGATATAAGTAACATTCCAGATAGAGAATTTAGAGTAATGATCATAAAGATACTCACTGGACTTGAAAAAAGAGTGGAAGACATGAATGAGACTCTTAACACAGAGATAAGAAATAACATAGCAGAGGCAAAGGGCTCAATAACAAAAAGAGAAGCTTGCTTGATGGAATGAACAACAAGATGATAGAAACAGAGGAATGAATTCTATCCATGTGATATTTGGAAAAAAAAAAAAACAAACAACTATGGAGACAGTAAAAAGATCAATGGTTACCAGTGGCTGGGGAAAGGGACAGATGACTAGGTAGAGTACAGAGGATTTTTAGGGCAGTGAAAATATTTCATATGATACTATAATGGTAGATATATGTTGTTATGCATTTGTCCAAACCCATAGATTGTACAACACAAAGAGTGAACCATAAGCTGTGGGATTTTGGAGATGATGTGTCAATGTAAGTTTATTGGGAATATGGGAAATCTCTACCTTCTGCTCAGTTTTGCTGTGAATCTAAAATTGTTCTAAAAATGACCAAAAAAAGCACTTTAGCATTTTTTCCTTTATAAAATTCAATAAAGGATAATTGAAAAAATAGTCATTGGTGAGGTAAAATATAAGGATCAGCAATCATCTTTTCTGATGGGGAAAAAAAAAAAAACTTTGACAAGTATTTACCTGAAACTATAGAAGAGAGAGATCAGTGGTTCACAGAATCTTGCAATTCACCCATTTACACAGGAAACAACCACTCAGGAAAAAAAAATACAGTAAAAAAAATTTCATACTATGCATATTCTGTGTCTTTAATACCTTGGTAGTATTCTGGTCTTATACTTCATAAAGCATTGGAAACACTGAAATTTGTAGCCAATTAACATAAGTGTGAAATCTTAAAATTCTATCCATTGATCCAGGCCTGGAAGACATTAGAGCAATCCACTTCCTAAGTCATACATATCAATTCATAGAGGAACATATTTCTCAAGCCAAGTCAATGAAATTGTCAGGAAGTACACTAGAAGTATTTTCTGTTAAATTGTCTGAGTTTGATGGGATAACTGTATGGCTCATGGAATCCAGAGCTCTCTAGGGCCATTTTTGTACCACAGATTTTCTGGTTGAAAACAAATTAAACAAAAAGAAAACTACAGTTGAAAGATAGAATGAGGGATTCTTAAAATAGTGTTTGCACATTTGAGTCTAGCTATATCTTAAGCCTTTATGTCCCTGGAATTCCAGCTCTATGAATTGATAAATTCAATTTTAATTTCAGTTTGAGAAAATTATTTGAAAATAATAGTCCTGAATGATACCAATATCATATTTAAAAAATGAAGAACTCATTCAAATTGATGAATGAAAATCCCCCTAATGAACAAATGATAAACAGATTATACACACACTCACATGCACACATCTCTATGTATCAATCAATTGAAAAACTACTGAAATTTATTTGTAATTGAAACTAGAAAACTACGTCTTTTTTATTGAGGTAAAATTGACATAATGCTATATTATTCTCAGGTGTACAACATAATGATTTGCCATTTGTATGCACTGTAAAATGATCACCACAATAAATCTAATTAATGTCGATTAGTTATAATTTTTTGTGATAAGGACCTTTAAGGTTTATTCTTGGCAATATTAAAAAAATTATTCTGTTAGCAATTTAAAAAAATACAATATAGTATTATTTTAACTATAGTCACCATGCCGTGCATTATATTCCCAGGACTTATTTTATTTATAACTGGAAGTTTGTACCTTTTGACATTATTTTATACATCAAATCTTAATGGTTTAAAATGATCTTTATTTTAGTAATGATTCTTCAATTTGGAAAGTCCTTGAAAAAGAAAGCTAGTCTCTGCCATCCCTGAGGCAGCTGGAGGGCTGCTTACTGGAGTTATCTGATGGCTTGCTCACTCACACATGTGGGACCCACGATAGGAAGCCTCAAACAGCTGGGACTCCTTGGGCATTTCTCTGTCTCTAATTAGTATCTCCTTGTGTCTTTCCAACATGGAGTCTTTAAGGTAGCAGAATTTCTGACATGTTGGCTATTCGCTCATAAGAGCCTCAGGAGCTTCCCAGTTGTAAATTGAAATTGGCCCCCAAATGCAGAGGTCAGGGAGACAGCAAAGAAAGAGGCAGGCCACTCCAGGTTGGTAGGTAGCTGTTGTAAAATGCAAAGCATACTTTCATATGAGTCTTGTCTTGGGCAGCAGCAAGACTGCCAAACTTTAAAAGTTTATATATGGAGAGGGCTTAACTGGGTTTAATCAAGTATACTATGCAGGTGTCCTCAATATCACTAACTCAAGGCTATGTCCCTGGAGCACCTCTGAGAGCAACAGGAAAGGCAAGCAGAATCCACATTCCAAAGACAGGGAAGCAGACGAGGAACCTCTGATTACCCAGATCCAGCTCATGGGTCACTGGTGGTAACATCATCTTCCCCGTCATTTCTTCCCCGTCTTTGGTTCATCTATTCTTAGGTGAAAACTTCATTGTCTTTTATGACCTAGATCTCAGAAGCAATACAGTATTATTTTTACTGTATTATCTTCATTGTGGTAGTTTCAAAGACATGGTAGCAGTTCTGAGGGAGAGAAAACAGATTCTTGATTGAAGCAAGCTTCTGAAAGATCCGGTGAGAATAAAATTACTCTTATGGCTATTTTTAGAAAATACTGTGTACCACAAGTAGATCAGAGCTACAAGTTTTCACTAGAAAATTCCCCCAGAGATTCCCAGTCACAACTATGTTAAGCTTCTCTCCACCCAAATCACTTCAATACCTTTCCTTTAAGATAGTCTGATCACTGCATGAGTGGGATTATAGTTACTTTGCATGTGTGTGTTCTTCATATAGACTGTTTCTTGAATATAGGGACCATATCTCATTCATTTGTGTGTGTGTGTGTGTGTGTGTGTATGAAATGGTCAGTGATATATGTCACATAGTAAATGTACCTTGAAATATATTGACTAAAATTGAATTACCGTACTATTGGTCTAATTTCATCCCCTGTGAGTGCAAGAGTCAGTAGACTGGTAGAGTTAGTATACCATGTTAGGTCCCCCAGAAAGCAGAAGCATAGAGAATTGAACATGAACAGAATTTATTGAAGGTAATATCTAGGAAAGTTGAAGGGGAGGGGGATCAGAGGTTGGCAAAGAAAACTTTCAATGCAGATCTGATAGCTGTAGAAGAAGGGGAAGAAAGAGAGTAGATAGTAGGAAGGACCTCAGACTACAGTTATAGTATCTCTAGTTCCTCTGCCATGCTCAGGCATTAGCGGGGAAAGCCCAGAGAGAGAGTATGGCCTCAGTGCTACAATGAACTCAGAAGGAATAGAAGGCAGAGGCTGTCATCTCTAATTCTCAGAGCAGGGTTCTATATCTGAAAAGTGGTTCATGTCTGGGAAATGAGAAAGGGATAAGTTTTTATTGGGGAAACCGCCTTCAGATTCCTGCTCCTCCATTCATGCTTTCTTCTGATGATAGTTAATGAACAGCAACTTCATTTGCTGTCATTTTGCCTCAGCAATGTCACGTTCTATTAATTAAGTCACTAATTCCCTCTCTGTAAAGCCCCTTTTACCACTCTCTGACCTTGCTGGTGTTTACAGCAATTTGTGACCCTCTGGTTTCAGATTTGTTAAGCAACAACACCTGACCTTTGTTACTCTGGGGACCCATTATTTCCTTTCTGTTAACAATATCCGTGGCTATATCTTCTACCATCAGCTTTGACTTGTGGAGGAGAACCTTCTCTTAGTAAAGCTAGTGTCCCTCTCATCACTGCAGTTATCATGTCTTTAGCTAAAGGTAAGTCCTCTGGGCCTTCCCCTGGAACAGTGTTCTTTTGTTATTCATTAATGGTTATTCATTAAATAACTTTATGTACATGCCCCTGAACATTTTTTTATCCTTTTATCTATCATTTGCCAAGGTAACTCAGGCACTTCAACCTCACTCAGCTATCAGTTCAGTCTCAGCTATCAGTTTCTCCAGGTTTTAAAGAGCCACCTAGCCACTAGTTTGCATAATCCCTAGGGTCCTGGCCAGGGAGTTAAATTTTGTTTTCTATAAAAGTGCCCCTAAATCAATGAATTCTTGTTTACTTAGTTTATATTCCAGATCCCTTGAAATACAGCAGTAGAGGCCAGGTGGTGCTGCTTAACCACTGTAAAAATCAGCAAGGTCAGAGAAGCAGCCAAGGGGGCTTTACTGACAGGAAGTTGATGAGTTAGTTAATAAAACATGGTGTTGCCAGGGACAAAATCCAATATCAGGAGCACTCCCTTGGATCCTGTTGTTACATGCTAGCTAATTTTTGCAGCTCCTTTGGGTTGTAATCTTTTTCCTCCTCTATCAAACTTAGCATATTGCCAACCTGGTTATGCTGAAATTTAACTATAATTATCAGCCTGGGACATCACCTGAGGGGGTTGCCTATTAGTCTGCAGTATCTCCCCAAGAAAAGGAAATACGAGTTCTTAATGTATCAGGTGGGCCATCTCTGTAGGCTCCAAGTGTTCAGAGAAGTCTGAGGAGCCCCAACGATCACAACTCACTCTGATGTCTTCATTCCTGGTTTCCCTGTCTTAGGTAAGAGACTATCTTGGCTGAGAATTTAATCATCTCTGGATCTCTGTAGAGACAATTAAAGTTCTGAGTAGGACACCTCCATGTCTAGTATCCTGGATTATATAATAATAAGTGGGTTTTTTTTGGGGGGGGGTTCAAATGCATTAATCTTGAGGAACTAATATTATTTATCTTAAAAGTTTACAAATACACAAAAAATGCAGTACCCCTGTTTCTAGGGTTGATGCAAAAAAAAAAAAAAATCAGAACTGATAAGGATGAATTTAAATTTGTAAATTATTAACTCTGGTAGATTTTTCCCTCCTTCCCCCAAAGAAGACTTTGATTTCTCAAGACATATTTTTAAATAAATCTACTGACTTTTGATTAGAGAGCAAAGGGAGTTTATACTATAAATTTAATTATCCAGAATAATTTCTAAGACCAGATTAATAGATGAAGTTAAATAATATCTCCATTTTTGTACTTTTTGAAATAGTTTTTTGTTTTTATCTTCCAGTGATGTAAGTTTAATTTATTGAAAATAATTTATATGAACTGGTTAGTCACTACTTGGTAAAAAAAAAAATTAGGAGTATCTTGAGAGTTGAAACACAGAATGCCTACTGGTATTTTGTATGTCAAACTTTTTATGAGATTAAAGTTTCTATAGTGTTCTCCTTTCTTTGGCAAAAAATGAATTCCCTTTAGTAAAAGAGGTTCCCATTGGTTTATTCTTTAAAAATCTATAATATTTATTGAGAAATCATGTAAATTATTAATATACTTGGATGACACATTTTAGATAAAATAAACAAATTTCAAATACTAGAGTTAACAGAAAATAATACTGTTAAATGAATTCTTTGATGTTTACTTTATTACAAATATACTCAGTTTTATGGATTCAAAAATGATGTTTATTATTTTTTTAGTTTTTTAATGTTTATTTTGAGAGAGAAAGAGAGGGCTGAGAGAGAGAGGAAGAGAGAGAGAGAATCCCAAGCAGGCTCAATGCCATCAGCACATCCTGCAAACTGCGAGATCAGGACCTGAGCCAAAATCAGGAGTCAGATGCTTAACTGACTGAGCCATCCAGGTGTCTCAAAAAATATCGTGTTTCAGGGCACCTTGGATGGCTGAGTCAGTGAAGCATCGGACTTCAGCTTGGGTCATGATCTCACGGTTCATGAGTTCTCGTGCAGTTCTGTGCTGACGCTCAGAGCCTGGAGGCTGCTGAGGCTGGAGCCTGGATTCTGTGTCTCCCCCTCTCTCTGCCCCTCCCCCACTCATACTCCCCTCTCTCTCTCTCTCTCTCAAAAATAAATAAACATTTAAAAAAAAACCTTAAAAATAACGTTTTTCAAATAAGATGGTGTAAAATAAAAAATGTAGACACCAAGTGAAAAAACAAATCATAAAACCTGAATGAATTGGACTCCATTGATCCATCAATTTGATAGCTTCCTCTGGGTGCCTTGGAATTCATTCTCTTATTTTATTACCCAAGAGATGGCTTGCAATTATATATTAGTGGAGAAAATCCATACTTTATCTTTAAAACAAATAAAATATTTTATTTCTAAAAATATTCATTTTTTTAAAAAAATGATTTTATATGTGGTACAAAATGTGATAGGTAGTGGGAAAAACAGATTTTTACAAGTTAAGTAATAACTCATCAAATAATATGAAGTTTAAAATATTTTTCTGCTTCGTCAATGACATAAAACCAATCTTCCCCATCTCATCTCCATAGAGTAAACAATGTTTCTTTATGGGAGTGAGATGACTTTCTATAATATCAATCAGTTTCTGACTAAAGTGAAAAGACACAATTTAGATGGATAGAAAATAGGACCTATACATAAATTTATCTCTAGGATTGTTTTGTTTTCATGTGTCATAGTGTTCAGTTTTTATTCTATATTGAAATGTTCTATCATTTAAGTTGAGAACAATAATAGGTTATAATCAAAATAATTGTTATATTTTAAGCTAATTTCCGTGTTGATAACACAGCTAAATACAGAATTTGGTTAACCATTAGATTGTTCACCTATTATCATTTACCATTAGATTGTTCAGCTAATATCAATCTATGATCAAAAAAAGATCATGAGGAATAATAATTTTTGTCATTATGCAAATGTCAAATGCATATACAATTACTTTACTTTTTAGAACCTTCTAAATTGTTAGCAGAGTCTCCCATTAAGAAGCTGATTTGTATTTCTACAGTTGACCTTTGAGTAAATGGGTTTGAATTACACAGATTCACTTATATAGGGTGTGGGTTTTTTTATAAATACAGTACCGTAAATGTATTTTCTCTTCTTTATTTTCTTAATAGCATTTTTCTCTATCATACTTTATTATAAGAATACAATACATGATACATATGCAAAATATGTATTAATTGACCATTTATGTTATCAATAAGGCTATTGGTCAACAGGAGGATATTAGTAGTTAGGTTTTGAGGGAATCCAAAGTTACACCTGGATTGTCCATTGACTGGGAGCTAAGCACCCCTAGCCCTATATTGTTCAAGAATCAACTATATATTTTTTTCTCTGTTTCTGCAAAAGTTTCAAAGCTGACAGCTTGCCATAAACTCTTAAAAAATGAAATGGTAAAACAAAAAATAGAAAATCATAGTCAAAGAAGATAACAAATGCACCGAAGGCATTTGAATGCCTTTTTTATGTATGAGCTTCAAGTCTGTATCAGAGTTTCACAGAGAACAAGGCACAAAGGAAAACATAAGCAGTTATCCAGTTTTCATTGTCGGAAAAGATGATGAATACAAGTTCTTTAGGAGAAAAGCTCTCTTTCACTAAAATTCTGAAAGATCTCTCTCTGCAGCTTTATAAAAAGGAAGAATTATATAAGAACATGATATATCCTTAATAATCCCAGAAATGTTAAGTCATTTTCACTTAGTGTTTTTTTTGTCTTCTAGTAATATTAGATTAGTGTTCAGGGGATGATATTGATATGTAAATAGATAAGGATTTGCCTTATGATAAACTTTATTGATCTATCATTGGAACTTTTAATTCCATAAATATCAGTTTCCTAATTTTTATTGACTGAAGGACCTAGAATGCTAAGATGAGTTATTTATTTCAAGATATGGGGAAAGTCAACGATAGACTATAATGACTGCTAGAAAGACCCCTTTACTTTATTCATTTAGTCTCACTGAGTTATATACCCTTCTAACAACTTGAGACCTGTAAGTTATTTACTTGATTCATTTTGAACATTTTGTGATTTGTCCTTAAATCACAGGTACAAATAATGGAAGGAGGTGATGGTTCTAATGAAGAGACAGGTAAGGCATGACAAATGAGATGGTGGAAGATGCAAGGGGTAAGAAATGAAAAGAAAAGAAAAACAACAACAACAACAACAACAACAACAACAACAACAAAATAAATGAAGTCTCAAAATGAGTAAGATCCAAGGAAAAAGAAGTAGATCTTGACAGGAGAAGATACAAACAGTAAAACCAAAGAAAGAACAATATGATGCAGATTTCACTTACAACTATACTTACAGCATGTTGGACAAACTTAAGTAAATTTTATATCCTAAACCTTTTAGAGAACCAATTCACTGAAACAGCAGAAACAGACCCAAAATAACTTCAGATACTGAAATTATCAGACAAAATTATAAAATGTGTTTAGTGTATTTGATACATTAGAAGATAAACTTGTGAGCTTGGGACAAGAATATTTGAAACAAAGCATAATGATATAAAAATATAATGAGGCAGTTCAAATTTAAATCCCATTGATGAATTAGCTAGCAGATTAAACACAGCTACAGAAATAGTAAACAAACGGTAAGGTAAAATGAGTTATATAGAATGCAGTTTAGGGAGAGAGATAAAAAATATGAAAGAAGGTTAAATCATATGAAGAATAGCATGAGATAGTTGAATATATATCTAATAAAATTTAAACAGCAGTATAGAATGGAAAAGAAGAAATGTCAACAAGATAATGGCTGGAAATTTTAAACTTTTTGTTAAAAGACAAAAATCCCCAAATACACAGACTTCCTGAGGACCTAAGGCATACCACATTGGTATCTAGGAATAAAGGAAAGTGTATATATCCTCATGATGGAAAGAGTGATAAATCATTTGTACAGTCCTTTTCTGTTGCTTGCTCACTCCACTGTGAAGTAACTCCTTTTTCCTGAACTCCTGTCGATGTTTTCTGTCATTGTTTCTTCTAATGAAAGTTGCTTACATCTCATTTATGGTCTCACATCTGGATGTAGTCAAGGCCCACTATCATCCAATCTGTCCCCTCCATTTCTCTCTGGTTCTGTAAATACGGAATTCTTATCTAAGTCCTCTATATGGTCCTTGGCTAAATTATACACTCCAAAGATTCCAATTCAAGTTCTTTTCACTGTACTACGCCTTATTCTTTGAAAGTGAGCTCTCATTCCCACATCTCCGCTATGTTTACTTTCTGCTCAAGAACCTCTGGATCTCTTACATGCCACATACGAAATGAGGAACGCTGAGGTGCCATAATCTGAACCAATCTATGCCTACTTGTACCCTCCTTTCATCTTTACAATACCAAAACACCATGATGTTGGTGAGTTTCTAGAATTATAACAGGAACTCTAGCCCAGGTGTCCCTTGTTTTGGCTTTATGCTCCTCCTATTTGGCTTCTATTCTCTCACACCCCCCCTTTCCACATAGCTAAAGATCTAGAGTGGCAGAGAAGCTGTGTATATTAAGTCTTGGGCTATACAGCTTGCGTGATTTAGTCCTATTGTTTGTTTGGGTTTTTTCTTCAAATTTTTCTTTAAATTCTAGTTAGATAACATATAGTGTAATATTGTTTTTGGTCGTAGGATTCAGTGATTCATCACTTACGTATAACACTCAGTGCTTAACAGTGAGTGCCGTTCTTAATACCCATCCCCCCTTTAGAACATCACCCCCCACTAGGCCTCAGTTTGGTCTCTGTAATAAAGTCTCTTATGGTTTGTTTTCCCCTTTTTTTCCCTTCCCTTATGTTCATCTTTTTGTTTCTAAAAATCCACATATTAAATAATATGGTATTTGTGTATTTCTATGCCTGACTTATTTCACTTAGCATAATGCACTCTAGATCCATCCACATTGTGGAAAATGGCAAGATTTCATTTTTTGATGACTAATATTCCATTGTGTGTATACGTGTGTATACATACATACATACCACATCTTCTTTATCCATTCATTAGTCAATGGACATTTGGGCTCTTTCCATAGTTTGTCTATTGTTGATAATGCTATAAACTTTGGGGTACATGTACCCCTTTGAATCTGTATTTTGTATCCTTTGGGTAAGTACCTAGTAGTGCAATTGCTGGCTCATAGAATAGTTCTATTTTTAATTTTTTTGAGGAACCTCCATATTATTCCCCAGAGTGGCTGCACAAGTTTGTATTCCCACCAACAGTGTAAGAGAGTTCCCTTTTCTCCACATCCTCACCAAAACTTATTGTTTTTTTGTGTTTTGTGTGTGTATTCTTAATTTTAGCCATGCTGATAGTTGTGAGGTGATATCTCATCATAATTTTGATTTGCATTTCCCTAATGATGAGTAATGTTGAGCATATTTTCACATGTCTACTAGCCATCTGGATGTCTTTTGAAAAATGTCTATTCATCTCTTCGGCCTGTTTCTTAACTGGATTATTTATTTTTGGGGTGTTGAATTTGATAAGTTCTTTATAGATTTTAGATACTAACCTTTTATCAGATATGTCATTTACAAATATCCCATTCCATAAGCTGCCTTTTAGTTTTATTGATTGTTTCCTTCACTGTGTGGAAGCTTTTTATTTTGATGAAGTCCCAATAATTCATTTTTGCTTTTTTTTTTAAATTTTTTTTTTCAACGTTTATTTATTTTTGGAACAGAGAGAGACAGAGCATGAACGGAGGAGGGGCAGAGTGAGAGGGAGACACAGAATCGGAAACAGGCTCCAGGCTCTGAGCCATCAGCCCAGAGCCTGACGTGGGGCTCGAACTCACAGACCGTGAGATCGTCATTTTTGCTTTTGTTTCCCTTCTCTCTGGACATGTGTTTGGTAAGAAGTTGCTAAGGCTGAGGTCAAAGAGGTTGCTGTCTGTGTTATCCTCTAGAATTGTGATAGTTTCCTGTCTCACATTTATGTCTTTAATCCATTTTGAATTTATTTTTATGTATGGTATAAGAAAGTGGTCCAGTTTCATTCTTCTGCATGTTACTGTTCAGTTTTCCCAACACTATTTATTGAGTAGACTGTCTTTTCTCCAGTGGATATTCGTTCCTGCTTCATCAAAGTTTAGTAGACCATAAAGTTGTGGGTCCATTTCTGGGCTTTCTATTTTGTTCCATTGATCTATGTGTCAATGTTTATGCTAGTACCATACTGTCTTGATGAGTACAACTCTGTATTGGAGGTTGAAGTCTGGAATTGTGATGCCTCCAGCTTTTCTTTTCTTTTTCAGGATTGCTTTGGCTCTTCAGCATCTTTTGTGGTTCCATACAAATTTTGGGATTGTTTGCTCTAATTCTATGAAAAATGCCAGTGGCATTTTGATAGGGATTACATTAAATGTATAGATTGCTTTGGGTAGTATACACATTTTATCAATGTTTATTCTTCCAGTCCATGTGCATGAAATATTTTTCAATTTGTTTGTGTCATCTTCAATTTGTTTCATAAGTATTCTACAGTTTTCAGAGTATAGATCTTTTACATCTTTGGTTAGGTTTATTCCTAGGTACAATTGTAAATGGAATAGATTCCTTGATTTCTTTTTCTTCAGCTTCATTATTGGTGTATAGAAATGCAACAGATTTTTGCATGTTGATTTTATACCTTGTGACTTTACTGAATTCATGTATTAGTTCTAGTAATTTTTTGGTGAAGTCTCCAGGTTTTCCACATAGAATATTTTGTTGTCTGCAAATAGTGAAAGTTTGACTGCTTCCTTACCAACTTGGATGTCTTTTATTTCTTTTTGTTGTCTGATTGCTGAGAGGCTAAGATTTCCAGTACTAAGTTAAATAGTAATGGTGAGGGTGGAGATCCCTGTCTTGTTCCTTACCACAGAGGAAAAGCTCTCAGTTTTTCCCCATTGAGGGTGATATTAGCTGTGGGTCTTTCATATATGGCATTTATGATGTTGAGGTATATTCCATATATCCCTACTTTGTTGAGGGTTTTTATCAAGAAAGGATTCTGTATTTTGTTAAACACTTTTTCTGCATCTATTGAGAGAATAAGGTTCTTATCTTTTTTTATATTAATGTGGTGTATGATGTTGATTGATTTGTGAATATTGGACACCATTGCAGCCCAGGAATAAGTCCCACCTTATAATGCTGAATAATTATTTTTATGTACTGTTTTATTTGCATTGCTAGCACCTTGCTGACAATTTTTGCAGCCATGATCATCAGGGATATTGGAGAGTAATTCTCCTTTTTAGTGAGGTTTTTGTCTGGTTTGGTTTTTATTTTTTATTTGTTTGGGATTTTAATGCTTGCTTATTTATTTATTTATTTATTTATTTATTTATTTATTTATTTTAAATATTTTAAATGTTTATTTTTTGAGAGAGAAAGACAGAGCATGAGCAGGGGAGAGAGAGAGGGAGACACAGAATCTGAAGCAGGCTCCAGGCTCTGAGCTGTTAGCACAGAGCCTGACATAGGGCTCAAACTCACAGGTCATGAGATCAAGACCTGAGCCAAAATTGGACATTCAACCAACTGAGCCACCCAGGCGCCCCAATGCTTATTTGTTTTTGAGAGGGAGAAAGAGAGAGAGAGAGAGAGAGAGAGAGAGAGAGAGCGAGCACATGAGTGGAGGAGGGGCAGAGAAAAAGGGGTCATAGGATCCAAAGAGGGCTCAATGCCTACAGCAGTGAGTCCAATGCAAGGCTTGAATCAGAAACTGTGAGATCATGACTTGAGTCACCCAGGTACTCCTTTTTAAAATTATTTTTTAATGTGTATTTATTTTTGAGAGTGAGAGAGAGCATGAGCAGGGGAAGGGCGGGGGGGGGGGGCGGTCAAATGATCTGAAGTGTTTATCTGGTTTTGGAATCAAGTTAATGCCAGCCTCATAGAATGAGTTTGGAAGTTTTTCTTCCATTTCTATTTTGTGGAACCATTTCAGAAGAATAGGTATTAACTCTTCTTTAAATTTCTACTAGAATTCCCCTGGGAAGCCATCTGGCTCTGGACTTTTGTTTGGAAGATTTTTGATTACTGGTTCAGTTTCTTTGCTGGTTATGGGTCTGTTCAAATTCTCTATTTCTTATTTCTTCCTGTTTGTTGCCATATAATTTTTCATAATAGTCTCAGAATTGTTTGTATTTCTGTGGTGTTGGTTGTGAACTCTCCTCGTTCATTCATGATTTTATCTATTTGGTTCCTTTCTCTTTTCTTTTTGATAAGTCTAGCTAAGGGTTTATCAATTTTATTAATTCTTTCAAAGAACCAGTTCTTAGTTTCATTGATCTATTATATTTGTTCTTGTTTCCCTATCATTTATTTCTGCTCTAATCTTTATTATTTCCCTTCTTCTACTGGCTTTAGGCTTTATTTGCTGTTCCTTTTCTAGGTCCTTTAGGTGTCAGGTTAGGCCTACTTGATTTAAGCCTGCATTGCAATATACTTCCATCTTGGGACTGCCTTTGCTGCATCCCAAAGCTTTTGGACTGTTGTGTTTTTATTTTCATTTGCTTCCATGTATATTTAATTTTGTATTTACATTCCTGGTTAATATATGCATTATTTAGTAGGATATTCCTTACCCTCCATGTATTTGTGGTCTTTCCAAATTTTCTTGTGGTTGACATCAAGTTTCAGAGAATTGTGGTCTAAAAATATGCATGGTATAATCTGTCTTTTTGTACTAGTCGAGGGCTAATTTGTGAACCAGTATGTAATCTATTCTGGAAAATGTTCCATGTGCACTTGAAAAGAATGTATATTCTACTTTAGGATGAAATGTTCTGAATATATATTTTAAGTCCATCTGGTCCAGTGTGTCATCAAAGCCATCATTTTCTTGTTGATTGTCTGCTTAGAGGGTCTGTTGTTTGTTGTAAGTGGGTTGTTAATGTCCCATACTATTTTATTATTAGCACTGAGTTTTTTATATTTGGTATTAATTGATTTCTATATTTCAGTTCTTTCAAGTTGGGGCATACATATTTAAAATTGTTAGATCTTGAGGGATATACCCTTTAATTATCATATAATGCCTTTCTCCATCTCTTGATACAGTCTTTGATTTAAAATCTATGTCTTATATAAGCATGGCTATTCTGGCTTTGTTTTCATGTCCAGTAGCATGATAGAACATTTTCTTTCCCTTCACTTTCCAGCTTCAGATTTCTTTAAGTCTAAAATGAGTCTCTTGTAGGCGACATATAGATGGGTCTTGTTTTTTTTTTTTTTTTTTTTTTTTTCTTTTACTCCATTCTGGTACCCTATGTCTTTTGATTGGAGCATTTAGTCCATTTACATTCAGAGTGATTATTGATAAGATATCAATTTAGTGCCATTGTGTTACCTATAATGTTGGTGTTTCTGGTGATGTTTTCTGTGTTGTTGTTTTTTTTTTTTCCTAGACTTTGTTGCTTTTGGTCCTTTTTCCCCTCTCAAAGAGTGGGGAAATATATCTTGCAGAGCTGGTTTAGTGTTACAAACTCCATTAGTTTTTGTTTGTCTGGGAAACTCTTTATCTCTCCTATTTTGAATGTCAGCCTTGTTGGATAAAGTATTCTTGGCTCCATATTTTTCCCATTTAGCACAGAATATATCATGCCACTCTCTTCTGGTCTGTCATGTTTCTGTGGATAGATCTGCTGCAAACCTGATCTGACTTCCTTAAGGACTTTTTTCCCTTGGTGCTTTCAAGATTCTGTTCTTGTCTGTGTATTTTGTGAATTTGACTATAATATGTCTTGGTAATATCTGGCTTTTGTTGAATTTAACGGGAGTTCTCTGTGCTTCTTAGATTTTGATGTTGGTTTTCTTCTTCAGGTTAAGGAAGTTTTCAGTTATAATTTGCTCAAATAAAAGTTCTACCCCTTTTCCTCTGTCTTCATCTTCTGGGACTTCTAGGAATGAATGTTATGATGTTTTAAGACTTCCTTGAATTCCCTAAACTACATTTGTGATCCAAAACCTTTTTTCCCCCTACTTTTCAGCTTCATTAGTTTCCATAGTTTTATTTTCTACATCACTGATTCATTCCTCTGCTTCATCCATACTGCTTGTCATGGCATTATTTGGATTTGCATCTCAGTTATACCATTTTTAATTTTGGCCTGACTAGTTTTTAGTTCTTTTATTTCTGCAATAAGATTCTGTAGTGTCCTCTATGCTTTTTTTAAGCCTAGCTAGTACTCTTATAATTGTTGTTCCAAATTCTAGTTTAGACATCTTAGTTATATTTGTATTGATTTAAATCCCTGGCTGTCATTTCTTCCTGTTCTTTCTTTTGGGGTGAACTCCTTCATCTTGTCCTATTGTCAAGGCCAAAAAAATAATAAAATAAATTAGCATTGTTTTAATGTTTACAAACTTTTTTCTGTATCCTAAGTGGAAAAAGGAAAACAAAGGAAGCTAGATTCTATTTCTCCTACAGCTGAAGCTTTGTACCACTCTATGTTCAGTAAACTTGGTGTGTGCGAGAGGTTTGTGCTGGTCTTTTGTGGGTGGGACCTGCTGCACTGATTCTCAGGTAGACTTGCCCTAGTGTCGATGCACATGCAGGGTTCAGGGTGGTGGGGTTTGGTGTAAGCAGCTCTGACCTCCACTTGGTGGTACTATTTTCCTCACTAGAGGCAATCAGTGCTGATGGAGAGTGTTGCCCCACTCTCTTGTTCCTGGAATGGGGAGCTTATCTCTACCACTCTTCAGGAAGCCCTTACAGAAGAGCAAACAATCACCTCTCTTATGTCCCTGGCTTCTGCCAGAAACTCGCCTTCACTGTGCCTATATCTGTGCTGTACACCTTCTAGGCAGCACAGCATTCCTGTATTTTATCTCAGGTACACAGCTTGGTTTCAGAACTCTAAGTTTTAGAGATATGTGTTGTGTGGATCTGCACTGTTTCTCTGGGGAGGGTCTCACTGCACTGTGGCCTTTGCTGGCTTGCTCCAGAACTCGGTTGTGTGACCACACAGCATTTCAGAGTTTATGGTAAAGCACAGCAGAAAACTGGCACCAAGACTCACTGACAGTATACCTGTTGCTGTTTTAGTGAGTGGGGCAGCTAAATGGTGCCTACCAGGTCTTTTGCCCCTGGAGAGGCTCTGTCACCTCCAAGCAGAGGAACTGCTTCTTCCTGTGTGACCCAGTGCATGCTGCCTGCTCCCGCACCTCAGCCTTCCTTTCCCAAAGGAGCATTGCTAAGCCCTCCAGATGCAACCCTGGTGATTATATGGACCTCCAAAATTTCAGACCCTGTGCTCCACCATTTATAAAACCTTGTGGAATTCAGGCCCTCTATTTTACCCAGTCAGTGATTTGGGGGAAGATTTTTTCTTGTGAAATCCCCAATGAGCACTTTCACTCTTCTTTTTCTCTCACTCTTCTCTGTGTGTTCAGGGCTCCCTGACTATCACAAGTACCTTCAGCTCTTCTCTCATCAAATCAACTCTCCACAGCTCCTACCTTCCATAATGTGGCATTTTTTTTTTTCACCTCTAGTTATGAACTTTTGCTCTCTTGGTCCTCAGATCAATTTCTTGGGTGTTTGAAATGATTTGATATTTATCTAGCTGTGTTCAAGGGACAAGGCAAGCCTACGGTCTCCCAACTCCTCTGCCATCTTAACTCTTCCTCTGATTAACCTTTTTGTTAAGGTGGCATAGAAGAGGAAAATGAAGGTGAATTCCAAAAGAGGAAAATGTAAGGAAGCTTGGGTCAAATCCTATGACAAAAAAAAATTAGTGAGCTCACACTTCTTCCTCTCTTATTTAAATGTACACCTTCAAGCTGGCTTTTAATTGAAAGTCAATGTAAATACATTTCAAATTACCAGAATTTTATAAAGTAGATGTACAGTAATTATTTCCTTATAAATTATTCATTAATATGACATGAATTAAGACAAATATTGGGGAAAAAAAGAACAAATATTTTACTTCATTTAATATTTTTTACTATGTAATTATTATACTTTATTGGGTTCTTAATAAGTAAGCAATGTTCATGTATTTTTTATGTTATGTATTATGCCATAATTCATGAAATGGCATCTTATTTATTTGATATAAAATTTAATGATCCATTATTGATCTCAAAAGGACAGGGAAATAATATTTATGCTATCTCAAGATTATAATATTTTACATATAATAATTTATATATTAAATAAATATGAGGTCTATCCATTATGGTAAAGAATCAAGTTGTATTGAATTTATAAGATATTTTATCAGAAAACTATGATATAAGTAATAGGGAAATTTGCTTAAATAATGACTTAAAGATATTATAAATTAACCCTTAGAAAACCTATGAAATTTATAATTATATAAAATGTTAATTTTTAACTTTCATAAGCAACAACTATTTTGCATATGTCAACATATCTTCATTTTTCAAAAAAGTTAAGGTCATTATCGGGCCAAGGGCATGCCAAACCCAAACAAATTTATCAGTCTCATACCACATACTTTGGTTATTCAAGTCATATTCCCAGAATACTGACTTGGCTCTGAGACTAATATCCATCATTTTCCCAGTTAGCATTTCATTTTAATGAAAAATTACTGTGATGTCCAAAATATAATTTACCAAATTCCAAACTGTAGGAAGGGGATATAATACAAATTATAAAAAATGTTTGAAAAATTGTCACTGAAAATATGTAATAAAATTTAATCAGATTTCCAGCAAAATATAATTATTCTAGAGAATCCTCTAATTTCAGATATTACCCCCTTCCAACAACAAAAATAAATCTCATTAATATTTTATAACTACTCAATAAATAGATATTTTAAAAAGAAGCTTATGCGTACTACAAATTATGGTTACTTTTAATTGGGAGTGGGGCATTATGAGCACAGAGTAAGAAAGGGGAAGGGACAGATTGGAAAAGAGAATATGGGGGGGTAAGGAACATAATATAATTTTGGGAGTAATATTTTAAAATTAATATCTCCATAAATCAAAGGGTCTTGAAACTTTTTTCATTACAGTAATGTAACGATAGACTAGAATTCTTTTACAGAGTTTCACAACAGTTGTGATTCTCAATCTGAGCAGTCTCCTGCTTTAAGTGGGAACAAATTTTTGTAATCTGAATAATTGCATTGGGGACTATACCATGAAATCAACCTCTATATACAATAGCCTCAGTTTCTCGCTTGCTTGCTTGCTTCTTTTCACTCACAAAAATGCCAAAAATATTCTACTTTAAAATGACCAAAAGTTGATTTCTCAGCATGTAAAACTAGAGGACCATATCAATTATCTGATATATTTGAAAATTATAAAAATAAAAAACTTTGCATTTATGACCATAAATTTTCATGAGACTCTATATATGATCTTATTATTTAATTCTCAATGATATAATTTTATTCAGAGAGAGAAAGGTAGCCATAATTACATACATATATATATATATATATATATGCTACAGAAGAAAATAAATTTAATATAAGAATGTAGCTATATTGAAAACTATGCAGATAAAAGCAATAGCTTAAAAATAAAAGTTTTTTGGGAGAGAAGAAATTTTGTATTAAGCTACTAGAATATAAGCATCAAAATAAACAAAACATAGATTATAATGGCATCCCCATTGCCTGATGACTCATGTGAGAAAAATGGTGACAATGAAGATGAAGTGCATATTTTTTCTAATATCATTCATTTTCTCTTCCCTTTCTCTTCTCTCCACTCCCCTCCCCTCATTCTGTCTCTCTCTGCCTATAGAATTAGAGATTTGTGCTCAACATAACTTTTAATTTCTAATTTTAAATTTAAAGCTTTATGAATTAATTGTATATGTATGTATGTAAAATGAACCATATTTAATATATAATTTGCTTCTGTTTATATGCATTTGGTCCATTTTCAATAGGTAGATGATAGATATGTTTAATTGAATGGGTACTCTGTGATTAGTGCTTTATAGTATCAAAGTCTGGAAACTGAAACTCAGAATTAAAACTCTGTTATCAGTCACCTTATACTTAAGCAGTAATTCGAAGACTTCTCTTCTAGGAATATATCTCTCTGACTATATAACAAATACCTGCATTTAACATTAAATTACAATATCTAGGTCCTCCCTCCCACAAATTCTGACAATAAATATGAAAGTTTCTCTAAATTTGTTATTATTTTCTTCCTCAAATCCAAGGGATTCTGATGTATATTTCAGTTTTGGGAACATAAAAAAAAAAAAAAAATCGGCCAACCAGAGTTAGCACTTGCTGTCCCTCTAAAAATATGGAACTATTTTATCTTCGTCTTGCTGACCAGGATACAGTATCTTTTTTGTTGTTTTGTTTTGTTTTGTTTTGTTTTGTGGTACCAAGCCACAGGAATGGACTCTTGATAACTGAATCAGAAATAAATATATGTATATTTTTTTCACATGACATGACAAGAATTGACTGCAAATATGTGCATGTGATATTTGTACATGCACACACACATATTGTTCATAACATTTCCATATAATCCTTTTTATTTTTGTAACATCAGTAATAACATACCCTTTTTCAGTCCAGATTTTAATTATTTGAGGCTACTCTTTTTTTTTCTGGTTAGTTAAGCTAATGGTTTGTTATTTTTTAAATTTCTTCAAATAGTAACTTTATTTAGATAAATAGAAAGAGACATACATTTATTAAGCATACATACATAATTATCTATCTATCTATCTATCTATCTATCGTCTATCTATCTATCATCTATCATCTGGCTATCTTAAAGATTGGGGATTTGGAATCACTAACAGAATCTACCAGAAGGATGCAGATTGAGGTTCAGGCAGTTTATGAAACAAGATAACATTTGGTATCAGGTGATTTGAACCAAGAATGCATGTTGATGAATCTCCCAAACTTGGACTGAAACCACATTAATACCAAAAAAGTATTCTTGACTGTATCATGGCCTATGAAAACCATCATTCATTAATTTTTTCCAATTAAATGTTTTATTTGCTAGTTCACTGATTGAACATATTCCAAGCTTCATAATAGAGTTGTCATACATATCCATTGCTTTAAAAAGATATCTCAGAAGGTGCTAGAATTAGAAAGAATCTAGAAATCAATAAAATATTCTATCACTCTCATTTTTACCAATAAGGGTACTCAGACAGACTCAAAGAGGAAAATTACTTGCACAAGGTCACAGGAGCTAGTCAGTGGCACAGCTAGAACCCAGCTTCATGATTTCAAGTCTTATTTTACAATTTGAATACCAAAGAGTAAGCTCTATCTAACCTGCAACTGTATTGTAACCTGAATAAATCTCACAAGGTAAATAAAGAAACTAAATGGAATTTTAAAATGGAGTTTCTCTTAATAGACTTGTAAAATATTTAGCAGTACTCAAAATTAACACTAGGTGTCAGATCATCAGATTTGAAAAGTTAAACCTGAACAGAATTTTTATGTATTTGATCAAAAATTATCTTCCAAAATTTATTACAAAATTCTATAATTCATTAATATTTTTAAAAACCCAGATGAAATAATAATGGCAGCATCACATTGTCAAGACATTTAACTTCTGCACTAAAATTTGATTTAAAAACACCCATATTGATCAGCATAAACTTTCACTTGACAAGGCTTGACTGCAAATATCACAAACCACTTTAGTAAAGTTAAGAGAATAAAGCTATAAACTTTTCTGAAATCCAATATAGTAATTTAACCTTTCTCTAACAGACTCCCATCTTTTTGACATTTGAAGCTCCCTTTAAGAAATAAAATGCCCTCCATTGAGAATCTTTAATTGGAGGATTTTTATAATATATATTGTCTAAAAGTATATTTTATTAATAGATTCCGTAATATAATTTAAACTTATGTTCAGAAAAAAATTACTGTTACTGATGTATTCACTGACTGAATAAAATTCACATTTTGAAAATATAGCTTCTTAATTTTAACCTACTAAACAATTCCATACTGTTCTAGTTATTTATGACAAAAACTAACTTTTGGCAGTAGTGGTCATCATTGACTTTAATGACCAAAAGTCAAAACCTATTGCCGTATAAATTCCAATTTGAAAATCTATCAGGCACCAAGACACTGGATAAAACTGGGGGGAAATGCAAGTAAATAAGCTAATATAATAATGGAATTTAATAGATATAACATTGTTTCTTTTTACATTCATTAAAGAATCTAAAAATATTCACTAGAATAACCCATATTTTTTCTCTGTTTTAAATAATGCCTGTCATTTCCTTAAGTCTTTTTAAGCCTTAAGTCATGTTATGCCTCTTTATTGGCTTGCCTTATTTTATTCTTATCTTCCATTTTGGGAGTTCTAACATTAACAAATAGAAGATCTCAAATGAATCTTATTAATACTAGATTAATAGAGAGTACTGGCTCATTGGAAACATTAATTTTGTGTTCTATGTTCAAATAAATTCTTCTTGGAGTCAAATTATATCCAGAAAACAATCTTACCATCTTTTTTACACAGCTTAAGTTGACACGTGAAATGTTTAAGTATATCAGATAAAGTCGATGAAGATGGATTTTCTTTTCAAAATAGAGTAACTTTTTTCTTACTTGAAAGTATTCCTTTCATTTTTTAGCTAAGTATGTCAAATCTGGGAATATTAAAAATGTGCTTATAGTTGAATTAAGACATCTGATTCTAAGACTTGTAAAATTCCTATTTGGGGTCTAATATTTCTATTCCCTCTCACCCACCCAGCAAGTGTCACTGATGATACAAGTTACTGAATTTATCTCTAACACAGATTATAGAGGTCATTAATTTTCTTCTACACCTGTTATATACATACGTGCCATGCAGAATATGTATCTGTCTTGCTTTTAGGTCCAACACTGCATACTCACTATGATTAATATGCATTGACAAATACTCCTCATTTTGTGGTGAATATATGCATTTCTGAATACATTTTCTATTGCACATATAAGATTTTAATAATTATGTTACACACATAACCATATAAAAATATTGTTTCTAATATCTATGTAGTCAATTCTTACTATTTTCTTAGGCACAAATTAACTAGCATATTCAGAAAAAAGTTTGCCTTTTCTTCTGGTCTCCCTTGAGCTTAGTTATAGCCAAATGATTAAACTTTGGCCAGTGAATTACGAAGGGAATAATGTATGCCTTTCCCATGCCAATTCTAACAAAATTGCCTTATTACCTCATCCCCACTTTCTTTGTAGTGCCTGCTTCTTGTTGAACTGAGTGTTGCTCTCAGGTAAATCTTAGTAGCCAGATATAAAACAAGCAGTCTCTATCTCCTGAGTTAGCAAATTCCTAAAAGACTATGAAGCATAGTGCCAACTCTCTTACCACCGACAGTTGGAATAGTGAAAAAGAAATAAACTTCTGTTGTGTTAAACTGTTATTTTGGGGGTACCTGCCACAGCGACTTCTGTTAACATAACTAGTACAAATTCTAGTTAGTGTTACCTTGTTTGTATCTGTGTTCCTTTGGTATTTTATGGTTTAATGGACATTATTTTATTAAGTTATTATGACCTAATCTAAAAATAGAGATAGAAGAAACAGAGTTGACTGTGAAGATAATCATTGTTGGAGAGGTAGGTGTAGTTATGATTTTTATTTTCCTCAAATTTTGAAAAAATAGGTTATAATACAGAAACACAAGAAAAGCAAACCAATATTTACTGAGCACCTATTATATGTAGCTACAATGTGCCATTTGATTTGCTTGTTTTTTACATTGATTACTTCATTTCATTCTCATAGGAATCCTCTTATATATGAAGAAACTGAGGTTCAGACACATAAAGCAAATTGTAAATGGATGTGTTGGAACTGGAATTGGTACTATATACTATTATTATTCTAATCTTTAAAAATGCAAAATTGGGGCACCTGGGTGGCTCAGTCAGTTAAGCATATGACTCTTGATTTTGACTCACGTGGTGATCTCACAGTTCGTGAAATCTAGCCCTGCTTGGAATTCTCTCTCTCCCTCTCTCTCTATCCTTCCCTAGCTCATGCACACATTCTCTCTCTAAAAATAATAAATAAAGTAAAATAAAATAATAAAATAAAATGCAAAATTTAAGGATGCATTATACTACTTTACTGTTATGAAATTTAAAATGTTTTGTGATATTTTTACTTTAAAATTTTTATTTTCTTATTTTTCCATTCTAACAAATATAGAAGAGTCATAGACATTTTCCTCTTATAATATTTGTAAAGTACTTTTCATTTAAATATCTGGTTGCTTTCTGCAAAGCTTAACTGTTCCTAACTGCTGAATGACATCATTCAGCTGATAAACTGTTTCAGCATCATTCAGCTTGGTAAGCATTTGTTTTTGTTTTTGTTTTTGTTTTGGGGGGGGTTGCGTAAAATATGGAATTTGTAAAGCTCATTTTGCAAAATGATGCATTCATAGGAATTTCAATGTGCATTTCCCATATTTAATTTGCATCTGCCACAAGGACCTAAGAACATACATTTGATATATTCTGTAGGTCAGGAGATACAGTTTCAGTGATCATTTAAAAAGTTTTAATTAATATGTGCAGAAAAATACATTTTATGCACAGAATAATATCCCAGGGGAGATTTACTAAGGAGAATATTGGTACTCAGTTTCAATATCTAATTCCAGCTTAACACTTAATTTTTAGCCAGTCATCTATATTTATAGTTAGTGTCTACATATAGAGAAAGGACACTAATAAATATTTATTTGACAGTAATCCTGAAATTCAGATAGAAGCCCTAAGGACCATAGTATTAGAGTCTATCCTTATCTTCCTACTCCACCCTCTCCTCATTACCATTTATAAGTATTAGGCCATTCAATAAATAAGGTAAATGCTTGAAAATTTGACACCAATCCATACTAATGACTTCAATTGCATATTGGAATTCACTTGAATTGATAATTCCTTAGTGTTAACATCACTCCACAAAGCTTACAGGCCTGGCTGCTGATTTTTCAAGTAGGTCATGCTTCTTCTGCATCTGTTTCAGATTCTCTGTCATAATTAGAAAACAAAGAAAGAGCAGACTCAGCAAATTGAACAAACTAATTAAAAAGCAAGCATTGAGATGATTTTTCCCCATCCATGTGAAATGACCAAATTCCTTTAAAAAGTGCAACTGTTTGTACCCTTGGATAAATACCTAGTAGTGCAGTTGCTGCGGATGTAAATTTTAAAAAATAAATTAATTTTTAAAAAGTGCAACTGTTTGAATAAGAACATGAAAGTATAAGACAACAGATTGTTCAAAACTAAACATATGATCTCAGATTTTAACTGTCTATTTTGGAGAAAGCTGATCTCATTCTCAAGAAGAAATTGGTTCTTATACACTTAGACATAACCAAATGTTATTGCAGTTTCCATAGAGATGATAGCTACTAAAAATTGAGAGAATATCACTCAGACAAATACATATTCTAAGAAAATTCTATGCTTCACTATAAACCAGTTATCATTAATGTGGGATCAGTCCATGTGTGAAGAGACCAGCCACTAAATTGAAATTTTTAATTCAATCAAATAATTCAAGATACTTAATAAACTCTTAAGCTGTTTTTATTTTTCAGGGATCCCAGATATATACATTGCATCTTCTTTAATTATGCTCCGCATTTATCGCTTCCTTTCTAATCATTTTTCCCTTTTAAATTTGGATTTTTTTCGTTTCCATTCTCTAGTTTATTTACTGTGGGGTTTTTTTGTGGTGTCTATTGTGTTCTTATTTATTCCCCCTAATTTAGCCTTCATTTCCAGAAATGGTTTTTAATTTTTGTTTATATTTCCTTATTATTGTCACTTCTCATTTTTTTTTTAATTTCTTATTATCTGGATATCTCATTTCCAAGTTACCCTATTTCTGACTTTTTCATTCTTTTGAGGCCTGTATAGATTTATTAATTTATTGTATTTAAGTTAAAAATATTAGATAATTGTTTCATAAGATTTGTAGTCCCTACTTTTCTAATGTATCTATTTTATCTTGAAGAAAATTTGATTCAATTTTATATTTTCTCAGGATAAGATAATTGTTTCATAAGATTTGTAGTCCCTACTTTTCTAATGTATCTATTTTATCTTGAAAAAAATTTGATTCAATTTTATATTTTCTCAGGATAACTCTGAATAAATCCTTTTTGTTCTCCATATTTGAATACTATTAATTCTTTGTGAATAGGGTGGTGAAGTCAAGGGATTTTCCAAAATTTCACAATTTCAATGTTTGAATGGTTCTTCATGTATTATTACCACAATCCACTCAAAATGTGACCTATGTGTAGCTTCAAGATCTATTAGCTGTATTCTCATTGAGAACGTTTTTGTTGTTCTCTGTGTGTTTCCTCATTTCCAGATCTTTCTAAAGCTCTATAGGTGCTGCCTTTCTAGAAGGTGCTCTCAAGTTTTTATGATGTGTTATTTTACTATCACTGTACTTTCTACCATCTGCTTTCTTTCTACCCCTCCATCTTCTAAATTAATCTCTTTTCTTTTATCTCAGGTTGTCTGGCTTGCTAAATTCGAATGTTGCAAGCAGGGTAGATTTCTGTTCTTTTGAAAATGAGTATTTAAAGTATATCCCTGAGATCTTTACATGCTCTGGCCACCACACTGCTATTTGACTACTGCTGACCCAACAGGTATTTTGTTTTTGCACTTACCCACAACTCAAAGCCTGTAACTTATTTTCCTAGTACTTCAAATCATTTACAAATTCAATTCTGTGTGTTCTCCCTCATGAGAAGTCTTTTCCTTTGAGCCATTTGTTGGAGGGTCCATAATTCGAAAGCTCTCAAAACTTGGTAACATCTTCCTACTAGCCCCTGCACAAAGCTACTGACTGATGCTGCCCAGGTTGTGCTTTTGGGGATGATGGTTTGGATAAATTCACCACTAGCTGCAGTTAGTACCTTGTGTTGAGTAATTACATAATAAAGGAGTTCTCATCTGATAACTACTCTTGTCTCTGTAAAGCAAGGTAATTTTCTGAGAATAATGGGGAGAGTTAGAAATTTCAGACTGAAAGAAAATGTTAAATTTGATTCATAGAGAGTTGGAGAACAGTTAGAAACATGATAAGTCTGCTTAGTATTTCTAATCCCCCCCTATTGTTTGTTTGTTGTGAATTTATGGTGGAAACGATTTGTCTTGGTATTTTTTTTTCAGAACTGCTAAAGGGCCAGTGTAGATAATATTCAGAATTAGATTCATTCAATACTGTGATTTTTCCAACACGATTTGATAAAACTTAGGCCAACTAGGTATCTTTGTGAATAAGCAATCTAAGCTGGATCATGAGAAAATTAAAAATAACAGGATAATTTAAAATAATATTAACGGAATGTAAAGAAAAGGTAGAGAAATGGATTGCATATTTTGAAAAGACTGAAAGGAGATCACAGTTAAATGAATAAACAGAGTGGCCAAAGATACACTCAGAGGAAGATAATTGAATGAATGATTTTGAATTTGGATTGATTTAATGTGTCAACAGAGCTGTAGGTATCAGTGTGGGAGTGGCTGATTTAAGTGAAGTAGAGAAGTGGTTATGAACAGGCTAAGGACTTCACTGGACAGAGTGATTCATGAAATGTTTGGCTTTTTGTAGAAGTTGCACAGTAACGCAGCAGGGCTTGGAGTTTAAAGACAGAATAAGTTATATGCCAACATAAGATGAATTGTTGGTAGCAGGAATCAATGAAGGGCAACCACAAGGATGTGAGGGAGAACATGGCGTGTTTTAGTCTGTTCAGGCTGCCATAACAAAATAACACAGACTGGATAGCTTAGAAACACCAGAAATTTCTTTTTCACTAACTGAAAGCTAAAAGGTCAGAAAAAGGGTACTAGAATGGTCAGATTCTGGTGAAGGCCCTCTTTTGGGCTATAGACTTCTCTCTGTATACTCACATGGTGGAAGTGACTGGGTAGTTCTGTGAGATCTCTTTTTTAACAGCATTAATCTCATTACCTAATCATCTCCCAAAGACTCCACCTACTAATACCACCACCCATCACCTTTGGAGGTTAAGATTTCAACATTTAATTTTGGGAGACATAGACATTCAAACCAATGGCAGTAAGGTTTTTGTTTGTTTGCTTGTTTGTTTGTTTGCTTGTGTTTTTACTTGGGGGATTAGCAACAATCTCTGAACTATCTGTACAAGATAATGGGCAACATTGACAAAAGATCCAAAAATCTGCAATAATTAATTACCCAAAAACATGACTGAACAGCTATAACTAGGGTGGTGTTCTCAATAGTGAGTCATGCAAAGAAACATGGAAGTGGAAAGAACTTCTAGCTAGGAGATTAAAAATATTGGGGGGCGGGTTTCATAGCATGCATAATTCTTGAAAGTACAATGGAAAAGTTTGGGATTCAGGTAATAAGAAAGTTCAGAACACCTAAGGATGATAGAAAATAGATGGTCCAGGCCACATGCACTTTACTTAATTTTTTTTTTGCATTTTAATTTCAGTTAACATACAGTATTATATTAGTTTTAGGTGTACAAAATACAGTAATTCAACACTTCCATACATCACCCTGTGCTCATCACAGCAAGTGTACTGCTTAATCCTCATATTACTATTAACTAGTAAAAGCAGAATAATTAATGTGGAGGACTCAGTCTCTTTTAGGAGAGTAGATCCTGGGCCAATTATGCAGAGTTCCTACCAATGCAGAGTTCCTGCCCCAGTCTAGAGTGATGATCAGTGATGTATTCTGAAATATAAACAACATTTTACTGATATAGAAACTATGTTAGCTTAGACAATTTACTCAAACTGTTTGTTTCTTCATCTAAAAAAATGACTATAATATCTATCTCAAAGAAAATCATACTAAAGCTTAATAGTATTTATAATATTATTACCTGGTACATAAAATGTATTTAATATTTTATATCATTAGTCCTTTTTAAATCCCATACCTGTTCTTTATGACCTAATTCAAATTATATGGAAATAATGAGTTCTTTATGTGAAAAGTCATGGTGTTCTATTTTTTATCAAACTATGTATTTCAAAATTGTATCCTTCCGAGACTATTGATCTTGTTAATTATGTATTTAAAAGGGGAAATCTATGTTAAAGCCTGAAAGAGAGATCTAGGTAGACTTTCTGGTTTATTAATGTAAGATATTCATCAAAGTATATATCTAGAAACTTGAAAATTTAATTGCTCAAGGCATTCAGCATCTGCATTGTCAAAACATTTGCGAGAGTAACTTTTTAGGTCATGGTACAATCAAACAATTTCAAAAAATTTTATTGACTCTGTTAATAAATATTAAACAGTATAATCATGAGACTGTATATGAAAAAAATAACAAATGTGTTTTCTCACTCAAATTTATTAACCCCTTTGGCAGCCTAGTTAGAGATTTTCTAAGCAGAAATGCTAATATAAAATGTATTAGCTCTCATACCGAAAGCCACACAGGGCCTTCTTGTAATGCCAGCATAAATTTTTAATAATACATTGACAGAGTTTTCCACTGTTGTGAGATCTGTAGCAAATGATCCACAAACATTTTTCCAACTTTGGCATAGAGAAGTTTCAGTGCAATAATTCATAGATAATACTGATGCATATGTTACTTCACATTCCTTTGTGTGATAATACCATTTATTCCATTAAACCGACAACGTGGCTTTAGAACAAAGGTACTATTAGTGAGTGGCTTCTGTGGGAATACTGTCAGTATGAGAAACTGACCTTAATTGTATGATAGTAATTCATTTATTGGGCTGGAGGGCCAGTGCAAACAGTTCAGAGAATTTAGTAGAAGGTATTCTATATGCTACAGCACAAATTCCCTCTTTAATTCATAATTTTCCCCCATCTTCATTGGGGCATTTTCCCCTCCAGAAAACTATAGTTTTTTGTTTGTTTGTTTGTTTGTTTGTTTAATGTTTCAGTTCTCAGCAGATTTTTAAAATACAATTAAAATCTAATTGTTTGAAATACAACTGTTGACTTGCAATTTATTTTAAATCTGGTATGTTTTCCTTAAAATTCTCCATTGCCTAAATTTTGAAAGGATAGCTTTGTATTTTCTGCCATTACAGGTTACAGGAAACTTTCTATATTTGCATTTGAGCTTTACACACACACACACACACACACATACTTTTGAAATCTAAGGTTTATGCAGAATAGCTAGTAAATGTCGTGCCTGTTTAGATAAAAATTATTACTGACAGGCATTTTCTAGTTTGAGATACTCTAAATTGCTATTACATAGCACTTGAAGTGGCTAAGGCTATACAGCAGAAGTACATCATGTTGTAAGAATTCTAGATGAAGAATCAGGAGAGCAAGGATCTTGATCTTGTTTTGTCTGTATGTGGTCCTAAAAAGTTCTTTCTTTGTCTTTGTTTGTTTGGGACCTCAGTTTTCAAATTGGCAAAATGAAAGAGTTGGAATAGAGGACATCCAAGAGTGACTCAATTCCTGAAATATATTCATCTTCGTTGGGAAGTTGATTTGGCATAGTGCATCATCTTATCCCTCTCATTATAACTATCTCTAATTGTAAAAGTCTTAGGATTACAAAATAAAAATCACTTTAAAATGTAAATGTATAAATATAAGCACCTAATATTACCCACTTCTCCAGGGGGAAAATTTTAGTAAACAGAAATTGAAGTTATTTAAAATTTTGTTTGTTTCTATATGTATAAATCACTAGGTATCAAAATTTTTATTCCCAAGTAGTTTGGGAAAAGCCCATATGGATTTCTAGTCTAACAATAATTGTTTTAAGTCTAGTCTCCAATTCTATAACATAGAGAGTCAACATCTATTTCAAGCTAGAATTACCTTAGTGGGAAAAATAGGAAAAAAAAAAAAGATCTATCCTCTTTACCAGCCACTAACAGAACTTTGATTTATTTTTAAAAGTATTTGTTTTACTATAAGAGAGGAAGAATCCTTTACCAGTTTCTTCCCTTCTAATATTTTAATCTTTAAATAAACAAAAGGGTTTTGCAAGTGTCAGAAGAGAACTTTCAATACCTTCTTGACTTCATCTATTCTTTCTTTCTCTATACTATATTTTTGTTGTGCATTCCAATGGTGCATCTTGCCAGAGGCATGATGTAAACATGAAATCAAACACTATGTTAAAAATATGACTTTGGATGATGCTTTCTGTCTTTTACTTTTGGAGTCGAGAGAACTGACTTGATTCTAAGTCATATAGATTAACCCAGCCAATCGAACTTGGCAGGTATCCATTAATCATTCTGCCTGCAAGATTCAATTGTCTTAAGTACTGTGATCTTTAAAAAACAATAGAGTCACTTGTACAATGGAAATAGACTTATATTGTATACAGCGAACAGCATCTCTGGGTGCTTTATATTTTATGCAACCCTAATTGGGAAGTTAATAACTAGGCAAATGTACAAAAGTAATAAATACTTCTAGAGAAAAAAATGATCACAGCTTTGAAATTATTTATTTGATTATAGACAGATGGACAATATAGGATCTGAAAGACAGTCTGCAAAACACACTTGAAAATTGTTTAGCATCCAGTTTTTCCCTTGCTCAATTATTCAAGTGCAAAGAAATTGTATGGGACATAAAAGTAACAAAATCAGATACAAATTAAGAGATAAGACTTCTTGATTTTATATATATATATATATCCATATATATATAATAGTTTTAAATTTAAATTCTATTTAGTTAACATACATATACGTATACATGTATACGTATATATATACGTATATATACTTATGTGTGTGTGTGTATACACACACACACACACACACACACACACACACACACACATACATATGACTTCTTTATCCATTCATCAGTCGATGGACATTTGGGCTCTCTCCATGGTTTGGTATTGTTGATAATGCTGCTATAAACATCGGAGTGCATGGACCCCCTTCAAATCTGTATTTTTGTATCTTTTGGATAAATACCTAGTATTGCAATTGCTGGGTCATAGGATAGTTCTATTTTTAACTTTTTTAGGAATATCCATAGTATTATCCAGAGGGCTACACCAGTTTGCACTCCCACCAACAGTGTGAGAGGGTTCCCCTTTCTCCGCATCCTCACCAACACTTGTTTCTTGTGTTATTAATTATAGCCATTTTGACAGGTGTATGATTTGGATTTGCATTTCCCTGATGATGAATGATGTTGAACATCTTTTCATGTGTCTGTTAGCCATCTGTATATCTTCTTTGGAAAAAATTCTATTCATCTCTTCTGCCCATTTACTAACAGAATTATTTGTTTTTTAGGTGTTAAGTTTGATAAGTTCTTTATAGATTTTGGATACTAACCTTTTATCAAACATCGCATTTGAAAATATATTCTCTAATTCCATACGCTGACTTTTAGTTTTGTTGATTGTTTCTTTCACAAGGGAAGATTTTTATTTTGATGAAAACCCAATAATTAATTTTCTCTTTTGTTTCCCTTGCTTTCAGAGATGTGTCTATTAGAAGTTGCTTATGGCCAAGGTCAAAGAAGTTGCTTGCAGTGTTCTTCCCTAGGATTTTAATGGTTTCCTGTCTCATATTTAGGTCTTTAATCAATTTGAATTTTTGTGTACGGTGTAAGAAATTGGTTCAGTTTCATTTATGTATGTATGTATGTATTTATGCATGTTGCTGTCCAGTTTTTCAAAAACCATTTGTTGAAAAAAGTGTGTTTTTTTCATTAGATATTCATTCTTCCTTTTATGAGGATTAGTTGGCCATATAATTGTGGGTCCATTTCTGAGTTTTCTATTCTGTTCCATTGATCTATATGACTGTTTTTGTGCCAGTACCACACTGTCTTGATCACTACAGCTTTGTAATATAATTGAAATCTGCCTCCAGTTTTTTTTTTTTTTTTTCTTTTCAGGATTGTTTTGGCTATTTGGGTCATTTGTGGCTCTGTACAAATTTTAGGATTTTTTATGTCAGTGCTGTGAAAACTTCTAGTGGTATTTTGATAAGGATTGCATTAAATGTGTAGATTGCTTTGTATAGTATGGATATTTTAACAATGTTTGTTCCAATCCATGAACATGGAATGTTTTTCCATTTCTTTGTGTCCTCTTCAATTTATTTTATAAGTGTTATATAGCTTATAGATATTTTATTTCTTTGGTTAGACTTATTCCTAGGTGTCTTATGGTTTTTGGTGCAGTTGTGCATGGGATTGATTCCTTGATTTCTCTTTCTGCTGCTTCATTATTGGTTTATAGAAATGCAACAGATTTCTGCGCTTTGATTTTATATCCTGCAACTTTGCTGAATGCATGTATTAGTTCTAGCAATTTTTGGTGGAATCATTTGGGTTTTCTATATGTAGTATCACATAATCTCTAAATAGTGAGAGTTTGACTTCTTCCTTACTGATTCAGATGCCTTTTATTTCTTTTTGTTGTCTGATTACTGAGGCTAAGATGTCCAGTACTATGTTAAATAGTAATGGGAAGAGTAGGTATCCTTGTCTTATTCCTGACAGTTGGGAAAAGACTCTCAGTTTTTCCCAATTAAGGATATTAGCTGTGGGTCTTTCATATATGGCCTTTATGATACTGAGGTATGTTCCATCTATCCCTACTGTGTTGAAGGTTTTTACCAAGAATGGATGCTGTATTTTGTCACATGCTTTTTCTGCATCTATTGAGAGAATCATATGGTTCTTATCCTTTCTTTTATTGGTGTATCACATTGATTGATTTGTGGAAATTGAACCACCCCTGTAGCCCAGGATTAAATCCCACTGATTGTGGTTAATAACTCTTTTAATATACTGTTAGATTTGTGTTTCTGGTATCTTGCTGAGAACTTTTGCATCCAAGTTCATCAGGGATATTGACCTGTAATTCCATTTTTAGTGGTGTCTTTGTCTGGTTTTGGACTCAAGGTAATGCTGGCCTAGTAGAATAAGTTTGGAAGTTTTCCTTCCATTTCTACCTTTTTGGAAACATTTCAGAAGAATAGGTATTAACTCTTCTTGAAATTTCTACTAGAATTCCCCCTGGAAAGCCATTGGCCCAGGACTCTTGTTTGTTAGGAGATTTTTGATTACTGATTCAATTTCTTTGCTGGATATGGGTCTGTTCAAAGCTTTCTATTTATTCTTGTTTCAGTTTTGGTAGTTTGCATGTTTCTAGGAATTTGTCAATTTCTTCCAGATTGCTCAGTTTTTTGGTATCTCATTTTTTTTTTTTTAATTTTTTTTTTCAACGTTTATTTATTTTTGGGACAGAGAGAGACAGAGCATGAATGGGGGAGGGGTAGAGAGAGAGGGAGACATAGAATCGGAAACAGGCTCCAGGCTCTGAGCCATCAGCCCAGAGCCTGACGCGGGGCTCGAACTCACAGACCGCGAGATCGTGACCTGGCTGAAGCCAGACGCTTAACCGACTGCGCCACCCAGGCGCCCCTGGTATCTCATTTTTCATAATCTCATAATTGTTTGTATTTCTGTGGTGCTGGTTGTGATCTCTCCTCTTTCATTCATGATTTTGTTTATGTGGGTCCTTTCTCTTTTTGATAAGTCTGGCTAGGGTTTTATAAATTTTATTAATTATTGCAAAGAAACAGCTCTTAGTTTTATTAGTCTGTTCAACTGTTTTGTTGTTATTGCTATTTCCCGATTGTTTATTTCTGCTCTAATCTTTATTATTTCCCTTCTTCTGCTGGCTTTAAGCTTTATTTGCTGTTCCTTCTTTAGGTCCTTTAGGAGTAAGGTTAGGTTGTGCATCTGAGACCTTCCTTGCTATTTGATTTAGATCTGCATTGCAATATACTTCCATCTTGGGACTGCCTTTGCTGCATCCCAAAACTTTTGAACTGTCGTGTTTTCATTTTCATTTGCTTCCTTGTACTTTTTAATTTTTTTCTGTAATTACCTGGTTAAGCCATATGTTCTTTAGTAGATGTTCTTTACCCTCCATGTATATTTGGTCTTTCCAATTTTTTTCTTATGGTTGATGTCAAGTTTCATAGCGTTGTGGTCTGAAAATATGCATGATATGATCTCAATCTTTTTGTACTGGTTCAATGTTGATTTGTGACCAGTGTTTGCTCTATTAGGAGTATTTTCCATGTGCATTCAGAAGAACGTATATTCTGCTTTAGGATAAAATGTTCTTAATATATCTGTTAAGTCCATCCAGTCTAGTGTGTCATTCAAAGCCATTGTTTCCTTGTTTTCCTGCTTAGATAATCTGTCCTGCTGTAAGTGGAGTGTGAATATCCTCTAATATTATTGTATTACTAGTAATGACTTTCTTTGTTTGCTTTTAATAGATTTATATATTTGAGTGCTTTCAAGTTGGAGTCATAAATATTTAGCATTGTTTGATCTTCTTGATGGATAGACACTTTAATTATGATGTAATATCCTTCTTTATCTCTTGTTATAGTCTTTCTTTTAAAATCTAGTTTGTCTGATAGAAGTGTGGCTACTCTGGCTTTCTTTTCTCTATCCCCTCACTTTCCACCTTGGGGTGTCTTTAAGTCTAAAATGAGTCTCTTGTAGGTAGCATATAGATGTGTCTTGTTTGTTTATTCATTCTGATACCCAATGTCTTTGATTGCAGCATTTAGTCAATTTATATTCAGTGACATTTTTTAAATTTCTTAAAATTCTACTTTTAAAAATTTTATTTATTTATTTGTTCGTTTGTTTATATTGAGAAAGAAGGAGTGAGTGCAAACATTGGAGTGGCAGAGAGAGGGAGAGACAGAATCCCAAGCGGGCTCCAGGCTGTCAGCACCAAGCCTGATGTGGGGCTTGAACTCACAAACTGTAAGATCATGACTTGAGCCAAAATCAAGAATCAGATGCTTAACCAGCTGAGCCACCTATGCTAACTTAATTTAGTATCATTGTGTTACCTGTAATGTTGGTATTTTTGGTAATGTTCTCTGTCCCTTTCTAGTTTGTTGCTTTTGGTCCTTCTTTTCCACAAAGAGTACCCATTACTTTTTATTGTAGGGCTGATTTAGTAGTCACAAACTCTTTTCGTTTTTGTCTATCAAACTTGTTCTCTTTCTTTTCTGAATGACAGCCTTGCTGGATAAAGTATTCTTGGAAGCATATTTTTCCCATTCAGCACATTGAATATATTCTATTATTCCCTCTGGCTTGCTAAATTTCTGTGGATGAATATGCTGCAAATCTGATTTTCCTTCCGTTGTATCTTAAGAACCTTTTTCCCTTGTAGCTTTCAGGATTCTTTCCTTGTCTGTATTTTGTGAATTTGATTAGTATATGTACTGGTGATGTCTGGCTGTTGTTGAATTTTTGGTAGCTCTCTGTGCTGCTTGGATTTTGATGTCTGCGTCCTTCCCCAGATTAGGAACATTTTCAGCTATAATTTTTTCAAATAAACCCTCTGTCCCCTTTTCTCTATCTTCTGGGACTCCTATGATATGAATGTTATTATCTTGTATTAAGTCGTTGAGGTCCCTGAATCTGCCCTCATGATCCATCACCTTTGTTTCCTTCTTCATTTCAGCTTCATTATTTTCCATAATTTTATCTTCTATATCACTGATTCTTCCCTCTATTTCATCCATCATCATTGTTATGTCATACATTTGGTTTTGCATCTCAGTGATAGCATTTTAAATTCGGGCCTGACTAAATGTTAGTTCTTTTATCTCTGTAGTAAGGGATTCTCTAGTGTTTTTGATGCTTTTTACCAGGCCAGCTGGTATCCTTATAATTGTTGTTTTAGATTCTAGTTCAGACATCTTACTTATATATGTATTGACTAAATCCCTAACCATCATGTCTTCATGTTCTTCCTTTTAGGATGAATCCAACTATTTTATTATTTTGGCAGAAAAAATATAAAACGAATTTTTTTATTTTTTATTTATTTTTTTTTTAAATTTTTTCAACGTTTATTTATTTGTGGGACAGAGAGAGACAGAGCATGAACGGGGGAGGGGCAGAGAGAGAGGGAGACACAGAATCGGAAACAGGCTCCAGGCTCTGAGCCATCAGCCCAGAGCCCGACGCGGGGCTCGAACTCACGGACTGCGAGATCGTGACCTGGCTGAAGTCGGACGCTTAACCGACTGCGCCACCCAGGCGCCCCAATGAATTTTTTTAAATAATAAAGGAAGTTAGATCCTAGGTTTGTTTTTGGTGTGCTTGTTAAGAGAAGTTTGATAGAAACAAAAGATAAAAAATTAAAAATAATTCAAATAAATATATATTTCAAATTGTTGTTTATGTATCCAAAAATAAAAACCAACAAAGAAACAAAACAAATAAACAAACAAAAGGACCCAAATGGAGCTAGTTCCTGTTTCCCCTAGAGCTAAAGATTGCAGCACTCTATGATCGGTAGATTTAGTGCCTGTGAGGTGTTCGTCCTGGTCTTCTGGGGAAGAGGCCCGTTTCACTCACTGATTCTCAGAAGGACTTGCCCTAGTGGAGATGTGCCTCCAGGGCACAAGGGGGTGGGACCTGGTATATGCCAGGCCAGTCTCTAGTTGGTGGTGCTGTTTTTCTCTCACTGAGGTTGGTCACTGGTGGTGGGCAAGGGGTGAAATTGTGTTTACCTCCTTCTCTTGTCTGTGTAACAGGGAGCTCATGCTTACCACTCCTCAGGAAGCCCTCACAGATAAGCAAACAATTGCTACTCCTGTGTCCCTGGTCTCCATTATATCCCTTCCCTCACCCTGTCTTTTTCCAAGCTGTCCACCTGTCAGATGGTACAGTACTCCTGTGTTTTATCTCAGGTGTAGCTAGGTTTCAAAATCCCACAATTTAGAGATCCCCCCTTGGCAGGGGCCCATGCTGATCATCTGGGAGAGGGTCTTGCTGCGCTTTGGTTATTTCTGACTTGTCCCAGAAAATAGTCACAGGACTGTGCAGTGGTTCGGAGTTTATGGTACATCACAGCACACAGCCAGTGCCAGGATTTGCTGCCCTAAGTTGGCATTTCTGTTCCTATGCTGGTGAACAGGGGAGCTCAGTGGTGCCTACAGGGTCCTTTGTCTGAAGAAAGGCTGTATCACCTCTACCAAATGCACTCCAAGCAGGAGAACTGCTTTTCCCTGCATGACCCAGGGGATCCTCACACCATGCTGCCCACTCCTGAGACTCCAACCTCCTTCCCCTCTGGAGCACCACCAGGTGCTGCCTTAGTGATGGCACTGACCTCTGAAACTTCAGAGTCTACGCTCACTATTTATAGAGAACTGGCGGTATTTATTTATTTTTTTTAATTTTTTTTTTCAACGTTTATTTATTTTTGGGACAGAGAGAGACAGAGCATGAATGGGGGAGGGTCAGAGAGAGAGGGAGACACAGAATCGGAAACAGGCTCCAGGCTCTGAGCCATCAGCCCAGAGCCTGACGCGGGGCTCGAACTCACGGACCGCGAGATCGTGACCTGGCTGAAGTCGGATGCTTAACCGACTGCGCCACCCAGGCGCCCCAAGAACTGGCGGTATTTAAGTCCTCTCCTTTTTCCCAGTCAATGGTTTTGAGAAAGTGTCCCCTGTGCATGTTCTGATTTTTTTTTTTCAGTCTTTCTCTGTCTCTCATTCTCTCTTTCTTCTCTCTCCACAATCAGGACTCCCTTCCTTCCACCACAACCGCAGCTCTTTTCTCCCCCAAATCAATTTTCTGCACCTCTTACCTTCCATGGGTCACTTTTTCTGCATATAGACATGCGGCTTGGGTGTTCAGAATGATTTGATATTTATCTAGCTGTGTTTGAGGGAGGAGGCAAACTTAGGGTCACCTTACTCCTCTGCCATCTTAACCCTCTGAGAGATGTACTTACATTAATTATAGTTAAATTTTACATGTGAAAATGCTTATTTTTAAGTTTATTTATTTTGAGAGAGAGGGAGAGAACAAGCAGGGGAGGGCCAGAGAAAGAGGGAGAGAGAGAGAATCCCAAGCAGGCTCCACACTGTCAGCACAGAACCCGATGTGGGGCTCGATTTCACACCGTGAGATCAGGACCTGAGCAAAAACCAAGAGTTGGACGCTTAACTGACTGAGTCAATCAGGATCCCTGGAAAATGCCTAGTTTTAAAATATTTAAAATATTACATACTTGTCTTCTTTGTGAATAATTTAAAAAATTATAAATCCTAATAGTAACATCTCAGATTTGTATCATTCTCTGAACCTTGGTCTTTTATGCAACCCAATTTCCACATCAGAATTTAGAACAGTAGAAAGTCTTGTCTCTCTGAAGTCAGGATGAAGATGCCCAGATACCTGGCACAACTCAATATGCCTCCCATTGTAACAGTTGTTTCAAGCTTCAAATAAAGCATTTATTATCACTCACCTAGTTAGAAAGCTACTGACTCCGATTTCACAAAATTTCTTTAAATACTCTTGGTTTTCTGTATAGCACATAATTTTAAGGAGTATAGCAGAGACCTAAAACTTACATTGGGAACAACAAAAGTAGCCATGAAACAGGGCCAAATAGTTTAGCCTTTTGACAAAACATAAACTGCCTATCATCTTCAATTATATCTGGAGTTATGTTTTCATATTACTACCATTTTGGGTGGGAAGCTATACTTACAATGAGGAACAAGGATTATTGTATAGCTTTATTTTTTGTTTGGCTAGAATTATTTCAGCTTTCTTTATGCTGTTTCTGGCATTGTTCACTTTTATATTCAGATCTAATTAAGAATTTATCGATTATATAGATCTAGATCTAGATCAGTGTATGGATAGCTCAACTCATATTCTTCTGTAGATAATTCTTTTAGCTATTGTCCAGAATTTTAGTGTCTAAGATATGACACATTTTACCTAAAATATCCAGGATTTCTTCCTCAATGATTCCATTAATACAGCCATTGCATAAGTCACAGAAATACATAAAATATTGAAAGAATTGGAGTTTTAACACTGCTTGAATATGGACAAGTTAAATATACGATCTCTGCAAAATCCTTGGTAAAGGTACTACAAAATTTCATTTGCAGTGGCAATGAGATGAGTTTGTAGAAATCTTTTGATTTAGATAGAAGAAACACGTCTTTTGGGATTCATGTTTGAATTTCACATTTAAAAATATTTTTCAGTTCACATTAAAATTCAGTAATTCTGATTCTTGAGATATTATATGACAGTTAGCCACCCCAAACTTTAAAGGATTAACAGCTTTTACTTTCTTTAGAATGCTTGCTCTGGGGAATCCAGATGCCATATCAGTAGTCCAGCTACCCTGATCACCATGCTGTGAGGAAATTTAAGCAAACCATGGGGATAGTCTTTATGGAGAGAGAGAGAGACTGAGAAATATACATACACACACACAGGTGCTTGAAAACTCTTTGATTCTTTAGATATCTCATCAGGAACAAGATATATGAGTGAAGTAGCCTTTGGATGACTCTACACCCATCTACTATGTAATTGCAACTGTATGAGGGGCCCCAGAGTATAATCAACCCTCTGGCCTGTGAGGAATAATGATAAATTATTGCTTTAAATCTTGAAGTTTTGGGGCGCCTGGGTGGCGCAGTCGGTTAAGCGTCCGACTTCAGTCAGGTCACGATCTCGCGGTCCGTGAGTTCGAGCCCCGCGTCAGGCTCTGGCCTGATGGCTCAGAGCCTGGAGCCTGTTTCCGATTCTGTGTCTCCCTGTCTCTCTGCCCCTCCCCCGTTCATGCTCTGTCTCTCTCTGTCCCAAAAATAAATAAACGTTGAAAAAAAATAAATAAAAATAAATCTTGAAGTTTTACTGTGGCTTGTTATATAACAGTAGATAACTGGAATAGTGGTGGCCTCTTGGTTTTTATTTTCTCTTTAAAACTAGTTATTTCTAAATTCTCACAAAAGGTGTTATTTACTAATAAAAATAAAAAACTATTTACAATATCTCTGTAGAGTAGACTTAACAGTTGATGGTCACAGTATAATATTGCCTCATTTAGGTTTTTAGTTGTACCTCTGCCATGCTTATTCTATGTCAGTTTTATGTATGGCCAGCTGGTCTCATCATATCTGACATAACTCAATTCTGATATAACTTCACCTCTATTGCCATGAGCTACTGTCAGTGATTGGTTAAGGTTCTAGTGTTGACATATCCTTGATTAAAAAATTAAATTCATGTCTAATTTTACTGCTTAATATTAATTGCTGGATTAAATCAGAGACACTGATTTAAAAGGCAGTCAAATGAAAGCTATCATTTTTAAAAGAACTAATCCTAGGGGCGCTTGGGTGGCGCAGTCGGTTAAGCGTCCGACTTCAGCCAGGTCACGATCTCGCGCTCTGTGAGTTCGAGCCCCGCGTCGGGCTCTGGGCTGATGGCTCAGAGCCTGGAGCCTGTTTCCAATTCTGTGTCTCCCTCTCTCTCTGCCCCTCCCCCGTTCATGCTCTGTCTCTCTCTGTCCCAAAAATAAATAAATGTTGAAAAAAAAAAATTAAAAAAAAAAAAAAAAGAACTAATCCTATACCAGTCACTCTTCTAAGCACATTAAATGTATTGAATTATCAGTCATTTTTTTAACATAAGAACTATTATCCTATGCATCTTATAGATCAGAAAATGGAAACCCAGAAAAGAAAATAACCCATGCAAGATCACATAACTTGGTCTTATTAAACTAACATGAGAGTGCAGATTCTGTAGTCAGCCTGATTTCAAAGGCTGTTTTATCCTCTGTCTTAGTTTACTCATGCCTAAAATGGAGAAAATAATAATAATCTACCTCAAAGGACTGATGCGAAGAATGGGAGCTTGGTAAAAATCTAAATTTAGCAGCATATTTATCCTCTTATACTATTGTTGAGAGAACTGAATTAGTTAATAGAATTAACACACTTAGGACAAATAGTGGGAGTGAGTAAACTTTCACTAAATATTAAAAATTATATGAAAAATGTTTCAAACAGACTGTCAGGAAAGTCCAGATAATGAAAACGGTGTTTCATTTTCCAAAGTAATTGTTTCTGAAGTGAATGCAAGATAAGAGAATGGGGGGGAAATGGACTAGTAGTAGGAATAACTGACCCCCAGATCAACCAGTTATTAGCCATTGAACTTGGGCAAGTCACTTTTCTTTTATCTTATTTCTTCACTTATCAACAAGAATATCCACTTTCCCTACTTTACAGGTTGACTAAATGGAATCTATCTATCTGTCTATCTATTCAAATAATAACCCTCTCTCAAATTGTTTGCCAATAGATTCCTCACGTGCTTGTAATTATCAGTGTAGAAAACTTCAGGGTAGAAAACAAGGTATAACTCCTTGTATTCATTTTCATAGATAACTATTTCTTTAAAGGGATATTATTAGCAAGAATTAATGGAATGTTCCCAGGATGAAGTCAAGACTCAGATTAGCCAAACTGTACAATAATTACATTTTTTTCTTACAAATTTCATAATGCCACACTAAACTTATTTTGTACAATTTTTCTTGGTCATTTTTTTCTGCAGACTTGTGATTCTGTCACCCAGATTTTTAATTTACATGATAATTCTAAAAACAAGACCCCAGTAGTCATGGCTAAGAGTGCTGCACAAATGAACAATGACCCACATATAAAATCCAACTTTTCACACACATCCTTTACAAACTGACCTCCTTAGTTTTAAGGTGAGGATTGCTACAAATAATTTAGCAGGAAGCAGAATCAAAATAGGCACAGGATTTGGAAAAAAAGATACTGGATGAAGTTGATTCCAGATGGGGGAAATGATTGATTCCAGGCAATTTTGTTTCTAGCCATTTATTACAAAAATATTGTTACTTAAAATAATGCTCCTAACCCAAGTTTCCACATTTATACAAAAATGGTATTTACATGTTTTTTTTCCAAAGACACTTATTGAATGCTAATCTTTGCAAATTTTAAAATTGAATTTATGGATATTACACAGAATATTGAAGGCAAACATGTACACACTGCCTATTGTAGAAGACAAAATGTTTCACATTGTAAATAAGAGTAATACTAAAAAAAAAAAAAAAAAAAAAAAAAAAAAAAAAAAAAAAAAATAAGAGTAATACTGCAGATAAATGGTAGAGGAAAAGCTTTATTCCCACAGGAAAAAGTTTTAGGTGGATGTGTCTTTCAGTTACGCTGCAAGAAAAGGCAGTGATTTCTTTTTAGACAGAGGTGATAACTTTGCACTCCAGGTGTAGTTAAGAGTCTAAGCTGAGCTCCAGTAGAGGGAAAGATCAATGTGTTGAGGACACCTCAGGAAGTCTGTAAAGGCCAATGCAGAGAATAAGAATGCTATGGATATTTCATGGGGATATATATAAAAATAGTAAGTAGAGCATAGGAATGGTTGATGACTATGCCAAAGTGGCATGGATTTTTATACTAGTTAAATTATTAAGTCCCTGCAGTATATGTGAAGCCTTGACCAAACACAACTAATTGGAGAGGTAACCAGTTTATTAATCTAGATACAAAGTTCTGCCTGGAGGCCTCTCATCAATTGGGAAAGAAAAGAAATCACACTGAGTGATTTTGTTCAGAACTCAAAGCAACTAAACATTACAATAGTTATCAATGAACATGTTAACTTAATTCTTTAAGCAAATAAACTTTTTACTCTTATTTTTATAAGAATAAACTTCATATGTACATCTTGGAGTGAACATAAAAATAATCACTGGAAATAGTATAAGTTCTACCAATACCAATATTAAAGTTTTATATTATTTTCCTCTGTTTCCTTATAAGGAAAGAGATACAGAAAATAATTTTCATCTCTAATTTAGAGTAGTTTTGATCAACTAACATCCATTAGAGTGTATCACTTTTTAGAAATAATACTAATATATTTTGTAATCAATCATAAATGCACTGCAGTTGTATGTGACAAAAAATTGCAAAGTACAAAGTAGTTGCATGTGTTTAGAATTAAGTGGATATATAACATAAATATTATAAAGGATATTAAATGAGGTATATATATAATATATATAAAGACAAAGCTATCTATTTCTAACATATTGTTACAACTGCAAGAAAGAAGAAAATATTATGCATTAACTTCTAAATGGATTGATATATCAGGACAGATAAGGATTTATAATATTATGTTAACCTTTCCTTATTATATTTGATTATGTTCTGTCCAGGGGGTGAAAAATATTTTAGTAATAATATTTTGTGAGGTTTTTTTTATTGCAGTTTTGTTTTGTCTTATTATTTCTTATGTTGCTTTCTCTGGCAGACAGAAATGCCAATGAAGCCACTGGGGCTGATGACTTTTCATAACTACAAGTCATGGTTCATTACAGGTAGGTTATTATGATAGCAGAAAACAAGGACTTTCCAAGAATAGTTAATTGCACTTTAAAACTGCTTGTAGTACGTCAGTGCAATGGAACTGCAAAAATCAAATGGTAGTTTGAAACAGTTGCTTGGTCCCCAGGCAGAGAAACATTTTTAAACACCTGTGGTATAAGAAATATTCTCATCCAAATTATGAGAAATATACCTTTCACTTATAACTTCAGTGTTTGGTGTGAAAGTTTGTTAAAGCATTGAGAGTGCTCTGTGGACAAATGGGGAATAGGCAAAGGGATCTAGTACAAATTAATGAAGGTGGAAATTTGTAAAGATCAGAGTCAGTAATGGAAGACTTGACTGTGGGCACATCACAATTGTCAGCACTTGTTCTAACTTTCCGGCATATAAATGCAGTATAAACCCAATACTCCTTATAAAGGGTCATCCATGAGAATTCTGTAGTTCAGTTCTGTCATCAGCTCTTACTTATAAGATTAAAGTTTCTGCATGAATAGCTTAAACATAGAAAATTATATGATTTATCATTATGTCCCTGTATCACTTATCACTCCTTCCTCATAGTGATTACTTAATAATTGATGATGATGATTAATGATAAAGCTAATCACAATAGTTGCATTTATTTGATCATATATTGAGTGGCAGAAATTTTGAAAACATTATTTTATATAATTCCAAGAATACACATCTTAAGCGGATACTGTTATCTTCTTTTTGTAGACGAGAATAGTGAGGCACAGATAAGTTGAGGAGCATAGCCAAAGTCAAATAATTATCATGTTGAAATTACCATATTTAAAAAGAAACTGTCTCTAAACCCAAGCACTTTAGGCAGGTGGATGAATGAATGCTATGAGTTAAGCCTCCTGTAAGTGCAGGGTGAGGGGTGTGCACATTTCCACACATACTCAAAATGTTACAATTTAATACTTAGTAAATGTCCATAAGAAGGAGAGGGATTAATTTATGCACTTAGTGGAAAAGTATTAGTTCTTTTCCAGGTATTTTCACACTGCAATATTTTGATGTGTTCATCTCCACTTGATCACTTACGGCTTTTACATTGAATTCCAGAACACACAGTAGTCCATTCCACACAGACTCTATCAGAGTATGTAAGTAACTATTTATGTAACCCATCAAGTACCTATCAAGGGAAAAGATTAAGATATCATCACATGAACTCTTGTTCATCTTGTCTCTTCTGGTCTACACCTGGTCAATCGGAAATAGGCCATGTACCCATTCTCCCCTCATCTTGGAAGTAATTTATATTTTAGTTTGCTCTGATAATTTCCTGGAAAAAAATTGAAAACAGTGATTGTTTCAATTATTATTTTTTTAAATTCTGTTTCTTTATTTTGAGAGAGAGAGCGTGCACACAAGTGGGGGAGGGGCAGAGAGAGGGGGAGAGAGAGAGAGAAAGAATCTCAAGCAGATCAAGCTGTCAGCACAGGGCCTGATGTGGGGTTCGAAATCACAAACTATGAGATCATGACCTGAGCTGAAACTGAGTCAGATGCCGAACCAACTGAGCCACCCAGGCACCCCTGTTTTAATTTTATTTTAAAGGAATTTGGCTTTAATTTTAGTTTTAAGTAGAGATGAATATCACAATGAATCCTTTGCTAGTCCAGGCTATTCCACATATTTATCTTTAATCACCTATATCATTTTAGAAATATCATTATCCAGACCATCTTAGAAATAATTCTATCAACTCCTTTCCAAGGTAACATCTAAAAGAAGATTAGTGCTACTCAGACTCAACATTATCAAGTTATGGCACAGTTGATATTTGGATGCCAAACAGTGCAGCTTGGGTGAGATTATTTTTTTCCCTAAAAGAGAAATATACTCTTCGATTGTAGAAATATACTCTTTGGTTCAGGGATTATACCCTCTCTGAGGCCAGTTTCTTAAATGTAGGAGGGTAAGGCTTGGTCGTATTAATTGAACTGCTTTACCAATGGAACTAGGGGATTGAAAACATTTTAATAAGGATGGGTGGGATTTATTGAAATCACCAGGGAAGACAGGGAAATGAGGGAAAAAAGGAGAAAGTGAAAAAACACACAACATTTAACTTACTAGTTCCATTTCACTGCTATTGTCTATTCCAGGCCCTTCATTCCTCTTTTCTCTTCATAGTTAGGCCTTTAAACTAATCTAAATATATTTCCAACTGAGGACACAGTATGAGAGAAAATACTTGGAAAAAGAAATAGAGCATTTTCTAGTTGCTAAAGTTACATATTAAAAAATATGAAATGTAAACACAATGAATTAGAATTTTACAAAATAATGTAAATGTTTCAACATGTATCCTGGAAGATTATTTAAAGTTTTTTTACATTTTAATATGTAACTAATAATTTCCATAAGAGTCATAATCATCTATGCATATTAAATTCAGTATTAAACTAAATATATGTGTTAAGTTTAAGAATACACAGAGTCTCCATCCTCTAAATAACACCAGAAAATGATGTAGTTAAATAATTAAAGGAGTGTATTTCTGCTGCTGAAGATCTCAGAATAAGACTGTAAGAAAGTGTCAGCTTCATTAAACTGGGATTATTTTTTATAATATACTCTTCCCATTTACTTTCAAATTTACAGATGAACTTTCAGAAACCTCTAAAAGACATATACCATCATAATCAAACTTATAGAAAACATTAGATCACAATACAAACTAAGTTTATTGCAATATAATTAAAAATTTGGTGATGGAAAAAGAAACATAAATTTGTGAGTAGTATTTAACATAATCAGTATGTAGTGAGAAGTAGTTATTTTATCACTTATAGCTGTAGAGGAATTTAAAGAGGAAATATATCTTAAGTGATAATTTGCTGAGCTAAGGAGCTGTGAGAATGACCCTGGTTTACAAGATATTTCTCTGTTCAATTTTAATTTACTTTTACTTTTCTTCATACATAAAATGAAGCTATGATGAATTCAGTATTTGAAAGGATTTTTAGCTCTCAACAACATTGGTTCGTAACCCTCCCTGGAGCCTCCTTGTAATCTGAAACTGTCCCCTGTACTCAGAAGGCAAAAACCAAAGAAACCAAAGAAAGAAGTAAGCCACTCCAATTTGGTAAGTGGCACTTTTAATGAGCAAAGGAAATTACACAGGAGGCTGGTCTTGGGCAGCAGCAAGACGAATGGATCCCCGCTCCTGCCTACCAAATCTTAAAAGTTATGAAGAGAACTTAACTGGGCTCAGTCATGTATACCATGCAGGTTCTCAGGATTATGTTTCTGGAGCAGCCCCTGGGAGTGGAAAAGATCAGCAGAACCCACATTCCAAGGACAGGGGAGAGGGTGAGGAGCCTCTGAGTGCCTGGGTCCAGTTGACAGGTCAATTGGTGGTCATGTCTTTTCCATGACATTCCCCAACAAGCAAACCCTAAATTCTAATAAAGTATTTCTCTTTCCAAATTTCCCTTTATGCTCCAACACAATTACGTTATTGTTCCTGACTATGTACTTTATTTTAAACATTTCCTTAATAGTAGTTTCAATGTTTAATAATCACTGTTTTGTTAATAAAAACACCTTTTTAAATTTTTTTTTTTAACGTTTATTTATTTTTTTGGGACAGAGAGAGACAGAGCATGAACGGGGGAGGGGCAGAGAGAGAGGGAGACACAGAATCGGAAACAGGCTCCAGGCTCTGAGCCATCAGCCCAGAGCCCAACGCGGGGCTCGAACTCACGGACCGCGAGATCGTGATCTGGCTGAAGTCGGACGCTTAACCGACTGCGCCACCCAGGCGCCCCAATAAAAACACCTTTGACTCTTTTTTTTTTGCCAACCCACAAAACTTTTGTTTCCTTGCTTTCTCCTGTCTTTCCCTAATGTAAGTAAATTGGAACTCAATTTTTCTATTGCTCTGATTTAAAACTATGGTGTCATCTTTGATACATCTCTCTCTCTCTCTCTCTCTCTCTCACTTTCTCTCTCTCTCTGTTTCTCTTTCTCTCTCACTCACTTATGCAACCTTTTGAGGCTTTCTTTGAAATATAGCCAAAATGCAACTGCCTCTTAAAATCACATTTGCTTCCATGCCAGTCCCTTATAATCTTTTTTTTTCTACTTATTAGCCCTTAAAATGCAACCTTCCATTTTCAGTTAAAAATGTAAAGAACTTGAAAATCATCACTGTTTTTAAGTTTATTTACTTATTTATTTAATTAAAAAATTTCTTAATGTTTTATTTTTGAGAGAGACAGAGACAGAGTGTGAACAGCGGTGGGGCAGAGAGAAGGGAGACACAGAATCTGAAGCAGGCCCCAGGCTCTGAACTGCCAGGACAGAGCCCGATGTGGGGCTAAAACTCACAATCCATGAGATCATGACCTCAGCTGAAGTTGGATGCTTAACTGACTGAGCCACCCAGGAGCCTCCTTATTATTGATTTTTGAGAGAGAAAGATGTAATTAAAATAATAGATAACATGTGAAAATAAATGTATAAGAAAGACTAAAACTTAAGAATCAAAAGGAACAACTAGAAATAAAAAATGTTGTAACATATGTGAAGAGTTCCTTCAGTGCAGTCATCAGTAGACTCAAGGCAGCCAAAGTAAGAATCAGTGACCTTAAAGACAGATCAAGAGAAATGTTACAAACTGAAATGAAAAGAGAAAATATATATTTTTACAAAAAACTATGTGATAATTTTTAACAGTAAATATACACATACTTGGAATACCAGAAGGAAAAATATAGAGAATAGAGCAAAAGAAAAAAGTCAAGAAGAACACTATAGTTTATCATAAGAGAAATAAGGATGCAAATTAAAATACACTAGTAGGAAACTATGAAACTAAAAATAAACTAGAGTGAAATATTTGATGTTAAAAAAAATCCGAGAATTCTATGTTCAGAGAAATTATCCTTTAAATGTGAAAGATAAATGAAGAGCTTTTCAGACAAACAAAAAATTATCATCAAGGAATTTGTCACCAGCAGACTTTCTCTGAAAAAAAAATGGTTAAAGAAGTTCTTGGGGAGAATAAAAACGATATGCATCAGAAACTCAGATCTACAAAAAGAAAAAAAAAAGAATCAGAGAAGGAATAATTGAAGATAAAATTAAATATTTTAACTCTTTTATTCATAATTACCTAATATGTAAATATTCGAAGTAACAATAATAGCAACGTGATGACAGCATATGGCAAAATAAGATGAATCACAGCAATGCCACAAGGAATAGCAGGAAATGGGAGTATTCTCTCATACGATACATGCACTAAATATGAAATGGTATAAGGTTATGTGAAGGTGGATTTAGATTAAAAACATATTATAAATTTAAGGAAACCATTAAAGAAAAAAATTTTAAGGAATACTGTGCTGAGAAAGGAGAAAGAATGGAATCATAGAAATGCACAATTAAAACAAGAGAAAGCAGAGAAATAAAAGAAAAAAGAAACAAAATGCAATAGATAGAATAATAGCCACACATGTAGCAAATATTAATCTAACCATATTGATAGTGAGTTTTTTTGTTTTTTTTTATTAAATTTTTTTTTTCAACGTTTATTTATTTTTGGGACAGAAAGAGACAGAGCACGAACGGGGGAGGAGCAGAGAGAGAGGGAGACACAGAATCGGAAACAGGCTCCAGGCTCTGAGCCATCAGCCCAGAGCCTGATGCGGGGCTCGAACTCACGGACTGCGAGATCGTGACCTGGCTGAAGTCGGATGCTTAACCGACTGCACCACCCAGGCGCCCCTGATAGTGAGTTTTAAGGTTAATAGTCTAGATACAATTAAAAGATGAAGTTTCCGATTGGATTAGAAAAACAAACCCACCCAACTCAAATTGTTATTTATAAAAAAACAACTTTAACTTTTTAAAAAATTTTAATTCCAGTGCAACTAACATATAGGGTGATATTAGTTTCAGGGGTACAAAAAAGTGATTCAGCAGTTCCATATATTACTCAGTGCTCCTCAAGGTAAGTGTACTCTTTTCTTTTTTCAATTTTTTAATGTTTATTTTTGAGACATAGAGTGAAAGCGGGGAGGGGCAGAGAGAGAGGGAGACACAGAATCTGAAGGAGGCTCCAGGCTCTGAGCTGTCAGCATAGAGTTGGACTCAGGGTTCGAACCCACGGACTGTGAGATCAGCACAGAGCCGGACGCGGGGCTTGAACCCATGGACCGTGAGATCATGACCTGAGCTGAAGTCAGATGCTCAATCGACCAAGCCACCCAGGTGCCCCAAGGTGAGTGTACTATTAATACCCTTTACCTATTTCACCCATCCCTCCACCCACTTCCCCTTTGATAACCATCTGTTTATTCTCTAGAGGTAAGTGTTTTTTGGGAAGAAAAACTTTATCAACTGTAAGATAGTTTATTTTTTTTTCTAATGTTTACTTATTTTTGAGAGAGAGAAAGAGAAAGACAGCACAAGCAGGGGAGGGGCAGAGGGAGGGAGACACAGAATCTGAAGCAGGCTCCAGGCTCTGAGCTGTCAGCACAGAGCCCAACACAAGGCTAGAACCCACGAACCTCAAGATCATGATCTGAGCCAAAGTTGGACACTTAACCTGCTGAGCCACCCAGGCACCCCCAACTCTAAGATAGTTTAAAACTGACATGATAGGAAAATATATTCCATGGTAACACTAAGTGAAAAAAGTTAGCTTTAGGAGGCTACATAATCCATGATTCCATTTATATGACATTCTGGAAAAGGGAAAACTAAAGATAGAGAAATTTATCAGGTTTTCCAGGGGTGAGTGGGGAGGAAGTGTTGATTGGATGAAGCTCAGGGAATTTTTAGGGGATGAAACTCTCCTGTATAATTCTGTAATGAGACACATATTATCCTATGTTTTTGTCAAAACTCATAGAATTTTGTTGAACAAAGAGGGAACATAGTGTATGAAAATATTTAAGAAATCATTTAGTAGACCAGGAGATCTCAGAATATGCTTAATGTGACAAAAGAAATTAACTTTATTAAAAATGTATGAAACAATCTCACTGAAGAGAATGGGAGGAACTATTGCTGGTCCAAATGCTGTTGGGAGTGAGTCGGAACCTTAAGAATAAAGGCAAAGTAACTGTGTACAACACTGTACTCTAGTTAATAAAGTTGTTTCCTATCAGTTAATATCTGAAACCACTGTACGTGTATACTGGAATTGAACAGTTAAGTACATGAAGATGGATGATTGCAGCCAGCTTTTTTATAGTTGGAGTAGGAGGTTACAGATGAGCAAAGAGAGTAGGCCACACTATTCTATGTGGTAATAGTTTGGCTTGAAAACATCAGTATGAACTTATATTACCCTAATACAGATACATATGGGTACATATAGAACTATTCATGGATATACATATATTGTACCTTACCCCGCTGAGAGGGCCTAGAAGCATTGACACCCAGTAGCTAGGAACTCACCTATCTTCCAGATCTAAGCTTCTAATACTTCTCTCCAATTAAATATCTATATCTAAATATCTATCTTATCCTCTCACAATATTTCAAAAGCATCCCATCTTTTTCAGAATTAAAGCAAATCTTACCACTGCTGACAAGCCCTAGCTCTCTACTATCTGGAGGATCTACCAACTGATTCCATACTGGCCTATTGGTTGTTCCTTAGATATGCTTAGTATATTACTGCCTCAAGGCCCTTCCATTTGCTTTTCATTCTTATTGGAAAACTACCCTAAGAACTGCCAGATATCACTTATCAGAGAGATACTTCTTGTGTTCCTGATACAAAATAGACCTCATTGTTATTCCCATAATTTTACTTTATTTCTTTTCCTAGTACTTATTTCCACCTGCTATGTATGTATGTATGTGTATGCATATGTGTTTGTGTGTGTTTAATATCTGTCTCTCCCACCAGCACATGTAATTCATGAGAGAATTCTTTTCTCTGTGTGCACTACTTTGACTCTAGGGTCTAGAGCGGTTCTTGTATAAGATAATGCTTAGGAATAGTTGTTGAGGGGCGTCTGGGTGGCTCAGTTGGATGAGCATCGGACTTCAGCTCAGGTCATGATCTCACAGTTTGTGAGTTTGAGCCCCGTGTCAGGGTCTAACAGCTCAGAATCTAGAGCCTGCTTCAGATTCTGTGTCTCCTCCTCTCTCTGCCCTTCCCATGCTCTTGCTCTGTCTCTCTCTATCTCTCAATAATAAATAAACATTAAAAAACTTTTTTTTTTAAAAAAGAATAGTTGTTGAATTGGGACGCCTTGGTGGCTCAGTCGGTTAAGCATCCAACTCTTGATTCTGATTCAGGTCATGATCTCACAGTTTGAGTTTGAGCCCCACATCTGGCTCTGTGCTCATAGCTGCAGAGCCTGCTTGGGATTCTCTGTCTCCCTCTCTCTCTCTCTCTGCCCCTCCCCTGCTTGCTCTCTATCTCACCCACCAACATGGGTGTTAAAGGTAACAGAAGTAAATATGTAAATGAAATAGTACTCGAAAGTAACGACCAAATATGTACAACAAAACATATAGAATGTACATAGTTATTTCAATTCATAAAAGTATAGACTATGAAGAATCCCATTTATATATACGCAGGCTAGAAATTAAAAAGAAAAGCTAATTTTATTAGTTTTACCTCTCGTCTCATACTAACCCACTACTAAGCTTTTTTCAACTTTGTCATGACATGATCCATAAAGCACTCACCATTTAAAAAAAAAGTAGGGGGGGAGGGGAAGGTGGGTGATGGGTATTGAGAAGGGCACCTTTTGGGATGAGCACTGGGTGTTGTATGGAAACCAATTTGACAATAAATTTCATATATTGGAAAAAAATAAAATAAAACACATTGAGACAAAAAAATTAAAAAAAAAGTGGGGAGGGGGACACCTGGGTGGCTCAGTCGGTTGAGCCTCCGACTTTGGCTCAGGTCATGATCTTACAGTTCATGGGTTCGAGCCCCGCATCAGGCTCTGTGCTGACTGCTTGCTCAGAGCCTGGAACCTGCTGCAGATTCTGTGTCTCCTTCTCTCTCTGCCCCTCCCCCGCTCACGCTTTGTCTCACTCTGTTTCTCAAAAATAAATAAATGTAAAAAAAAAAATTAAAAAAAGGATCATATATTTCCTTCTTCGATATACACAACTACAAAGGGATTTTTCTGATATTTAAAGAGATTTCTGACAGAAATGCTAGCACTGACATACAAAGTATATAATTTCAGATTCTACTGTGATTTATACTTACTTTCATCCAACTTTATTTTGATCTATATTTAAAATGTTAGAAATGAAATTCAATGATTTTCCTCAGATACGAAGTTTATTAACTATCTTCAAACTCGGGGTAAGTTATTTCGTGGACGTAAATGCTGCTAGCCACAATCTTTTTGAATTATTATGACCTGTGACCAGGAACTACTTCATGGCTAATACAGCCAAAGTGAACTTAAAAGTAAAAGCATGATTAAAGAAATTAAAGATACTGTTATGTATTCACATTTTATATTGAATAAGGACCCATAATATGCTAGTTAAAAGATTTGTTTACTGTTAATATTAGAGTTCAGTTTATCATGGTATTCAAACCCCACTGATAACAGGAGTTTGCTAAAACTCATGTTCTATCCAGAAGACCACTAATCCTCCAGGTAGCATTGTAAATCTTTCTTTAAGGTTTGTATTATCAAATTAAAAATATTTTACCAGTTTTTCTTCTAGCATGTATTACTTCAGTTGAGTAATAAAACTACTGTTTTCCATTTAACTACTACAAATTATATCTCATTCCAGGCATGATTTGAACTGCTAGTTCATAGAAAGAATTCTCAAGTGCTATTTGGAGGAATACTTAAATTCCAGAGTAATAATCTGTTGCCTTGCCATTTAGTTTCCAGAGAAAATTATTCATATGGAATCTTTGAGATATATTCCTTTATAATTTTATAAAATTTAATTAATATGTATCACCTTACAAGCTGAGCTATAAAACTACCAAATGCTCATAGTTTTGACTTATCAAATTTTTTTTTTTGTTTTTTTGTTTTTTAGGAAGAAGTAATTACATTTTGAAAATAACAAGTTACTTTGAGTGAATGCTCCTGACTTATCTTTGGAGACCTCACCCTCAATAATAAATTAAAAATTAATGCTATATCACTAGTTATCTAGTCTGCCCCTTCCACAGTCGCACATTTTTTAGTGGCCCATTAAAAAACAAATTTAAAAAAAATGAATCTACAACTTGCTTCACCTCTGAGAGTTGAGGAGTTTACAAAATTGTTTCTCACCGTGTAGTTCTGGAAGTTCCCAAGAGATATTTACATATCCTGCAAATATGTCCTGATTTCCCCTTGTCACCTTACCCAGTCATCTAACCTTAGACAATCACTAGCTTTTACTGCAGATCACATTTTGCCAACTCATAACTGTCTCCACAAACTGATGTTTCTTTAGAAAGGCCATTGTGTCAAAGTAGCAATAGGATCAAAGATATTACCAAAGATTATGGTATAATTAGAAAAAAAATTAGAAAATTAAAAACTTAAAATAAATTAGATATTTTTTAATCAAGCCATTGTATGTCCTTATTCCAGAAAACAATCCTCATTTTGCCTTCAAATCAGTGAAGGTCTAATTAAGAATTTATTTCCCACCACCAGCAATCATTTCCAAAAATACAAATTAAACATAACATGACTTCAGAGGAGAATTTGGACCTCAGAAAAAAATCAACCAATCTCTGGCAAATGTCAGACATGCACAAAAATATCCACAAAAATCTCTATCCATTACCCTGTTTCAGCAATGATCTCATCATAGTCAATCTTGTTTCCTCTGAATCCAGACTTAACTCCCAACTTCAACCACCAGCAAGGTTATTTGAACCTGATATCAGACACAATATGACTTCATCCATTAATATTTTAGTGTCTCTCTAAACAACAAAGAATCAATTGGAGAAATAGGACAACATACTTGATTTTGTTGGTATTTGTAATTACTGAAAAATTTTAGGCATGATTGTGTTGTGATTCTTTGTGACAAGCTTTTTTACAGTAATTTTTTTTTTTTAGTTAGGATACAAAAAAGTCCACACATTGTAATTTAGTATTGTCTGAGAACTCTTATTAATGTGAAGTCTTTGAAATGTATTTAAAACTTAGAAAATATAATTAATGAATATTTTTAATTTATAGGTTTATGTACTATATTACTTAAAATTATTTATTGAAGAAACAGTTGTTTATGCTATACAATTTTCCCCAAATAAAATTTGCTTATTTCATCCAAGTGGTAAGGTTGCACATGTTATTCTGTAACGTGTATTTTTTTATTAGTTACATCTAGAGGTTTGATCCAATTAAGTGTGATTTTTTTAAATTAATATGCCTTCCAGGAGGAGGCACAATAATGTTTGGTCATCTTTCTTTTGGTTATGTTAGTAGATATTGGTGATCATGTGACCTTGATTCATTAATCACATAAAGATTGTAATATGATCAAAAGATACTTCTCTCATTCCTATTTCACTTATAAGCTGGAATACCTCTATAAATTAGAAATTTGCACTAATCAACATTAGGGTTACCCTGAAGCATAATATTAGATAAAATGAGATAATTAATTATAATTATATAATTATTGAATGCAATTGATACATAGCTCAGATTATAAGATAAAAAGGTGAGTAAAAGGTATTTGCACATTTATTCCTTTTTGACACAAAGTATTCTATTGCTGTCTTAGCCACTGAATCTAAGGTAGGTACTCTTAGATGTTTACATGTTAATTTTTCCTTTCCTCTTTGTCAACACATTCTGATTTCTTTTTATAAGGGGATGTGTGTGTGTGTGTGTGTGTGTGTGTGTGTGTGTGTGTAATGGATATTATATATGTATATATACACAAATTTTTTCCTTCACAATATAAACACATAGCCTCCCTCACCATCAATATCCTAAGCCAGAGCGATATGTTTATTACAATTGATGAGTCAACATTTGCACATCATTATCACCCCAAATCCATAGTTTGCATTAGAGTTTGCTCTTGGTGTTGCACATTCAATGGGTTTTTGCCAAATGTATAATGGCATACCTCCACCATTATAGTGTCACACCAAGTTTTTTACTGTCCTAAAAATCCTCTGTGCTCCACCAATTTATTCCTTTCTCTCCCACAAACCACTGGCAATGACTGATCTTTTTTACTATCTCTATAGTTTTACTTATCCCAGAATGTCTTATATTTGGAACTTATATGATTGTTCAGATTGTCTTTTTTCAGTTAGTAATAGATATTTAAGTTTCTTCCATGTCTTTTCATGGTGTATTAGCTCATTCATTTTTTCTACTGAATAATACTTCATTTTATGTATGTACCACAGTATATTTGTCTATTAATTTTTCATTTGTCAACCAAGAAAGACATCTTAGTTGCTTCCAAGTTTTGGCAATTATGAAGAAAGCAGGTTTTTGTACAGACATGTTTTCAACTCCTTTGGATAAATACCAAAGATCACAGTTGGCTGGATCATATGCTTAGTTTTGCAAGAAACTACCAAACTGTCTTCCCAAGTAGCTGTACATTATGTATTCCCACCAGCAATGAATGAGAGTTCCTGTATCTCTACATCCTTACCAGTATTTGGTGTTTTAGGTGTTTGGGATTTTGGCCATTCTAAAAGGTGTGTAGTGGTATCTGTTTTAATTTGCAATTTCCAAATAACATCTGATATTGGTCATTCTTTCACATGCTTATTTGCTATCTGTGTGTCGTCTCTTAAGGTATTCAGATATGTTGTCCATTTTTAAATTGTGTTTCTCTTATTATAGAGTTTTAAGAGTTCTTTGTATATTTGGGATAATAGTCTTTTCTCAGATATGTCTTTTGCAGATGTTTCCTCCTAGTTTATTTCTTCTCATTCTATTGACTGTGTCCTTCATGGATAAGTTTTGTTTTTGTTTTTAATGAAGTCCAGCTTATCAATTTTTTCCTTCATGAATAATACCTTTGGAGTTGTATAAAGAAAGTCATCATGAAACCACATTCACCTATCTTTTCTCCAATACTGTCTTCTTGGAGTTTTTAGTTTTGCATTTTACATTTAGTCTGTGATTCATTTTGGATTAATTGTTGTGAAAATATGTAAGATTTGTGTTGAGATTTATTTTTGCACATGGATACAACTGTTCAACACCATTTGCTGAAAAGACTATCCTTTCTCCATTGTATTCCCTTTGCTTCTTTCTCAAAAATCTGTTACCTATATTTGTGTGGGCATATTTCTGGGTTCTCTTCTGTTCTATTGATGTATTTAATTATTCTTTCACCAATAATTTGCATACTTGATAACTGGAACTTTATAGTAAATCCTGAAGTTGCATGGTGTCTGTCCTTTGACTTTATTTTTTCCTTCAACAGTTGTGTTATTGACTATTCTTAATCTTTTGCTTTTATATATAAGCTTTAGAATCAGGTTTCTACATACATAAAATAACTTGCTATGATTTCTTGCCTTACTGCATTAGGTAGGACTTCCCAAACAATGTTGAAAATGAATTGTAAGAGGGGACATTCTTGCTTTCTTCCTGATCTTAGTGGAAAATTTTTCTAATATCTTACATTAAATATAACATTATCTTTAGGGTATTTTTGTAGATGTTCTTTATCAATTTGATGAAGTTCTCCCCTATTCCTCTTTTTTTTTTAGTTTTTATCATTAATGGGTGAATTTTATTAAATGCCTTGTCTGCATCAATATAATCATTTGATATTTCTTCTTTAATCTGCTATTGTTATGGATTATACTAATTGATTTTCAAATATTAAACCAGCTTTGAACACCTGGAATAAGTCCCACTTGGCCATCGTGTATAATTCTTCTTATAGGTTGTTTGACTTCATTTGTCAATATTATATTGAGAATTTTTAAATCTATATTCATGAGAGATATAGATCTGTAACACATTCTGTTTTGAAGCAATAATGGGGCCAACTCCAAGCCATGGTGTGTGATTGGTCCAAATTAACTGTAACATTGCATAACTTATTGTCCTCTTCTGCAGATAAATGTGGTAAAGTGATTAAGTTCTTGCCAGTGAGACAAAACCTGATGAGAGGAAAGGGTTTCTTTTTTGGTGATAAAGGGGATAGACGTGGTTTTCCTCAGTCCTTTATCCTTCCTACTTTCACATTCTTCATCACTGAATGTAGGTATGGTGGTTTGAAATGAAATAGCCATCTTGTGATCATGAGAAAAAGGCCCAGAGAATTATAAATATGTGTGATATTTAAGTCACTGATAAACTTCCAAAAGAAAGGATTAATTATAGATTTTGTTATATTAGCAAAATAAAGCTTTATTTTTAAGTTATTATTAGTCATCTGTTTACTTGCAATGAAAACATTTCCAATGATATGGTTTCCTAAAAATATTGGTCTATTTTATTTTCAAGGGACTAATGGTTTTGAATTATGTCTGTTTGTGTGTTTCTCTAAGTATGTTTTATAATAGGAGACCAAGAGGTAATAGTTTTCTATCAGTCATTATTTTAACAATACTTTCTATTATTTGATAAGAATTTACTGACTACATACTCTACATAATAATAGCATAAGTAAACAGGTGACCAAAGGGTTAATGGGACTAATAAGCACAGCTGCAACTTTTGGCCCAGGCTTTTTTATTTGCCTTTAAATTTCCCTGACTGTCCTCCTCTGAGTAGGTGGATTTAAGGCTTGCTCTCCCACTTCCTTATTTGGCTGCCTCTCAAGTATACCCTTCTCGTTGCATACTTGATGTCTCAGTAACTGGCTTTGCTGGACATCTGGCAGACAAACTTGGGTTTGGTTACAGATTTGGCCAGCCAACCAGGAGATCTTCGCCCATGATTTGTTAGGCCCCAGCCAGTAACCAGAGACTGGTGACAAGTCCAAGCAGCTGCCTAGGCTCTTTGTTCTTGGGTCATCCTGCCCCCCCACCTCCAGCTGGGAGCTCTAGCCTCAGTGCTTATCTTAAATCTTGTGACAAGGAAAGTTTTTGGGTTTGGTTTGGACAGACATCTCTTGGTGAGTATTTCGTGTGTAATAGCACATGAACTTATTCCTCCCATTTGGTTTGACTTAGAATTTTTCCATTCAGTTGCCTCCAAATAGAGGATTTGTGTTCTTTTCCTGCTTAAGAAAAGGCTGACTAGGAAGCTGTTTAGTTCAGTGAAACACTGACTTTTAGGGAGAAACTAGAAATCGGGAAGCCATTTGCTTCAGTTACTAAAGCCCTGACTTTTGGGGAGGAACCAATGCTCACAGCGGCACTCAGGACTTCATTTGGTTGGTTTGTTGGCGCAGATTTTAGTATATTTGAATAAAACCAGCCATGTTCTAATTGAAAAATGGAAAATGAGAATTTGATCCCCACATGCAGGCCTTCAGACTGTATTCTCCAAAGTTGTCAATTTTTTGCAACACTGCTTGGCCACAATATTAGACACCAGAGAAAAACGACCAGTTAATGCATCCATAAATTATAATACTATCTTACAATTAGATTAGTGTTGTAAAATGGAGATACCTGGAAACTGTGTCTTTAAGATTTGTTTTCATTTTGTTTGTATATTTGTATGTGTGTCCATGTATGTTTGTAAATGTGAAAGATTTTCTCTACCCCTGGATAGTACTGATAAAATTAATTTGTAAAAAGGCTTTATTTAGTTGGTTTAAAGGTAAGTGCTTGTAAGAATTGCGTACTTTAAATCTCAGAAAGATAGACACTAACTCAAATGATTTACAAGTCAACATGATCTGGGAAAAATAGTTGGTATTAAAGGTAATTTAAGGTTATCTTAATTAAGATAGGCTTGTCTCAAGAATCATCAGTATTACATATAAAACTTTTATTCTGCCTATGGTTACTGAAAGTCAAGTAAGTTCATGTTATCTCTACTGAAAGTTTGTAAGGAAAAAAAAAAAAACTTGAACTTTGTCTAATGCCTTATTTAGTTCCATGGGCAAGCTTTATGGGCAATCTAAGAACAGAAGCAGAGGTAAGTGATATATATATATAACTTTTTTTGACGTTTATTTATTTTTGAGAGACAGAGCATGAATGGAAGAGGCCCAGAGAGAGAGAGAGGGACACACAGAATCGGAAGCAGGCTCTAGGCTCTGAGCTGTCATGACAGAGTCTGGTGTGGGGCTTGAACTCACAAACTGTGATATCATGACCTGAGCTGAAGTCAGATATTCAACCTACTGAGCCACCCAAGTGCCCCAAGGTAAGTGATTTTAATAAGTGTAATAAAGACTACTGAAAATAAGGGAAACAATATGCAAGGAAAGAGACCAGTTTAAGAGGGAAAACTTAGGACAAAATCTGAATGAATGTAAAAATGTATGTTGTAGAGGTTTGTGAGAAGGAAACATTTAGAAAAGAATTTTGGGCATAGTCAACAGTAAGATTAAGGAGAATTAGTATATAAAAAAGCTTATTAGGGACTGATCAACACATGGAGAAGAGAAGGGAGAATAAAGAAGCACGTTTAGGCAGAAAGTTGAGAGGTGATACAATATTAACAGAACACTTAGTTGATATTCTAAGAAGTTCTAAAAGTTGGATTGCCCTTGAGAACCATCTTAAATTGGAGCAAAGGGCTACACTTTTATAATGGTCATTGGATGTGACTACCTGGGAAAAGGAGATAACCTTAGCAACACAGCTGTCTTTCATCAAGGCAATCCCCAATAACATCTGAGAGTTGAGAGTTTTGGTGGCCTCCCTACAGCTGGAGGCCCTTCATTCCTGTTGGAGACTCTGAACATTTCAGCATTTACCACAAGAACTCAGATCCACACAGTGCTCTGAATGTCCTAGTCCCAATAAGTATATATCAACATGGGAGTGACAGGACGAAAAAGGAGGGATTACATAAAGTGTTTAAAAAATCCATCTAGTAGAAATGAATGAGTTTTAATTCGGAAGTACATAAGTATAAGATTGCCATTTGGTTTTTCTCCTTGCTAAAATGACAGTGTTAATACTATTGGTCTAAATTGTAAACAAGTGTTTTTATTTATCTTTAATAAGTCTAAAAATCAATCTAATCAGTCTAGAAAACAAAATCTCTGTTTTGTCGTTATAGGTCTTTGATTACTTCAGAAAGTTGAATCTTCTCAATATCAAAAAAGCTGTTTGGGGGCACCTGGGTGGCTCAGTCGATTAAGCGTCCGACTTTGGCTCAGGTCATGATCTTGTGTTTGTGAGTTTGAGCCCCGCATTGGGCTCTGTGCTGACAGCTCAGAGCCTGCGGCCTGCTTCAGATTCTGTGTCTCCCTCTCTCTCTGCCCCTCCCCTGCTCACGCTTTGTCTCCCGCTGTCTCAAAAATAAATAAAACATTTAAAAAATTTTTTTAAATAAAAAATAAATAAAAAATCTATTTTGTTAACAACTATATAACCCTCTGCATTTGCCTTTAGAATCTCTTATAGCCACCTTCTCTAAATACATAATTAAGTTTTCTAATGATCTATAATCCAATTTAGGTATGTGTTTTAAAACCTGATATTTCAGACAAAATTCTCAAAATTCAACTTATGTTTTTAATTTTTTAAGTTTATATTACTTATTTGGAGAAAGAGTGAGAGAGAGAACAAGAGGGGCAGAGAGAGGGGAGAGAGAGAGAGAATGTCTAGCAGGCTACACTGTCAGCACAGAGCCCAATGTGGGCTCAAACTCCCAAACCGTGAGATCATGACAGCCAAATTCAAGAGTCAGTTGCTTACCCAACTGAGCCACCCAAGAACCTCTCAAAATTTGACTTCTAAATAAAGTCTTTTTGAGTAATTAGGCTTGTTGATCTGGTATATCAAATTACAAGGGAAGCATTGTCAAATAAATGATGGTAAATCTTCTTAGGTTATATTGTATGGGTGAATGTGATCACTGTTCCAGAAACTTTCCTAAAGTTTTGATATGTGCTAGTATAATCACAGAAATCATCAAATCTCCTTGTCAATTGCATTGATAAACCACGGCCCTCTTTGAGTCTTGCCATTTACAGTTATAGTTTTACTCTCATGCTCTTGCAAATGTATTTCTTCTTTAAGGAAATTCATAAAAATCTTCATAGAAAGATTTTGACAACTACAGGTCTGTGATAATTTCTAGAATTGGAAAACAGCATTCAAACAGACATGGGATTGAATGAATTGAAGAAGAAGAGTTGTCAGTCTCAGATGCTATAGAGTCCTTTTGTACATTGAAGCAAATTCTGTCAGCAATAGCAAAGGACAGGAAAAAAAAAGCTTCCAAGTATGCATGTAAGTATGAAACACTGATAGATTTATCATTTTATGCTATCTAAGAGATCCAAGATGAATAAAACCTGTTTAGACTCATTGTCAACTTGTCCTATCATTTTTCATCATGAATTTGTTAGGGCTGATTTGGCATCAGCACTCTTTGAAGGAAGCCAAAAATATGCAGGGGACAACCCAAATAAGGATCATGACTTATTCTCTGAACATGTGATTGCAATAAAAGCAGGAAGGCAAAGAACTGTTAGCAATGCCTTAGTAACTGTCCAGATTCAAATGTTTATGTACTTGAAGTGGTTTCTGAAATCATTATCAGAAAGATTAAAGGTGGTTCCTGGAGAAACAATAGATCAAATTTCCCCCCAGCTATTGAGAAAGTACACTGTTATGTTCAGCAATATGTCTATCCAAGGCTATCCACAGAAGCTTCCCACATTCCTAAAGATCTTTACCTTCAGCTCTGGAAACAAAGCCAATGGTTAAATAGCTCACCAATCACTGCTAGGGAGCTGGATTATCTGATTTATCTAATGAAGGCAGGAGCAAGGTTAGAAATGAGAGCAAAAACAGCCAAAGATTCTAAAGATTTCAATTTTGTCAACTTTGGAAGACTGCCAAAGAGCTATACATTCAGGTTCCTGATTTAAAAGAACTACCAACTCAATACCTCCAGGGATTACTAGAGAATATGAAAAAAAAATACTATGACTCTCATTAAAAAAAATGCTGATTGTCTGTTTACTCTTCCAGATTTAAGGAAACTGTTTCTTGTAAGCTATGTATAACTTAAAGAAATTTGGTAACAAATACACTTTTCCTCCCTCCAGAATTCAGAAACTGAGTATTCTTATATTTTCGTGGCACTGCATTTATTTGCAGAAGTTCTATAAGAATCTGTTCTCCTTATGATAGGACACCATTGGAAATGTTGGTCATATAACCAAAGATTTGACTGGAATGTCATATTTAGGGAGATATGCATAGACTCAGATACAACCTTACAGCTTTAAGGAACTAAGGTTGGTATTATGGAGCCAATGAAATCCCTTGGAAAAATCAGCCTGTTACCTTATTACATGGTTTCCAACAGCCTTGCCAGGTGAGTAAAGAGGGTCACTTCCTGGCAGATGCCAGATCCTCAGGATGTTTTGAGGACCTTGAGAAGAGAGGAATCCACCAAAATGTATAGGTATTACAGGCAAAACTCTGATGGAAAATATTTGCCTTGGCTTTTTAGCCCCAAAAGGCTCTTAAAAGTAATTTGAAATTCCTTTTCAAGGAATGAAAAGTTGTAACAAAACAAATTAAACAACTATGTGGCCAATCATTATTCTTTCTGTGCTTAGGCCAAGTTTGTTAAAAGTGGACTTATTTTATTCTTTTTTTTTATTTTTCAATATATGAAATTTATTGTCAAATTGGTTTCCATACAACACCCAGTGCTCATCCCAAAAGGTGCCCTCCTCAATACCCATCACCCACCCTCCCCTCCCTCCCACCCCCCCCCCCCCCCCCCATCAACCTTCAGTTTGTTCTCAGTTTTTAAGAGTCTCTTATGCTTTGGCTCTCTCCTACTCTAACCTCTTTTTTTCCCCCCTTCCCCTCCCCCATGGGTTTCTGTTAAGTTTCTCAGGATCCACCTAAGAGTGAAAACATATGGTATCTGTCTTTGTATGGCTTATTTCACTTAGCATCACACTCTCCAGTTCCATCCACGTTGCTACAAAGGGCCATATTTCATTCTTTCTCATTGCCACGTAGTACTCCATTGTGTATATAAACCACAATTTCTTTATCCATTCACCAGTTGATGGACATTTAGGCTCTTTCCATAATTTGGCTATTGTTGAGAGTGCTGCTATAAACATTGGGGTACAAGTGCCCCTATGCATCAGTGCTCCTGTATCCCTTGGATAAATTCCTAGCAGTGCTATTGCTGGGTCATAGGGTAGGTCTATATTTAATTTTTTGAGGAACCTCCACACTGTTTTCCAGAGTGGCTGCACCAATTTGCATTCCCACCAACAGTGCAAGAGGGTTCCCGTTTCTCCACATCCTCTCCAGCATCTACAGTCTCCTGATTTGTTCATTTTGGCCACTCTGGCATGAGGTGATATCTGAGTGTGGTTTTGATTTATATTTCCCTGATGAGGAGTGACGTTGAGCATCTTTTCATGTGCCTGTTGGCCATCCAGATGTCTTCTTTAGAGAAGTGTTTATTCATGTTTTCTGCCCATTTCTTCACTGGGTTATTTGTTTTTCGGGTGTGGAGTTTGGTGAGCTCTTTATAGATTTTGGATACTAGCCCTTTGTCCGATATGTCATTTGCAAATATCTTTTCCCATTCCGTTGGTTGCCTTTTAGTTTTGTTGGTTGTTTCCTTTGCTGTGTAGAAGCTTTTTATCTTCATAAGGTCACAGTAATTCACTTTTGCTTTTAATTCCCTTGCCTTTGGGGATGTGTCGAGTAAGAGATTGCTACAGCTGAGGTCAGAGAGGTCTTTTCCTGCTTTCTCCTCTAGGGTTTTTGATGGTTTCCTGTCTCACATTCAGGTCCTTTATCCATTTTGAGTTTATTTTTGTGAATGGTGTGAGAAAGTGGTCTAGTTTCAACCTTCTGCATGTTGCTGAAAAGTGGACTTATTTTAAAAATTAGTCTTAATTTGACTATCTTTGGTGGAAATGAAGCTGATTTTAGAGAACCACCTTTCAATAACACACCTTTGTGTATGTTAGATCCTATTTCTGATTAACTGTCTTTGAATGTTTGTTTGCCTATAAAACTGGACTGGATCCTAAATTCTGATTTCCTCTAAGGTCTGGATATGACTATTCAAACTAAGGTTTCCAATTTTCTCCCATTCTCTTTATTTATAATCATTGAGAACTAAAAGTACTATTTTTTCCTGTAGCCCTGCCACCTGAAGCTAGGCAACTTGAGGTAATATTCAGAGAAAAATTGCCACAATGGCCCTAGACAATCTTCATGCCTGCAGCTGTATGGGCTATTCAGAAAGATCACCAGATACCTACAGGTAATTGAATACGTTTATTCCAGCTTTGTAGATCAGCAATTGTAACATCTGAGATGTTCATGGTAGGGAACAGTTTCAAGGACAATGAAGAGCTAGATACAGTGATGACTCGGCTCTTGTCCATTGCAGAGGACCCCAGAACAATTGGGCAGATTAAGCTGCCGAGATGGCAGCCTATACAAGACTCCAAAACTCTATAATGACTTCAGTACCAGACACAGACTTCACTAAATAGCAACTCTAGTATTCCCTGGAGGTCCTGAGATGAGCAAAAAATGGGACTTAGACACCATGTTGGCACTAAAGATGGCTAGAAATATAATAAATCCTTATCCCAGAACTTCTTATGGAAGAAATAATTAACCATATTCACCAAAGCACCCATTATGGGTGAGGTGCTACTCCAGTAGATCCAGAAATATATAGAGGTCCCAATCTTCAGAGACCTGTTTTAAAAATGTGACATTTTTGCTAAAAACAATCTTAAACAGGAGCCCCAGCAGTTCTAAAAGCTATACAACTTAGAGGCATCTTTACCTGGCAGACTTTACCGTGGTGCCGATAACAGGTAATTTTCAATATTTGCTGATCTATTTTTTAACATTTTTAATCGGAGTACAGTTGACATGTAATGTTATATGAGTTTAAGTGTACAACATAGTGATTCAACATCTCTATACCTTATGCTTATGACTAGTGTAGCTACATTCTGTCACCATACAATGCTATTACAATATTATTGACTGTATTTCCCATGCTATACCTTTTATCCCCATAACTTACTCATTATACATCTGGAAGCCTCTACTTTCTACTTTCTTTCAACCATTTTTCCCATCCTCCCACTACCCCTTCCCTCTGGCAACAGTTATCTGTATATTTTTGTCTGATTCTATTTTGTCTTATGTTTTTTGTCTGTTTTGTTCACCATAAAAAAAAGTATGGGATTTTGCCACTTGTGACAACATGGATGGAATTAGAGGGTATTATAGCAAGTGAAGTAAGTCAGAATGAGAAAGATAAATACCATATGATCTCACTCAGATATTTGCTGGTATTTGTGGACACCTTTACAAGCTGAGTTGAAGCTTTTCCATACTATTCAGAGAAAACTTTAGAAGTTGTAAAATTTTTAAGCAAAATCATTTTTAGGTTTGGATTGCCTCTACCATGCAGAGAAACAATGGAGCAGTATTTATGGCAAAAATCACACAAGTAGTGTCCAATGCCTTGAGCGTTCAATGGAAGTTACCCTTCCTGGATGCCCTCAACAATCTGGAAAAAAAAAAAAAAACAGAAAAAATGAAGTTTGGCAAAGATATGCCAAGAAACCAACTTAACTTGGGAAAAAGCCTTACTAATTACCCTGAGGTAAGGTAAGAGTAGCCTCTAGAAGTAGACTTGGTTTAAGCCCCTATGAAATGTTATATGGAAGACTTTTTGACACTCTTTTCATGACTTGATGGGGTTCACATTAGAGAATTAGATACTATCAGGTACATTAAGTACATAAATTTACTTCATCAGGTTTATGTACCCCACAGATGTGCTTTTATACCACCTGAATCTTGGAGACTTATTAAAGACTTGGAAGAGCAAGCACCCAGAGAACCAAATCCAACTTTGTTGGACAATACTTTTATGAGGTGCTGTTAACTACCAATTCTTCAGTGAAATCATAAGGGATTTAGCTGTGGATTCATCACACTGAAGTTACAAAGAATCCACAGGTTCCCTATACCCTGTCAGCAAGGAGAACATCAACAAGAACACTGGTTGGACCAACAAGCCTCTGAGGGACCTAGAACTATTTGGGAGAATTGAATCAAAGAAATCCATCCGTAAGTACAACAAGCTATTTATTTGCAACAAATCTCCGCTAAGGCTCTAGATAAAACATAGTATAAGCACTATTAACCAAAGTACAAAAATCTTGTTAATTTGGAATGTTGGGATTCAACCTTGAACTAAAGAATATGTATAAATGAGTGAAGAAGGGTTCAATTCCTATAATCGTGATCTTCACCCCATTTCAGCAGGAAGTAACTAGAGAGGCCATCATCCCAATTGCCTTAAGAATGAGAAATGATGAAAAGGAAGTGGGGGTTGGAAGCCTAACCAAAGGGGTATTTGGATTAAGAAGGGCAACTGCAACTTTTTACCCAGACCTTTTTTTGTTTGCCTTCCCATTGCCCTCACTCTCCTCCTTTCTGGGATGTGGTTTTAGGCTTGCCTTGTCTTTCTCCTGTTTGGCTGCCTCTCAACCCCTTTCCTTGTTGCATACTTATGCCTCAGTAATTGGCTTTTCTGGACACTGGGCAGATAAACTTGGGTTCCGTTACAAGTACCTTGAACCTGGTGTAAGGAATAAGATTGTTTAATATTGTTAGTACTGATATTGTTAGTATATTTTTGAGTGACGATTTTATTTGCTTTAAAATGTCTTTTAAATGTAATAATGTTTAAAGATGACTCACAGTCATGGTTTTGAAGCTAGTCATTTCTATTTCAGTAATTAGAATGCATTTCAAAAAAATTTCAATAAACCACTGAAGCTATTTATTGAAAAATATGTATTAAGTGTCAACAGTATCCAGTATTCTACATTCTTGAGTTACTGCAACAAACAAAGCACACAAGTTCTTGCTTTTATGAAATCTATAGTATACTTAGTGGAAAGAGACAAGAACAAAGTAAAACAATCGATAGATAATTTTAAAGAGTATTGTGATCAGAAAAACATTAAGACAAAATTTTAGAACTGGTAAAGTGAAGTTACTTAGAGTGATACAATATAAAATTACATCACAGGAGTAATTTAGAACTGTCTTTAATGTCTCAAAAGAAATCTAACATTTGAAAAGATGAATAACTTCAATAATAGTTTCAGCTTAATGAGCCTTGTCAAACTGCTTGCTCAGAGATGAAATAACTTACACTCTTACTTTAAAACTCTGATTTGGACTAAAAATTCTATGGCATTCTTTTGGATAACTTTACTAAGGTACCTGGCCATTTAGATCTCAGGATGGGGGAATCAGCAGATCTGGGTTCTAGTCCCAGCCCTATACTAACAAGCTACCTGTCTTTGGAAAATCGTACCATTCATTTGTAGGGATTTAGTTCCTCTGAATTCAGGTTTTCTCATCTGCCTACTGAAGGGCTAAGCCTAATGATATTTAATGCCTGTTAACATCGAAGGGTTGGGCTTCATCAGCGTAAGATGTTGGGGAAAAAGTTTTTGGTGAGAAATACAGTACATGAATATCAAAGCACATTGTACAAATTTAGATACAGAGGACTGAATACTTTTTTTGCAGTTTCTTTTTTTTCCTGTATTGTATCTTTTATTTAAAAAAAAGTTTTTGATATAATTTATTGTCAAATTGGGTTACACACAACACCCAGTGTTCATCCCAACCAGTGCCCTCTCAATGCCCATCACCCATTCCCCCCTCCCATACTCCCCATCAGCCCTCATTTTTTTCTCTGTATTTAATAATCTCTTACGGTTTGTTTCCCTCTGTCTCTAACTATTTTTTCCCCTTCTGCCCCCCACCCCCCGTCTTCTGTTAAGTTTATCAAGATCCACATATGAGTGAAAACATAGGATATCTGTCTTTCTCTGACTGACTTATTTCACTTAGCATAATATCCTCTAGTTCCATCTATGTTGCTGCAAATGGCATGATTTCATTCTTTCTCATTGTCAAGTAGTATTCTATTGTATATATAAACCACCACTTCTTTATCCATTCATCAGTTGATGGACATTTAGGCTCCTTCCATAATTTGGCTACTGTTGATAGCGCTGCTATAAACATTGGGGTACATGTGCCCCTATGCATCAGCACTCCTGTATCCCTTGAGTAAATTCGTACTAGTGCTATTGTTGTGTTGTAGGGTAGTTCTATTTCTAACTTTTTGAGGAACCTCCACACTGTTTTCCAGAGCGACTGCACCCGTTTGCATTCCCACCAATAGTGCAAGAAGGTTCCTGTTTCTCCATATGCTTGCCAGCATCTGTAGTTTCCTCAGTTATTCATTTTAGCCACTCTGACTTGTGTGACGTAATATCTCAGTGTGGCTTTGATTTGTATTTCCTTGATGATGAGTGACGTTGAGCATCATTTCATGTGTCAGTTGGCCATCTGGATGTCTTCTATGGAGAAGTGCCTATTCGTGTCTTCTGCCCATTTCTTCACTGGATTATTTGTTTTTTGGGTATGGAGGTTGGTGAGTTACCAATTTTGGTAACTAGCCCTTTACCAATTTTGGATACTAGCCCTTTATCCGATATGTCATTTGCAAGTATCTTTTCCCATTCCATCGGTTGCCTTTTACTTTTGTTGATTGTTTCCTTTGCAGTGCAGAAACTTTTATCTTTTTTTTTTTTATATATGAAATTTATTGTCAAATTGGTTTCCATACAACACCCAGTGCTCATCCCAAAAGGTGCCCTCCTCAATACCCATCACCCACCCTCCCCTCCCTCCCACCCCCCATCAACCCTTAGTTTGTTCTCAGTTCTCAACAGTCTCTTATGCTTTGGCTCTCTCCCACACTAACCTTTTTTTTTTTTTTTTGTTCCCCTCCCCCATGGGTTTTTCTTAAGTTTCTCAGGATCCACATAAGAGTGAAACCATATGGTATCTGTCTTTCTCTGTATGGCTTATTTCACTTAGCATCACACTCTCCAGTTCCATCCACGTTGCTACAAAAGGCCATATTTCATTTTTTCTCATTGCCACGTAGTACTCCATTGTGTATATAAACCACAATTTCTTTATCCATTCATCAGTTGATGGACATTTAGGCTCTTTCCATAATTTGGCTATTGTTGAGAGTGCTGCTATGAACATCGGGGTACAAGTGCCCCTATGCATCAGTACTCCTGTGTCCCTTGGATAAATTCCTAGCAGTGCTATTGCTGGGTCATAGGGTAGGTCTATTTTTAATTTTCTGAGGAACCCCCACACTGCTTTCCAGAGCGGCTGCACCAATTTGCATTCCCACCAACAGTGCAAGAGGGTTCCTGAGAAACTTTTTATCTTGATAAGGTCCCAATATTTCATTTATGCTTTGAATTCCCTTGACTTTGGAGATGTTTTGAGTAAGAAATTGCCACAGCTGAGGTCAAAGAGGTTGTTGCCTGCTTTCTCCTCTAAGGTTTTGATGGTTTCGTGTCTCACGTTTAGGTCCTTCATCCATTTTGAGTTTATATTTGTGAATGGTGTAAGAAAGTTGTCTAGTTTCATTCTTCTGCACGTTGCTGTCCAGCTCTCCCAGCACTTGATAAAGAGACTGTCTTTTTTCTATTGGATACTCTTTCCAGCTTTGTCAAAGATTAGTTGGCCATACATTTGTGGGTCCAATTCTGGGTTCTCTATTCTATTCCATTGGTCTATGTGTTTTTGTACCAATACCATACTGTATTGATGATTACAGCTTTGTAGTAGAGGCTAAAGTCTGGGAATGTGATGCCTCCTGCTTTGGTTTTCTTCTTCACTATTACATTGGCTATTTGGGGTCTTTTTGTGGTTCCATACAAATTTTAGGATTGTTTGTTCTAGCTTTGAGAAGAATGCTGGTGCAATTTTGATTGGGGTTGCACTGAATGTGTAGATTGCTTCGGGTAGTATTGACATTTTAACAATATTTATTCTTCTAATCCATGAGCATGGAATGTTTTTCCATTTCTTTGTGTCTTCTTCAATTTCCTTCATGAGATTTCTATAGTTTTCAGCATACAGATCTTTTACATCTTTGGTTAGGTTTATTCCTAGGTATTTTATGGTGCTTGCTGCAATTGTAAATGGGATATTTCTTGCTTTCTCTTCCTGTTGCTTCATTATTGGTGTATAAAAATGCAACCAATTTCTGTGCATTGATATTGTATCCTGTTACCATGCTGAATTCATGTTATCAGTGCTAGCAGTCTTCTGGTGGAGTCTTTTGGGTTTTCTATGTAGAGTATCATGATGTCTGCGAAAAGTGAAAGTTTGACTTCTTCTTTGCCAATTTTGATGCCTTTTATTTCATTATGTCTGATTTCTGATTCTAGGACTTCCAACACTATGTTAAACAACAGTAGTGAGAGTGGACATCACTGTCATGTTTCTGATCTCAGGGGGAAAGCTCAGTTTTTCCCCATTGAGGATGATATTAGCTATGGGCTTTTCATATGTGGCTTTTATGTTTAAGTATGTTCTCTCTATCCTACCTTGAGGATTTAATTAACAGAGGATGTTGTATTTTGTCTAATGCTTTTTCTGCATCTATTGACAGGATAATATAGTTCTTATTCTTTCTTTTATTAATGTGATGTATCACATTGATTGATTTGTGAATATTGAACCAGTCCTGCAGCCCAGGAATGAATCCCACTTGATCACGATGAATAATTCATTTTACATGATGTTGAATTCGATTTACTAGTATCTTGTTGAGAACTTCTGCAGCCATGTTCATCAGGGATATTGGCCTGAAATCCTCCTTTATAGTGGGGTCTCTGGTTTGGGAATCTAAGTAATGTAGGCTTCAATAGAATGAGTCCGGAAGTTTTCCTTCCATTTCTATTTTTTTGGAACAGCTCGAGAAGAATAGGTATTAACTCTGCTTTAAATGTCTGGTATAATTCCCCAGGGAAGCCATCTGGTCCAGGACTCTTATTTGTTGGGAGATTTTTGATAACTGATTCAATTTCTTCACTAGTTATGGGTCTGTTCAAATTTTCTATTTCTTCCTGCTTGAGTTTTGGTAGTGTGTAGGTGTTTAGGAATTTTTCCATTTCTTTCAGGTTGTCCAGTTTTTTCGCATAGAATTTTTCATAGTGTTCTCAGATAACTGCTTGTACTATAAGGGATTGGTTGTGATAAATCCATTTTTATCGTGATCTTACCTATTGGGGTCCTCTCTGTTTTCTTTTTGAGACGCCTGGCTAGAGGTTTATCATTTTTTTTTCAAAAAACTCTTAGTTTCATTAATCTGTTCTACTTTTTTTTGAGTCTATATTGTTTATTTCTGCTCTGATATTAATTATTTCTCTTCTGCTGGGTTTCAGTTTCTTGTTATTTTTGTTCTGCTTCTAGTTCTTTTAGGTGTGCTGTTAGATTTTGTATTGGGGATTTTTCTTGTTTCTTGAGATAGGCCTGGATTACAATGTATTGTATTACATTGTATTTTCCTCTTAGGACTGCCTTTGCTGCATCCCAAAGGGTTTGTATTGTTGCATTTTAATTTTCATTTGTATCCATATATTTTTTAATTTCTTCTTTAATTTCCTGGCTGACCCATTCATTCCTTAGTAGGATGTTCTTTAACGTCCATGAATTTGGAGGTTTTCCAAACATTTTCCCGTGGTTGATTTCAAGTTTCATAGCATTGTGATCTGAAAGTGTGCATGGTATGATCTCAATTCTTTTATATTTATTGAGGGTTGTTTTGTGACTCAGTATGTGATCTATCTTGGAGAATGTCTCAGGTACACTAGAGAAGAATGTATATTCTGCTGCTTTAGGATGAAAAGGTCTAAATATATCTGTCAAGTCCATCTGGTCCAGGGTATCATTCAGGGCCATTGTTTCTTTACTGATTTTCTGTCTATATGATATGTCCATTGTTGTAAGTGGAGTATTAAAGCCCCCTGCAATTACCACATTCTTACCAATAAGATTGCTTATGTTTGTGATTGTTTTATATATTTGGGTGCTCCTGAATTCAATGTATACACATTTATAATTTTTAGCTCTTTTTGATGGATAGACACCATAACTATGATGCCCTTCTTCATCTCTTGTTACAGCCTTTAGTTAAAAGTCTAGTTCGCCTGATGTAAGTATGGCTACTCCAGCTTTCTTTTATCTATCCAGTAGCATGATAGATAGTTCTCCATCCCCTCAATTTCAATCTAAAGGTGTCCTCAGGTCTAAAACGGGTCTCTTATAGACAGCAAATAGATGGTTCTTGTTTTTTAATCCATTCTTATACCTTATGTCTTTTGATTGGAGCATTTAGTCCATTTACATTCGGTGTTATTATTGAAAGATATGGGTTTAGAGCCATTGTGCTACCTGTAGGTTTCATGTTTGTAGTGATGTCTCTGATCCTTGAAACATTTCACTCACAGAGTCCCCCTTAGGATCTCTTATAGATATGGTTTAGTGGTGATTAATTCCTTAAGTTGTTTTGTTTGTTTTTTGGGAAAACCTTTATTTCTCTTTCTATTCTGGATGACAGGCTTGCTGGATAAAGGGTTTTTGGCTGCATATTTTTCCTGTTCATCACATTGAAGATCTTGCCAGTCCTTTCTGGCCTGCCAAGTTTCAGTAGATAGGTCTCCTACACTTATGTGTCTGCCCTTATATGTTAAGCCCTGTTTATCCCTAGCTATTTTCAGAATTCTCTCTTTATCTTTTTATCTTTTATCTCTTTGTTTTTGCATCTTTATCTTTGTATCTTTTGCCAGTTTCACTATGATACGTCATGCAGAAGATTGATTCAAGTTATATCTGAAGGGAGTTCTCTGTGCCTCCTGGATTTCAATGTCTGTTTCCTTCACCAGATTGGAGAAGTTCTCAGCTATGATTTGTTCAATTACACCTTCAGCCCCTTTCTCTCTCTTCTTCTTCTTCTTCTTCTTCTGGAACTCCTATGGTACAGATATTTTTCCATTTCACTGAATCATTTAGTTCTCTAATCTCCCCTCATGATCCACAATTTTTTCTTTTGCTCAGCTTCCTATTTTTCCATAATTTTATCTTCTATTTCACTTATTCTCCCCTCTGCCTCTTCAATCCTTGCTGTGACCGCCTTTGTTTTATTTTGCACCTCATTGATAGCATTTTTAATTCATCATTACTATTTTTAGTTCCTTTATCTCTGCAGCAATAGACTCTCTGCTGTCTTCTATTCTTTTTCTCAAGCACAGCAATTATTATGACTATTATTCCAAATTCTTGTTCAGTTATATTGTTTATAACTGTTTTGAGCAATTCTTTAGCTGTCATTTCTTCCTGGAATTTTCTTGAGGAGAATTCTTTTTCATTATTTTGGCTAGTTTTCTGTCCCTTCTGTGTTTTAAAAGCTTGTTATGTGCCCTGCACCTGCAAGCACTATTATTTTAAAGAGGGATCATACACTGTCCAGGGCCTGACCCTTCAGGAGGTTTTTGTAGAATTACTTGCTGTCTCTTGTTGTGAGTTTGGTTACTTTATCTCCCTACTTGTAGTGATGTTTTGGACCCTGCACCAGGTGAGCTTTGATTTGTTTGTTGAGGTAGCCCATGTTAGCAATTCCACCTTGAGGAAGGGGGAGTTTGAGCAGCCACATTTCAGAGAACCGTAAGAAATCTGGGCTGAAAGATGTGGAATCATGAGAAAACCCTAGCCAAGAACAGGGCATTGCTACAGGCAGAGAGAGGCAGAGCCCACAGCCACCAATCACCATGCCGCTTTTCCTTTTCTTTCTTTTGCAGTTTCAAGTGTTTACTTAGATTCCAGTTGATTAACATACAGTGTGATAGTTCAGAAGTAGAATTTTGATTTTTCACTTACTTATAACACCTAGCACTCATTACAAATGCCCTCCTTGATGCCCATCACCCATTTAACCCACCCCACTGCCCACCGTTTCTCCAGCAACCCTGTTTATTCTCTATAGTTGAGAATCTGTTTTTACAGTTTGCTTCTCTCTCCCCCTGCCCATGTTCATTGCTTAAATTCCATATACGAGTGAAATCATATGGTATTTTCTTTCTCTGACTTATGTTGCTTAGCATAATAGACTCTAGCTCCATCCATGTCATTACAAATGGCAAGATTTCATTCTTTTTGATGGCTGAGTAATAGTCCATTATATATATATATGATATATATATATATCATATATATATCAAATATATATGCATATATGTGTATGTGTGTGTGTATATATATATATATATATATTTGATGAATGGATATAGAAGATGTGTATGTACACATACATATCCATTATCAATGAGGCTTTGGCCCCTTTGCATAATTTGGTTATTGTTGATAATGTTGCTATAAATATTGAGGTGCATGTTCCCCTTAAAATGAGTATTTTTTTTTAATTTTTTTTTCAACGTTTATTTATTTTTTGGGACAGAGAGAGAGAGACAGAGCATGAATGGGGGAGGGGCAGAGAGAGAGGAAGACACAGAATCGGAAACAGGCTCCAGGCTCTGAGCCATCAGCCCAGAGCCTGACGCGGGGCTCGAACTCACGGACCGCGAGATCGTGACCTGGCTGAAGTCGGACGCTTAACCGACTGCGCCACCCAGGCGCCCCAAAATGAGTATTTTTGTATCCTTTGTGTAAATACCGAGTAGTGCAAGTGCTGGGTTGTAGGATAGTTCTATTTTTAACTTAAAATTTTTTAAAGTTTATTTATTTTAAGAGTGAGCATATACATATGAGGGAGGGGCAGAGATGGAAAGAGAGCATCCCAAGCAGTCTCTGCACTTCCAGATGAACCCAGGGCTCAAACTCACAAAACCACAACATTACCTGAGCCAAAAACTGAGACAGACTTTAACTGACTGAACCACCCAGTTGCCCCTATTTTTAACTTTTTGAGGAACCTCCATACTGTTTTCCAGAGTGACTATACCAGCTTGCATTCCTACCAGCAGTGCAAGTGTTCCCCTTTCTCTGCATCTTCACCAACATCTATTTCCTGAGTTGTTAATTTTAGCCATTACAAGTGTGAAGTGATATCTCATTGTAGTTTTGACTTCTATTTCCCTGATGAGTGATGCTGAACATCTTTTCATGTGTCTGTTAGCCATCTGGATGTCTTCTTTGGAAAAATGTCTATTCATGTCTTCTGCCCATTTCTTAACTGAATTATTTGATTTTGGTTGTTGAGTTTGGTAAGTTCTTTATAGATTTTGGATACTAACCCTTTTTTCCAATATGTCATTTTCAAATATCTTCTTACATTCCATGGGCTGCCTTTCAGTTTTGTTGATTATTTCCTTTACTGTGAAGAAGTTTTTATTTGATTCAGTCCCAATAGTTCATTTTTGCTTCTGTTTCCCTTGCCTCAGGAGATACACCTAGTAAGAAGTTGCTATGCCTGAGGTCAGAAAGCACAGGTTGCTGCCTGTGTTCTCCTCTAGGATTTTGATGGTTTCCTGTCTCACATTTAGTTCTTTCATACATTTTGAATTTATTTTTGTGTATGGTGTAAGAAAGTGGCCCAGTTTTCCCAACACCATTTGTTGAATAGACTGTGTTCTATTGGATATTTTTCCTATTTTGTCAAAGATGAGTTCACCATATAACTGTGGGTCCACTTCTGGGTTTTCAATTCTGTTCCACTGATCTACATGTCTATTTTTGTGGCAGTACCATGCTGTCTTGATCACTACAATGTTGTAATATAACTTGAAAAAGGAAAGCAAAGCTGGAGGCATCACAATTTTGGACTTCAAGATTGCTTTGGCTATTTGGGGTCTTTTGTGATTCCTACAAGTTTTAGTATTGTTTGTTCTAGCTCTATGAAAAATGCTGGTGATAATTTGATAATGATTTCATTAAATGTGCAGATTGCTTTGGGTAGTATAGACATTTTAACAACATTTGTCCTTCCAATCCATGATCATGGAATGTTTTCCCATTTGTTTGTGCTGTCTTCAATTTCTGAACAAAGTCCAAGACAATGGGCCTGGTAAGGATAAGTTGTACTTGGAACACTTTTCTGAGGTATAATCAACAGGAATTTTCAGTCAGTCGGTCATAAAGAGGGAGAGGGTTGAGGTAATTTTCAATTACTGAGCTTTCTACCTTGGAAAATGGAACAGTAAATGAATTTAAGAAAATTGAAATCCTACTATGCATCTTTACCAATCACAGTAGTATGAAACTAGAAATCACAAGAAAAAGCCTGGAAATAACACACACACTTGGAGGCTAAACAATGGGATACTAAACAACCAATGTGTCAACAAAGCAATCAAAGAGGAAACTAGTTCCTTTCGGTATAAGGTTACATGGTTTATTTGAGCTTTTTCGTGTTCCTTGAGGTAGGCCTGTATTACTATGTTTTTTCGCTTAGAATGGCTTTTGCTGCCTCCCAAAGATTTTGGACTGGTTTGATTTTCATTTGTCTCCATATTTTTTTTTAATTTCCTCTTTTAAATTTATTCAGGCTTGTTTTGTGGCCTAACACGTAATCTATTCTGGAGAATGTTCCATGTATACCTGAAAAGAATGTGTATAGGGGCACCTGGGTGGCTCAGTTGAGCATCTATCTGACTCTTGATTTTGGCTGAGGTCATGATCTCACGGTTCATGAGATTGAGCCCTGTGTTGAGCCCTTCACTGGTAGCATGGAGCCTCCTTGGGTAGACTATTCTCATTGGTAGGTGTATGTTTCCTACCCCCACCCCCTTCTCTACATGTTAAATTAATCATGTCCTTCCCTTGTGGCTTACAAGGTTTCTGCTGAAAAATCAGGTTTTCCCATGTAGGTCACTTTTTGCTTCTTTTTTTGTGATTTTACAATTTCTTTGTCTTTGATGTTTTAATTATGATGTGATGTGCTGTGGACCTCCTTGCATATATCTTGTTTGGAACTCTCAGTACTTCTTGGACCTTGAGGTAGGTTAGTGAAGTTTTCAGCTGTTATTTCTTCAAATCAATTTTCTACCCCTTTCTCTATTCTACTGGGACCCCTATAATATGAATGTTCACTTGATGTTATCTAAGAGATGTCTTGACTTATTCTAATTTAGGCAGAATGGTTCCTCTTAAACTTGCTGCAGTGTTCTTATGTATCCTTTCTTTGGTATCTGGCAGGAGCTATGTTTTTATGTTATTCTTTTAAATTCTTGCTTTTTCCTGAATGAAGAAAATAAGAAATAAGATGACAAAAAAATAGAAAGTACAAAAATGAAAACCACAAAGTAATCCACAAAGTAAAACCACAAAGTAAAAAAAAACAAAATTTATAATTTTTAATTCATACATAATACAAAAGATAAAACAACCCATGGTTTATTTTCTATGTTCCAGTACCACAAAGGATGGTGTGGGCTTGAGAACTCTGGGCTCACAGTGTTTGCCAACTCACACTGAGCACCAGATCTGTTGATAATGGCATCTGGACCCCACTCTAGTCTAGGCTTTTAAGGTGGGGTAGTAACAGTTTCCCACCCCCTCCACTCCCTGATACCTGGAGCGTGTTCTTGTAGCACTTTGCATTGCTTGGTGTAGTTCTAGTTTTGTCTTTCTTGTGCTAGTTGCTCTTTTAAACTGTGGCTATTTTCCTATTTCCAGAGACAGAGGAATCTATGCCTGGTTGCTCAATGCTATCCCTCCCTATGACCATTCCACTGCTTTGAGGTTCCTTTGTTACAGTGTCTCTTGTTCTCTTTTGCTATTCTATCTTTAGTTGTGTAGAAGATGTTTAATGTGCCCTCAATTCTTCTTCAGGAGGAATTATTGTATAGTTATAATGTGGTGTGTTTCATCCAGGAGGTGAGTTCAGGGCCTTCCTATGTTGCCATGTTAGACTGGAAACTGTTCAACTCCATGAATGGCTGTTCACTGAAAAACAAAAGTATCTCTAAACAAGGTTTTAAAAGATGGGAATTACTAGTTTTACTGAGCTTAGTTGCCATACTCACTTGCTATTACATGAACAGGCTTTGTCAGAGCATTTCTCTTAATATCATTTTCACATGGAACTATACTTGTAGAAAATGTTTGATGTTAGTATGTTTTAATGATACCATTGGCCAATTACATCTGATATTAAACATAGAAGTGATTTTTATGCAACATAAGGTTGTTTTTCTTTTGGAAATTAAATGGAGAAATATATTCTTTGTCATATGATCTATTTTGATTTACAAACAGAATATGTATAATTATTTAAAATTTACTGTTAATACTTCAAAGTTGTACTTTTTCTCTTAAAGTCCGGTATTCCCATTTTTGATATACATTTTTATACTTAAATATTATGAATGCCTTGATGGAATAACCATACCTGCTGTGTGTGTATGCGTATCTATATATCATTTTATGGAACACATACAAACTTTGATTATAATGTAAAAAATGATACTTTGAAAATTAAGGTCAGAAGTGGTGAGATATTGGTGAAAGGGTACAAATTTCTGTTGTAAGATGAATAAGTTCTGGTGATATAATGTATAGCATGGTGATACAATAGTGTTAAGAAGAAGATCTTAAATGGCACCACTACATATGCAAAATAGGAAATTATGTGAGGTAGTGAAGGTGTTACCTGTCAAAGTTTATATATGTTTTATCAAGTGCTTAAACTTACACAATGTTGTATATCATTTACATCTCAAAAAGGAAAAAAGAAAACGTTATGGTATATGAATGAAGTCCATAACAAATACCACAAACTACTCCATTTATATGAAAGGTCCAGAATAGGGAAATTCATAGAGAATAAAAATAAAATAGTGTTGGTCTAGAGCTAGGAGGGTAGAGGCATGTGGGTAATAAGTGCTTATGTGTACAGGGTTTCCTTTTGGGGTGTTATAAGTGTTTTATAATAGTGGTGATAGTAGTGCAATTCTGAATAAAGTAAAATATACTGTACATTTACTTTTTTTATTTAAAAAAATTTTTATAATGTTCATTTTTGAGACACAGGGAGACACAGAATCTGAAGCAGGCTCCGAGGCTGTCAGCACAGAGTCCGGCGCGGGGCTCAAATTCATGGACCGTGAGATCATGACGTGAGCCAGTCAGACCCTTAACCAACTGAGCCACCCAGGTGCCCCAAATATAGTGTACATTTTAAACGGTGATTTTATTGCATGTATATCCTACCACAATATAGCTATTTCTTTAAAAGGAAAATCAGTGGAAGGATAGTTTCTATATATAATAATTTAGTATAAGTTACATTAAAATAAAATTCAAGTTTAATTTTCTTAATCTACCCATGGCAAAAAGAAAATAGGAAAAAGAGAATGTAACTATTTTAATTACAGTAAACGTCATAGAGTTATCAATAATAATGAGGCTTCTAAAAAAAAGAGAATACCAAATGTGTATCCAGTAAGAACATTTAGCTAAATATGGCACATGAAAATGCATTTATTCTCCCTGCTAAAATGAAGGTAATGTATTGTAATGCATATAGTTCCAAGCAAAGTGTTTGACATAAAAATCATCATTTATTCTGATAGACCTGAATTGGATTGGTAAAAGGGATCAGATAAGTGCAATGGAGAGTAGCAGTGGGCCAAAGGAAAAAATATAAGGTATTATAAGATTCTCCATATGGACTGGCTATCCAATTCCTCTTATCCAAATTCTTCAGTTCAGCATTATCCCTTAAGCAGAAATTTTTGCAATATATTTATTTAAAAAGCTGAACTATCCCAGACACAAAATCTTAAGCTATCTATATCAGGTCCCTTGTTCAATCACCCTAGAATAAAGCCTTACAGTGAACAAATATTCTGATTGAAATACACTTTCCAAGGTTTTTCTTAATGACTTATTTTGAAATTTGAAAGGATGGCCATGAATTTTATTCCACTTGAGGAAATTTCTAATGGAAATATCAGAAAGCACAGTAGGCAGATAAAGGTGTCGGAGAAACACTGACAATTCAGAGCATACAAGAAAAAACAATGCAACATATTGCATGTATTACATCCATGCAGAGAAGAGCAGTATTTTTCTGAATAATATATAGTCAAAGAACAAAATACTTTAGGGCAAAAGACCAGACAGCAGGCAATGAAAGATAATTAAAGGAAACTTCAAATAGATACACACTCTGTCAAAGAAAAAATGAACATGGACAGTTGATAGAGGGACTTATCAACGAAGTCCTGAAAAGGCTAGGAATTATCAGTTTGAAAGCATAATCCAAATACCTAAATTTTTTTTTTTTTAAATTTTTTTTTTTTTTTTCAACGTTTATTTATTTTTGGGACAGAGAGAGACAGAGCATGAACGGGGGAGGGGCAGAGAGAGAGGGAGACACAGAATCGGAAGCAGGCTCCAGGCTCTGAGCCATCAGCCCAGAGCCCGACGCGGGGCTCGAACTCACGGACCGCGAGATCGTGACCTGGCTGAAGTCGGACGCCCAACCGACTGCGCCACCCAGGCGCCCCTCCAAATACCTAAATTTAAAACATTTAGAGAAGTCCTAAAAACTTGGAGTAAGACACAGGATTTAGGAATACCAAGAATTACAATCATAGTATCGTTGGTCTCCCAAATACTAGTTGTTAGAATACACAGAATAATTTAAAAACATTTTTCTATCAGGGAGTGAAGGAAAAAAAACCTGTTATATTTTCTAGCAGATATATATATTAAATATATATGTAATTTATATACATATAAATTTATTTATCAGATTATAAGAAAGATAAGTATTTTCCTATAAATGATTAAGTGATTAATATTCCATTTTAGTTTTGTTGATTATTTCCTTTGCTGTGCAGAAGATTTTAATTTTTATGAAGTCCCAATAGTTTATTTTTGCTTTTTTCTCCTTCCTCAGAAGACATACCTATTAAGAAGGTGCTATGGCCGATGTCAAAGAGGTTACTGCCTGTGTTCTCCCCTACGATTTTAATGGTTTCATGTCTCATATTTAGGTCTTTAATCCATTTTGGATTTTTGTGTATGGTATAAGAAAGTCGTCCAATTTTCCCAACACTATTTGTTGAAGTAACTGTCTTTCCCACTTTGTCAAAGATTAATTGATCATATAATTGTGGGTCCTGCACAGTGAAGGAAAAAAATCAACACAACTAAAAGGCAACCTATGGAATGGGAGAAACTATTTGGAAATGATGCATCTGGTAAAGGGTTAGTGTCTAAAACATATAAAGAACTTCTACAAAACACAGCATCTAGTGAAACATAATACAAGTAAAAATGGGCTGAAGACATGAATAGACATTTTTCCAAAGAAGACCTACAGATGGCCAACAGGAACATAAAAAAATGCTCCTCGTCCTTCATAAGCAAAATACAAATCAAAACTAAATGAGATATTACCTCACACCTGTCAGAATAGCTAAAATCAACAAAAGAAACAACAGATGTGGAGAAAGGGGACTCTCTTGCACTGTTGTAGGGAATGCAAACTGGTGCAGCCACCATGGCAAATGGTGTGGAGAGTCCTTAAAAAGTTAAAAATAGAACTATCCTATGACCCATCAATTGTACTACTAGGTATTTACCGAAAGAATACAAAAATACTAATTCAAAGGGCTACATGCACCCCTATGTTTATAGCAGCATTATCTACAATAGCCAAATTATGGAAACAGTCCAAATGTCCATCAGCTGGTGAACAAAAGATGTGGTGCATATATGCATGGTGGAGTATTACTCATCCATAAAAAGAATGAAATCTTGCCATTTGCACGGATATGGATGGAGCTAGAGAGTCTAATGCTATGCGAAGTTTAAGTCAGAGAAAGACATTTGCCATATGGTTTCACTCATATGTGAAATTAAAGGAACAAAGCAAATGAGTATAGGGGGAAAAAGAGAGGGTGAACCAGGAAACAGACTGTTCACTCTAGAGAACTGATGGTTACCAGAGGGGAAGTGAGTGGCATAATGGGTGAAATAGGTGATGGGGATTGAGGAGTACTCTTGTGATGAACACCGGGTGTTGTATGTAAGTATCAAATCACTAAGCTGTACAATGAAACTAATTTAACACTGTATGTTAACTGCAATTAAAAAAAAAAAAGGTTTAATATTTCTAGCACCTTTTCTTCATAAGCTCCTGGAAGAGTGCAACCAGACCCAAGTGAAACAGTGAGACTGAGAAACAAAATAGTAAGTCTGCCTTTTGGGCAAATAAGACAAACAAAAAATATATGTATTTAAACTATGACAGTACTAATAGGTCAAAATAAGAATTGGTGTTTGCAAATTTATAGGTGAAACATAAAGCAGTATTATAACCAAACCTTGCAACATTGCACACAAGAAAAAAGAATCATAGTGAACTACATAGATAACACACCCATGAAATTACTGATTCAATCAGAAAGTGTGATATAACTAAGGAGTAAACAGAGACAGAAGTGTATTGTGTTGGGGTAAAAAAGCTAAATGTTCATCTCTAATTGATCAAAATAGAGATATAAAATTATCTGGAAATATCAAGGTAAGTACCAGGATAAATGGATTACACCATTAGAAATTTTACCTTGTCATAGTAGAACTGATAACATAGAAGGATGAGATGAGATTGTTAAGACTTATACTGCTAATTGTATATCTCTAAATAATAATTACATATGTATATATAATTACATAATTACTATGTATATTTATATATCTATATCTATATCTATTTACTATTTTAATAAACATAAAATTGTATGCATTTACCTTGTTATTTTCCAGCACAGTTGCTAACATAAGAAAGCTGTTCAATTTGATGTTAGCAGCATTTTTTTGGATTCAATGACTTTCTTTTGCTGATGACTTCTAGGTCCAACTGTGACTTGCTTTCTTAGCACACCTGTCAATCTTAACATTATCAATTTTGGTAGTCTATTTCTTTCTATTTCATTTCAGTCACAGACTTCAGTGAATCATAAGAAACTGTTACACAGAAAAGGATATAACATTTCTCAAGTACGGTAATTGAACAATGTTAAAAAATAACTTCAGTAAAATGCTATTAATGTCAAAACAACCTTGGAAAAATATGGATTATTTCTTAAGTGACGGTCCATGCAATTTAAATAACTAAAGGAAAAAAATGTGACAATTGCTATCATTAAAAAGTGACATCATCTGAATGTTTTTGAATATACATATGTTGCTAAAATACTATTAGGTTTTATTTCATAATCATACTAGGAAAACTATCAATACTAGATACAGCTTTGTATCAGGAATATTCCATTCATACTAATGATCAGAAATATAAATTAGTCTATATTTATGAAATACAGATATAAATCAATCTAGATTAAGGTTTGTGATTACATTGCAAATTTTTTTCTCTGATTTGGTGTCTATTCTTTTGGCAAATAACAGGAACTTGAAGTTGTAATATAACTGGAATTGATATGCACATTTCAAAGTTAAGAACAATTTGATAATTACTGCTAAATAAACAAAATGAAAGGGACTTCAAAGATTTTGCTGCAAATCATTACCAAAATCTTACATTAAAGCAAGGGATAAGTAAGTACTTATTTGTAGTAGTTGAATAGAGAAGAAAATTGATCCCTTACATGTAAAGTAAATAATGAAAGAAAAAATACCTCAGAGGACACACAGAGAGAATGTATTCTATTTGTTGATGATTATAAATTTTGCCAGGTTGAGTAAACTTATCTAGTGATAAAACACAGGGGATATGATGCATTTGAGTAATGCACTTAGGTTCCTTAGTTCAGGCCTCCTGAGATTGTTTTGTAATTGGTATTTTCAAATAAGTAGTTCACTATTTTCTGCAAAGACCAAAGTGCTAAAGATTGTGTCAAAACATAGGAGGAACATACAAATATGTAGATCCTTTGGCCTTCTATAAGGAGATGATCATTAAATTTTAATGTTTCATAGGCTTTCTTTAGAATCAGTTGTCAGATACTGAATCCAAAGTAAAATCATGACATTTAAAGGAAATAAAATACTTCCAAAAGTTTAAAAATAATTTAAAAAGAGAAGAGGCAATTTTGTTGATGGAAAAGATCAACATTTTGGCACTAAAACTGAAGATTTATCCACATTAGCATCCAAAATGAATCATTTTTCCCACTGTCCCAGTAAACAAATACCCTTGTGATATTCTACACATATAAATAGGGGTTATAAGCTTCCACACTTCAGCCACCATAGGCACAAGGACATTAGGGCCATATCCTCTGATTAAAGATAAAAGTCTGCCAAACATTTCTTTTATAGGTGAGTATCTCAGACATTTGAATTTCCATGTAAAAGACTTCATTAGGACACTGCTTATAGACAGAGAAGATGTTGTTAAAAGATGTTAAAGTTTTGATCTGTGGACTGTTAAAGTGTCCTTCATAGAAAATTGAAGTACTCACTGTGTTAAAAGATTGGCAATATCTCTAACTTTGCCTTAGCCCATGGGAATGACTAGAACAAGGCCTTTCCTGGGCCTCTAGAAGATTTGGAAATTGTCAAGAATTTCTGAGAATAGGAATCCATATCTGCAAAGACACAAGAACTTGCCTGAGAAAACAAACTCCGTATATGTGAACTTGAAGAAATGGAGGTGTGCATTAGGAGTTTTCAACATTCACATATACCTTTATGTAGGTAGAGAGATTGGAGAATAGAAATTTATGAGTGTGGTTATTAAGCAACTAAATGTAATAGAAAATCTGTACAGTGGGAAATTTTGAAAATGTTATTCAGTTGTAGATTTTATACATATTTTGCTGTTGTTTCCTTTGTGTAGCTGAATTTATAAGACTTAACTTTATAAACTTGAACTAAATATATTCTAATACAACCACAATTTTGTGTGTGTGGGTAGTGAAGACAATATGAATGACAGATATTATGCAGTGATATAAAAGCTTATCTGCAGAATTTATAATTTTTATTTTTCAATATTTTAGGAAATATTTAAATATGATTTATGCATTTTTCCATGTTAAATACGTTTTATGGTTATTTGTAAAGAAAATATGTGCCAGTTTACACATACAAGGACACTTGCAGAAACTACCTTGAACACTCTCCACCTAACTTGCTAATAGCATGCTTCATCCCTGTGCTCTTCTGTGGGTCCATCCCTTCTAACCAGCTCTCAGCTGTTTTCCAAAGATGGTACAGGCATCCTCCAAGCATATCAGTCCAAACTTTACTAACACCATGACCGGCTACCACAAACATGACCTTGGCAAGAGTCCATCAAAAGCCATACCACAGACATGCCAGTGTACAAGCAGCCCAGAGGCAAATATGACTTTGAAGTAACCCTTTCCCTGGGGATTAGGGAAGATACCCACCTAAACCACTCTTACTGTGGCCCCAGCACTGGACAGGAAGTAGACATCTGTTCTGAGAGCAGGCCCTGCCTACAAAAAAAAAAAAAAAAAAGATTCTCAGAGGACAACATAGGGATTATGTCCTACAGTTCTATACAATGGTAGCTTTGGCAAATGCCTTGTCTGAATCAACTCTGGCCCGAGGTTACTCTAGACTACTAGTCATTAACAATAAAGGGACTAGGGGTGCCTGAGTGGCTCAGGTGATTAAGCATCTGACTGTCGATTTCAGCCCAGGCCATGATCTCATGGTTCATGAGTGAGCCCAGCATCAGGCTCCATGCTGATGGTGTGGAGCCTGCTTGTGATTCTCTCTCTCCCTCCCTGCCCCTTCAGCAGCCCCTCTCAAAATAAATAAACTTAAAAATTGTTTTAAAAATACAGAGACTAAAACCTTCCCCACAACAGGCAACAAGCACAATTGTACATGACTGGACTAAAGACAAACAGCTCAGCCACAAAGCACACAACACACATCGGGGATAACTCTGAAGTGCCAGGTTCTGGTTGATAGGAAACATTTTACTACGGGGCATTATAGGACATCACACTCAAAAGGACACTACTTACAAGAATAGGAGACTTAGCTGACTTTCTTAAAACATTCCTCTGTCTCATCATTTTGTCTGTTCTATATGTCCCAAATGAAAGACAGGACAAAATCATAGCAGGAGAGGTAAACAAAGATAAGTGATACATATGAGAGAGAACTTAATTGTCTTAAAGATACTCACTGGACTTGAGAAAAGAGTGGAGGATCTCTGTGAGACCCACAATAAAGAGAAAATATAAAAAAAACAATCAGAGATGAAGAATTCAATAATTGAAATTACAAATACACTAGAGCGAATAAATAGCAAATTAGAGGAAGCAGAAGATACATGAGTGACTTGAAGGACAGAGTAATGAAAAAGAACGAACCTGAAGAAGGAGAAAGAAATAAAGAATAAAAAAATGAGAATAGATTAAGGGAACTCAGCAACACCACCAACCATAATAACATTTGCATTATAGGAATTGCATAAGGAGAAGAGAGAAAAGTGGGCAGAAAATGTATTTAAAGAAATAATAGCTGGCAACTTCCTGAGTCTGGGAAAGGAAACAGAAATCCAGATCCAGGAGGCACAGAGTGCCCCTAACAAAATCAACTACAGGAGGTCCACACCGATGTATAGTAATTAAAATGGCTAAAAGACTGACAAAGGGAGAATTTTAAAAGGGGCAAGGAAAACAGTTACATAGAAGCAGAACCCCATAAGGCCTATCAGCTGTTTTTCATCATCAACATTGCAGACCAGAAGGGAGTGTCATGATGTATTCAAAGTGATTAAAGAAAAAACCTGCAACCAAGAATACTCTAACAAATAAGGCTATCATTCAGAATAAAAGAAATCGTTTCCTAGACAAAGATTAAAGGAATCATCACCAATAAAGCAGCCTTAGAAGAAATGCAAAAGAGGATTCTTTGGGAAGGAAAGACCATAAACAGGAGTAAGAAAAGTAGGAAACACAAAAGCAGTAAAATTAAGTATATCTATAAAAATCAGTCAAGGGATTCACAAAATAAAAGGATGTAAATTATGATACCATATACCTAAAATATGGCAGGGAAAGGAGTAAAAATTTAGTGCTTTTAGAATGGGTTCAAACTTAAGTGACCATCAACTTAATATGCTCAAGATGTTATATACAAACTTAATGGTAACCATAAATCAAAAATTAATATTTGCAAAAAAATGAAGAGAAAGGAATTCAAGTATATCAATAAACAAAGCCAGCAAACTGTGAGAGAAGGGAGCAAGAGAAGAACTACAGAAACAACTATAAAACAAGTAGCAAAATGGCAATGAGCATCTACCTATCAATAATTACTTTGAACATAAATGGACTAAATGCTCCAATCACCAATTTGCATTCCTCAGAAAATTAAAAATAGACCTACCCTATGACCCAGCAATAGCACTGCTAGGAATTTATCCAAGGGACACAGGAGTACTGATGCATAGGGGCACTTGTACCCCAATGTTCATAGCAGCACTCTCAACAATAGCCAAATTATGGAAAGAGCCTAAATGTCCATCAACTGATGAATGGATAAAGAAATTGTGGTTTATATACACAATGGAATACTACGTGGCAATGAGAAAAAATGAAATATGGCCTTTTGTAGCAACGTGGATGGAACTGGAGAGTGTGATGCTAAGTGAAATAAGCCATACAGAGAAAGACAGATACCATATGGTTTCACTCTTATGTGGATCCTGAGAAACTTAACAGGAACCCATGGGGGAGGGGAAGAAAAAAAAAAAAAAAGAGGTTAGAGTGGGAGAGAGCCAAAGCATAAGAGACTGTTGAGAACTGAGAACAAACTGAGGGTTGATGGGGGGTGGGAGGGAGGAGAGGGTGGGTGATGGGTATTGAGGAGGGCACCTTTTGGGATGAGCACTGGGTGTTGTATGGAAACCAATTTGACAATAAATTTCATATATAAATAAAAAAAAATGCTCCAATCAAAAGGCATAGGGTGATGAAATGGATAAAAACGTAAGACCCATCTAGATGTTGCCTACAAGAGACTCATTTCAAATCTAAAGACACATGCAGAATGAAAATAAAGTGATGGGAAAGCATTCATCATGCAAATGGAAGTGAAAAATAAAAGCCAGGATGGCAATAATTACATTGGAGAAAATAGACTTTAAAACAAAGACTATAACAAAAGATAAAGGACTATATAATCATAAAAGGAACAATCCAACAAGAAGATATAACATTTATAAATATTTATGCACCCAACAGTGAAGGAACCCAAATACATAAAGCAGCTATTAACAAACATAAACAAAGTAATCAATAGTACAATAGTAGGGGACTTTAAAATCCTACTTAAATCATTGTATAGATGATCCAAACAGAAATCAACAAAACAGTGCCTTGGAATGACATATTGGAACAGATGGATCTAACACATGTATTTAGAACATTCAATGCTAAAACAGTGTAATACACATTGTCTTCAAGTGCACATGGAATATACTTCATAATTGATCACGTTAGGTAACAAGCCTCAACAAATTAAAAACGATTAGAGTCATACAATGCATCATTTCTGACAACAATGCTATAAAACTAGAAATCAACCACAAGAAAAAATCTGGAAAGAACACAAATACATGGAGACTACATAACATGCTACCAAACAATGAATGAGTCAACCAAGAAATCAAAGAGAAAGTTAGACATACACAGAGACAAATGTAAATAGAAACACAATCATCCAAAATCTTTGGTATGCAACAAAAGATGTTCTAAGAGGGAAATTTATAACACAGGCCTATGTCAAGGAGCAAGAAAGATCTCAAACAACCTAACCTTACATTTAAAGAAACTAGAAAAAGAAAAAAAAAAAAAACACAAAAGCAGTGAAAGGAAGGAAATAATGAAGATTAGAGCAGAACTAAATGACATCTAAACTAAAACACCACCACCACACAGGAGAACAGATCAATGAAAGCAGGAGCTAGTTCTTTGAAAAGTTTGACAAAATTCATTACCCTTTGCCAGGCTTATCAAAAAGAGACAGAGAGAGGACAAAAACAAACAAAATCAGAAAAGAAAGAAGAGAAATAAAAACCAACATAACATAAATACAAAGAGAATATTATGAAAAATCATATGGCAACAAACTGGAGAACTTAGAAGAAATGGACAAATTCTTAGAATCATACAACTTCCAAAAATAAATCAGGAAGAAATACAAAATTGGAACAGATTGTTTACCACCAATAAAATTGAATCAGAAATAGAAAACTGGCAACAAACAAAAGTCCAGGACCAGATGGCTTCACAGGTGAATTGTATCAGGTTTTTTGTTTTTTTGTTTTTTGTTTGTGTTTTTTTTAATTTTTTTTTTCAACGTTTATTTATTTTTTGGGACAGAGAGAGACAGAGCATGAACGGGGGAGCGGCAGAGAGAGAGGGAGACACAGAATCGGAAACAGGCTCCAGGCTCTGAGCCATCAGCCCAGAGCCTGACGCGGGGCTCGAACTCACGGACCGCGAGATCGTGACCTGGCTGAAGTCGGACGCTTAACTGACTGGGCCACCCAGGCGCCCCTGTGTTTGTTTTTTAAAGAGAGAGAGAGTGTGAGTGGGGAGTGGGAGAGAGAGCGAATCTTAAGTAGGCTCTGCGCTCAGTGTAGAGCCCAATGCAGGGCTTGATCCCTCAACTCTGGGATCATGACTATTACTTTTTCTTCCTAAACTATCTCCAAAAATAGAAGAGGAAAGGGACTTCCAAATTCATTCTATGAGGCTAGAATTACCTTGATACCAAAAGCAGATAAAGACATTACAAAGAAACAAAAAGGTGGGAGGGGGGGGACTACAGACCAATATATCTGATATGTATAGATGGAAAACTCTCAACAAAATATTAGCAAATTGAATCCAATAACACAGTAAAAAGTCATTCACCATAATGAAGTGGGATTTATTCCTGGGTTGCAAGGGTGGCTCAATATTTGCAAATCAATGTGATATATCAACAAGAGAAAGGATAAAACTACATGATCATTTTAATACATGCAGAAAAAGCATTTGACAAAGTAAAACATCCATTATGATAAAAAAAAAACTGCAACAAGGTAAGTTTAGAGGGAATATACCTCAACATAATAAAGGCTGTATATGAAAAACCCAACAGCTAACATCATTTCAATGGTGAAAAACTGAGAGTTTGTCCCCTAAGTTCAGGCACAAGGCAAAGATATCCACTGACAACTTAAAAAATTAATTTATTTATTTTGAGACAGAGAGAGAGTGAGCATAAGCAGGGGAAGGGCAGAGAGAGACAGAGAGAGAGAATCCCAAGCAGGCTCCATCCTGTCAGCACAGAGACCAACACGGGGCTTGATTTCATCAACCACGAGATAGTGACCTGAGCCAAAATCCGGAGTAGTGTTGCTTAACTGATTAAGCCACCCAGGTACCTGTACTATCAATGCTTTTATTCAACATAGCATTGGACATCCTAGCCAAAACAGACAAGAAAAAAAATAAAAAGCATCCAAATTGGTAAGGAAGAATTTAAACTTTCACTATTTGCAGCTGACATGATACTACTATACATAGAAAATCCTAAAGATTCCACTGAAATCTCCTAGAATTTACACATGAATTTAGTAAGGTTGCAGGACACAAAATCAATATTCAGAAATCTGTTGCATTTCTACACACTAATACTGACATAGCAGGAAAAGAAATTAAGAAAGCAAGCCTATTTACAACTGGACCTAAAATAATAAAATACCTAGTGATAAACTTAACAAAGGAAGTGAAAGACCTGTATTCTGAAAAGTATAAAACAGTGAGGAAGGAAATTAAAGATGACAAATGTACAGATATTCCTTGCTCATGGATTGGGAGAACAAATATTATTTAAATGGTCATACTACCCAAAGCAATCTACAGATTATATGTAATCCCTGTCAAAATACCAACAGCACTTTTTATAGAACTAGAACAAATAATCCTAAAACTTGTATGGAATTGCAAAAAACCACCAAATAGCTAAAGCAATCTTGAAAAAAGAACGAAACTGGAGATATCACAATCTCAGATTTGAAGTTATACTACAAAGCTGGAGTAATCAAAAGTAAGATAATGACACAAAAGTAGACACATAGATCAACGGAACAGAATAGAGCCCCCAGAAATAAACCCACAATTACATGGTCAATTAATCTATGACAAGGAAGGCAAGAATATGCATTGGGAAAAAGGCAGTTTCTTCAACAAATGATGCTGGGAAAACTGAACACCTACTTGCCAAGAAGGAAACCAGACCCCTTTGTTACACCATACACACACACACACACACACACACACACACACACACACACACACACACACACACACAAACTCAAAATGGATTATGAACCTAAATGAGAGATCTGAAACCATAAAAATCCTAGAAGAGACAGCACAGGCAGTAATTTCTCTGACCTGGGCCATAGCAACTTTTTTCTGAATATGTCCCCTCCAGCAAGGGGAATAAAAAACAAAAGCAAAAATAAACTATTGAGACTATATCAAAATAAAAAGCTTCTGCATAGCAAACAGTCAAAAAAAGGCAATGTACTGAAATGATATTTGCAAATGATATATTTGATATACAAAATATATAAAGAACTTATACAACTGAATACCAAAAACCAGATAATCCAATTAATAAATGTGAAGATGTGAACAGACACTTCTCCAAAGAAGACAAACAGATAGCCAAAAGACACATGAAAAGATGACCAACATCAATCATCAGCAGGGAAATGCAAATCAAAACTATAATTGGATATCATCTCACACCTGTCAGAATTAAAACACAGGGCATGACAAATATTGGCGAGGATGTGGAGAAAAAGGAACCCTCATGCATTGTTGTAAATATTATTTAAAAAACCCCTTTATTTAACAAATTTGAGTGGTTAAAATGGTCAAATTCTTCAAAACCTATATCTTCACCATATTTTATACACATGAAAAGTAAATGTAAATATTATTTAAAAAAAAAACTTTATTTTAACAAACTTGAATGGTCAAAATGGCCAAATTCTTTTTAAAAAAAAAACCTACATCTTCACCCCATTCTGACACAAGGTGAAATAAAATATTTATAATAGGTTGATATCTATTTAAAGAAACTGAGTATGAAAACTCTCACATAAGAAATAAAATTCACAGATCACTATTTTGTCAAATTCAATTTCAATTAAACCTTAATGAAAAAAAAACATACATACACACACAACAGCAATCTTATACAAACTCTTCCAGAATAGAGGACACTTTCCAACTTCTTTTATGAGGCTAAGCAGCCAATTTTGTATTTTCAACTTTCCATGTCGCTAAGGTAGTAATACTTTTGTCATCCTAGCCTCCCTGAGTTATTACAATGGACAGAATTCCTTCTCTGAACCATGCTGTGTATGTAGTGTGAATAAGAAATAGATATTTGTAGTGTATGTTTAGTCATTCAGATTTTGAGATTTTTGTAATTTCAGCATAATTTATGTCATCCTGGTACTGATTCTGAATGTGGAGAGAAAATTAAAGAGTTTGGTAGTATAATATTCCATAGTGGAATCTGCATGGATTAAAGACATAAATGTTAAAGATAAAATGAAAAATATATATATAAAACAATATATTGTTCTAGACAAAATAATTTCTTTTTTTTAAATGTGTTTATTTTGAGAGAGAGACAACATGCAAGCAGGAGAGGGACAGAAAGAGAGGGAGAGGGAGAGAATCCCAAGTAGGTTTGCCACTGTCAGCACAAAGCCCGATGTGGGCTCAAATCCACAAACCATGACCTCATGACCTGTGCCAAAGTCAAGAGTCAGACGTTTAAACAACTGAGCCACCCAGGCACCCTAGAGAGAAGAATTTCTGAAGCTAAGTCACAAGTGCAATAAACCACACAAAAGATCATAATAGTTATATCATGATTTTCACATTTCATTGAAGATAGATAATCGACAATTTGCAGAATATGATAATATGTTTACATCTAAAACAGACAGGAAACTAATATCTAAAATATAAAGAGAGAAAATACAATAAAGAAATGGGCGAAATATACCAACAATTTACAGAAGAGGAAATCCAATAAATACCACAAAAAAGTGATGTTCGAATGAACTGGTAACTAGAAAAATGCAAATTATATCACGAAAAATAAATCTTTGTTCACTCACCTGACTAGTAGTATAGAAATTAGAAATAATATTTTGTTCATGCCTAGCAACTGAAAGAGTGATTGGAACTAGATATGTAGGTGTTGAATAATTAAAGCTGAATAATGCAAAATTTGGCAGGTAATGTGATTCAGAAACACACACTATTGGTAAGGGTTCGGTGCAGTTGTCTGAAGACAAACCTGTGAGTGCTTACTCAAATTTAACTGATGATCCCAAAGTCCTATCTGAGAGAAAGGCATGCATATGTTCATAAGGGGGCATATGTGAAGCTGTTCCTTCTAGCACTGCTGTGGTTAGGAGGAGTTGGAAGCCATCTAGAAACACTTAATAGCTATCTTGAAAGATCAACACATTTTAGTTTTTCTTGTTATTTTTCTTCTTTTTAAAAATCAGTGTAAAGGAATAATGTGTAGCCTGTAACGCATTCTAGGAATTTGTCATTTTCCCCAAAAACATTATTGTATTTAACTGTATATATACTTCTGTATTTAAAAGTATTTTCTCCTATGTGTATATATGTGTATAAAAGGCAGAGATCAGAGAAATACATTCCAATAATATTTTGAGAAATTAAAGAGGCTAAGTAGACAACTGCTTTCCTCTTCTCACTGCATATTTACTATATTGTTAAATGTTATTTGTGGACTTGAGTTTGTAAATATTTTTATTCTCCTCAACTGTTCTCCACCAATAACTTAAATTTCTCCTTTTCTTCCTTCGCATACCTCTCTTGCTTCATTTCTTCACTTTCATCTCTCTTACCCATCTGGCACGTTGCATTCTTTAAAATTACCTCTTTCATATGGAGATCAAAATCACATACAATTCAGAAGTTATTCAATGCCTTTATTGAAGTTACTGAAAATCAAAAGTGAGTCAGTTACATAATAGATGTTGGATTACTAGTCAAGAGGACTTCTGCCAAGATACAGGCAATGAACACAATTTGTTTATAAAATCTTCCCAATACATCACATTCACTAGCACTTTCTGAATAAATATTTCACAATAAATCAATTGTGAACCAGAATCCAATTAGTAAAATCTATTCACATAAATGTATGAATTAAATAGAAGTTGCCCTACACATAGGGTAACAGCACAAGCATTTCCCAAGAGAAATAAAAATACCTTGCAAACATCTAGTTAATATAAACGTTATTTTTTCCATTAAAAAACTATACAAAGCATCTAATACCTAATGAAGTGTACTGTAATTTCAGTATCACCTAGGGGAGTAATTATTTGTTAGGGATTTCTAATAGTAACTAATCAAAGCAGCTTTTGAAAATAACATAAGAGGAATTCTGGGGAAGATGATAGAGTAGAAAGATCCTAGGCTCACCTCATCCCAGGGACACACCTACATAACACTCACATCGGTGTAAATAACCTGGAAAATGACCTAAAGACTGGCAGAACAGATTCTCCACAGCAAAATGTAGAGAAGAGGCCAAATCAAAAATGGAAGGAATGGGAGGGACGTGACCAGGAACCAAGCTGGCCCAGGAGACTATTGAGAGAGAGACAGGGACACTACAGGCAAAGAGAAGGGTGCCCACATGAGGCAACCCAGGCACAGAAACCCCACACGGGGAAGATGAAGCCCTATAATATTTGGGCTTGACAACCAGAGGAGCTTAACTTCTTGAGTTCTTACAATCAGTGGTGCTAAATATCTGGAATTTAAAAAATCAGGGATGATTTAAAAAAAAAAAAGGACTCCCTGCCCTTAAAGAGATGACATAACAAACAGCCCTCCTAAGATACGGCATTCAGGCAGTAATTTGAAAACCACCTAGAATATAAACAAAGGAAATGCATTTACTAATCTCAGAAAGTGTGCGGGAAGAGCAGTGATCTTTAAGAGACTTATCCAGGAACAAAAGAGATGGCAGGCATGATATCTCCCTTGCCCCAGCCTAAATACAGGGATACCTGCGGAAACCAGATGATCATGAACATTCTCCATCTAACCTGCTAGCAGTGCATCCAATCTGGATACTCACCTGTGTACCTACTCCCTCTAACAGTTCTACCCCCTCAGCAGTTCTCTAAAGCATCTCCAATTCCCCTCTAATAGCAGCTCTGTCTCTGCATTCTCCTGTGGCCAACCCTTGGTGGTTCTCCAAAGCTACTCCAGGTCCCCTCCTACAGCAAACCTGTGCCAACTTTGCTAATACCACTTACCCTTCCCCTGTATTATCTTGCAGTCTGCTTCTTCCAACACAGACTTGGCGGGAGTACATACAAAGCATGGCAGTATGCAAACAGCCTTGACAGTGGCTGGCACCTCTCCAAAGTGACTCTTGTCCTGAAAGGATAATGACACACACCAGTCTGACTGCAGCCCCAGCACTGCACTGGGGAAAGACATCTTGTCTGACTGAAGTCACTGCCCAACAGAAAAATCTTGGAGGACCTCATATGGAGAGTGCCCTGCAGTTGGGTGTGACTACAGCTCTGGCAAACACCTGGTCTGACCAAACTCAAGCCCAAGTCAGCCCCAGACTGGCACATTGACACTGGGACCAAACCCTTCACAAAACTGGCAAAGAGAGCCATTGCAAATGACTGAAATGAAGGCAAAAACAACTCAGCTGCAAGAGTAGGGTGCACACACGAACATAAGAGAAATCCCTGTAGCTCCAGGTTCTGATAAACAGGAATAATGCATTTCAGGATACCACAGGACCTCTTCAAAAGGCCACTACTTGCCAGAGCAAGTACTTACATAAGTGTACATATGAGGAGACAGAGGATATTCCCCAAATTAAAGAAAAGGACAAAATCATAGCAAGAGAGCTAAATGCAACCAAGAGAAGCAACATGCCTGTTGTAGAACTTCAGGCAATGGTCATAAAGATACTGGAATTGAGAAAAGAGTGGAAGACCTCCGTGAGATCCTCAACAAAGAGAACAAAAAGAATGAACGAGAGAAGAAGAATTCAATCACTGAAAATAAAAATATACTAGTCCCTTTAGACTAAATAGATTAGAGGAAGCAAAAGAACTATAGATATGCAGAAGGAGAAGAGAGAGAAGAGGTGGCAGAAAATTTATCTGAAGAAATAATAGCTAGAAACTTCCCAAATCTGGGGAAAACAAAAACAAAAACAAACAAACAAAAACAGAAGTTTGGATCAAGGAGGCACAGAAAAGCACCACACTCCACCCTGCCAAATCAACCTAAAGAGGTCCACACCAAGACACTAACTAAAATGACAAAACGAATTATAGAGAATTATAAAAGCAGCCAGAAAAAAAAAAAATACACACAAGGGAAATTCCATAAGGCTATCAGCTGTTTTTCAGCAGAAACTCTGCAGGCCAGAAGGGAGTGACATTATGTATTCAAGATGATTAGAGGGAAAAAAAAATCTGTAATCAAGAATACTCTATCCAGAAAAGCAATCATTCAGAATAGAAGGAAAGATAGAGTTTCCTAGACAAAGATTAAAGGCATCATCACTAGTAGACCAGACTTAGAAGAAATGTTAAAGGGGATTCTTTGCATGGAAAGGAAAGACCATAAGAAGTAAGAAAAGTAGGAAGCACAAAAGCAGTAAAATTAAAAATATCTATAAAAATCAGTCAAGGGATACACAAAATAAAAGAATGCAAAGTCTGACCCCATATACCTAAGACATAATGGGGGGGGGGGAGTAAAATGTAGTGTTTTTAGAACGGGGTTTGAATTTAAGTGACCATCAACTTCACACAGACTGCTAAATGCTTAAAATGTTATGTACAAACATAATGTAACCACAGATCACAAATCACTAATAAATATGCAAAAAAGTAAAGATAAAGGAATCTAAGTATATCACTAAAGAAATTCAGCAAACCCTGAGAGAAAAGAGTAAGATAGGAAAAGAGAACTACAAAAACAACCACAAAACAATAAGTACATACCCATCAATAATTACTGTGAATGCAAATAGACTAATGCTCCAATCAAAATACATAGGGTAGTGAAATGGATAAAAATGCAGACCCATCTGTATTCTGCCTACAAGAGACTTATCTCAGATCTAACGACACAAGCAGAATGAAAATAAAGTGATGGAAAAGCATTTATCACACAAAAGAAGAAAAAAAAAAAAAGCCGGGCAGGATAATTACATTGGAGAAAAAATAGATTTTAAAACAAAAACTGTAACAAAAAATAAAGGACACTACATAATCATAAAAGGAATAGTCTAAGAAAATATGATATTTGTAAATATTTATGCACCCAACATGAAACACCCAAATGCATACAGCAGCTATTAACAAACATAAGCAAAGTATTCAATAGTAATGAAATAATAGTAGGGGACTTTAACACCCCACTTAAATTATTGGATAGATCATCTAAACAGAAAATCAACAAAAAAAAACCCCAGTGCCTTTGAACGACACATTGGAACATATGGATTCGACACATATATTCAGAACATTCAATGCCAAAACAGTGGAACACACATTGTCTTCAAGTTCACATGAAATACATTCCAGAATAGATCACATGTTAGGCAACAAAAAAGCCTCAACAAATTAAAAAAGATTGAAGTCATATGACACATGCTTCCTTTCCAACCACAATGCTATAAAACTAGAAATCAACCACCAGAAAAATATCTGGAAAGAACACAAATATAGAGAGGTTAAATAACATACTAGTAAACAATGAATGAGTCAAGAAATCAAGGGAGAATTAAAAAAATACACACAAATGGAAATGAAAACACAATGGTACAAAATCATTGGGATTCAATAAAAGTTATTCTAAGAGGGAAGTTTAAAGCAACATAGACCTATCTCAAAAAGCAAGAAGATGTCAAATAAACAATCTAACTTACATTTATAGGAACTAGAGAGGTGCTTGGGTGGCTCAGTTGGTTAAGCATCTGGCTTCGGCTCAGGTCATATAATCTTGCGGTTTGTGGGTTCAAGCCCCACGTCAGGCTTTTTGCTGACAGTTCAGAGCCTGGAGCTTGCTTCGGATTCTGTGTCACCCTCTTTCTCTGCCCCTCCCCCCCCCTCAAAAAATGAATAAACATTGGAAAAAGAAATTTTGAAGGAACTAAAAAAAGAACAGAACCCAAAAGTAGTAAAAGGAAGGAAATAATACAGACTAGATCAGAAATAAACAGAAACTAAAAAGAAAAATAAAATAGAATGGGTCAATGAGAGCAGGAGCTGGCACTTTGAAAATATCAACAAAATTAATAATCCTTGGCCAGACTCATAAAAAACGAGAGGGTATGCAAACAAACAAAATGCAAAAGAAAGAGGAGAATTAAAAACAATGCAATAGAAATACAAAGAATTATAAGAGAATATTATGAAGAATTGTCTGCTAACAAACTGGACAACCAGAAGAAAGTATAAATTCCTAGAAACATATTTTCTCCTAAAACATAATTAAGAAGAAACAGAAACTTTGGGCAGATGGACCTCCAGCAATAAAACTGAATCAGTAATCAAAACACTCCCAACAACCAAAACTCCAGGACCAGATGGCTTCACAGGTGAATTCTACCAAACATTTAATACCTATTCTTCTCAAACTATTCCAAAAAAAATAAAAGAGTAAGGAAAGCTTCCAAATTCCCTCTATGAGGCCTGCATTACCATGATACCAAAGTCAGGTCATGATCTCACTGTTCATGGGATCAAGCTCCACATCAGGCTCTGTGCTGACAGTGCAGAGACTGCTTGAGATTCTCTCTCTTTCTCTCTCTGCCCCTCCCCTGCTCTCTCCTTCTCTCTCAAAAATAAATAAATAAACTTTAAAAAAAAGATAGTTCATAAAGTTTTATTTTCCACAATCTACCACTCATGCCATGAAACCAATCATATTGATAATGCAATTTTGAATATGTTTCTAATCACTCTGTTTTATGCTTAATGTTTATTATTAGTTTTAGTCATACAACCTTTAAATGGGGTTATATTTTGTCCCCATTTTACAGATGGGTGAAGTGGGATGAAGACCTTGTCTCACTCATTGTTATGGAGATGATTTCAGTAAATTAAAATTTGAATCCTGGACATTTAAAAATACCATCTTGTGGCAAAGACAATCTCTTCAACAAATGGTGCTGGCAAAAACTAGACCACTTTATACCATACACAAAAATAAACTCAAAATGGATTAAAGACCTAAATGCGAGCCTTCAAATTAATAAAAACCTAGAAGAGAACAAAGGTGATCATTTCTTTGACACTGGCCATAGAAACATTTTTTCTAGCTATGTCTCCTCTGGCAAGGGAAGCAAAAACAAAAGTAAACTATTGGGACTATACTAAAATAAAAAGCTTTTGCACAGTGAAGCAAACTATTAACAAAACACAAAAGGAACGCACTAAATGGGAGAAGATATTTGTAAATGATATATCTGATAAAGGGTTAGTATCCAAAATATATAAAGAGCATATAACTTAACACAAAAAAAGCAAACAATCCAATTAAAAACAGGCAGAGAATATTAAAAGACATTTTCCAAGGAAGACATACAGATGGTCAACAGACTCATGAAAATATACCCAATGTCTCTAATCATTAGGAAAATACAAATCAAAGCCACAATAAGATATTATCTCATGCCTGTTAAATGGTTAAGGTAAAAAACAAAACAAAACAAAAACAAGAAATGAAGGAAAAATTGTGCACGGTTAGCTGGAATGCAAACTGACACAACCACTATAGAAAACAGTATAAAGGTGTCTCAAAAAAAAAAATAGAATTACCATATGACTTATTAATTCCACTACTGGCTATTTACCCAAAGAAAATCAAAACACTAATTTGAAAAGATATATGTTCCTCCATGTTTATTGCAGCATTATTTACAATAGCCAATACATGGAAACAACTCAAGAGTCCACTGATAGATGAATAAAGAAGAGTGGTATGCACAAACATACACACACACACACACACACAAAATGAAATATGATTCAGTCATAAAAAAGAATGAGATCTTGCAATTTGCAACAACATGGACCTAGAGGTTATAATGCTAAGTAAAATAAGTCAGTCAAGAAAAGACAAATGCCATATTATCTCACTCATATGTGGAATTAAAAAAAAAAAAAACAAAACAAATGAAGCAAAAAAAAGGGGGAAACTAAAAAACAACTTAAAAATGGAGAACTGATGGCTGTCAGAGGTGAGGTGGGTGAGGGGAATGGGTGAAATAAAGGATATTAAGAGTATCTTTATCTTAAAAATAAAGTATTCATATCTTGACGAGCACTGAGAAACATAGAATTGTTGAATCATTATATTGCACACCTGAAACTAATATAACACTGTATGTTGATTATCCTTGAATTAAAAAAAATTCTAATAAATTAAAATTAAACATAAAAAGACCACTTTGTAATGTAACATAAGCCAATATACATCATAAGCCAATCTGGAAACAAGTTTGGTAATTCACTACCATGAGAAATTAAAACATGTTTAAGAGACTTGTATGTGCACATACAGAGAAACTATGTATAATAACTAAACGTCATCAGTAGGAAAATGGAAAAACAAGTTATGGTATATCTCTACAATCGAATCTATACAATCTATACAATGGAATACTACTCATCAGTAATAGGAACAAACTATTGCTATATACAACATGAAAAAATGTCAAAATCCTTTTCTAGAATAAAAGAGGACATAAAGAAAAGATTGCATATGTTATTATATTTTTATAAAATTTTGGAATATGTCATCAATTTAATGGTGGCACAAATCTGATCAGTTTTGGCTTGAGAATGAGATAGTGAAGGGTGTGTATTAATAGGGCCACAAGAATCTGTAGGATTTGATAGAAATATTTAGTACCTTGAATATGATGATGGCTTAAAATGTTATATCAAAAATGCAGAATTTAAATATATGGAGTTTATTGTACATAAACTAAACCTCATTAAAGCTTTAAAAGCATTAAAGAACTTAGGTAAACCTGAAATCTGACATCTGTGACCTACATTACAAGCCTGAAGTTTTCTATTTTCTTGAAACTTTTCACTTAGCAAAACAAGAGGTAACGGAGGACACCATGCATCTCATTGAGAATCTCACTGTTATTGCGATGAAATAACTAGGTCTTTGACCCAAAAGACTCAATTTAAGTGTTTAATTACAAGTGCTGTGTTTTCCCAACAAAAGGACTGCACAAATCCACTGGCAATTTATCTTGCTGCAGCACCACATATGCTACGAAAACGGCTCACAGTAAAGATCAGTAATGTTCTCTGCAATGTGGCTAAGAGCCTAGGCTGCTTATGCAAGGAATTATGTAACCTGAGAATAGATGAATATATACACTGAATAAGTGTCATCTTATTCAAGGAAAAGCAGAGTGAAAACAATGTCTGTAACCAAATGCAAATGGCATGCCTAGAATGAGAAATGAGAATTAGGTCTAACTGGTAAGAAGAAAAGGGTTACTTCAATGGAGTTAGCAGCAAAGAATAATCGCAAAATAAGTAAAGGGCATCTAAACCATGACTGCATGTGGACCTGGCTAAAACAAAAACAAAATAGAATCTGATTGATGAAAAAAATATGTGAGAAAATCCTAGGTTAGTTATAGAATGAACATTTTACTTTAGAATGATATTTTAACTAAACCTTGGTACACGTGTAGGATATACAGGATGTACCATTTCAGGAATTATACTCATCTTCAGGTGAGTATAGATCTGAAGGCAAACCACATTATAGTATGTTCTGGAAGTAGATGTAGCCAATCACTATACATCTGACCCTTGAACAATGCAAGCATTAGGAACAGTGACCCCTCTTACAGTGGAAAATCTGCATATAACTTTTGACTCCCCCCAAATTTACAAATAACCTACTGTTCACCAGAGTCTTATTGATAACTTAGTCAATTAACACACATGTTGTATGTTATATGTATTACATGCTGTATTCTTACAATAAACTAAGCTACAGAAAAGAAAATGTTATTAAGAAAATTACAAGAAAAAAATCATGAGGAGAAACTACACTTACAGTAGTGTATGTACATTTCTTGAAAAAAAAACCACATATAAATTGAACCAGAAAGTTTAAATACGTGTTAAGACTCAACAGTAGTTTGAGAAAGAAAATAACAGGTTAAAGATTGCAAAGATAAGAAGTATATCATAAAAAGTCTCTCAGTCCATTTTTTTGAAGTTTGAGATCTATTTTGTACATGACAGAGGTCATTAAATATTTTTAAACAGGAAAATAACTCAATTATGACTTTAGTACAAGTATATAGTTTGCAGTTGCGAAGGGACATTTGATGGGGCACTCCAGACTGTGTGATTTTATATTATAATGCTAGATATTACAACATTAGATAACAATATCCAAGATACTATGAGACCAAAAACTGCAGAGGTGGAGACAGTCATATTAAGTTCAATATACAGAATCTAATGACAGCTCTGAAAAAGGGATAAAATGTTTTAAGTAGTCTAAACTGCTTCCATAATTCTGGCTTTAGCCACTTGTTAGTTACTATAGGAAATAGTAAGAAAGAGCATGTTTCACATTTGGCTTGCTTGTTTTACATATCTATGGGAGCACTAGGAGAAAATGTATATTTAGTTATATATTTTTCTGGAACCCAGGGTAGTTACCTGGACTAGAGATACAGAATTAGAAGCCTTCTGAGTACGACTAACCAATCAGGAAATGGATGAAACAATCAAGGGAGGAGTGTCAGATTGCAGGGGAAGGAAAGAAAACAGACGTATGGATTGAGAAGAAATGTTCCTAAGTGAGCAAAATGGCTTTGTAGAAGCAAAATAGTAAAAAATTTCAAGAAAAAAAGGTTATGAATAGTTTCAAATGTTCAAAGAACAAATGAAAAAGACTGAACTAAATCGCTAGAATAGACAATTTTCAGTGGCGAAAGATGCCAGATTAAAGTGGGCTGGATACTAATTAGAAAGTATGTGACCAAGGGGCGCCTGGGTGGTGCAGTCGGTTAAGCGTCCGACTTCAGCTCAGGTCATGATCTCGCGGTCCGTGAGTTCGAGTCCCGCGTCAGGCTCTGGGCTGATGGCTCAGAGCCTGGAGCCTGTTTCCGATTCTGTGTCTCCCTCGCTCTCTGCCCCTCCCCCGTTCATGCTCTGTCTCTCTCTGTCTCAAAAATAAAATAAACGTTAAAAAAAAATTAAAAAAAAAAAAAAGTATGTGACCAAGATATTTAGTTTGCCTTAATCCTGTTTGATGCTGAGATACAAAGAAGAAAAGAGGGGAGGGGGAAATAAATCATAGTAAGAAACTGGTCCAGAGGACAGACCAGAAATTTTACTTATCTGGTAGCTTAATTTTAAGTTCATAAACATCCAATATTTATTCAGCACTAGGTATTTATCTTCACTAAATACACAAATCAAATGACCACATTTTTCATTCTATTTAGTAGGAACTGCTTGAATGGAATCGGAGTCAGTTTATCTGGTTTCAGGATCAGTTCTCCACTCAGGGAGGTAGTGAAGGATGACAAAACAACAATAAACACAAGAACTGAATTGGAAATAAGCAGGTAGGTTAAAAACAAGTCCCAGAAAATAGGTTTCATAAAAAGTGGGAAAGATAACCATATACAAAGCCCCTAATATTTGGTAAGAATTTATTATATGATTCACATGGATTTACTGTTTTTATATTTCAATACTTTTTTTACATTTTACATAGCTTTCCTTATATACTATTTCATTTGATCCTAATGACAACTAAGTAGTTAGAATATCACTTTGTTTTGCTTTATTTTGTTTTAGGTGAAGAAATTAAGGTTTCAGAGACTCCAGGGAGTTGATTAAGATTATTATTCTAGAGTTCAATGTTTGAAGATTATATAAGAACAATAAGGCTATAGACATTACTAATATAGACTCCCAATTAATTCAAGTTTAAGGAGAAGAGTAAGCAAAAGATAGATTAGTATTCAGCTTCTCGAATTTCCCAGTACATATTCCTATTAGCTTAATGATTCTTTAAAAATTGGGCATTTAAGGCAGGAAACACAAAAGATATGCAGGAAAGAAGACTATGAAGGAGTTACATATGGAGGTGGGCATGGATGATGAATCGTGTTCACCATGGATAAAGGTGCTTGCTGAGTCTTTGAAATAGGCTGTGCAGTTTATTAGAGGCATTTGCACATCATTCTTTGCCTTGCTCTTGTGTCTGTATTCCTGCTTGTGCCCTCCCAGTTATGATTTAACATTAAACATATTCTGATATATATTTAGTCTTAGAAAAAAAAGTGAATTTAAGTTTAGAATCATTCTTTCAGTATACCCCACTTTTCTTCAGATGTATTCTAGCCTTTTAATTTAGGATGATGTAGTTGAAAGAGGACTGGAATTATATTTAGATTTTCCCTTTCCAGATGCCACTTGTACCTCTTGTTGCATAAGCTTGCGCAAGACGCTTGAATTATTTTTATTTGTAATTTTGAGCTTGATTATTTTTATCCATAATTTAAGAATACAATAGCTATCCTGACTGCTTCACTGGTTTATGCTAAAATTCAGATGAGATAACAGATGTGTCATTAATAGAATATATATTAGGAGCAACATGGTATAATGGTTAAAGAGTGCAGACTGAAGAACCCACTCTGATTTTGCCACCTTCCAGCTATGTACCGTTAGCAGGTAACTTAGTCTCTTTGTGCCTTAGTTATCTGCAAAATAAGTCCGACAATACTAGTTTGATCTTATGGGTAAGAGGAAATACTCTACCTAACGCTCTTTGAACTGTGCCTAACATACAGTGAGAATTATCCAAATGTTTCATGACGATCATAATGATGTGCCAGACACTGATAGTGCTGAAGATCTCACAATCATTTATTTCAGTAAGTAACTTGGAGAGAGATAAAAGCTCAAAATTGCAATGCTGAAATTCTGTTAATGAAACCCATGGTATTTCTGAAATTTAATTTATAAAGTCTACAAATCAACTTAAGCTTCCTTTAGTGACTTGCAGGCTAAATCAAAATGGAAGCAGATAGAGCCACTTTTAGTTGCTTTCTTGTGACAGAATCCCCCCATATCCACACTCTAAATCCCTAGAAGGCAATGAGATGTACTGAGGAGGTCCAGGATCTGCCTTAAGCAATATTATATTGAGATATCATCTGTAAACAAACTCACTGAATAACCTGTTTCTTGGGTCTATACAGGCTGAAATTTAATGCTTTAGTGATTCTTTTACGTGTAATTCTACAACTGAAAGTGCAAACTTTGGGACTTTAAGGATATGACCAAATGTAGTAACAGTAGGTGTGAATTAATAATTCAACATTTGAAGTGCTGACCATTAGCATATGTATTTTCAAAAGATCATCCTACAAAAAATTTAAAAAGTTGTTCACTTTGCCTAATTGTTTCCTACTATTGAGAACTCTAATTTATTCATTATGAGTGGGTTGACTGGTATGCTAGGAGAGTCCCACATTTTTCCTCTTGTTCTGACACATTTATTTTCACTGTCCATTTCATTCTCAAAATTGTTTCAGTTCACATGTAAAATATGCAGCCACCTAATTTACAGTTTTAATGTAACTTTTAAAGAAATCCAAATCAAATCAAAGCAACTACCTATGTCTTGATATGGTGCATTTTTAGACCTAAAAATTGAATTCAACAAAACTGGATCAAATAGAGTGCAGTTTAATCACAAAATAAAAATGAATGGAATTTTGAGGATATGGAAGTTATACGATGAACTTGCAACAGTGCCTAGATATAGTAAGCATTATTTAAATGTTTAATGAGGAAGGGGAGGAGGGGGAATAGAAAGAAACTAGGATACAATGGTTAAGAATTCACAATTTCAATAGGTAAAATGTAGGTGTAAACTGAAGATACATGAATAAGGAGAATACTAATAGTTCTAATTACATATTTCACATAGCAATCATGATTCATCAAGACCCTACGTCTCATAGTAGTACATTTTTCTTGAAGTCAGACACTTTCATTTGAATCCTGGATCATACTTCAGAACTTAAGTTTTTATTTCTTACTTCCCTATCTTGGGAAAATTAACTAACCTTTTGAGACCTCAATTTGATTATCTTTAAACATGGACAATAACAAAACTCTTAGGAGTGTTATGAAGATGAAATGGCATAAAAGAGACAGATATACTACAAGTATTCAGAATTATTAGCTATTGTGATTACCAATTCTATGAAGATATCATTACTTTGAAATTTTCTACTTTCATTGCAAACATTATTTATAATATAGGATAGCAAAAGGAAGTACCATCTAAAATTGCGTTCAATCAAAATTAGCATATATTTCTTTTTAAAAAAAATTTTTTTAACGTTTATTTATTTTTGAGACAGAGACAGAGCATGAACACGGGAGGGGCAGAGAGAGAGGGAGACACAGAATCCAAAACAGGCTCCAGGCTCTGAGCGGTCAGCACAGAGTCCTACGCAGGGCTCGAACCTACGGACCGTGAGATCATGACCTGAGCCGAAGTCGGACGCTTAACCGACCAAGCCACCCAGGCGCCCCTTTTTAAAAATTTTTTAATGTTTATTTACTTTTGAGACAGAGAGAGACAGAGCTTGAGGGAGGGATGGACACAGAGAGAGAGAGGAGACACAATCCTAACAGGCTCCAGGCCCCCCAAGGTGTCAGCACAGAGCCCAACGATGGGCTCGAACTCGTGAACCGTGAGATGATGACCTGAGCTGAAGTCGGCCGCTTAACTGACTGAGCCACCCAGGTGCCCCAGCATATATTTCTTTTTTAAATAATTATTCTTGAAGAAGTTAGTAACAGGTTTCATAATTCCAAAATTAAAATTTTGGGATTATCTGTACCCACAAATTCCAAGAGGCAAGTAAATTCTCAAGGACCATTATTTTTTTTTTAATTTTTCTAGATTTATTTTTGAGAGAGACAGAGAGAGCGAGCATGAGTGGGGGAGGGGCAGAGAGAGACAGGGAGACAGAATCCAAAGCAGGATGCAGGCCCTAAGCTGTCAGCACAGAGCCCAATGTGGGGCTCGGACCCACCAGCCAGGAGATCCTGACTTGAGCTGAAGTCGGACGCTTAACTGAGAGAGTCACCCAGGCGCCCCTCAAGGACCGTTACTGAATGTTTATAATATATTTTAAAAAAAGAAAGGAATAGAAGTAAAACAACATTTAGCAAACAGTATTCCAAAAAAAGAGAAATCATGTGTGGATTATGATATTATAAAAAAGCAAAATGAAAAAAGTTAACTGCATTTCTGCTTGGATATGTGAGACTCCTGAGTTATTAAAAATTATACAAACTAGGGGCACCTGGGTGGCTCAGTCAGTTGAGTGTCCAACTTCAGCTCAGGTCATGATCTCACAAGTTCATGAGTTACAGCCCCCCATTCTTCTCTCTCTCTCTCTGCTCCTCCCCCTTGCCCGCTTGCTCTCTCCCCCCCCCCTCAAAAATAAACATTAAAAAAACTTTACAGAGTACTCCATTTTTGTCAAAAAACCATCACAACACTCTCAAAGCTATGTAGTATTCCAGTGACATATATTCTCACAGTTCACAAATTTATTTCTGTAAACATTTCCTTGCACCCTCTCAAGAACCCTGTGATTTAGGCAACATTAAGTCTCTCAATCTCTGGAGCAACATTCTATCTATAGTCCTACATCTTCTCTAGATAGATAATCTGATAATAGTATCACTCCAACATCAGAAAAATAAACACATGGGGCTACTTTGTGTTAAACCTAAAGAATGACTTAATTGTAATACTGTGGGTCAAAGACTGACTTATTCCTTTGTCCATAGAAAGCAGTGTTGGCTCTGCCACATATTTATAGACTAGAACTTAGTTTCAGCGTCTGCAAAATGTGAATACAAATAATTACTTCAAGATTGTTGTAAAAATTCAATCACATGCTTAAAAGTTTGCACATCATAATCTGCAGATAATGAATGCTTCTCCCGCTACTGTGTTGTTTGTCTTCCAAAAAACACTACGATTTCAGTTGTACATTAAGAATGGCTTCATTATCAGGAAGTTGAAATTTATATTCTACCAAAGGCTATCAGAAGAGGTTATTGCGTTTTTATGGCAGATAAAATTCAAATGATAACTACCTTCAGTATTACTAACACTAGCAGTAGTTGGTAGTATAGTATTGTCAGCAAAGATGATAACAATTATAATAGTCATGACTAAATTTTATATAGTGCTTTTTCGTGTCTGATACTAATCATTTTTATTTTCATAATAACCTTATTTTAAAGATGAAGAAGCTAATGAATACGACTTTCTCCAAATCACATTTCTGATTACTAGTGGAACCAGAATTTGAATCCAGAAATTTTCACCTCTAGGGCTCATGCTTTTTATAATTATTTTATAGATTATAATTTATAGAAGCTCTGTAATACAGTTATTATGGTATTGTGGGAAAAAATGCCTATTGTATTCTTGCTTGACTAAACAGATGAAATCACTTGACTGTTTAAACATTTTTTCAGACAGGCACAATGTGGAGTAAACACATATGTTAAATAACATATATCATCATCCCTTTTTCGTTGTTAATTTGTTTCCCATGTCCACTGTAGTAAAATGTAAGGATTTCTTGACAAAATGTTAAAATTGACAAATAATTTGTAATGGATCATAATGTGCTTCCTGAGTGCCTTAATTGTGTAATGAACATTTGCTGCTTTTGATATTCTACTTTACCATTTGATAAACAAGTCACTAGATATAAATCATTAATAACTGAGGAATCTGCTTTTCCAGATTCTATAACATAAATTTCCTATGTATTTTAGGACAAGGAGAGTTAATTTTTCTTTCTTTCCTTTTTTGTTTAAAAAGTTTGTTATTTAAAGTCCAGTTAGTTAGTATACAATGTAATATTAGTTTCAGGTGTATAATATAGTGATTCGACACTTCCATACAACACCCAGTGCTCATCGCGACAGGTGCGTTCCCTAATCCCATCACCTGTTTCACCCATACCACCCACCTCCCTGTGGTAACCATTAGTGTGCTCTCTGTGGTTAAGAGTTTCTCGATTTATCTTATACACTGGAATATTACTCAGCCATTAAAAGGAATGAAATATTGCCATTTGCAACAATGTGGAAGGAACTGGAGGGTATTATGCTAAGTGAAATGAGTTAATTTTTCTTAAAGATATTAATAAGTTAGGCAGCTATAAAGAAATATTCAACTGATCTTAAGGCTTATCTCTCCCTAGTCATTCTTTTTTTTTTTTTTAATGTTTATTTATTTATTTTTGAGAGAGAAAGAGCACAAGTGGGGAAGGAGCAGAGAGAGAAGGAGACACAGAAGCCAAAGCAGGCTCCAGCTCCAAGCTCTGAGCTGTCAGCACAGAGCCCAACTGAACTTGAACTCATGAACTGTGAGATTATGATCTGAGGTCAGATGCTTAACTGACTGAGCCACCTGGGTACCCCTATCCCTAGTCATTCTTGCAATGATGGTTCTAGCTTGCAGCAGAAGGTAATAAGATCTTTTGAATTATTAAAACATACATTCATTTACTCTTACCATTGATGAAAACTTCAAAGGTATGTCTTACTACAACAATAATTGTGAGGAAAAATAAGTATTTTTTGATATGCGCTTTGTATTTTTATACGGTAATAAATGTAGCATTAACATCAACAATATAGCATTATAAATATTGGAATTGTTGTTTATTTGGATCTTGGCAATATTCCATATTTTTATAGAAATACACGTTTTTTGAGAAAAATAACATGAAGCAAAACAACATTAAAAAGTATTCTAACTATGTGGCTATTATCCCAAAACACGACATAAAATAATCAATTTTAGTGATTTTTTTTCTTTTCCCTAATTGTTCAATATTTTCTAAAATATTTATATTAATTTTATATGTTGAATATCAACATTTATGTCTCCTTAGAAGTATATTTTAAGTTATAAAATTAGAATTTATGAATTTTAAGTTAATTTTCATTTTACTTAATTTTGTAATACCTTTCCATAAAGGTAATTATTCCTAAAAATGAAATTGATATTTCTATTTTTCCCCAAATATGAGTGCCATAATTGCCCTCTATATATTTTAACTAATTTTCACACCCCACTGCAGTTTTTAAGGTGTCTCTTTACCCTTGCTAACAGTGTGCTTTATCAATATAATAACTTCAGTTTTGAAAAAAAATACGATGTATACACCCCACTTCATAATCCTTTCTGAATCATCATACAAAGTATAAATTATAGCATAATGGTGATTACATTTTAGGGGAAAAACATTTTAATGTATATTTATAAAGTATACTGCCTCCATTAATAACAAATATTGTAATTAATTTTAATACTAAGGGTATTATAAACAAAACATGTAAGTATATGTGTGCATATGCATTTGCACATATGTATAGAATATACAAACTATAATGTTTATTGCTGCTTGCATTTGAGGTGAACTCTTCTTGAATTTCATTAAAGTTATATACAAATTTTTGTATGGATTTCTTTTTACTGGTATTTAACTTTGGTAAACTATTGGAAAACTCAAATAACTTGTTCAAGCGGAAATCTTGCTTTTTGTTGTGAAAATGGCCTTTATCAAATATCATTATTTTATCAACAAGACAATTCTGTTACATCAAATAGGAGTTCCTCCTCTTCATGTGGTATTGCTGAAGATCAGAAAGATAGGGGTCTCATCTTAGTTCACACCTAACATGCACTGGAACTTTCACTGGATTATAAAACCCAAAATTTCATTTGCCCTGTTCCACCACAGTGAGAGTAGAGCCATTGTTTTCTTCACCATTGTATTGTAGGCCACTAGAAAAGTAAACTCTGAAGCTTTTATATATGTAGATATACAGATATATAATACATCTATATCTATAGTATATGATCTATAGAGAGTATATACTATATACCTAAGTAGATCTGTACCCCATCACTTTTTTCATTTATTAACTAGAACATTTCTATAAAACTTCATCTAATTTGCTATATACCTTAGATCTTTATACATACACACATACACATTTCTTTTCACTTTTGCCTTTTTAAATATTGTTCTTTCCTTTTTTTTCACTTTTATTGTCTAAATCCCCTTTATGCTTTTAACTGTATCTATTCTTTGTTGGAGACCTTGCAATTTAGTCTTCATCTCAGAGACTATTGTCTTTTATTTAATTTCTTCAGTCAGCTCTTATTTTATATGCTTTCATGTGTCCATTTGTAGCCAGACTCTTTGTATTTCTGAGTTTTAGTGCTATTTTGATTCCGAAAATGCTTGTTGAATTACATTTAATTCATATCAGAATGGTGTTACAGTTTTTGTTTTTTAATTTAGAGAACTTTTTGGTTAAGAAATAGAATGCTCATGTTTTCTTTTATTCTTACAGTAACTTTAATGGGTTCAGGGTTCACATTTTGCTGTTTTGATTAGTGTGTTGAATTTTCTGGGACTAACAGCACAAAGAGCCTATAAAGGTGAGGTTTGGTGACTTCCTTCACTTCTTAGCTCAATACCAAGCTATCCTGTTGCTACAGCGATGTCTCTAACAAATGGAAATTAATGGAATCTCTTCTGGTCCAACATTTTATATTTTTTGCTATTTTCTAATTCCAACAAGGTTTTAATTTTCAGGCACTTCTTTATATCTCTTCACCATCAGGCCTCCAAGGAGTCCCTTTATAAAGATTTTCCATTGTCCGCAGACTTGATGCCTGCATGACACCACCATCTTCGGTAGCACACATTTTGAAGTGCAATTAATGTTCTCTGTTAATGTTTTCTGTGCTTTCTTACCTGGTTCTACTTTTTCTTTCATTCTTTTTTTTTTAATTTAATGTTAATTTATTTTTGAGAGAGAGAGACAGGGCATTATCAGCGGAGGCGCAGAGAGAGAGGGAGACAGAGAATCCCAAGTGGACACCAGGCTCTGTGCTGTCAGTACAGACAGAGCCCGATGGGGGACTTGAACCCACTAACCATGAGATCATGACCCGAAATGAAGTCGGACGCTTAACCAACTAAGCCACCCAGGCCCCCTGTCCTGGTTCTACTTTTCTACTACAGAAAATGAATATTATTAGGTGTTATCTGTAGTCATTCCCAATAGGACCCAACAGCAGTCCCTTATGTTCATCACAAGGGATGTGATGACTCATCAGTGACTCTGATGAGTCACTGCCTGTGACTCTCCATTCAGGTACTGACTCCATTTAAGTACAGGCATTAAACACAATCTGTGGTCTTAGGTAGTTATTTTCCATTAGGTAAATTAAAATGTATGGCATTCTTTTTGTCCTAGTTATGCTGTTGGTATTAACTATGGATGATTTTATTATCTAACTTTACTGATCTGTAATTTTTTCCCTTGAAGGATGTGCAGAAATTCAATTTAAAAGTTCTCATTATCCTTGACGTACTTTGAAATTCTACATTAATATTTTGAATGGAACAAAGATACCGTAGTTTAGAAAGAATTCTAAATCACAAACTCCTCCAGAGAAGGAAGACAATTATAATTTACAAAGCAAAGCTTTATTGCTAGAATAACTTTCACTCATTCAAAGGTATTTGAATAGGAAGGGTATGAAAATATCTAAGTGATATAGGCAATACTGCACTGAAGTGTAAGCATGGTGAAACTAAAGAAGACAAAGAACTGGGAATGTTTCATTTTCTCAAAAGGCAGAACTCATATGAATTAAAATGTCTCATTGCTTTAAAAAAACAATCTAAAATGTACTACTGAAAAGAGATACTATTCAAGGATTAAAGAAATCAGATAAAAATATTTAGAGTTAGGTTATAAGAGTCTTTATATAATTCCCCTAGCTAATAAAATTCAGAAAGCTTTTCAGCAACTGGAAAAATTGACCCCAAAGTATTCCATATTTGCCAAAGGACTCTGTTAGACTAGAACCACTTAGCAGATATGAAGATACATGAGCTACATGTCACAGAAGAGCCAAGCAATGTGCACGTGCTGGAGGGTTGGTGGATAATGAGGTGGCTACGCTTTAACACACTGGGAGAAAAAGAAGATAAGCCCTAATCGAATTACAGGAGTAACTTCAACAGCTTCCAGCGTTCATAACAGACTTAGAACCCATGATAGCAAATCAGACTTTTATTTAGAGGCTAGTTTTGAGAAGATAGAGAACTGCCTGCCGAATCTGGAGGATTTATGTGGGCAGTGTGAATTACAACGATACATAAGTATAAGAAAAATAAAAGGAAGGAACTTTAAAGCTTCAGAGCTGAACTAGATTCAGAGCATACCAAGAAGGTCCTGGAATGCAGCAAACCTAGCAAAAGTTGTTTAAGAAGCTTTTTGAGGGAGACTTTCAACAGATCATGGAATAGTATCTTTCCACAGGTCACCTTCAGAAAGCTGAGAGGTGAGGCTAGTTGGGGAGAGAGTCCACTGGCATCCAAAACTCTTCCAGGGTGTGCAGAGATAGTGTTTTGTGCTATCCCATGCCCAGATTGGGGCATGGGATAAAGTCCTCGGAAGTCCCTTTCTATTATTAGAGGATGCATCGTGCCATATTTGTCTTGTCATTGCTTTTCCTCTTCCTACAGTTATAGGCTTTAGTTGAAAATAATTAGAATACATGGAAAATGTTGAAGCAAAAAAATAAAAAAGACAAAAGAGGCATTACTCATAATTCTACAGCACAGTATAATCCCTACTACTATTTTGGTGTGGTTCTTTCCAGTCTGTGTGTGAGACAGCATTTATCAGTGTAATTGGAATCAAACAATACATAGATCTGGACTTGTATCTAACTTTTCTTAATATTGTTTGGCAATCTTGCCTTCTAAGTAATACTATCATATCATTTTAATTTTTCTATAAACTTTTTATTTTTTCATTTTGTATTTTTTTCTGTAATTTTGGATGGATTTCATCTGCTAATAAGTATGTTAGAATAACTGCATGTGTTCAACATTTATATTTAGAATATTCTTTATTTGGTATTTATGTTCCTAATTTTTGAAATATTTAAATATTTAGCTTTATTTAAATTAGTTTATAATTAATTTATTTTATGAATTCTGAATATTTGCAGTGTAACAGTTATTAATTTTGTATTCCAAAAAATATATAAAAACTTGTGTTATTATTTTCTTCCAACATTCAAATCAGTAAATCAGAGATATAAGTTTTAACTTTAAATATTACATAACAAAGAAAATTCAATTAATCCAATACAATTTAGAAAAAAAAATTAGAATGCATTGTAAGTTTCAAACATAAAATAGAATAAATATAATGACATAAAACTCACAAAACATGTGAATATGTTAAATTACAAGATTCAAAGTAGAAAGTCCTATCTTTCTATATAAAGCACATAAATGATGAATAATTAAAATATTTATGTATATCTACTTAAATTATACATACTTAAAGCTATCACAAAAAGAGGAAAAATAATAGAATTCACAGAAAGGCACCAGATAAAACCTATTCAAAAGCAAGCAACTGTAGTCAAAAATAATGTAAGTTTAAAATTTATAATATATCTAATATGCAGAAAATGTAACTTTCTTCCCAGGTGTATAATAAAGTTAACTTAGTTAACAAGCTTCCATTTCTACTTATGGTGGAAAAATCAATCTTGTCCACTTCATTCTAGTTGTAAGGAGAGAATGGAAAATCATCTCTTTTAGAAATACAGGACAGGAAATAAAAAGAAATGTATTGCAAACCTTTACCTCAAATTCCACAATTGTACAAAATGTATAATGTTCCGCAAAAAAAAAAAAAAAAAAAAAGACAAGGACATTGGAATAAAATAAGAGAGGAGGGGCACCTGGGTGGCTCAGTCAGTTGAGCTTCTGATTTTGGCTCAGCTCATGATTTCAACGTTTGCGACTTCGAGCCCCACGTGGGCTGACAGCTCAGAGCCTGGAGCCTGCTTCAGATTCTGTCTCCCTCTTTCTCTGCCCCTCCCCAGCTGTGCGCTGTTTCTCTCTCTCTCTCTCTCTCTCTCTCTCTCTCTCTCAAAAATAAATAAGCATTTTAAAAATTTTTTTAAAATGAGAGGAATTAAATATCTCAAATACCTACACCTTATAACAATAGGATTTTGTAAGTGATAAAAAAAAGGTTTCAATTTTTTTCAAAAGCAAGTAAACCTTAAGATAATTAATTAAATTAATTCTCTGATGTTCCAAAGTACAACTTATATTGGTTGTTCCCATGGATGTTATTAGTCAAGAAAAATAACACTAGTTGCTATAATTAAAAAAAACAAAAAAAGCCTAAACACGATGGCTTATTACTGCAAAGCTTTTTTGTGTCTCTAATAAACATTCCATGAGGGTCAGAGATTATGTGTGTATATTTGCAGGACATGTATCTCCATGCAACCATTCAGTGACTAAATACTATTACCTAAGGAACTGGAGATTTTTGTGTATCCTCTTTATAAGATATACAAATGGATAAAGAAAGGAAATATAGAATGTTGTGAGAGAAGTACATATAGCCCCATCACAAAAGTATTTGTATATCATTTTCATCTACGTCCCATTGGTTATAACTTAGGACTGTGGCTCAAACTCACTCCAAAAGGGCACAGGAAACATATTCTAACTGTATTCCTAGAAGAAAGAGAAAATACTACATTTAATGAGCACAGAGTGCTCTTTAAAAAATCTAACATTTTGGTTACCAAATGTATGTTTTACTGCCACTCTTTTACTTAGGATGTTTGTTAATGAAGACACCACACAATTTCATCCAATTCCTTCATCTAATTCAAATTCATGGATACCAATATCCTTGAGATGGCAATATGGATCTTTTTAAGAAATCAATGTTAAGACCTAGAAAGTTTTCTATGCACCAACCCTAAACAATCAAATTATAGTAATGGAGCGGGGAGAGACAGTCACAGAAAAATAACCAGAATATACGAGTAAAACTAGGAGATGAGAGGAGTGCCCTGCTAAGGGCACTGACAATTCTTAAATCTTGCCATCATTGTGCAATGGTCATTTTACACACTGATTCTACTCTCTGAAAGGAACTGCTATTTCTGTTTTCCCTGATGTTCTTGATTCTAGTCTTTTGGAGGCTGCTACTCATGTATTAACTTCTCTGGTTATATCTGAAATGAACGGTGGTGGGTATTCCCTCATTGCTTGCTGGGCAGCCTCTACAGGCTATTCAGCAATTGTTTTAAGATGAATTGAGGAATCACAGAACATTTTAGACAAGGCTTACATTCTCCTTGGTAATAGGATTTCCTGCAAATTTAAGTCTTAAATAAAGAAAACAAACTAATCTAATTATTGCTATAGGGCATTAAATTTTTAGTGAGTTTCTACCACTCAAAAACTTCTTCAAGCTTATCTCTTACAATTTTAGTTCTAGAAATGTAAAAATCTCCAAACATTTTATGCCCAAATTGTGGGTCTCCCTGTATTCCCTTTCCTTTGCTAAATGACCAATTGTTTGCTGAATTTACACCATTTTTTTGGTAATACCTTATGAATGGCAATCACTAGTAACTAATACACAATTCATTGTGATGTTTCAAAACTCTTTTTTTTTAATGTTCATTTATTTATTTTGAGAGAGAGAAAGCATGAGCAGGGGAGATGCAACGGGAGAGATAAAGAGAATCCTAAACAGGCTTCATTTTCAGTATGGAGCCCAAAACAGGGCTCAGTCCTACAACCACGAGATCACGACTAAGCCAAAATCCAGAGTCCAATGCCCAATCGACTAAGCCACCCAGGCGCCCCTAAAGCTATTTCTAAAGCTAAGAAAACACACACAGTACTTCCTTGGTTGTTGACAGTGAAGATTGTACTCACAATTTGCCATAGTAAAACAGTGTAACCTACATTCTAACAATGTCTGCCAATATTAAGGCAAAGGCACATATTTAATATTTTATTGAAATATTAACATTCTACTTCAGGATATCAACATATGTGTTAATTTGGAAAAATACAGCTGGTTTACTCATATTTACTTAATGAAGTCTGCTCTTCTTTGTGTTAAATATAAAATAATCTTAAAGTTCTATTTTGGAGAATTTTTACTTACACATACTCCTATTATTATCAGATCAAGATATAGAGCAAATTTCAGCTCAGAAACCTCCTTAAGACTCCCCTCAACCTAGTCACTACTCTTATTACCATAGATTAATTTTGCCTGCATTATCTGAATGAAAGTATATAATATATATACTTTTGTGCTTGATGTTTTAATTCAGGATTATGTTTATGACATTCACCCATGTTGTGGCTTCAAGGAACGTTTGTTCTTTTTTAAGACTGTGTAGTATTTTTGTAGTATTTTGTAGTATTTTGTAGAATATCCTACCACTGATTTTTTAAAATTTTACTACTCATGGACAACTTAGGTTAAGTTATAACTCTATTGTGAATAAAGCTTCTCTAAGCATTATTGTACACATCTTTTCATGGAAATACACAATCATTCTTGGTTTTATACAGGAGTGAAGGTGCTGGGCCATAAAATATGCAAATATTTAACTTTATTAGACGTTGCCAAAATTTTCCAAAGTTGTATGAATCTATATTCCCAAGACAAACTGTGAGATTACTAGTTGCTCCAAAGCCTTTCAAACATTTGTATTGTCACTACTTTTAATTTTATTTATTTTTATCTTTAAATTGTATTTATTTTTAAATGTTAGAGTGTATGAAAGCTGGGGGAGGGGCAGAGAGAAAGAGGAGAGACAGAATCCCAAGCAGGTTCTGCACTGGCAGTGCGGACCCTGACCCAGGGCTTGATCTCACCAACAGTGAGATTATGACTGCAGCAAAAACCAAGAGTTGGTCATTTAATGGACTGAGCCACCCAGGTGCCCTGCCCAGGTGTCAAAGGGATGCAGAAGTATCACAGTATGGTTTTATCATTTATATATCTCTATATATAGAGATATATAATGGTTTATTAATCTATATTTCAAGTTGATATAAATTTTTGATCATTTTTACTACTGCAGTATTTGTCTTACAGGTTTATTAAACTTCTTTGTGCATCATGGATGTGAGTTATTTTTTGTTATAATAACATTATTTTATTATAGACATTTGTAATTTATTTATATTAAAATATAATTCAATTTTAATGTTGATTTTTGAGACTATCTTCTTAATATACTTAAGTATAATTTATCAATTTGTTCTGTTATAGGGAACTTGTGATTTATGAAGTTATTTTTGCCCTCCTGTAGTTCTGGAAGATATTCTATCATTTAGAAGTTTCATAATTTAAGCTTTCACATTCAGGTTAACAATGTATTTTGTGTATTTTTTATGATGCAAGATAGTAATCAACTTCCTCTCTATTGCATGTAGATATATTATTGACCTTGAAATATCTATTGAAAAGGCAGTTATTTTCCTACCAAATTGAATTGGTGTCTTTCATGAATCAGGTTTCTATATATGTACAAGTATGTATATTAACTCTCATTTTATTGTCTGTATAAATCTCATCAGTTTCATATAACAAGTCTTATTATTTGGTAGATAATAAATCATCAGGTTTTGTTGCTCATAAACAAAATTTACATAAGTATTCTCCATATAAATTTTCAAATCACATCAATTTGGACACAGATCTGATGGAATTTTACTTAGGACTTCTTTAGTTTATAGATCTGCTTGGGAAAAAATAAAATGCTAACAATATTAAATATTCCAATCCATCTGAAAATCCATGATGATTGAGTTATATCAATTGACTGATTTAGGGCGCAACTGATTTCTCTCAGTCGTGACTTTTATTGTAAAGATCTTGCACTTTTTTACATAGATTCCTATGTATTTAATGTGTATAGGTAATATCTTAAAAACTTTTTCCTCTTAAGAAATACATTTAATTTTGTATTTAAACATATATAGAAAATTTAAAAAATTCATATTTTAATTCTCATTGTTTATTTTGGTAGATTCTTTTCAATTTCACATATCCCCAGTTATGTCAACTCTGAATAATAATGATTTAGTTTCTCATAAAATGACCTGAGAAGTTATTTTCCCCTCTTTTCAATATATTGGAAGAGTTTGTAAGATTAGTAAGCATTGGTAAATTTAACTCCAGAGTTTCTACAGTAGGAAAAATTTAGGTAGAGATTCAATTTTTGAACAGATATATAAGTATTAAAAATTTTTTTTTTTCTCTAATGTGCATTTTGGAAATCAGTGAGTTTCCATTAATCCTAGTTTTCAAGTTTACTGACATATTTTTTTCAAATATTATTGCTACCCTTTTAATGTTTAATGATGTCCATTTTCCATTTTGGATATTTGTAAAAAGTTTTATTTTCAGTCATCATTTCTTGATTATTCTCTGCTTACTCTTCTAGTGTGTATGTGTTGTTGATTTCATTGATTCAATTGCTCACCTTTTCTTTTTTTTTCTTTCTAATTTAATTAGTTTCCAGTATCTTTGGGTTTTCTATGCTGTCAGGTAGCATTTTGAGAATAAATGTTAGCTCACAGATTTTCACCTTTTCTAATTTTTGAGATGTCACAGTTTCATTATTTTTCAGTCCAATATCTTCTAATATTTATTCTTTTTTTTAAGTTTTTATTTATTTATTTTGAGAGTGGGGTTGAGAGAGAAGGAGAGAGAGAATCCCAAGCAGGCCCCACACTGTCAGTGCAGAACCTGATGTAGGCAGGGCTCAAACACATGAACTGTGAGATCATGACCTGAGCCAAAATTGAGAGTTGGATACTTACCCAACTGAGCAACCCAGCCACCCCATTTCTAATATTTATTCTGACTTCCATTGTTCCAAAGGCTATTTTAAGCCATCTTGATTAGTTTTCAAACATTAAAAAACATTAAAAATTTTAATTCAAGGCTATTTTTTAAGTGTTTGAGACTTACTTTGTGTCCTATAATATGGTATATTTTTGGAATGCAGACCAGATTCACCCAATAAAAGTGGTTTGGTAGTAGTCTGTAAAAATAGAAGTTATGTTAAGTTGATTTTTTTTTAATTTTCACATATTTATTGACTGTCTGCTTGCTCTATAATTTATTGGGGGAAAAAAGTATTTTGAAAATATCCTAGTACAATTTTGAATTTTTTTCTTCTTTTGATTCTTTAAACTTAAGTTTTGTATATTTTATTTTATTTTATTTTATTTTTTATTATTTTTTTTTTAATTTTTTTTTCAACGTTTATTTATTTTTGGGACAGAGAGAGACAGAGCATGAACGGGGGAGGGGCAGAGAGAGAGGGAGACACAGAATCGGAAACAGGCTCCAGGCTCCGAGCCATCAGCCCAGAGCCCGACGCGGGGCTCGAACTCACGGATCGCGAGATCGTGATCTGGCTGAAGTCGGACGCTTAACCAACTGCGCCACCCAGGCGCCCCAAGTTTTGTATATTTTAAAGGGTGTCTACTAATTTCATGTAAATTTAGGATTCTTATATTCTTTTGAATAATCTTTTTTCATTGTGAAGTATTTCTCCTTATCTCTGATAACAGTTTCATTAAAGTATATTTTTCCATTAATATAATTTTTACCATTTTGGCTAGTGTTTTCATATTGTTTTATCATCCATCTTATTATTTTCAAAGTTTCTGTGTTTTTACATATAATGTGTGTCCATTGCAAATGTCCCATACTTATTTAAATCATTTTGTAGTTTGCTATTTAAAATAGACATTTAGTCAAAACCAAACTATATATTTATATTTGCACATATATTTATAGAAAACAGACTAAAATTATGAATAATATTTAATTGAGTTTCCATTTGGGGAAGAGAGTGGACCTTGGGGAAGGAAGTAGATCAAAGGATACATTTGCCTATTATCTCTATTTTTTAATGTTATGAGAATATAATTGTGAAACTTAAATTATTTTATGTAATATTTCACTTTAGCAGCTTTAGTAAAATTTTCAACAGAAGGACCAGATTTTCCTAATAGTTTTGAAATCATTCAGGTTATTTAACACCGGGTATTTTACTTTCCAAATTTATCCTCTGTCACCTGCATCACAATCTATTTCTCTACCAGCCCATACTGTCTTACTACTCTTTTCTTCTGCCAAATTCTTGTTCTTTATACAGATTATTTTAGTTATTCTTGATTCCTCCCCTGGCTTTCATAGAGTTCATCTACTAATTGTTAGACGACATAAATCTGTAGCATGTGGAAATAGATTTTTTTTCTTTAGTGTGATCCAATTCAGCAATATTCTCTAAGGATAAAAATCACTCAAGCTAAAATTTTATGGCCCTTTTGTGAACACAAAACAAACCAAAAGAAAAAAAAAAAAAACCCAAAAACCTAAAACATGCACACTCAGGGTTTAAAGGAGTTATTTTTCTTCTGGTGATATAAACTACAGGAGATTACGAACTGAGATATACTGAAATAATAACCTTGTTTTACCTTGTCTCTAGTTGGCACTCCTAAAATGGGATCAGTAAAGAAATCTGATAGTAAAACCCTGATCAACAGTTGAATCCCCTTGATTTCCTGTAAGTTACATTCTCACTCAGAGTGTATTTCTTTTTGGGTGCCATACTTACCAAAATACTTTATTGTGATCTACTTTTCTTTACATGGATTCACAATATGTTGATATTGGCAAGTCTTATAGAATATACTTAATTCAACATTTTTCCATAAAGGAAGATTACTGATTACAGAATAAGCAACTTGCCCATGATCAAATTTCCAGTTAATGATATACATATATTTGAATCCAGTTCACATGCCTGGTACTGGTAAAATACCTTTATTCTTTTCTTTTTTCTTTCCTTTTCCCCTTTCCTTTCCTTTTCTCACTTCCTTTCCTTCTCTCCTTTCCTTCCCTTTCTCTTCTCTTCTTTACTCTACTCATCCCTTTCCTTCCATCCTTCCCTTCCTTCTCTTCTTTCCCTTCCTTCCCTTCCTTCCTTTTTAAAATGTGGCTGGGTATATGTAATTATATGTATTTGTAATTAAATAAGAATTGGCATATTACATATATAAATCAGTCATGATCAATGAATCACACTTGAAGTCCATCTTGAAATTCTACCCATTGAAAAGATTCACGAGTCAATTAAATTTATCTAAAAGATGAATCTCCCCAAAAGAACAGAACAACAAAAGATTTACAAGTTCAAGAAAAGCCTACAAAGTCTGTAACGTTTTGAATTTTAGAGGCTTTAAGAAGGTGGACTGGATAAAAATACAATCCAGTGAAATCTTGTAATGGCTTAGAACAACAAATAAACTCATGGTCTCGAGAAACACAATTCACCAGGACTCAGTGAAACAACATTCCTACCAACAAGTGACTTAGTATTGTTCTCATAGCTCATTAAAAAGAGCTTAAAAACTTATCTAATGCTACATCATGTTACTTACCCTTCATATTTTCATCTGAATTTATACCAAGAGGAAATCCACATCATTAAAAAACACTGGGATGAATTTAAGAATGAGAAAAATAAGAGACAGAAGAAAACATGGAGCAATCTTGAAGTCAATGAAGTGTTTATAATTATGCATCTACAACCTCTTAAATCCAGAATTCTATCAACATGTGGCATTACATTAATTAAGTAAAACAGGGTTTTTATTTATTTTCAATGAAAAAAAAATTAACTCAAATAAGTAGGGTTTACTCTGTTTTTTAATTCTACACTTTTTGCCATAGGAAGGTCATACAGTGCAAGAATGACAGTCTACAGTAAAAGAATGTAAGATACAGAATAGCTTAGAAGATATATCACTTTTTGTGTAAAGTGAGGATATAACAATATCTGAGATATAAAGTAAAAAATTAAGAACTCAAAAATAAGATAAAGGTACTACTGGTAAATCCAGAATTAACTTTCCTTAAAAAACAGGTCTATACAAGATTTCTGTTTTTTCTTAATTTTGATAATTTATATCTTTCAAGGAATTGGTGTACTCTCTCTGATTTGGTCAAGTAACTGTCATAAGCTATTTTATAACACTTCTTTATTTTCATGCTAAGGTATGTAGGAATGCTAGTGATACCCCTTCTTTCAATTCTAATATCAATGATTTATATCATTTTTAAACTTTAATATTTATCAGTAAATAAAGATTATTTTATTTTATTGTTAATTTTTAAAAGATCACTTTTAGAGGCACCTGGGTGGCTCAGTAAGTAACTGTCTGACTTTGGCTCAGGTCACAATCTCAGTGTTCGTGGGTTTGAGCCCCATATCAGGCTCTATGCTGACAGCTCAGAGCCTGGAAGCTGCTTCAGATTCTGTCTCCCTCTGTCTCTACCCCTCCCCCACTCATGCTCTGTCTCTCTGCCTCTCAAAAATAAACATTAAAAAAACCTTTTTTTAAAAAAAGACATTTGTCAGTTTTATTGACTTTTTAAATTTCTTCTATGTTCTCTTTCATTGATTTCTGCTTTTTATTTTTTCCATCTTTTTTTCCTGGGTTTATTTTACAATTCGTTTTCCAGGAGTTTTTCCCTCCGGAATATGGAGAAAACAAAAAGTAGCTAAAATTATCTTAATTTTTATGAGAATATATTCAAGTTGGTCATGTTTTATGTGTACACACACATGTCACACACATACACCCTTACTACTAAAATAGGAATAGTTTATGCTTATACAATGTTTTACTTCCCACAAATTATACAGTTGTCTTTCTCTATTCCTGTTTTTTATTTATGCTATTTATTTTATTTATTTTAAAATGCTATTTTCAAATATGTGAACTGTTGTACCAATTAATGTGCAAAATATTTTAGTCAAAATAATTATGTTCTACAATCACATATTAATGTGAAAATTTGCAACTGCTATTTATCAGAGTTATTTGCTATTTTATCCCATAATCTGTCTATATTATTCTATTGCCCATAATAATTAATAATGGCAATAGCTTAAATTTTCATTATCATTACTGTGAAAAATATCCCTATAATTCATTAATTTATTTAATAAAAATTAATTTATTAATTTACTTGCTTCCTTTGGTTTATTACAAACCTATGAATATAATTTCTTTTTCTCCATACCTCCCATTCCCAGCTAGGACCTATTGCTGAGAATTGTATATCCAGAATTAGACTGTGAACTGATGAAAAAATATATAAAAATTTACCTGAAATATTACTGATAGGACTACTGGTAAAATAGTTTTCAAATTTATTTTGGTGTTTTATTTCTATGCTCTTATTTCTTAAATTAATTCGAAAAACATAAATTTTAGATAAACCTTCAAGCAGAAAAAATGAGAGAGGTTAAAGACCACCCAAATTAAAATGCTGACACCTCCAGGGAAGAGAGTGGAGTAGGAGGACCTTAGGCTTTCCTTGTCCCATGGATATACTGAGATAACATCCATATCAGTGTATATAAGCCAGAAAAGGACACAAAGTGTGACAGAACAGACTCTCCACAGCTAATCCTAGAGAAGACACAACATCAAAAAAGGTAGGAAGGGCAGAGACGCATTCAGGAACCAACTCAACCCCAAGACTTTCCTTGGGATAGAGGGACAACAGAAGCGTGGAAAAGGAAGAGAATCAGACACCACACCAGTTACCCTAGGTACCCAGGGCACAGGGGCCCATACTGGGAAGACAAATCCTTACAACATTTGGCTTTGAAAATGAGAGGGGCTTAACTTCATGAGTTCTTACTGAGCTTAACAACTGGAACTCTAAAAAGCACGTCTCAGCTCTAGGAGAACCTGGAGGAAAATAGGAAACTGAGTTCCTTCCCTTAAAGAGACAACATAACAAACAGCCTGCTGAGATATAGCATGGAAGCAGCAGTTTGAAAAATAGGTATACATGGGGAAACTTGGCATGGTATATATAGTAAGGAGATTTATTTCCTAATCTCAGAACATGTGCCAGGGGACAAGGATCTTTAGGAGGCGTCTTCAAAAACAAGAACTGGCCAGTGCTATTTCCGACTTTCAGCCTAGATACATGGACACTTGCAGGAATTTGATGAATACTCTATCTAGCTTGCTAACAACTCATCCTACCTCTGCAATCTCCTACAGACTGCCTCCTCCAACCCACATTCAGCAGGAGTCCAAAGAGTCACAAAGGCCCTGGGTGGCTTGGTTGGTTGAGTGACTGACTTTGGTTCAGATCATGATATCCTGGGTTCGTGAGTTTGAGCCCTGCCACAGGCTTTATGCTGACAGCTCAGATCCTGGAGCTTGCTTTGGATTCTGTGTCTCCTCTCTCTGCCCCTCCCCAACTCATGCTCTGTCTCCCTCAAAAAAAAGAATTCAAAGAAGAGTCACAAAAAAGGTATTATGTAAGTAACACGGATAAGGGGCCCACAATACTCCTAAGTGACTCCACCTCTGGGAAAAGGGGAGACAGCCACACAGCAGCTTCACTGCTGCTCCACAAGTGGGCTGAGGGCAGACAACTGATCTGACAGCAGGCTCCACAAGCTAATAAAAACCTCTCAGGGGCCAACACAGGGAGAGCACCCCGTAGTTCAGTATGACTGTAGCTGTGGCAAAAGCCTGGTTGATCCAGCTCAAGCCCAAGGCAGCCCCAGACCAGCCCACTCACAACACAGGGACCAAACCCTGCCCACAACAGACAAAGACAGCCATTGTAGATAACTAGAATAAAGGCAAACGTGGCTCAACCACAACAGTAGGGTGCACACAACACACATTAGAGACACCCATGAAGCACCAGGTTCTGATGAACAGGGGACACTGCACAGCAGGGCACTACAGGATCTCTTCTTCATAGTAGAGAAGTTGCAAGGCAACTACTTGCAAGAGGAGATGTAGCTTACTTTCCTAACACATATAAAAACACATAAAGAGTTGGACAAAATGAGGAGACAGAGGAACGTTTCCCAAATGAAAGATCAGGACAAAATCACAGCAAGAGAGCTAAATAGAGATAAGCAATATATATGATAGAGAATTTAAAGTAATGGTCAACAGTAAATGAATATCTACAAATAATTACTTTGATTGTAAACAAACTAAATGTTCCAATCAACAGACATGTGTGACACAGTGAATAAAAAGACTCATTCTAGGGGCCCCTGAGTGACTCAGTTGGTTAAGTGTCCAAGTCTTGATTTCAGCTCAGGTTATGATCTCATGGTTCATGAGTTTGAGCCCTGCATCATACTCTGTGCTGACAGTATAGAGCCTGCTTGGGATTCTCTCTCTCTGCCCTTCCCCCACTCATGCTTGCTTGCTCACTCTCTCTCTCTCAAAATAAATAAACTTAAAAAAAAAAGACCCATGTATATGCTGTCTATAAGGGACACATTTCAGATCAAAAGACACCTAGCGACTGAAAGTGAGGGGTGGAGAAACATTTATTGTGCAAATGAATGTAAAAAGAAAGCCAGAGTAGCAATACTTATACCAGACAAAGTAGACTTTATTTTTTTTTTTTTTTTTAATTTTTTTTTTTCAACGTTTATTTATTTTTGCGACAGAGAGAGACAGAGCATGAACGGGGGAGGGGCAGAGAGAGAGGGAGACACAGAATCGGAAACAGGCTCCGGGCTCTGAGCCATCAGCCCAGAGCCTGACGCGGGGCTCGAACTCGCGGACGGCAAGATCGTGACCTGGCTGAAGTCGGACGCTTAACCGACTGCGCCACCCAGGCGCCCCCAAAGTAGACTTTAAAACAAAGGCTGTAACAAGAGACAAGGAAGGACGCTATAGAATAATAAAGGGGACAATTCAACAAAAAGATATGGTAATTATAAATATGTACACACCCAACATGGGGGCACCCAAATACATAAAACAGTTAATAACAAACATAAGGGAACTAATTAATAGAAATACAATAATAGGAAAGGATTTTAACACACCACTTATACCAATATACAGATCATCCAAACAAAATCTGTAAGGAACCAATGGCTTTGAATGACACACTGGACCAGATGGATTTAACAGAGATAGTGAGAACTTTCCATCCTAAAACTGCAGAATATACCTCCTTTACAAGTGCATACAGGGAACATTCTCCAGAATAGACCACATATTAGGCCACAAAACAAATCTCAGAAAAATTAAAGTCATACCATGCATCTTTTTGAATCATAACTCTATGAAACTACAAGTTGGCACAAGAAAATATCTGGAAAGAACATGTAGGTGGAGGTTAAATTAAACTAAACAATGAGTGGGTCAACCAAGAAGTCAAAAAAGAAATAAAAAATTACCTGGAAACAAATGAGAATGAAAACACAACAGTCCAAAGTCTTTGGGGTTCATTAAAAGCAGTTCTAAGAGGAAAGTTTACAGCAATAGAGGTCTTCATCAAGAAGCAATAAAAATATCAAATAAACAACCTAATCTTGCAACCAAAGGAGCTAAAAAAAAAAAAAAAAAAAAAAAGCAAATGAAACCCAAACCGGGCATAAAAAAGGAAATATGAAAGATAAGAGTAGAAATAAATATATGATACATAAGCTAAAAAAACAATAACAAAACAAAAACAAAACAAACAAACAAAAAACAATAGAACAGATCAATAAAATCAGGAGCTGGTTCTTTGAAAAAAGTCAACAAAATTGATAAACCTCTAGCAAGGCTCATAAAAAAAAGAAAGAAAGAGGACCCAGTTAAACAAAATCACTAATGAAAGAGGAGAAATAACAACACGATAGAAATACAAATTACTGTAACAAAATATTATGAAAACCTATATGCCAACAAATTGGACAACCTACAAGGAATGGATAAATTCCTAAAAACATACAACCTACCAAATCTGAAGCAGGGAGAAACAGAAAATTTTAAGAGACTAATAACCAGAAATGAAATTGAATCATTAATCAAAAAACTCCCAACAAACAAAAGTCTAGGACCAGATGCCTCTACGTGTGAATTCTACCAAACATTTAAAGAAGAGCTAATACCTCTTCTTCTCAAACTATTCCAAAATATAGAAATAGAAGGAAAACTTCCAAATTTATCCTATGAGGCCAGCATTACCTTGATACCAAAACAAGATGAAGACTCCACTAAAAAAGAGACCTACAGGTCAATATTACTGATAAACATGGGTGCAAAAATTCTCAATAAAATACTAGAAAACTGAATTCAATAATATATTTTAAAAATCATACACTATGATCAAGTGGGATTTATTCCCAGGATGAAAGGGTTGTTCAATATTCACAAAACAATCCACATGGTATGCCACATCAATAAGAGAAAGTATAAAAACCATATCATCATATTAATAGATGCAGAAAAAGCATTTGACAATGTACAACATCCGTTTATGATAAAAACCCCCTGCAAAGTAGGTCTAGAGGGACTATAATTCAATGTAATAAAGGCTTTCTATTAAAAACCCACAGCCAACATTATACTCAATGATGAAAAACCAAGGGCTTTTTCCCTAAGATCAGACACAAAACGAGGATGTCTACTCTCAATACTTATTCAGCATAGTAACAGAAGTCTTAGCCAAAGCAATTAGACAATATAAAGAAATAGAAGGCATTCACATTGGTAAGGAAGAAGTAAAACTCTCACTATTTGCAGATGACATAGTACTATATACAGAAAACCCTAAAGACTTTACCAGAAAACTACTAGAACTGATAAATGAATTCAGTGAAGTAGCAGGGTACAAAATCAATGTACAGAATATGTTGCATTCCTATACACTAATAATACAGCAGGAAAAAGTGAATAAGAAAACAATCCCGTTTACAACTGCACCAAAAACAATAAAATATCTATGAATAAAGTTAACCAAAGAGGGAAAACACCTGTAGTCTGGAACTATAAAACAATGTTGAAAGAAATTCAAGACAACACAAAAACCTGAAAGACACTCCATGCTCATGTGTTGGAAGAATATTGTTGAAATGTCTATACTATCAAAATCAATCAACAGATTTATTGCAATCCCTATTAAAACACCACAGCACTTTGTGCAGAACCAGTGCAAACAATCCTAAAATTTGTGCAGAACCACAAACAACCTTGAAGAGCCAAAGCAATCTTGAAAAAAAAACAAAAACAAAAACAAAAACAAAACTGGAGGTATCACAATACCAGATTTCAAGTTACATTACAAAGTGGTATTAATTAAAACAGAATGGTACTGGCATAAAAATAGACCTATAGATCAATGGAATAGAACAGAAAGCCAAGAAATAAGCCCACAATTATATGGTCAGTAAATCTTCAACAAAAGAGGAATGAATACACATTGGGAAGAGTCTTTTCAATAAATGGTGCTAGGAAAACTGGACAGCCACATGCAAACAACTGAAACTAGACCATTTTCTTTCACCATACACAAAAATAAACTCAAAGTGGATTAAAGACCCAAACATGAGACCTGAAACCAGAATGCCTAGAAAAGAACATTTCTAGAAAAGTAATTTCTTCTACACTGGCCATAGCAACATTTTTGTAGATATGTTTCCTCAGGCAAAAGCAAAAATAAACTACTGGGACTATATCAAAATAAAAAGTTTCTGCACAGTGAAGGAAACAAACAAAAGAAAAAGACAGCCTACTGAATGGGAGAAGATATTTGCAAATGATATATCCAATAAGGAATTAGTATCCAAAATACATAAAGAACTAATACAATTCAATATCCCCAAAACAAATAATCCAATTAAAAATGATCAGAAGACATGCACCTGGGTGGCTCAGTCACTAAGTATCCAGCTCTTGATTTCAGCTCAGGTCATGATCTCATGGTTTGTGGGATTGAGCCCCATGTTAGGCTCTGCACAGACAGCAAAGAGCCTGTTTGGTACTCTCTTTCTCCTTCTCTCTCAAAGGAAATAAAAATAATGTTTAAAAAATGAGCAGAAAACATGAAAAGAATTTCTCCAGAGAAGACATACAGATGGCCAACCGACACATGAAAAAATGCTCAGCATCACTCATCATCAGGGAGATACAAATCAAACCACAATAAGATATCACCTCACACCTTTCCAAAGATTTACAGAGGGACAGGGTCTAAATATCCACTTAGCTCCTAAGGGAGAAAAACCCTAAAAATTTTTAATACTCTTTTTGTCTTAATTCACCCATCTAACTCTTCCTCTGCTCTGTCATGTCCACTGTGATTCATCATATTCTATAATAATCCTTATGCCTATTAAAGTGTTTTAATCATATTATAGTCTTTCCTCAAATTAACACATTGATTTTACCACCCATGTTCAAAATATCTGTAATCCAAAGTTGTCAGAGTAGTTATAGTAGCTAAGGTGCAAAATCTTTTCCATTTACAGCACTTCTGTTTAATCCCACTTTGCTTAACTTCTATCTTGCAGTTACAGAAAAGTAGAGTTGTTATATGGAAATATTAATGGGTTTTATCACCTGTAAGGCTTTTAAAATAACTGTGAGCAATCATTTAAATTTGAAGATGCATTTAGGTTATTTGAGTTTCAATTAGATATAATTACAGAAAAATTATAAACACTAACTTCACTGAAAAAAGTACTTTCTCGCCTCAAAATTTTAGTCTTAGAACTATGTATTGGAAATCTTTACAAGAATTAGTAAGAATGAAACAGTACATTTTGTGCTTGTTCTAAATAGGTGATAGGTTTACAATTTACTGTCTTTTAAGTATTGTGTGACTTGTGTGACAATGTGATTTATTGTTCCTGCCACATACTTTTTGAGACAAAAGTAGTGTTAACCAGACAGGATAAAGGGACAATGAAAATAAGCCTAGATTCTCCCAGGAATACTGTTACAACTTTTTAAATCTTTAACTCACCTAATTTTTAACCCTACCCAATATGACCATATAATATCCTCAATCTCCTTTTCTTTTTTAGATTTAATCCTTCACATTCAAACTGTGTTTTCTTTCCATTAATATTCCTTCCATTCCTTCCTTCCTTCCTTCCTTCCTTCCTTCCTTCCTTCCTTCTTTCCTTCTCTCTATCCTTCTTCCTCTTCCCTTTCTTTTCCTTTTAAATCTCTTAAAGTAAAAATCTGTTCCTGACATACGAGCAGGCCCCAATTTTTCTTCTGATGTTCCTATTTAACTCACTCAACACTTAGCAATGTCAGAGTTTTCATTAATGTTTAGTATACTTAACACTTACTTTAAATTCTATAAAAATACAAACAATGCCTCAAATTGCCTATTCATCTTTATATATTATTTCTACTAATTAGTATATAATATACGTAATATATTTCCACTAAGTTTATACTTGCATCTTGAAAATTAAGCATAGTTTAGGTTAGTAAATTACATCACTAAGCTCTTAAATTTTTCGAATGCATAAGTCCTGAATAAAGTCAGAAAAGTGGGAATGTTACAGTGAAAGGCAAACAGTACTTGGTTAAGCATTTTTGCCTTCACAAATCTGTATTAGTAAATTTTCTATATCTTACTTATAGATCTGATATATTCACTTTTATACAAAAGTAAAAAATATTAGTAAACAAAATCAACTACTGTAATGCCCGAAGTTCCGAAACCTCCCACAAAAGTCCACCAGAGTCGTGAGTCAAAGCCAAGCCGCAAGGGTCGTTTATTGCAGGTTCGAACCTGGTCCTCTGCGCACTCGTCGCCGGTGACGCAAGAGGCCTCGATCAGGGTTGGTACAGCGTTTTTATAGACAGAGACAAATAGCACAGGGGAGGTTTCAAATTATGAGGGGCCTGATTAGTTGATTTTAAAGTAAGGACATTTGTTGTTCTCTGATTGGGCGTCCTTTGTCTGTCCTTTGGCGGGAAGGCTTTGTCTGTTACTTGTGGCGGGAAGAAAAAAAAAAGGGGAAAGGGGGAAGAGGGTAGGGTAGGTGGGGAATGTGCTTAAGCAAGCAGGTTTACAGAAGCGAGAAATGCCGGTTAGTTTATGTACAATCACTCATTCCATTACATATCAGACTACATTTAGGAAGGTTTACAACCCATTCTACTACACAGCGGGTTACATTCAGGAAGGGCTTCACAATGCTCGTAGCAAACAGCAAGCAAAACAGACTTCTCAGCAATTGTATTTCTTATCAAAGATCCATAGTAAGCAGAAAAGAGAACCTAGCTTTAAACTAAGGCAGGGCTGTCATTTGGATTGTTCCTTTCACTACAAGAAGCCAAAGCTACCTTGATGAAATTATAAGCTTTAGTCAGAGAAAATTTTTATCTCTTAATCATATTTAATTCTCCACATACCAACACTCTACCACACACAGTTTTCATGAGATTTATGGTCTATTTCCCCAGCTTACAAACAAGATATTTGTACGATAACACATCTACCACAAAAATTGATGCCTCTTATTAAAAGGAATAATGTTTATGTTGTCAGCTAAATAAAACCAGTAATAAATTATAGTAGTGTTTTTAGATATCAACATAAAAAAAACCCAATTCAGGTATAAAGATCAACACACTTAAGTATAAACCATGTATTTGAATTGAAAATGTAGTATAAATTCATAAATTATCTTTCAATTCTAAAAAACAACATGAACCGGTTTTGTTTACTGAGATGGCCTTGAAGTAATTAAAAGCACTCCTAAGTGCCCAGATACGGGCACCCCAAAAAAACAAGAGTCTTGGGGGAATGGAAAATGCAATGTCTGGGGTAAAAACATACAAGATAAACCTTGAATAATCTGTAGTGCCAGAAAGTAATCTATCATAGACTAATAAAATCTTGACAAAAAGTTACAACTTGAAGGGGTTTCCATTGGCCACACATGAGACCATTTAAGCACCATGAACAGACAGCAAAGTGGTTGAAACACACAAATATGTAACAATCTCTGACTTTATAACGAATGATACAAAAAACCTAGCTGTTTTCCTTATACAGTAAGTAGTAAAGTCAACACCTCACTATTCTGAAAACTAACAAAGGGGAAAAATCAGGCATTTAGCATGCTTTTCACGTGCAAAATGTATTTCAGGCTAAATCACTGGCAAATAAAAGTTCTTCCTTAAGGAACAATTACAGGTAATAAATCCAGAAGGTTTGATAGAATTAGAAAAAAATCACCATTTTGTAAACCCTAATGACAACAATAGATGTAAGCAACAATCATCAATGGTTGCTGAAACGTTTAGGTGAGATTTTAATGTAGATGAATCAGGCTGACAAAACCTGCACCCACTTGTATTAGCTTTCTGTTTACGCCATAAGAAATACCAGACATTTAGCAACAATTTACTTAAATTTAACTAAATTAAAGCTATTAAGTTTAAAGAAATTTAACATACGATTCTGCGGGTGAAAAGTCCAGGTTGGCTTAACTGATTTCTCTGCTTCAGATTTCACAAGGCCAAAATCAAGGAGTCAGCCATCCTGAGCTCTTCCCAGGAGGCTCTGGGGAAGAATGGCTCCCACACTCGCTTAGGTTGTTGACTGAATCAAGTTCCAGTTGGCTGTCAGCTAGTTACTGCCCTTAGCTCCAGGAGGCCTCAATTCACAATCAATTATTAAGTATCTGCTACAAACAGCTTTAGGCCTACAGTGGAAGAAGGCATTTTTTGTTAAATAAAATGAATATGGAAATAGCAAAGAGTAGAACGTAAATTATAGTAAATGTCATTTTAAAGGGAAGAGACCCCCTTATAAAAAGTTTATAGGAAAGAGTTACTTTAAGGAAGGAACTTGTAAAACTATTTCGTTAATGGCCACACAGTAAAAGGTTTAGGCTTGCAGAGTTAAGAAGCAAAATTGAGCCTAGCATGCAGATATTTTTATATAAATACAAACACAAATGTTCATGAATATTTCACTGTTGAAATTCAAAAACATAATTGTATTAGGCATTTCAAGCTTCCCTACCAAATACCACAGATTGGGTGGCTTAAATGACAAGAACATAATTTTCTCACAGTTTTGGAGGCTAGAAGTAAACCATCAAGGTGCTAGCAGGTTTCGTTTCTCGTGAGACCTCTGCTCTTGACCTGGCAGATGACTATATTCTTGCTGTGTCGTGTCAAGTATCATGTGTCACATGGTCTTTCCTCTGTACTCACACATCCCTGGTGTCCCCTCCTCTTCTTCTAGGGATATCAGTCTTATTGGATTAGAACCCCACACTTATGACCATAATTAACTTTACCTCCTTTCAGGCCGATCTCCAAATACATTGGGTGTTAGAGTTTCGACATATCAATTTGGAAGGAACATAATTCAGTACATGATAACAATAATAATAATCTAGTAAAATGAGAAGAATGGGAGTATTTTGGGGGGATAAGCTTTACTTAATTAGAGTTCAAAGTTAGTGTTACCTACCTCAAAATCTTTTCCAAAAGTTCATCAGTTAATGTTCATCTGTAATGACATCTCATGTTTTTCATCTTCAAAATTATCTTTTCATATAGGTAAGTGATACATGATACTTCAAATATTATCAAATTATTACTGTATCACTGACATTTGTAATGAAAGAAGAAAGGAAATAGGGACAGGAACAGAACAGAAGAAAATGGTGGTTTGTTGTTTTGTTGTTTTTTAAATATATTTTTTAAAAAAAATTTGAGTAATTTCTATACCCAACATGGAGCCCAAACTCACAACGCAGATCAAGAGTCACATGCTCTACTGAGTGAGCCAGACAGGGACCCCTTCTCCTTTTTTTATTAAGTTTTTTTAGGGGTGCCTGGGTGCCTCCATCAGTTGACCATCCAACTCTTGATTTTGGCACAGATCATGATCTCAGGATTGTGAGATCAAATCCTGCATCAGGCTCCACACTGGGGATGAAGCCTGCTTAAGAATTTCTCTCTTTCTCCCTCTACCACTCATGCACTCGCTTTTCTTTCTCTCTCTCAGGAGATAGATAGATAAATAAGGTTTCTTTTTTTTTCTTTTTTTTTTAGAACACAGTGTTTTTATCAAGAGATTTTCCTTCAGTCTCCTCTGCAAGCTCCATTGAGTCTGTGTTGTTAGAACCACTAATAGAATAATGAAAAGTGAATATATTATCTAATATAATTAAATTCCCACAAGTTAAATGGATGTTCTGACTCCAAATGTATCATAAGTATAAATTAAGGAAAGTAATAAAATGCAATACAATTGATTAGAATTAGAATCTGAATTAATAGAAAGATATATTTCTAGTCAGATCCCAAAAGTATCTCTATACATTGTTTCTGCCAAGTGATCAACCCAATGAATACATCTGGTTAAGTGAATGTTTAAATGTCCTTCTATTCTTTTCTTTTTACCTCATTCTCTATGTTTTTGTTTTTGTTTTTTTTTTTTCAACGTTTATTTATTTTTGGGACAGAGAGAGACAGAGCATGAATGGGGGAGGAGCAGAGAGAGAGGGAGACACAGAATCGGAAACAGGCTCCAGGCTCTGAGCCATCAGCCCAGAGCCTGATGTGGGGCTCCAACTCACGGACCGCAAGATCGTGACCTGGCTGAAGTCGGACGCTTAACCGACTGCGCCACCCAGGCGCCCCATCTATGTTTAAAAAATCTAACTCAGTTTTTGTTCTTATTCCATTTTAATTTTTTTATTCACATTAGGTAAAAGTTTTTATTCAGCCATATTTCTGAGTCTAACTCCACTTTCAACATGTACAGAAATTGAAAAAGTTATATAAACTATGTGTATCACAAGCACATTTGAATTTGGAGTGGTGAGGAATATAAGAATAATGTGACTAAATATGCCATGAACTGATCATTTAACCTTGAGTTTTATTGAAAGAATATCCACCAGAAAAAGAAAGCACAGAAAATGTGCTACCAACATAGTCAATTTATACTTTTAGTCAAACAAATATACATTACACCTCAAATGTTTTAATGACTAATAATTTTTAAAAATGTCTGATTAAAAGCAATAAACATAATGCATGAAATTAAAATGTGTTAGTTTATTGTATTATATCAATAAGAAAGCCAAGCTTATTTAATCAATATTTCAATGTTTGAACTCCCCTTAGATGTTATTTTGAAAAAAATTATATTTTAGATTTTTGATGAATTTATTTTAAATGCTGCTACTTAAACATGTAATATTATTTAAAACATGAACTATAACTTATTTCTTAATAAAGCTCTTCTGAAGTTAAGTGTTGACGTACTTTACAGTTCAGGGCAGCACATGGATTTCCCTGCAAGTTATTTTATTGATTATAATAAACTGTGAAACTATTCAGAGGCAAATTGGAAGAAAAAAACTCTGTGTCATACTTTTCATTTCAACAAGGGACATCCAAACTTCCTCCCAGTGTCAACATTTATCTTTTCATGATATTTCATGGAGAACTTCATATCACCAGAGATGAAATAAACTATCATTGAGAATAATACTAAGAGTCATTTTTAAATGTATAAATTATTTTATGATGCAAGACATTGTGTAAGAGCAGAGTCCTCTGAAACTTGAAACACATCAATTTCCCTGTCCATAGAAGAAAAACAGTAACAATAGAAAAACAGGAAATAATTTCACAAAAATTTAGATTTCTGAAGTATAAAACACCTTAATTAACATTTAATAAAAATTGTATTTATAATGTATCTATGTTATAGGCCACGTTTAAAACCAGGTGGTCTAGATATGACATGATTATGTCTTCTGTACACTCTTTACCCCAAGTGATCATCCCGATCAATGATTGATAAAAACTCAACATGTGTTAAGACATTACATTCTATATTTGTATTGTTACAAAGGTATTGTCAGTGGAAAAGATGCTCGAAAATCTGGGAAAGAACACAAGTTTTCTATTTATAACAACTGCAACAAATTGAAATCATATTTTTTTAAAACATTCTATTCAGTCTTCCTTAAAAAGTCAATAAGGGGTATATAAATGGAAATAATATTCTATGTCACAGCATTTTAGTATATTTATTCACTGACAAATAATATTATGCTTCTATTTTTATGCGCAATTGGATAAACATGCAAAAGTTCTCTTTATTATATTATTTGCCACCTCTAAATATACAGTGTTGATCCTTTATGTTATAATTAAAGTTTCCATGTTTTAAAGTTAAACTCAGTATTCAATTATATTCTTTTTCATACTAACCTGTACACAGTATACATATATATTCATATATGTGAACAGTTGTGTAAATTGCAAACTTCCATGATTTCAATTGTTCAATTCATCTTACTTTCCCATTATTAATTATTTAATTAATCTTAAAAATTTTGGTACTATAAAAATTGCCTAATGATTCCTTCAATGGCAACTAAACATATTTTATTCTATATTTTATATAGAAGCAACACATACTAATTATAGAAAGTTGTAGTTTATCAAAAATACATACATATTTCTCCACCTAAATGGAACAACTGCTAATAATTTTTTCTATTTGGATTTGAGGTTAAAACACATGGGCTTTTGACAATTTTCATATATACCTGCATCATTTCCTTTTTTCTAGTACTAAACTACTAGAAAGAATATGCTGAAATCTAATTTTTCTCTGCACAGTGCTCTTTAGTGAGGGATATACAATGCACTAAATTCTCAGTTATGTCCCAGCTTTTATTTTCAATTTTATCCCCCAGCATTTTCATGTATATAGTATTGTATGTTAACTAGAACCTATGCTTCAGCCAGCTTCAAATATTACTTACACAAAATTTCTACACCAAGACCCAAAGCACACTATGTGTTGCTTTTTTTATGTTTACTTATTTTGAGAGAGAGATAGAAAGAGGGTGCACATGATTGGGGGAGGGGCAGAGACAGAGGGAAAGAGAGAATTTCAAGCAGGCTTCACGCTGTCAGCACAGAGCCCAGCAAGGGCTTGAAAGCACAAACCATGAGATCATGACCTGAACTGAAAGCAAGAGTCGGATGCTTAACTGACTGAGCCACGAAGGCGTCCCTACATTGTTTTGTTTCCAAGATGAATGTTGTAAAGAGTTATAATACCATTACGATGTGAAATTCCATATAATCATACAGCAAAAATAAAGGGAAGTTGTTTACTTAGAGGCTTACACATGCTGTGTGACAGAGTGTGACAGTTGCTTGGCATCACTGTCCCATTGTATTGTTCTTCCATTGTCCTATACAAACACAGTATTCAAATTAAAACAAAACAAAACAAAACAAAACAAACATCTCCAGTCCTTTACTCAAGGTTAGGCAATAAGATAAGCATTGTATGGACATTACACTATTCTATCCTTAGAAATACCTCAATAAAGGTAGATTATTAATCTTGTATCACAAAGAAGGCTGATGTTCCCTTTGTTACTATTAAAGGCATTTTTAATAGTTTTTCAGAAGTGACAGAACTAGTAAAAACCAGCTTAAGATTTGAAAAATATTGTCTTAACTGAGAACATCGGCCTTCATGACTATTTCTCTATAAAATTGAGCTCTCCATTCAAAGAACTAGAGTTATATATTCATCAAACTATATATTTCTACTGCTATGAAAAGTGTCTCTTCTCTCAGAACTTTTTATTTTTTTTTAATTTTTTAAATGTTTATTTATTTGTGACAGAGAGAGAGAGACAGAGCATGAGTGGGGGAGGAGCAGAGAGAGAGGGAGACACAGAATCCGAAGCAGGCTCCAGGCTCTGAGCTGTCAGCACAGAGCCCGATGCTGGGCCTGAACTCACAAGCCATGAGATAGTGACCTGAGCCAAAGTCGGATGTTTAACCGACTAAGTCACCCAGGCACCCTGATGTTCTCCTATTTTCTAATGTTTCTATTGCTTGTCATTTATGATAGTATTGTCCTAATGTTTCTGATTTTCTGATTACTTTATAGTTTGCTGTCATATATATATATATATATATATATATATATATATATATATATATATATACACACACACACACACACCCATTATATATATATTGTGTGTATATATATATATATATATATATACACACAATATATATGTATACAATGTAAACAGTATGTAACATTTATATATATATACACACACACACACACCCATTTTATATATACATATATATATGTATATGTATATGTGTGTATATACATATATACATTTGTATAAATAAACTTAGGTCTAGGTTCATTATGTAATATTGACACTCTTCCCTGATGCCTATCTGCTACTGACACTCACCTGCTGATGCCCACAGTTCTTTTTTCCAAAAAAAAAAAAAAAAAGAAAAGAAAAAAAAAATTGGGGCTGAATTTGAATTTCTTAGGCCCACCCACATGTATTTAAGGCTAACTGAAGTCCATATAACAACTTGTTTACTTTTAGTTCATCCTTAAAGTTACATTGAAGTCCACTGTAGTCTCAATACAAAGGATAACATGTTCACCAGTGCCAGAATTCTTGATAGTCTAAGAAACCATATTTTAAGTTGATTAAAAAAGCATAATTTTGGGGTGCCTGGGTAGCTCAGTCAGTTAAGCATCTGACTCTTGATATCAGCTCAGGTCATGGATCTCAAAGTCATGGGATCGAGCCTGGCTCTGGCTCCACACTGAGGACAAGGAGCCTATTTGGGATTCTCTTTCTCCCTCTTTCTCTGCCCCTCCCCCACTTCCTCACGTGTGTATGTGTGTGTGTGTGTGTGTGTGTGTGTGTGTGTGTGTGTGTGTGTCTGTGTGTGTGCTCTCTCTCCCTCTCTCAGAATAAATATTTAAAATTTTTAAATAAAAGAGCACAATTTTGTGTCATTAAATATTTTTGTGCTTTTTTTACAAAGCTTTGTCTTTATTGGGCTAAAAAAAAACATTAATCCAGGTGTAGGTAAAACACCTATTCTGAAATGATTTTTTTTTAATGTTTATTTATTTATTTTTGAGAAAGAGAGACAGACTGTGATTGGGGAAGGGGCAGAGAGAGAGGGAGACACAGAATCGGAAGCAGACTCCAGGCTCTGAGCTGTCAGCACAGACCCCATGAGGGGCTCAAACTCACAGACTGCAAGATCATGAGCTGAGCCGAAGTCGGATGCTTAACGGACTGAGCCACCCAGGTGCCCTTGAAATGATTTTTTTAAATCACCTTACTTCATAGGCTTAACTGAACTAATTTTGAGGGCATCGTTTAGTCACAGATTTATAATAATCAGTAACATGCAAACACTGTGAAAATAAACATAAAATAAATAAGTAGGTTATATAGGTAATTACATTTAAATTAAAAATGCATATAATCAGAAATAATTGAGTATTGAAGTAATTGAAGATGGTATTAAAATTATACTTAGCTGTTTAAACCATTGAGATAAGTATTTACTGATGCTTATTTGTTATAAAAATATTGTGGAATGTTTATAGATAATTTTCCTAATTGTCAATTTATATGTTTCTTTGTGTGGTTTGCATTCATAAATTGCTTTGAATTGGGTGAGCCTTTACTCAGGTGGTCAAAGAACTGAACAGAATTTCAGTATGGTGTAGATGACCAAGAAAAAAAAAATCAAACCTGTGGCATTGTTAGCTTATAGTCAAAAACACAAATAGATCTGAAAGAATGCAAAATGAAAAAAAAGATAAAAATTAAAGCAAAATAAATTTATACATTAATAGTCTTTAGGAGAGACAATTATAGTAACCGTATCTTCACTTTACTCCTCCCTTGCTCAAAAATTTTGCTGAAGATCAAGTTCAAACCTTAGAAACACTTGAAGGCTGGGAAGCATTCTATTTTATGTGTTGTCTTCTAATATATGCTACACTACGCCTTTTGGACCATATTTTAATTAAACATGTTAACTGATGTCTTGCAGTGTTCAAAACATCGTTTGGGGTGATAATGGTAATATAAAGCTAAATTTGACATAGCCCTTGACTTCAGAATTTACAATATTGTAGAAAAAGGGAGACATAAGCACAAGCAGTACTGTGTAGACTGTGTGTAGTTAAAAAGATCCAGAATATTATATAATAAGTGCCACCAGCAGAATGTGGCAAGTCAATTATGAAGATCCAAGAGAACTCAGTAAATCATGACAGATAAAGTTAATTATTTTTAAATGCTTCACATATCTTTATTTGGACATATTTATTCTTTGGACTTTGAAAAGCAGCTTTTGTATGACTGGCAACTTCACACAATTGGCATTTGTTATATTGTTTTTAAGTGGTTGTTTCAAAAAAAAAAAAAAACCCAAAGAAACACACCACTCTATGTATACACAAGCTTTACACTTTGATTTTCCAAACTGCATTAATAACGCTATAGTCCTTTAGATCTAAATCAATAAAAATGCATATCCTGGAAACTTCTAAGCATCTAGTAATTCATTTAAAATGTAGCTAAAAAAGAAGAGCGTACTTTCAGGACAGATGGCAATAAGGTGCAAGCAATCATGAAAATGTCATTGAACATTGTCATTAAATCATGGTATGTCTATATAAGACTAAGTTCAATTAACAAAAAGCAGGAAACTCATTGTGACCAAAAAGTCAGCTCAAGCCGGGCTGAAGTAGCTTAGAACATTCAGTACATTCCATGAATACTACAGTTCAATTTAATCCTGTTACTCAGGTGATTATTTAGAAATTTAGGCTAGAAAATCCAAACAGTTCTTGCTGCAAAAGTCCTTACCAACTTTGGAATTTAAAGTTTATTTATTTACTGTGTGTGAGAGAGAGAGAGAGAGAGAGAGAATCCCAAGCCAGCTGTCTGTCATCAGTACAGAGCCTGATGTGGGACTTAAATCCACAAACCATGAGATCATGACCTGAGCCGAAACCAAGAGTCAGAGGCTTCAGCAACTGAGCCACCCAGGCACCCCTAGGAGTCCTTACCAGCTTCTTGAATCAAGTAACAAATGAGCTTCATATATCTCCCACAAGTCTGAAAAAGTTTGTTTGTTCTAGTAAAGGAACATTATTTGGTCAAAAATACACAAAACAACATAATTGGATTTTAGAAACAAATAGTTCATCTATCCACATTAAGCTGAATGCTTCGTTCTGGGTTAAGGCAGTTCACCAAATCACAAAATGCAAACTCTCAACACCAAATTGTACCTGTCTACTCTTTTATAATGCCATCTATGTGACTCTTTCATTCTAAAACCATGGTCTTACTCCTACAACTAGTTTCACAGAATTTCCAAATTCCAGAATACGGATAAACAAAGATGAGTTACATCAAAATCCATTATTTATTAAACATAAACACACAAATACATATACATATTTTAGGGGTCAAATTTACGTAAAGTAAATCTACACATCTTAAACACAAAGTATGAACAGTTTAGACAAATTTATGCCTACAAACAAGTCATGCTAGTGTAAATATGGAAAATATTGGTGATTCTAAAAAGTTTACACCTCAGAGTGCCTGGGTGGCTGTGGTTATGCATCTGACTCCTGATTTTGGCTTAGATCATGATCTCACAGAGATGAGCTTGAGCCCCACCTCCATTCTCTCTCTCTCTCTCTCTCTCTCTCTCTCTCTCTGCCCCTCTCCTGCTCACACACTCTCTCAAAATAAATACATAAACACTTAATATAATATAAAATAAAATAAAATAAAAAGTTTACACCTTTTTCAAGTCAATACCAACCATTCCTAAGGCAATTATGTATTATTATCTCTATCACCATAGATTATGCTTGACTTTTAATTTTGTAAAGATAGAATATTATCACATGAAACCTTTTGTGCTTGCCTCTCCTCCATACTCATCCATGTATCTGCAGTTAGTTCATTTTTCTTGTGGTAACAATATGACAAAATTTGCTTATCTACTTATGAAATTGGACTATTGTTTTTGGCTATTCTGAATGAAGCTTCTATGAGAATTCTTGTCATGTATTCTAATAGAAATATGTTTCCATTTCTCTTAGGTCAATAATTAGGAGTAGATGTGCTGAATCATAGGGCAGAAGCAGATTAAGTTTATAAGAATCTACCAAATTTTGGCTCCAGCCATGATGGAATAACAGGCTAGAGATTTACTTTATTGCCACAAATAATTGAAAATATGGACAATAAATATCAAGGAAGTATTTCTAAATATTAAAAAAAAAAAAAAAGCTGCAGAGGAGGCCAAGGCAAAACTTTCCTCGGTTATCATGCATCTGGGTTCATCCGACACCAACCACTTCCACCAATCTGCCCAAGTTTGACCCAGGAAGAACAAAGTCGTATACCCGAGGGACACCAGTAGGGAATTTGGTATTACATCTGCCCTAGCCTCAAGATCAGCTGCCTGAATGTGCATCCAAAAAAGCATTGATGGTGACATTTCCAAGGCAACTGGTGACTGGAAGGGTCTAAGGATTACAGTGAAATTGTCAGAATGGATAGGCCCAGATTGAAGTATTCTGTCTACTACATCAAATTTAGAATTATGTAATTATTTGGTAGACAGAGTGGACCTTGAAGTATTTAGCAGAGAAAAGACATCTAATCAGAACATTTGGTCTGCATGATTTGTTAAAAAAATGGAGAAAAAACTTTGGTTCAAATTTTATTTTATGAGCAAACACTATACTTGGTGAATAATATATTACATTATTTGGGAAAACCTTTTTGTCTATATTATTTTTTGTGGGTCATATATATCAAATAATTGTATTATAAAAAGTAAAAAGTAAAAGTTCAATATAGGACTGTTGTGGATTTCAGTATGTCATTTAGTGATAAATATGAGGACACTTTGATGAAATAATGTTAAAGTGTAAGTAGGGTATTGTACGACCAGATAAATTATGATTGGGGCCAGTTTAATTTTTTCTGGGGTTACATATGAATGAGAAAATGGGTGTTAGAATTTTCATGAGGTCACAAAATGTCAGTTGTTGAATAATGACTATGAATAAATATCCTATCCACAGAATTTTAATCATCTTCCTGTTCTACTTTGAAGGATAATTTGGTAATGGAGAGGTACTTACCACCTACCATTTATTTGCAGGAGTCATTTTAAAAATTTTTTTTAAAGTTTTTATTTATCCATTTTGATAAAGAGAGAGAGAGGGAGGGAGGGAGGGAGGGAGGGAAAGACTGTGTTCACGAGTGGGGGAGGGGCAGAGAGAGAAGGAGACAGAGAATCCCAAGCAGGCTCCGCACTGTCAAAGCTGAGCACAATGCAAGGCTCAATCCCATGACCTCCCACGACTGGGAGATCACGACCTGAGTTGAAAGCAAGAGTTGGCCACTTAACAGAGCCACCCAGGTGACCCTTTGCAGGAGTCCTTTTAAAAATACATTTTAACATTTAGCAGTTGACTTATATTTTCATCCATTTCACATTAAAAAGAAAATTATCTCCTTATTACCTCTTTACCACGAATCTCTTGATGTGACTGATACAATACAGTGATAAATGATATATAATAAAATCTACCCACACCAGACAGGACAACAATGTAATAAGATTGCTATGTCATGTGTTTGTGTTAGCAGAGCATTTTATTGTATTTTAGGAAATCTTACTTTATCTGATGGTTTGCTGGGAGACGGTGTCAAAGTGGCCAGGGAGAGAAAAACAAGGAGTGAGTTTTATGGCTGTAGAACTTCAAAAGGATAGGTTTTCTCTACAAGAGCTGCCTCAGATGAAGTATCAGCTACAGTTTTAGAAATCCCCTCACCACCTAATTATACAATCCAGACTAAATTGTCTGATAATTACATTCGGATTGACACAGAAAAGTACAGGGATTTAATAGCTAAAGAAGGGGGCTGAAGAAATTATGGAAGAATTACGGCAAGAAAAAATTTTAACTAATTACTGAAGCAAAGAACAAGGTTTACCTTAACTGGGGGCCTTACCCCTTCAAATATTCTTTCCCCACTACTTTATAGAATCAGCATGACCCCCCAGTTTTACTGAGATATAATTGACATATAACACTGTATTCATTTTAAGTGTATAATGTGATTGTATATAAGTATTTATTATAAAATAATCACAGTATGTTACCATTTGTCACATAGTTACATCTTCCTTGTGTTGAGAACTCTTAAAATCTAGTCTATTAGCAACTTCCAAATATACTGTTAACTTTAATGAACATACTATACATTATATCTCTAGAATATGGAGATATTCGTCGCCCATCACTAGAAGTTTGCACCTTTTGACCACTTTTATCTGTTTTCCCCACTCACCATCCCCTACCTCTGGGAACCATCAATCTGTTCTCTGTATCTATGAGTTCCGTTTTTGTTTGTCTGTTTTGTGTTTTTACACTCCACATATAAATGAGATGATATATTTGTCTCTCTCCATCTGACTGTGTAACATCAGTCTTGATGAATCAAAATGGAGAAATGGAAAAAACCACTGGCTCTAGATTCAGAAAGACTGGTTCTTCTCATCACATGGGACCTTCAGCAAGCTACACAAACTTTCTGAGGCTCCATTCTCTGTCCTATACCATAGGGATAATGCTATTTACAGCACAGATTGTAGTGAGGATAGATTTGCATATGTAAGTGTCTAAGATTATCTGGCAAAGAGGGGTCTCAAACCATTGAGACTATTTTAATTATCTTTTTCTCCCAACTAGCTTCTTAATTTTGATTCTTAAGCATGTTCCTGTCTTTTTCTTTCTGAAGATGTTTTCTCTAGTCTCTGCTCTCCCCATGAGTTATCCTACTTAAAAAAAAAAAAAAATCTTTAATTACTAAAATGTTCACAAGGCTTATCTACCTCCATTGCCTTACAATATTCTGACTCTTTAACTCTTAAAATCTGTATCTTGGGGCGCCTGGGTGGCGCAGTCGGTTAAGCGTCCGACTTCAGCCAGGTCACGATCTCGCGGTCCGTGAGTTCGAGCCCCACGTCAGGCTCTGGGCTGATGGCTCAGAGCCTGGAGCCTGTTTCCGATTCTGTGTCTCCCTCTCTCTCTGCCCCTCCCCCGTTCATGCTCTGTCTCTCTCTGTCCCAAAAATAAATAAATGTTGAAAAAAAAATCTGTATCTTGATCCTATCATCTTGCAGAATTTGCTAGGCGTCGTTTTCCATGCTTGCTTACGTATTTTTAGCTCTTAAACCACTCCTTCCCTTCCCAAGCCTCTCGGCTTTTGGCTTCCTTAATTCTGTTTTTGTTTTTGTTTTTCTTGATCTTCTACAGGTCCAACTGCATCTTCTCAATCCCCACACAAACTCTTCTTTACCTTGTCAACCTTAAGATCTTATTCCTTAACATTATGCTCTAAGACTTCTCCAATTTTTTCTCTGAGCTCTCTTGTTAGGATGAATCTCCCACAATTTTCAGAAAGCATGATTATGTATCACCTCTGAATGCCAGCTCGGACTTAGTGAGGTTCAAACCTTTATTTCAGGCTGGGCTGAGCACATATCATGCGGTTCAGACAATAGCACATATTCAATATTTTCAAAATCAAATGTAATTGGCTGTCAAAAAGTGATCTCCTCCTTGGTTTCTGTTTCATGTTTAAAGGTCTCATTATCCTTTTAATTTCCTTGAATAGAAATATTCTCTAGTTTTCAACATTTCCCTTTCACAACCCTTGTCATATCCTAGCTTTGAGGTGGTTTCCCTGCTTCTAGTCTATTCACACTGTTCTTCAGATAAAGATTGAACTGCCCTGCTCAGAATGCTTTAGAGTTTCCCAATCAAAACTCTTTAGTGAGACATCAGATGTTTTCTATAAGATTTTGCCAGTATCGTGTGAAAAATTTCATCTAGGCATTCCATGTCCCACTTACATAGAAATAATGTCCATTCCCTACCAATCCATCTGCATTTTCCCTTTTAAACTTCTATTCCCTTTCTCAGGCTTTTACCACTGAGCTAGCTTGCAATGCTAGCTCTTCCCTTGAATTCTCCAGCTATTACATTATCTTACAGTATAAACTGCCCTCCAGAAGTCATCCAGGGAGTTTCTTAGTCTTCATGAAATACTCAATTATGATTAGTTGGCATTTCCCAGTAGTCAATAGGCATATTGGTGTTTTCATTCATTCTCATTTTTTGTTTCAACTTAGATGGTACTTTATTTGTGACTCTCCTTTGCTAGACCTTAAAGTCTTCCCTCAATAAACCATGAAATGCTTGCATCATAAACATTCAACAAACATCTAATGAAAGGACAAGAAATTAGAAAAACAGAGGCCTAATTATAAAATTTAGTTGAAATAAACACAAATCTCTTACAATTCAGGAGAAGCAACATGGTGCTGTGAGGGAGGAGAACATCTGCCTAGAGAGCCAAACAACTTAAACAATATTTGGTAAACAACGGTGACATATGTTGCAACATGATTGCCCTTAATTTGGAGCAAGTCTATTCCTTCCTAATGTTAACAAGGTAAATCTATCAAAACTGGGCAAAAGTTGTTACAATATGAACACAAAATTAATTTTGTATGTTTCAACTCCGGAAGAAATCCAATATCAGTGTTTAAATATCACTGATTAAAATGTGAAAATAGCAGCTACCTTTTTGGAAGCTATGGCTATGGATGCTTATAATAACTTGAAATTTTACCTACATTTAAAAGATCAATATTTCACACTAAAATGCTTTACCTCCAGTGTGCACATTTTATGGAAGCTAAAGTTCACAAAATCCTTTTTAGAACTTTGGAGATTAAATATTTTACTTCTAATCTATTAGAAATAATATTAGAATTTTAGTGATATTCTATTTCATGTCAGCATGAACAATCAAGTCTTCAAGATATGAACATGCCCCAGCAAAATTAGGTTTAAATGAATAAATAATAGTTTTTTTTAATTTCATACATTTTTAATGATTAACTCTCTTATTCTTTCTTTCATTTTCAAAACATTAGAAAGAGAGGTTGGCCTACGTTTTCTCACAAGCGTATTATTCTCTATCCCCTTAAATATAAATCTTTTTGAGTTGAGATTGATGAAAATCCTGAAATTTAACTAGTACAGGAAAAGATAAAAGTATGCTAACCCTTGGTCCATGGCTATCATCATCATTTCTTTTTCTTCTTCTGATACACAATGCTATTCTGGAATTCTTCCTCATGTCTCCTGGTCACTTTCTTATTAAGCTCACATGTGGCTTCATAAGCGGACATCAGGTCCTCTGCTTATATTTCAACTATCTATTTTCGATTTACTTGTTTTCCCTTTGTCTTTATAAATGAGCCCATGGTGTTAGAGTTCAGCAATTTTCCCATAATAGGTGCAGATTCTAATGGTGGTTCCATCATACACTTACATGTTTCCACTGATTTGTGGCAACTCTGACTTTGCAACTTTTTCAGACTATGTCTCTCCTTCTTCTGTTTCACTTAACATTTTGCAAGAGCAAGCAGGTACAGGTTAAGTCTCATCAGTGGCAGCACTGGGCTTTCCCTGCTCTCTGAATCTTTCCAAAATCCAATTTGCAAGTCTGAGCTTTTGAATAGATACTGTGGGATTTGTTCCTCAGGTAATGTCTCCCAGAAATACCCTTTTTCTTAAGTAGCCAGCCTAATGGGAAAGGATAGTAGCTTGGTTTTGTCTCAGTTGTATCTTAGGAACTGTTCCAGCTTCCCAAGTTAAGCAATGTCCCTCTCATTTTCCTCTGGAGTCTGAGCTCCATCCTATATGCAAAGATTTTATGTAGGTGCCCAGCATCACCATGTCAATGGCACATTAAAGTATAATACTGGATTCCTCTTGCTTCAGCTGCTCCCTTTTAAGGAGCCTGAAGAAGGTTACACTACTGAAGGTCCCAAAAGCCCATAGACAGAAGTCAGGGCACTAAACACCTTGATATGTCCCTATTTGCCCTTGATAGCAGGGATATATCCTTCAGTATTCTGTTTTCTTCATTTATAAATATTAGTAACCTTTTCTTCTTACTCTACCTTTTCCTATCTTTATGAATGTAAGATTTTGGTGGTGGGGTATTGGCGAGGGGGTGTTTGTACCTAATTTGGTTTAGGCAACCTTGGGGTCAAATACTGCCCTTACAGCAGCCACTGCCTACCCTGCTCTGAATGATACACCAAATGGACCTAGGGACCCATTTCCCATATTGTTGTCATTATTCTTTATATTTTAAGCATACATCAACACAATTTTAGCTGTCCTTGGATGAGAGTTCAGAAAGCTGACTCTCACATCTCTGGAGTTCTCACTTTGCCAAATCTCTGGTTTAAAGTGCTTAGGTATTCAGACAAATCTAGTAGTCATCAATAAATTTGGAAAACCTCATATACACAAGATCCCCCTTTGGAGATGTACAATGCACATTAGCATCATAAATCCTTTAAACAAACCTGTGGTAGAAAATTCTGCTTAACTTAACACAGCCTTTCTCAAAGTTTCTCGAAGTTTTTTAACCCTAGATTTTGTTTTGTTTTGTAAGTAATATTTCATGAATTTAATGTTCTATGGAACAAATTCTAAAAAATGTTGATTTCTATACTAACCTGGGAGGCTCAATTTAAGGGAAAGAAAACCTTGGAACACACAGGGCATAATTAAGACTATGGAAGGGCAACATTACCAGCTAGACAAATTCACACATATTTAATTCTTCTACTCTTTTGTTTTATTTTGTTTTGTTTGTTTGTTTTCTTTTCTGGCATTGCCTGTGGTCCTGCCCAGTAGATGTCAAACTGATCAGAAAAACAACATTGGTAATCACGAGCTCGCAAATTACACTATCATTGCTTCCCCAAGCCTAGATTGGAAATATTATGGATCAAAAAGAATTACCAGTTTGCTTTTTTTTTTTATTTTTTTAAAATACAATATTTAGTTCACTTCAAAATATGTGCTATCCCAGGGGCGCCTGGGTGGCGCAGTCGGTTAAGCGCCCGACTTCAGCCAGGTCACGATCTCGCGGTCCGTGAGTTCGAGCCTCGCGTCAGGCTCTGGGCTGATGGCTCAGAGCCTGGAGCCTGTTTCTGATTCTGTGTCTCCCTCTCTCTCTGCCCCTCCCCCGTTCATGCTCTGTCTCTCTCTGTCCCAAAAATGAATAAACGTTGAAAAAAAAATTTTTTTTTAAATATGTGCTATCCTTAAGCAAACTACACAATGTAAAGACTAATCTATGAAACCCTATATTGTTTTCATAGATTATTTTGTCTTTTTATTAATTTTTTAGAACAGCTTAAAGTTCACAGCAAAATTGAGGGGAAGATACAGAGATTTCTCCTGTATTCCTTGTGCACATATGTGCATTATCAACATTCCTGACCACAGTGGTACATTTGTTACAATTGATGAATCTACATGGACACATCATAATTAGTCTATAGTTTACATAATGACATAAATCCATCATTATGGTATCATACAATTTTCACTGCCCTAAAAATCCTCTGTAGTCTGTCTCTTCATCCATCCACACTATCCCTATTTTGTCTTTTTAATAGGAACATAAAGGAAGAAAATATTTGACTTGGTCCTATCTATTTATCCCATACAATACTGCCTTAGTTGCTTATCAACAAAAGCATGGTATTTTATTAATCAAATTACACTGTGAGAAAATGCATGAGTTAGACATTCAAATTCCTAAGACAAAAGGAATTTATCATGAAAAGCAATTTATCATGTTTAATATAGCAATTTAAATGTTTTCTAAATTCTCTTATCTCAAAGAGTAGAATTATTCTTACTGAGCTTCTAAGCAATTGATCTGTGACCTTCAAATTTTATCCCATTATGTCATCTTAAATATCTTACACTATAGGGTCCTCTTCTTTGGTAATGCCTAATAGGTTCATCTCCTTATGGAATAATCTATTACAATGAATTAATGCTATCATTTTTGCATCAACTAATAAGGAATTTATTCTTTATGAACTCTGCTTTGAAACTAACACTTCCATAAGCTCTTTGCCTTTCAATTTAATTTCTCATTAATACTTCCATTTTTTAAAAAGTTACTCTTTCAGAGTAACTTAAATGTTAGACAATGACACTTGAGGGGGGGCGGGCAGAGTGATACTTTTCTATTCACTTCAATTAACTTCAATTCTTCATCCCTGTCATTTCAGACCTATGCCACATCTATTTGCTATTTCATCTTTGTAAAGTCTGGTGGGTTACGCTACAGCTAACATGCAGTATGGTGTATATTCTGTAAGAGTAATGAAAAAGTGACCTTTGATTCAAGTATTTATTAAAATATATACTATTATGTAACATTTAAGAAGTTCCAAAAGTATACTTTGCAAGTTATTCCTCAAGTTGCCACATGCAAATTTTGCATTTTGAAATAAATATTCTCCTATACATTTCAACTCAATTCAATCCATCAGCCATACGGAAAATATGATATATGATAACATTTCCCTGAATACTGTGGCACACTTCAATAGATGCTGGGATATCAGAAATAATTAAAACTCTCTGCTGCCTCTAAGGTCCTTCAGGCTATGAAAAAATAGCAGCGTAAATAAATCATCATAATTTTGTTATTATTGCTAATACAGATATATAAATTTTATATGGGATCATAGACTAAGAAAATCTAATACCAGTTTTCCTCAGAAATTGTTACCAAGAGGAAGTCACATCTGACCTAGGACTTGAAGCAAGTTGTTTTCTTTTGTGTTTTTTGTTTTGTTTTGTTGCAGTCTTCTACCTCGCTTGAAATATTTTGTAGAGTGTAGACCCTTCCTAATATTAGTTGTGTTGATAGACACAGACAGCCTTCAGTACAGACCTTAGATTATGTTTCAGAAGAACAGCCACAGATAATAAAAGACTCATTAGGAACACAAGAGCAAACAACTATATAACCCGTAAGATGAGAAAAAAAAAATTAGTTTCTTGTAAACATTTATATACCACATTTAAAAACAATCACTGTATCCCTTCAGCTCTTTTAAACATTATCCCTAAGAGTTAGTTTATTTCTTACTCTGAAAAGGAAGTTTGACTTTCTGAATCACCTGCATGATCTAAATTATAATCTCAAATCAAGTACCATCCATTGTTTAGTTTATATTTGATTGGATAATGATGCAATTTTGATATTATGTCATCTTCATAAATACATATAAATCTTTTAAAAACAATACTGCAAAAGAATATCACTATTTATTGGTAAAATAAAATTCATTATAATTTAAACCAACTGAAAGAAAATAAACACAATGTATCTTTTATAATGCTGGTCTTTGGAAACAGTATATTTAAAATAAATTCATGGTAGTTTATTCAGTGCTTAGTTATGTGTTGTTCCTGAACACAGCATGCTGATTCATGAGTCCTTAGTATCATTAGATATGTTCTTCCATGTTATGGCAAGCTCTCACCGTCAACCCATCAGCTAAAGCCCTGTCTATCTTTCAAGTCCCAATTGAATAAAGCCTTATATGGAAAAGCAAGGACTTGACTTTCTACTTTTTCCAATGTTAATCACTGCCTTCATAAAGCTGACTCTGAATCTTTTTCATATTCCATGTTTCTGTCTTATGCTGCACTGCAGTTTGCTTACATATCTGCCTCAACTTGTTTTGTGTTTTTATTCCTATCAGCTGGCACCATACTGTTACATAACAGGTGCACCAAAAAGGGAGTCAATATAAACAGTCTAATTCAAAGTATATTCAAAACTACATTCAACCTGTATAACAACACAGATCTCTTGCATTTTGAGAAGTTCAGTGTGTTTCAGCATTTCTTCCTCTCAGTATACATATCATATATCAGCCTATTTTTCTTCAGTATTTTGGGAAGCACTGAGCTGTGTTAATGTTGGAAGGGAAACCAAACCAAACAAAACAAGATGCTTTATATTTGGGAGACTGAGGAAGGTGGACTACAAAGAACAGAGTACAATGAATACAAGTTAAATATTAGAAGTAACAATCCAAGGACTGTTTAGATCATAGGCTTCTCTAACTCAATGACTAGACTTTTGTAAATACCAGTTGCCAAGGTGTATCTATCTTTATTATGATATATAATTCTACCCTAGCTTTACACTTTTCAGTTGTTGAATCACAGAATTTATTTTCCTTCTAATTTCATGCTTACAAAGCATCCTATTGATTCTCCTCATGTCTATTGCCTATAATGAAAAATATATTCTAGGTTGACAAGCTGAATCTAGTTCCATTAACAGTTAAAGATTTTCTAATAAATTAATCTATGTGTATTCTGTTTTATTATAAATGAAACACAAAATGCTTGCTTTTGTCATGTGTATTTAAAACACACAGTTACTCTTTTACACTGAGAAGTGTTGCTATTTATAGGTGCTGTATATAAAAAGTATAATATAATTGAACTTATCAGGGTTTTAGTTCTCCATTGTTTAGGGACATTTGATCTCCTGAGGTTTTCTCCCCTCTACCTCTTGTCCAAGTTTAATGCCAAATTGTCAGCAGGGCAAGATTCAGAAAAGCAAGGGCTTTAGAGGATAACGTTCACTTAGCTGTACTCTACAGGTACCCCATTCACTCATTTATTCATTCCTTCATCTATCCACTAACCAATTATTTATTCAGATGTGCCAGTGCTAAAGGAAGAGATATAAAGACAATAAGATACTATCACTGTGTCCAGGAGGTTATAATCTAGTCAAATAAGAAACAAAAAGGTGTTGGATGCCATGTTAGAAGTATATGTGAGGTGTATGAGGGCACAAGGGAGACGGTAATCATTTCTGCTTGTTGAAGGTGGAGTAATTATGAATTTATATTAATAGCAATGACAGTTTGATAATTGTTTAGAAAGGAGATAAAAAATAAACTCAGGAGTCTCATCACGGGGTATAATCTGTAACCATGATACTATAACTACACCACGTTAGGAAACTCATTGTAAAATAAATCATGTTTTTTCTAATATGTTTCAAGATAATGTTGCTGAAACTGTAATCACTGATCTCTAGAGGTGCTCTAACATTCTTGGCTCTGCAGGGCTAAATATGGAAAAACCTCGCTTCTGATTGCCTTTATTTCCCCTTAAGGAATGATAGAATATAATTTTTAAAATGAACTCTACTTAGAAACTAAGGAAGAAAAAAAATAGAACTAAAACACAAACAATAAGTAAGTGATTCTTCACATTGGCATATGCAACTACTTAACAATTCTGCTTGGTTGTCTAATAATAATTTTAAGCTGCAAATTTTCAAAGCAGAAATCTTAATTTCCAAAGCAAACTTTTCCTTTAAAAAAATTCCTGTTTTGGGGCGCCTGGGTGGCGCAGTCGGTTAAGCGTCCGACTTCAGCCAGGTCACGATCTCGCGGTCCCTGAGTTCGAGCCCCGCGTCAGGCTCTGGGCTGATGGCTCAGAGCCTGGAGCCTGTTTCCGATTCTGTGTCTTCCTCTCTCTCTGCCCCTCCCCCGTTCATGCTCTGTCTCTCTCTGTCCCAAAAATAAATAAACGTTGAAAAAAAAAATTAAAAAAAAAAAAATTCCTGTTTTAAGTAAAAAATCCTGGAACCATCCTTATTCTCCCTTTTCTGGAACATACATGTAATTCATCAACAGGTATACCAGTTCTTCCTCCAAAACCTATCTCAAATTCCCTTCACTTCTCTCTACCTCCATGACCCTTCCCTTAGCTAGATGTCATACGGATTTCCACAACAGCCTCCTAATTGGTCTCATTGGTTCAACTTCCATTCACCATTCTCTAAATTCCATTCTTCACATAGAAGTTAAAGATTATTTAAAAAATATAAATTAGGTCAAGTTCCCCCAAAAAAAGAAGGAAGAAGGAAGAAGGAAGGAAGGAAGGAAGGAAGGAAGGGAGGGAGGGAGGGAGGGAGGGAGGGAGGGAGGGAGGGAGGAAGGAAGGAAGGAAGGAAAACATTCCAAGCTTTCTCCATTATTCTTCAAATTAAATCTAAACTTATTACTGGGGCCTGTAAGATCCTCCTTCCTCTGGTTGGTCACTAGTAATCTCTCCAGGTGTAACTGACAGTAATAGCTAGTAACGCTATAGTCCAGCCACACTGACTCCTCCAGGAATCTCCATAGCTAAGCACTTCCATATCTGAGACTTTGGCACTAGTTCTCTCCTTGAACACTCTCCCTTCAGTGTTGCCCCTTGGCTGGTTTATTTTCAAAGACCACTCTTAACTCTTTTTACTGTATTCACAGAACTTAGAGCATTCCAGAAATGTCCCCCTTACATATTTATTTTGTCCCTCACTAGAATAGAAGCTGACTGAAGGGCCGTTTGTCTTGCTTGCCACCAGGTCTTCACCAGTCACCAAGCTACCCAGTACACAGTAAGGGTAAAGTAAATATATAACTTGTATATAAACAATCTTAAGATAATTCAATTTGAGCTATATACTCTCTGTATTATTAAATATAGTTTATGTTGCCTTCCTCCACAGATGCCTGTTTTTAAAGCAAGAGTCACCTACCTAGACAGCTAACATAAGATGGTTTCAGGAGGAAAATGTTGATTCCATTGGCAACATTCTGCTTCTTGGAGAGCTTTTCTTGATGTCTCCTTCTTAGATGTCTTCACCATTTCCTCCAGCATCAGTGTTTGCTTCTCTACTTCTCAGACTTGACTTCCAAGAGCCTTCCTAATTCTGGGCCTCCTCAGGGAGAAGAAACTGTGTCACGTGGACAAGGATTCCTCTCCAAGGAGTCCTGCTATATCCCTGTGCACAGATCCACCCTGACCCCCCCATCTCAGACTACTTACTTGAGAATTTCCAGATGTTTGACTTCACCCCCTGGGTTGTTCAAGATCAGACAAAAACAGAAGTTTCCCTTTGTGTTTCATTTTTCAGAACAAAGATATTTAATATATTAGATATCACAATGGTCACTATCTTTTCAAATCTCATTTTGAACCCTACCTAATTCTCAAACATTCTAAATTACTTTTCCTAAGACAAATAATTTATACTGATGTAAACGCATTTTCATTGTAGGTAAAGACACGCTAAGGAACCATCATCAAAATCCTGGCCTCTGAGTGTGGCTAGCCTTGGAGCAATAACATTATATTGGAAGGAGCTGACATGTTAGACATGCTGTCATATGAAGATTGTTGATAAGGGTCACCTGCAGTGAAAACAAACTGAGACGTGTTGGCTCCTTTAAGAGGACTTACTGGGGTAAAAATAGTTCTCTGATCCTCCTAGGCTGGATTTGAAAAGTCCAACAAAAATATTTTCTATAAAGATTTGATTTATTACTTAGGAATTGCTGTATTAGTATATATCTTAGAATTTGATTACTATCAACATTCACAGTATTTTTTTAGTATTTACTAGACTGTAATAATTTAGCAAGAATTCTTAGAGTGACTTAGATACTATTTTGAACCTCAGGAATAATCTTAATTCAGGAAGTCCATGTTCAGATATAGTTTCAAAACATACAGTTATAGTCAATCATAGTCCTCTTGTTTTTTGGGGCTTTTTTAACAGATGTTTGTAAAATCATAAGACTCATCATAAGTTTGACATTTGGACGTTCCTATTTTTTTTTTTTTAATTTTGTGGGATTTTTCAGTGAAGGAGAGGTTGGAGAAGTGAAAATAAAGACTATGTCTTAAGTAAGAAAACAATTTTCTTCAAAAACTTTGAGTTCTTCAGATTGATATGAACTTTTTGTTTAAACTGTTTTTTCATTGTTTTTTTTTTCATTTTAACTGTGCAAATCTGTCTAAAAATGTTTCATGTATATGTGTGTATGTATATGTATATATGGGTGTGTGTGTGTGTGTGTGTGTGTGTGTGTGTGTATTTATAGTGAAGATAAAAATGTAGGAAATGTAGAAAAGTCTTTCAAACTGAAGGTCTTTCAAGTATGTCATTTATCACTACTTTTCTAAAATAATAAAATAATATATTTTATCTACATCTGCAACAACAGATGTAAGTATTAATGAAGATCCTCCCAGCCTCACCCCAGCCAAAGCATTTAGGCATTTACATAAGAAAAAGCATACATCAGCACAAGCAAGAAGTGTTTGGTTTCTCACTCATTTTGTTTAAATCTTTGTCATCTGTCTTTTAGCTCTTGAGTCAGTGTATAAATATAATGAGCAGATTTAAATGCTCAAGTATGCCAGAGGCAATAAGCAATAAGCATATTTAAAAGTGAAAAAAGTGCAATCAAATGACTTTGTAGAATTAGCTCCTCACCCTCCCAATTTTCACTTAATCCTTAAATAGAGACAGTCATTTGATATATCTGTTCCCGCTGAGAGAAAACATACTGCTATGTATTGGCAAATACAGAAAATAAATACTGACACTGATCTTTTCTTATGTGAAGTTACAATTACTTGTAACAATTTCATTAATAAGTGCATTAAATGGCTAAATTTCCTCAAGCATTAGCTAAATGACTGCCAGCAAGCTTAGATGCATTCAGATGCAATCACACATTTAATTATATCAAAAAATCTAGGAGGTGAATACTATCACTGACCACATTTCATAAAGGAAATTGAATCCTGAGTATATCAATAACTTTAACACCACTGAGTTTACTCAATTACAAACTCCTAGGTAGCCATCATTGTAATCACCAATTGGACATGTACCACACATTACTTTTGCATATTTTTCCATACTTTAAATCTAGACACTTCTCCTTGGTGGTATATTTTGTACATTCATACTACTCAACAAATATTTCAACAAACATATACTAAGTGTTCATTACATGCTAAGCATAAGCTAGATGCAAATGATACAGCAGCTAAAAAAAAGTTGCAAAGTTTACCATCTTCTGTCTCCATTTCCTTAAACAACTACTCTTCTCCCAAATTACAATACTTCCTCCTTTTGATAATTTAACTCAATTTTAACTCATAAAAATTTAATTATAGTCTCTTCTGTTATCAATCCCTCTTTAATCCTGAGCTAGTCAAAACAATAAATATTTGCCTAATCTATGTTTCTACTTGAGATCTTCTTGTCCTCCATCTAGCAAACTCTCCCTCAGGCCTTGGACAGCCATCCAAGACATTCTCCATTGCCTATGATTCACCATGTATTCTACAACAGGTTTTCTTTCCATTCAAAGTGGATGACAAGTCAATACTCAAGGCTCCCTACATTGGGAAGATGTCTTTTTCTCACAGTTTTTTGAGACTATCCTGCATCCCAGACCAATCCATTCATGATTCAAGCTCTGATTTCTTCCTTTACTATCAGATCATCAGGAAACCTTCATGAGGCATGAATATGAGCACTCTTAGACATTAACCTATGAGGTGCTGGTACAACAGTGGTGGCTGACATGAAAGTTCAAAGTCACCAACACATGCAGTTTTCTTATGTCCTCTGATACTGTTCAGGTGATATCCAGGATATACTACTTCACCTTATAATTGATTATTCAATTGTTTCTGGGTCTACATGACCTATGATTTGGCATATGTGACATTAATCAGGTCATATTGGGCAGTTCTGGCCACACTTGCTATACCATGGGTAGGCTCTCTGTCTCTACCATGGTCCAGTAGAATGCCAGGAGGTTTTTTTGTTTTGTTCTGTTCTGTTTTGTTTTGTTTTAAAGTTGTATAATACTTTGATACATATAATATGGCTTTACTCCAGAACTCTGGTGGGCTTAACTATAATTTCTTCAGTGATATTCTAATATCTAAGATCATACTGGATGATATTGTTCAAAGTAACAAAATCTTTTGTACCATAGCCTGGATACACTGTAGATCCTGTCCTTGTTCTAGACTCCACTCAGAGCTGTCAGCTCTCCAATCTATAGATCAGAGCAGAATTCCTGGTGCAGAGTATTGTTTCTAGAACCCCAAAAGGCTTACTAGGCATTGTGCAACCTTTGTCATGGCTGAAGGAACAAGATACAATAGTATATCCTTTACTTTAGATGAGATTGTGATTTATTTACCACCCTTTGGAGGACATGTGTCAACAAAGGTCTCTAATACACTAGCTCTCCTCTGGCATTATTAGCTTTGTGCCACTGATAAAGAGGCCCAGTGTGATATTCTGCAGAATGTACAGCTGGTCCAGATCTCTTTATATTATGACAGAGGGCAGAAGAGTTACCACAGCCCTGAGGCAAGGCTGTAAATGTATACCACTGGCCTTTCCAAGTGACTGCAAACTGTTTATAATCCTATTTTGGGATACAGATGAAAACATGTTCACCATATCAATAACTCAATATCCTATTACACAGCATGTGAGTTTGTGTTAATCTGCTGTACCAATGATCCATCATCTGGCACAACAGCTACATTTGGGGCTATGATTTGTTTTAAATTTCAGGACTCCACTGTCATTCATCAGTTCAGGACACCCTACTTTCAGTCCTTAGGTCTTTAGGAATAACACTTATTTTTGCTACCTCTTTAAGGATGTGGTATGTTTTATGTTTAGTATATTACCTGTGAGGAGGACAGTTTTAGAAACCTCCACTTACCCTTCCATACAATGATAATTTTCACCCTATATGGGCTCAAAAGCAAATGTTGGAATTTTGCCAAGTATCAGGTATGTCAATTCGATTAAAACTTTAAGCAGCCAGGAAAACGACCACTGGGTGAGTCCTTAGATACTCTGGACCTATTATAAACTGGACACAGAGCAGACTCTATTTATTGCCTAGCCCAATTATGTCCCGACTCTAACTGGGAGGTCATAATAATACATTGAATCTCTGGGTATCAATGCTAACTTAGGCCCTGTATTCAGTAGCTTTCAAAATATTCTGTTATGTATTTTTGTCTCAGTATGCAATTCTCTCAGTAAAACGATCATAGTTTCCTTTGGGAAAGGACTGAAGGAGTAATCTTTGTATACAATTGTTGTGGAATTGTAGGTTATTCCTCCGGAGTTCTGACTATGCCTTTAATCATTGTGGTTTTGGTCCAAAAATTGGTTCTGTAATTAAAAATCATGCAAGGAATTGTGGTTGTCTTTAGAGCTGTCAGCCCTGATCATCCATTCTTGCCTTGTTTTCCTTCCTCCTTTCCCTTCTTCCTTCTTTCCTTCCTTTCTTCTCTCCTTTCCTCCCTTCCTTCTTTCCTTCCTTCCTTCCTTCCTTCCTTCCTTCCTTCCTTCCTCCCTCCCTCCCTCCCTCCCTCCCTCCATCCCTCCCTTCTGCCCTCTCTGCCTACCTCCCTTCTCCCCAGTTTCTTTATTTCTTGATTTCTTTGGAATGTAGAGTTTGATTAGTAACCATTTTGGCTGCTCATCTATCTTGCCCTTAGGAAGATGCTGTTCTATTAACACACTTCACACTTTACTCTCTGCTAAAGGAGCTTCCATGGCTTCCCCGTGAACTGTGACCTGCTTGCTTATTACAATACTTAAGTTGGCCTGACTTCTGATGGTGAAATGCTACCATATAAACTTTTCCTGTTTATTTGTTTTTTGTTTGTTTGTTTGGTTGGTTGGTTGTCTTTGTCAAGTGATGACACCTAAACTTTGCTCTCAGGCAGCCCAGTTCTTTCCTGGCTTTTTTTATTTTTTAATTTTTATTTATTTATTTTTTTCATAAACAATAAGCAAGCCCTAAAAAAAAGATCAGTAAACTTCTTAGTGAGATTTGTACCTCCTCATCAATAGATTCCTTTTGGATTTTGGGAATGATGTATCTTATAAGCCCTCTATGGAGCATGTTTTCATGTTTGTTTATTTGTTTTAAAATTTTGTTTGTTTGCTTTATGGAATATATCTCAAGCTGCCATCTCTCTGGTACTCTCTTCAAACATCCTCCTCCACTTTAAACATGTCTAGTGATTACTTGGGCCTACCAGGAAAATCTAGAATAATCTAATTTTAATTTTATTATTATTCTTTTCATTTAAATGCAAATTAGGTAGCATATAGTGCAACAATGATTTCAGGAGTAGATTCCTTAATGCCCCTTGACCATTTAGCCCATCCTCCCTCCCACAACCTCTCCCGTAACCCTCTGTTTGTTCTCCATATTTATGAGTCTCTTATGTTTTGTCCCCCTCCCTGTTTTTATATTTTTTATTTCCCTTCCCTTATGTTCATCTGTTTTGTCTCTTAAAGTCCTCATATAAATAATCTAATTTTAAAGTCAGCTGATTGGCAACCTTAATTCCATCTATAACCTTAATTTAGTGTTTCCATATAACATATGTATTATAGGTTCTGGAAATTGGGACATCTATGGCAACTATTTTTTCTGCCTACCATGGTTAGTATGGGTTATAACTTTTCCATGCTTCTAGTAGCCATTCTTACCAGTTTTTCTGCATCGCCTCCCAGAGTTCCTATTTGGTTGTTAAAATATATTAACTGCTCTATCTCAGAGATTCTTACAATTAATATTGGGATCTGGTTCTCAGTTTTCTCTATCCTCCCACTGTAGGAGATAAGGGCCTCTTTGTATACTACCAAGGAGACTTTCTGGCTTTCACACAGCATTCATTTTCAAATAACCACTCTCAATATTTTGCTTTTTTTTTTCCCAAAGTAATCAGGTTTAGCAGTCTTACTGTATTTAATGTTATTATTTCTCTTACAATTCCCCAGATGTTATACATTTCACAACTTTTGCATTCCCACGAATTGTACCACCTAAATTTGTCACAGGTGAAACTTGTACTGCTACTTTGGGCCAAGAGCTCTCTGTTCTTTACACCACAGTGATGGGACCTTTATTTCCAGTTGGGAGGTGGATAATACCGCTCCAAAATCCCATGTAAGTGTCTTCTATTTTGGTAACAATCCTTAACCATTTCTAGGTTGTATTTCCCAGGAAACATAATTTAAAATGCACATTACATATAGGAGGTTGATTATAGAGTATTCTTGGATTAATTACTCTGGAAGGGAACAGAAGAAAGAATGGGCAAATAGACACATCAAGCAATCTCAAAGGAAACCCCACAAAATACGATGAGGAGTTTTCAAGGTGAAGACTAGTATAGTAGCCTTAGGCCAGGTGGCTCGCTTCACCTGAAGCAATTCCTGAAGGGTGCTTAGAGTCTGAGAAACAAATCCCTCATCCCTATAGGGGATTTATGAAAATCATAGCATCTACCATACTATTGTATCTTTAATATTCTCTCCCCCACCACCTCTTTTTTCTTTTAATTTTTTTAATGTTTTATTTATTTTTGAGACAGAGAGAGACAGAGCATGAACAGGGGAGGGGCAGAGAGAGAGGGAGACACAGAATCCAAAACAGGCTCCAGGCTCTGAGCTGTCAGCCCAGAGCCCGATGCGGGGCTCGAACTCACGGACCGCAAGATCATGACCTGAGCTGAAGTCGGACGCCCAACCGACTGAGCCACCCAGGCGGCCCCACCTCTTTTTTCTTAAAAACTTGCTTCTCCTCATTTATATTTTGTTTTTAGAAATAAAAAGCCAGAAAACACTGCCATAAACCACCTCAATGCAAGAAGCACTGTCATTATTAGCTGCTTAACCATGAGAAGGAATGAAGGATATGCACATAGAATACATAAATCAAGATCTACAAAGTCATATGCCAGATTTAAGTTCCTGGTCCAGATTTTACTGGGTGTAGAAAGTTGAAGTTCTGGTAAACTCACTGCTAAACACAGGGTCAAACTACTTTTCTATACTTTTCGGCTAAAGTATGCTCAGGGAATACCACATAATCAACTTAATCATTAATTATTTAAGTTAAAATTCTGACCATTTGTTATTTGCCTGGTCCTGAAATAAGTTCTAGGGATTCAAAAGTGTGTAAAAGAAAAAGAAATCTGTATGATAGAATTTATTTCCTATGTAAAGATAAATAGTAACAGAACAATAACTAAAAATTCTGATTACAGTTAATCATTTCATTTAAATAAACTGGGTGATGTAATAAAGTATAACTTGGGAAGATATTTTAAATAAGAATTACTTAATATTAGGTTACCAATAGTCATTATTATAATTTTTGTTGGATTAAAAGTTGCTTGTGGTCAAGTATTCAGTTTGGTCTTTATTCTTACACATTTCTTTTATTCCACCTTCAATCCTTCACCAAGCTCCCCCTCTTCCATTAATTCTGACAAGTTTCTAAGAATGTGACATAGCACAAAGTTTACATTAACTCTTAGATTTTAGAATATCCTAATCTAATTCAACGGCTTAATTGGTCTTTTTTCTTAGATCTAAATATCTAATAGAGGCACTAGGTTTTTACTCTATTTCTAGAGTTCATTTTGACTCCACTTTCAATATTAATGGAATAATTGATATATTATTATTTAAGGGATTATAAACAATGGTAACTACTAAGCAAAAGAAGTAAAAATTAATATTTTTATATAGAGAGTTGTTTTATTGTCTTGCAGTTTGTGTGTGTGTGTGTTTACCATTTTTGCTTTGTTTGTTGATTTTTAGTGGACACTCCTAGAGTCAATTTTATTATGCTCCATATAATTTATCCTTCCTGTCATGGTTTGGCTGTAATCCTGTCATTACTAGGTAGTAAAATAAGAGGAATCTTTCAACATAGCAAAGAGAAGTAATCTTGAAATAAATGGATGACATAAATCCCAAGGTATGGAAAGCAGTGTTGGTGGTCACTGCTTTCACTCTTAAACCTGTTCCTAAAGAAATGACAGTCTATAACAATGCCTAGAAGTCTACAAGAGAAATATAATATATAAATGAAAGCCAAAAGCTCAGCGACATAATTTTTTAAATGCTTTGAGAATGAGTTAGTAGTTCTACCAGATGAAGTAAGGATATTTCCTGAATATTTCCATAAATTTGTATTTGAATCAATATAGGATTTGTATGTCTTAATATATGATGGACTTCATTTTTTTCAGGTAAAAATCCCCACATAAATTGATTTTTGTTAAAATATCATCTAATGAGAATTTTTACACATTTAAAAACACAGTAGCTAATTAAGTCACGATTTTAACACTTTACAGTTGGCCCATTATCACTTTCACACTTAGTCTTCTACTTACTGTAAATGTTAATTTTTTTTCTTTAAAGCTGATTTATTTTTGAGAAAGAGAGATAGCACGCAAGTGGGGAAGAGGCAGAGATAGAGAAGGAGACAGAGGGAGAGGGGGAGGGGGAGGGAAAGAACTCCAAGCAGGCTCTGCACTAGTAGAGGGGCTACTAATGATGTGGGGCTCAAACTCATCAACCGCAAGATCATGACATGGACTGAAGTTGGACGCTTAACCGACAGAGCCACCGAGGTGCCCGTAAATGTTAATGCTTAAAAGAAAATAGGCTTCTTAAAATATTTTCTCACGAAACATGTTGTTACAGGCTTATTAGTAATTTTTAGGTAATTCTTCCTCTGATTATTTTATCTTAGAAATAAAGTATATACATAATGTAGGAATTACTGGGGATTTACTTTAAAACTAAATTATTCGGGGCGCCTGGGTGGCGCAGTCGGTTAAGCGTCCGACTTCAGCCAGGTCACGATCTCGCGGTCCGTGAGTTCGAGCCCCGCGTCGGGCTCTGGGCTGATGGCTCAGAGCCTGGAGCCTGTTTCCGATTCTGTGTCTCCCTCTCTCTCTGCCCCTCCCCCGTTCATGCTCTGTCTCTCTCTGTCCCAAAAATAAATAAAAAACGTTGAAAAAAAAATTAAAAAAAAAAAATAAAACTAAATTATTCCAATTGTTGTATTAATTAACCATAAAATGATGATCATTTGTTTAGAAAATATACATCTTGGGGTGTCTGGGTGACTCAGTCGATTAAGCATCCACTCTTGATCTCAGTTCAGAGCTTGATCTCAGGGTTTAGAGTTCAAGATCTGTAGTGGGCTCAGCATATTGTATATATACACGCACAACACATACACACATACACATACATACATATATACACACACAACACATATACATATATATACATATGTACACACATACATACATACATACATATATATGTGTGTATATGTGTGCATATAAACATTTGTTTAAAAAAGTATAAACTACGTATTTAGATATATGGACATATATGCATTTTTAAATAAATAATTTCAATGTATATAAATTCCTCCTCCAAAATTCTAGAAAATATTTTTGAACCCAGATAAAAGTTAGAATTACAAAACAATATTAAATATTTCTATGAAGGCAATTAGTAAAAAACTGTTGTCTACTACATCTCATAGTGTCTTTTTCCCTCTTTCCAAACAAATGGCCACATCATAATATATTTTATCACTAGTGTCACAGACTAAACTGTAATATACAGATTAGAATAATATTTAGTGACAGATGGGAGCTCTGAGGAGTTGTACAAAGTGAAAAAGTGTTTTACAGGAAGGAGGGCAGTGCAAGAAAGTTACTAGCAAAAGAAAAGGATTGTTCCAGACAAGGTGGCTAGTGCTTAGGAAAAAAAGCAGAGCAGGGGTTCTTATCATTCAGATGATCTCATCTTCCTTTGGAGGGATCGAGAGGACCCATGTGACAGAGTCCTTGGCGTCATCAGAAATTCCTTACTGACCAGGTTAAGACTACTTTTCTGGGGAAGGTTGAAGTTGAAATTAGACTAGGTATTAAACTTTGGTTTTGGGAACTGGGCCTAAGTGATGCCAGTTTGGGCCTGTGGTTTTCTTTTAAAAGTGATCTAATAAAGGGTAACTAATGTGTAAATATAATTCTATTTTTTATTTGACCAATGTAAATGTTAGTAAAATTGTGCCCTTAGATACAATTTTATTTTAAAGCTGCACCCCCCCCCCCAAATTTTGCCTTAATCAACCCAAGTAAATGGGCATTTTAATAAATTTTGTTAGAAATCTCCACTAAGTGTTTTTAGTTATGTTCAAATGAAGCCACTTGTTAATTCGGCTACATTTTGCAAGATATGCAGTTTTTTTGTTTTTTTTTTTTTTTTTTGGTAAATGTGTTAGTCCACTAGGGCTACTGTAATAAAACACCAGACACAGGATGGTTTCAACAATAGACACTTATCTCTCACATTTCTGGAGATTAATTGGTCCAAGATCAAAGTGCCAGAATATTTGGTTCTTGGTGAGAGACCTATTCCTGACTTGCAGATGTCCACCTTTTCGCAGTCCTCACATGGGGAGGAGAGAGAGCTGTTTGCTCTTCCTATTTTTGTAAAGACATTCATGTATCATGGAGGCTCCACCTTCGTGACCTCATCTAAGCCTAATTACATTTGGAAGGCCCCATCTCCACAAACCCTCACACAAGGGATTAGGGTTTCAACATACGAATATGTTGGGGAGACATATATTCAGTCCATAACAGTGGGTATCTACTAAAACTTACGATTTTGTGTTTGTTATGTACAGTGATATATTTTCTAAAAGCGTATTTATTTACAGCGCATATGAGTGGGAGAGAGAGAAAGAGAGGGAGAAAGAGAGAATCCCAAGCAGGCTAGGCACTGTCAGCACAGAGTCCAACTCAGAGCCCAAACCCACAAACTGTGAGATCATGACATGACCTGAAATCAAGATCGGATGCTCAGCCAAACAACTGAGCCACCCAGGCGCCCCTACAGTGATATATATTTATAGTTAGAAGGAACTAATATGAAAATATCTATTAAAACACTAATGTTAATACCTTAAACACTCATAGCAAGGGGAGATCATTCCATACCAAGGTAGTCCATTCAACTTTGTGAACAGAGAAAACAATGGACCAAAACACTCAGACTATTTTATACGAATTGTAACCTCTATGCAGGTTAGGTAAGCTTCTATGAGCTTCAGTTTCTGCATTCCTAAAACAGATATTAATGCAACAACCTCTTCTTTTCCTACAACCATTGGGATGAATATAAAAAAATAAAAAAGTTAAATCATTTAAAATAATAAAATGCCATAAAGACATGATTTTAGATTATTATTACTTAATTTGTTTGAAACTAATGGATGAGAATATCAAGATCTGTGTGTGTGTGCATGAAAAAAGGCTCAACATCACTCATCACCAGGGAAATACAAATAAAAACCACAATAAGATACTACCTGTCAGAATGGCTAACATTAACAACTCAGGCAACAACAGATGTTGGCAAGGATGGAGAGAAAGAGGATCTCTTTTGCATTGTTGGTGGGAATGCAAGCTGGTGCAGCCACTCTGGAAAACAGAATGGAGGTTCCTCAAAAAAATAAAAATAGAACTACCTTACGATCCAGCAATTGTACTACTAGGTATATTTATCCAAGGGGTACAGGTATGCTGTTTCGAAGGGGGCACATGCACCCCAATGTTTATAGCAGCACTATCAACAATAGCCAAAGTATGGAAAGAGCCCAAATGTCCATCGATGAATGAATGGGTAGAGAAGATGCAGTATATATACAAACACACACACACACACACACACACACACACACACACACACACACAACCACATACATACGCATACACACACACACACACACACACACACACACACACAATGGAGTATTACTCAGCAATCAAAAAGAATGAAATCTTGCCATTTGCAACTAGGTGGATGAAACTAAAGGGTATTATGCTAAGAGAAATTAGTGAGAGAAAGACAAATATCATATGACTTCACTCATATGAGGACTTTAAGACACAGAACAGATGAACATAAGGGGAAGGAAGCAAAATAATATAAAACAGGGAGGGGGACAAAACAGAAGAGACTCATAAATATGGAGAACAAACAGGGTTGCTGGACGGGTTGTGTGAGGGGTATGGGCTAAATGGGTAAGGGGCATTAAGGAATCTACTCCTGAAATCATTGCTTCACTATATGCTAACTAATTTGGATGTAAATTAAAAAAATAAAAGAAAAAATTTTAAAAAAGATCCATGTGTGTGTATTTATCCAGCTCTTTACTATATATTTATACATCATATGTTATTATTTATTATTGAAAGACAGTACTTACCATGTATACCTGTATTATAGTTAAGTACGATTTTCATCTGCAATAAAGATTCACTTCAAGGCCAAGTTGCATCTTAAAATTTGTAGGCAAGAGTCAGTGTTTCTTTAAATCAGAGAACTTTATCTGTCAAACAAATTACAAATAAAATCACTTGTGAATTTTAGGGTAATATAAAAGCATGATAATGAAAATATTTTTTAATTAAAAAAATTTTTTTAACGTTTATTTATTTTTGAGACAGAGAGAGACAGAGCATTAATGGGGAAGGGTCAGAGAGAGGGAGACACAGAATCTGAAACAGGCTCCAGGCTCTGAGCTGTCAGCACAGAGCCCGACACAGGGCTTGAACTCACTGACCATGAGATCATGACCTGAGCCGAAGTCGGCCGCGTAACCGACTGAGCCACCCAGGCGCCCCATGAAAATGTTTTTAAAAGTGTTTCCTATATGTATGGTTTTCCATAGTACACATGCAAAATCCCATTATATAGTTGAAAAAATTCCACTGAAAAAGACCTAAGAGGAAGATGACTGAACTGTGACAAAGCCTTATTTATGGCACGGTTATGTCATATGAAACTTCTGAATGTGATAGAATTTCCTTCAAAACAGAAGAGCAGCTACCCACCCCTCAGTATAAACTTTTTTTTTGAAACTCCCATTCCTTCCTCTCAAAGCATCAGAGTTCAACTCAGTGCTCTATTTCAAGAAGGATTGCTACATCTAATAAAATGGTTATATATGGGGCCTTGTTTTGCATCTTTTCAGTCATTAAGCAGTTGGGGTTGGTGACATAGGAAGGTGGGTAGGCAAACTGACAGGTAGATATGCTCTCAGAGGCAATTTGTAGAAAGGAAGAAAGGTCACATCACATTTTTTATTGTTTTGGTTTCTAAAAAAGAATGCTGGTTTCCCGGGCGTCTGCACCCCAGCATTCAACTGAAACTGAGGCAATTATTTTAGGCAAAAGCATTGCCAATGGAAGCGTTCAGTTTTTCAAAGCAAAACAGGTATCTTGCACTATACCCTCAAGGCTTCGACTTCAGCTGTGTCAGCTGAGAGGATTCTGATTCCTAATATAAAAATCTGATTCCTAACGAGTTTGACACATGCTGCTTCAGAGGAGTGAAGGAGCCTCCAAGTCTCATTCAGAGCTGCAGCCTGGCAGCAAGTTCATTTTTGTCTTCTAAGTTGTTTTTCTTTCACCCTTTTGCTGAACAGAAACCAGAAAATGACTCTGAGAGGAGCTGTGCACTGCAACAGATGTATTACACATAAATATACAGAAACATACAGAGAGCTCTGGGGAATTAGAAGCTAGTGTTATCCACAAAATCTGTCAATTACATAAAATTCAATGCATAAAACAAAAGTAAATATTATACTGATCTTGCCAATCATTACAAATAAAAGAGCTTTACCCAGGTACTGACTATAAAACTTTTTGAGACTAGGAGAAAAAAAATCTCCAAGGGTGAACTATTCCTGTATGACGCCAAAAGAAACAGCAGAGAAAATTTTAAGTTGGTAACTTTTCCTTTCTCATGCCCACACAGAGATATCTGATTTTTTTTTCTCTTTATAGGGAGTTGACTAATTGTTTCAATATCTCAGTGTAATGAGTGTGGTTACCTTCAAATGATCCTGGTTCTGTGTATCTCATTTTCCATAACCTCAATTCCCTCCGTGACATCAACATCCTTGGATCACAATAATAGATATGTCTAATTATTCATACATTACTTGTGCTTTACATTGAATGTCTCCCTCTCAAAATTCGTATGTTGAAAATTTAATCCCCAATGTGACGGTGCTTTTAAGTGCAGCCTTTGTGAGGCGTTTAGGTCATAACCCTCAGAAATGGGATCAATTCCCTCTTAAAAGAGATCCCAGAGAGCTCCCTCATCCCTTGTGCCATGGGAGGTCACAGGGAGATTGTTCCAGTGAGGAAGTGGGCTCTCACCAGACACTGAAGTTCCCTGCACCATGATCTGAGACTTCCCAGCCTCCAGAAGTGTGAGAAATGAATATTTGTTGTTCACAAGCCCCCCTGTTTGTGGTACTTTTGTTACAGCAGCCCGAATGCACTAAGACATTGTGAATACCAGTCAATATTTTATTTTCCCCAAGAATGTTGACTTTATGCCTAATGCAATGTTATCTAATGAGGACCCTGCCTCAGGTAAAGAAATTTTGCATTTCCACGTGTAGAAAAGGGAAGAGACCTTTCATGAGGTTAAGAAAATCTTTTTAAAGGAACATAACTTACCTACTCTGACTATACTTAAAGTTCATCCCATTTTAATATTTGGCCTTTTAGTGGATCACTGTTTAAACCCAAGTTGCAATAAAAATAATTAAATTTTATTGTCTAAATATTTAAAATGATTTTAACCTACAAAAATAGTTTCAGTACACTGATTAAGCTTAAATTCTTTATTTAAGCTTATAAAATAAAATAGATGAATATATATGAATATAAATATATATAAATGAATATATAATTATAAATATATATATAACTAAAATTGGGACTTATATATAAATGTTGTATTTATAAATGTGTGATCAATTAAAATACTAATTAATTCAAACATAGTGAAGACAGGGATTTTGTCATATTCTCTGTGCCTATCATCATGCAAAGCAACATAGGACTTATTTAAATTAATGTTGGTGAGGCGCCTGGGTGGCTCAGTCGATTACACATCCGACTCTTGATATCATATCAAGTCATGGTCTCACAGTTTGTGAGTTCAAGCCCCACATTGAGCTCTGCACTGTCAGTGCAGAGCCTGCTTGGGATTCTCTGTCTCTCCCTCTCTCTCTCTGCCCCTCCCCTGATCTCTCTCTCTCTCAAAATTAATAACCTTAAAAAATTAAAAATATATATTAATTAATGATGGATTAAAATAAAGAAAAAATATCTACCAACCTTCTTTTTCTTTGACATGTGGGAAAAGTATTGCCAGGACAAGTAAAAAAAATTTAACGTAATTAATAGGCTTTTATTAATCTTTATAACAGTCCAATTTTGATGAAATTCCAATATTGTAAAATTCAATATTAAGAAAAACACCACTAGTAAAGACACAATTTCTTAAAAATGATAATTTTTTCATGTAAAACTAAGCTGGAAAGGAATAGCCCACTAGTCTTTCTGAATTGACCAGACTTTTCGTGTAGGAAGTTGAAAATATAAGTCATCAGTAAAATGCCTGGAGGTCTCCATGCAATGCAAGGAGAATATGCATATAACGGGGTCCCAGAATGAAAATATGGAGCTTTGTTCAATCAGCATGAATTACAACTCTGACTTGCATTTTGATCAAAATAAGCAAGAAGAATGGTGCAGGTGAGAAAGAAGGGGTAAAATTAATAATTTTCATTGAAGCAGTAAAACAATGATATGAAACTTGGTAATTACTCAATTCTGAGACCAGCACATTATTTATATTTTATAAGTATAAGATGCAAATTTTTGAAAAAGTATGCATTGTACGCACTTGAATTTCTTATACAGTCATAGATTTTGCTCGTCTGTATTTTCTTATTTCTATTTCATACTTCTTTGTATTTTACTTTTTGGGTCTTATTCCTATTTTATTAATACAGGAATATATTTTGCATTATGATTTATTGACCATTATACTGTATATTTTGTGATGCATAATTTCCTCACAGCAAGCAAACTCTTCTCTGAGTAGGTTTTGGCAACCTCCACCCCATCCCAGCTCCCAGAAAACAAAATCAAAACAAAACCCAAGGACACAATAGGATTTAACAGAAATTAGGGGACAATGTTATCCACTCAAGCATTGTGGAGAATAGAGACATTGTGGGAAAAACTATAAGGCACCACATGCATTTTACTCAGGAATCAGTAGCTGATAATTAAAACCTGATTCTTTGCTATTGGCTTTCAAAGGTCTGAATGATTGATTCCTTTATGTGACAATAATGCTAATACCACAGAAGAAACACCATGATCAAGGGGCTTTCTCTTTTACCTTCCTCTGCTGCCAGTAATAAAGAGGGGTATTTACAGATGAAAGCCATAGCAGCCATGTAGATTTAATAAAATGTCACTGTCATAAATGGCAATGTCACCTAAAGAAAGATGTTTCTCTTAAGGGAATATCTGACAGAAATGTGGATGACTATCATCTTTAAATCTCTAATGGGTTTTTTAAAATTAGTCCTTGTTTACTGCAAGGGTAATATGATGGTTAATTTTATGTGTCAACTTGACTGGGCAGCAGGATGACAAGATATTAAGTCAACTATTCTGAGTGTTTCTGTGAGGATGTTTTTGGATGAGATTAACATTTGAAAAAAAACTTTTTTAATGTTTATTTATTTTTGAGAGAGAGACAGAGGGTGAATGGGGGAAGGGAAGAGAGACAGGGAGACACAGAATCTGAAGCAGGCTCCAGGCTCTGTGCTGTTAGCACAGAGTCGGATGTGGGGCTCAAACTCACAGACCATGAGATCATGACCTGAGCCAAAGTCAGATGCTCAACTGACTGAGCCACCCAGGTGCCCTGGATGAGATTAATATTTAAATGGATTGACTGAGTAAAGCAGATAGCTCTCCCAACGTGGGTGGCCTTACCCAATCAGCTGAAGGCCTCAATAGAAGAAAAAGGCCAACGTTCCCTAGAGTGACAGAGTTCTTCCTGCCTGACTGCCTTCAGACTGAAACACCTGCTCTTCCTGGATATTGAGTCTGCCAGTCTTTGGAACAGAACCATACCGTTAGCTCTCCTGGTTCTTGGACTTTGGATTTGGATTGGAACAACACCATCATCTCCCCTGGGTCTCCAGCTTGCTGACTTCCCTGAAGACACAGAGCCTTGTCAACCCACGCATTTGTACTAGGCAATTTCTTAAAATAAATTTCCTTTCATATATTTGTGTGGGGTGTGTGTGTGTGTGTGTGTGTGTGTGTGTGTGTGTGCATACATCCTATTTGTTTCTCTGGAGAAACCTCATACAGCTAATATGAAATACTTTTGATATTTTAATTTTAGCTTCAAAAGTCTACCTCTAGAAAAAGAAATTGCTGAATGTAGCATACTAATTAACCACTATGTTAAGTAGATAAAAGCTAAAGTGTAATTGATATTTATCAGAATTAATGATACATTTACCTAACTGGCACTTCAATTATCTCTCTCTTTTTTTTTTTTTTTTTTTTTGCTCAGCAGCTCCTTAATCATTACCATATTTTTGTTTACCAAGAGGCTGTCAGAGCATTAGTAGTGTGGATATTTCAAAATATAACTACTTTGGGAAAAGACATTTTCTTAAGTAAAACATCCATTAGCCCCTGAGCTGCCTGAGCTCCTCCCTCTAGTCCAAAAATGAAAAGACCAGAGCTTTCCACTGAGAGCACTCCTCAGGGAGTATCTGCAACAGCCCATTGAGGTAAATAAATAAATGGATAGAAGTTATGTTTCTTTTTTATTTAATCTAAAAGTTAAAAACAAAACAGAAAAAAACCCTTACTGGTATTTAGTAGACAGGTTGCTCCTGTGTCTTTCACTGGGTCCATATCTCACATATCACACGTCATGTGGGTGTGATATGTGGGTGGGTGAAGTATCAAAAGGAGGGGTAGAAGTTTTAGAGGAGGGAGGGCTTGACAGTAGCACCTCTGTGTTTCAGTCCCTTCGTTTGTAATTTATTGAGGGTTACCCATGCCTGGTTCAGTGGGTTCAGACAATAGGCTGTTGAGTTTTAACTAAACTAACTCTCACAAACTAGAAAAATGACTACGAAAAGATTCCTTCAGAGAAACCATAGACTGAATATTTTGGAAAATACGAACATAAGTGAACAACAACAAAAAAAGTGATCTGATGCCAGGCACAACTCCAATACAAGTTCTTTCGGCACACAATAAGTCTAAAAAAGTAACAATGTATTGTATTTAGATATGATAAGTCCATCACAATGTTAGAAACTGCTGTAGAAACTAGTTTAAATATGGATTTATAACCACTGTTGTTAACAACGAATAAGACACTTAACAGTGTGCCTTGAAATACCAGTAAGTGATATTTAAAACTTACATATCTGTAAGTCATTTTAAAAATAATTCATATTATTTAATCCTTTTTAAAATTCTATTTTTGTGGTATCATCAAATGTGAATTATAATTAACTAATAAATAAATCCACATATGTAAATATATGCTAATTTTTGCCTTTTTTTAGTAGACTTTTTATTTTGAAATAGAGATATTTTGTAGATTCACATGCAGTTGTAAGAAACAATACAAAGAGATCCCATAAATCTTAACCAACTTCTCCCCAATGATAAGATCTTGCAAATCTATAGTACAATATCACAACTTGGATATTGACATTGACACAGTCAAGATATAGAACATATCCATCACCACTGGGATCCCTCATGTTATCCCTTTTATTGCCAACCTCTTCTCTTCTCCATGAAGCCCCTCCTTAAACTCTGGAATCCACTACTTTTTTTTATCTCTATGGTTTTGTCATTTCAAGAATGTTTATGTGTATTCATGTGTTAGAGATTGGCTTTGTTTACTCACATTATTTTCTGAAGATTCATCTGGGAAACTGGGTATGTCAACAGTTTGTTCATTTCTCTTTTATTTCATAGTATGGATATGCTATGGTTATTTAACCAATATATGCTAATTTTAAGTGAATGGACCCACAGAATTATAGTTAATTGAAAAGAGCGCTAACTTAGAAGTCAGTATAAAAGACTCTTTCATGGGTGACTATTAATTCTTTAAATCTTAGCTCAAATGTCAAAGCACATAAACTCAAAGGGTTTCTCTTGATCTATATTAAGGAATATTCTAATCACGTCAATCTCTCTCAACTTATTTTTGTGTGTGTGTTATCTTACAGGTTTTATAAACTGAGGAAATCCTAAGAGACTATATACACATTTCTGTACCTTGGTTTACTCATCAGTTAAAAAAATGTTATTCTGGAATATGTCTAAGATAACTCTGGTTTAGAATTTAAAGTAATAAAATCTGATAGTTATTTTCAAGCATAGAGTTCCTTTAGTCACTTTCTACTCACTTTTTTCCAGACTTTTAGCACATCCCTTTATCAGGGTGAACTTCCAGATGTCACATATCTATATAATATAAAAATGTACGTCTTGCACTTCCTGAATCTTTTACACATGCATGTACATTTATCTCCCTTTAAAATTTTTAGGTCCTTCATACAAGAAAAGTGGTAATAAAATACAACTTTGTGAAATAAAAAAATTCTAACAGTGAAATGAACATTAGATGAGCTCCTTCCTTATTTCCATCATTTGCATAATAAAGAATCACATCTGGTTTTCCATCCTCATTGTTTTCTTTCTCTTTTTTCTTTTCTTTTTTTTTTTTCTTTCTTTTGTTTTTGAGAAAGAGAGAGCAAGCTTAAGCAGGACCCATGTCCAGCTAGGAACCCAACATGCAGCTCAATTTCAAGACAGTGAGATCATAACCTGAGCCAAAATCAAAAGTCCAATGCTCAACTGACTGAGCCATCCTGAGGCACCCCATCCTCATTGTTTTCGGTGCAATAGCTGTCATCCCAAATGAATGAATCAGTCTTAACAACACCCTGGCTTTTCACAGAGTGTTCAATCTAACGAATGGGAATTAGAGAAGAAAACCAAATGATTTTACTAAACTCATCAAATCCTATTCTTAGATTTCAAATTAACCTACAGGCTACAAAAAAAAGGTCAATTTGGATCTACCAATTTCATTAATCTACCATAAATATTATAATGTATATGTATCATAGCCATTATGACTCAACAAAATGATGGAAAAAAACTCAAGTAATTGTACTCCTTGAATCCTGTAACAACAGATTTAAAATAAATATTAGGATATAAGGCTCATGTATTGATGTCATTAAGATATATTTAAAGACTGTTTTTTTTTTTTTCATCTTCTTATCTCAAGATAAAGTGGTTCCTTTCCTTAGACTTTACTATTCTGGATAATCATTACTGCTGTTGGCAGAGTAATAAAACTACTTGATTTATTCTTATATTTATACCAATATCACATGTTTTAAAGCACACATTTTGTGTGGGCATATATTAATATGTTTGCCTATTAATCGAAAGGATAAATAAAATTGAATTGCAAACTAATCACAGTTCTGCTTTTTGTTATAAAAACAAAGAACTGAGTCTCCATCAGCTTCCTTGAATCTAAAAATATATAAATTTATTCTCTATTATGAATAAATGTGAAAAGATGTGTCTTTTTTTTTTTTAATTTTTTTCCAACATTTTTTATTTATTTTTGGGACAGAGAGAGACAGAGCATGAACGGGGGAGGGGCAGAGAGAGAGGGAGACACAGAATCGGAAACAGGCTCCAGGCTCTGAGCCATCAGCCCAGAGCCTGACGCGGGGAAGATGTGTCTTTTTTATAGACACTACTCAAAAAATTTGTACTGAGTTTAGAGAAGGATAGAATTTTACTTATAATTATTTTAAAATTTAATTGAGCCATGCATGAAAGCCTTCTTTCCAAAATAACAAATGTGAAAATTAACCTTTACATCCATAATTGAAGGAGCTATGATTAGCAGAACACTGATAATAATCGTTTGAGAAAATGATTTCCAAGCAATTGGAGTTTACCATATTTATATAAGCTCTAATATCAGATGGGTCCTTGTTTACATAACTTTATGACCTTATATTCATATAGTCTTATAGCTAAATTACATAGCTAAACATTTATTTTATTATACCGTATCCTGGTATAATTTTAATCAATGCAAGTACAATTCTTCTGACTATTTAAAAATCTACCTTATTTCATTACTGTATCAAAAATCAGCACATGTAAACAAGCCATCATAATTGATTAACTCCCAAAACAGGAATATGACATGTAGACTGAAAAGTGTTGAAATGTGTTTAATACATTCATGCATCCCAATGTATCAACTAAGAATTTTGATACCTAGGTTTTTCAAGATGAAATATGTCCCATAAAATAATTTAAAATACAAATATATACGTAAATTAAACACACACATATACAAGACACATACACTCAAAGTAAAATTTGGTGATTATCTAGGGTCCATGTGTCAAAGATGTTAAATAAAAGGAAAAAAATGAACAATAAATTTGAAAATCCATAAATAAATGGGGTAATAAAAGCCTTAATGAGTGAGTCCCTCTCAAAAATAAATGTTAAGCGGCGCCTGGGTGGCTCAGTCAGTTGGGCGTCCAACTTCAGCTCTGATCATGATCTCATGGTTGGTGAGTTCGAGCCCCGCGTCGGGCTCTGTGCTGACAGCTCGGAGCCTGGAGCCTGGAGCCTGTTTCGGATTCTGTGTCTCCCTCTCTCTCTGCCCCTCCCCTGTTCATGCTCTATCTCTCTCTGTCTCAAAAATATATAAACATTAAAAAAATTTAAAAAAAATGGTAAAAAATTAAAAAAATAAAGTATAGAAAGTATAGAAAAGTATAGAAAATATTAATTATGATTATGAACTATGATTATCATCTATCACTAAACATATTAATTATTTACGGTCTCTATTAACAACCAATATTTGAGACCTATTCTTTATACATTTAGCTCCATGAAATATTGGCTCTATAAACACATGAGTTCTGCTCTCCTTATTAGTTTTATTATTTGTATTACTTATACAGTAAGCTACTATATATACAGTAATATATACTCATATATATATTATATTACAACCATAGATACTTCAGATTTTTTTATGTAGTTCTATATTTATATTCATGGTATACTATCAAAATTTTAGCTTCATTTTCTCTTTCTATTCGAAAGTTACAAGCACATTGATCATGATCTCTGAAAACCAGACACCAAGATACTGTTAGGAATACAAGAGATGTATTGAGAGAAAAAACATTGAGAGATTTATTGAGAGGAAAAAAAAGGAGAGATCCAGAAAAGGAGGGGTGACCAAGTCTGAATTCTTTGAAGGAGCAAGGGAAGGGAGGATTTCAAAGAAAAGTTTTGGCTGCTGTCACACTGAGGGGGTTTTCTCAAGGCTATGTCATCATTTATAGGAACTCCATACTCACAGGAATGACCTGCCTTCTATCTATGCCAGTTTTTTATTTTGTTTTGTTTTGTTTTCTGAAGCAACAGTGAAAAACACAGCTTCAGAGCTAATGTGCTAGCTAACGGTTTCTGCAGCACCTAAGGCTATCAGTTATGGTCCCTACAGCATAAGATCTAAGACACGACCATTGCCTTGACCACCACAATCCGCCCTACTTCTCTGGCCAGTGTTGAGATACGAGCTCTAATAGTGGGCTTCTCTTCCTGACAGAAACCTTAGAAAATGCTCCCACACTTCCATCCTTTGGTCAGATGCTCTGCTGTGTGGGCATTCAAATGCAGCACTAGCTAATTCTTAATGGTGCATTTCAATCGCCACCACACACACAAATTTTCATAAACATACATATGCACACAGACATACATATATATGTACACACACTTATTATAGACAGTTAATTTTTCATTCTTGAAGAATTATCTTTCTTCCTAGAAAACAAGAAAACTTAATAGAATATGTATCAGAAATGAAAACTATGTACACAATTTTCAAGGGGTGCAGAAAGTGACCTTTGACTACTTTATTTTCTTTTCTTTTTTTTTTTTTTTTGGCTTTCATTCAAGAAAATATCTTTTATTCTAAACTTTCCATCATCACTTTTCATGTGCATTCTTCCTTTCATATTTTTATCTTATATTTAATTGCCTTAATCTCTTTGGATTTTTTCTCTGATTTCTATAAAATATTCCCTTTTATATGGGTAAAGGTGGATATATATACACACATACACATACATATATACATACACATAATGCATATCTAGATCTAGAAATTAATATACCTAGATATATATTAATTATGTTAATATTTTGGTAGGCTATACCATCTTGATTTGCATTGTTTTTCTAACTAAGGATATGTTTTGAATCCTTTATGTTTGAAAAAAAAAGCCAAACATTTATTTTTCATACTTTAGCCAAATCTTCACAGCATCCACCCCTGATTTCCTATCTGAAATAGGAAGTAAAAACAGGCAAAATTTCTAAATGTTGAGTAGTATAAGTTTTCAGCAAGAAAGGAAGGCTTAAATTTGGATTTTCAGTGGCCCTCTTCTTTGGGCCATCAGCAGCTTCGGTGTCCACACTGTTTTTTAAATCTCTTTTCTTGTTTTTATATGTTGTTTCATTGTTAGAAATATCTCTTGGTAATAATTATAGAATTCATATATATGTATGTGTGTGTGTATGTACATGTACATACACATTGAGTACTCAATATACTACATGTATATACATGTGTATACTCATGTATACTCATGTATACATACTCATACAGTGTATGTATATGTACATACACATACAGTACTCAATAAGTTACAGGAAATATCCAACACTTTATTAAAATAGGCTTTGTGTTGGGTGAGTTTGTCCAACCTTAGGCTAATATAAGTGTTCTTAGCATGTTTAAGGTGGGCTAGGCTAAGCTATGATGTTTGCTAGGTTAGGTGTATCAAATGCATTTTGACTTATGATGTTTCCAACATACAATGGGTTTGCTGGGATGTAACCCCAGTGGAAGTAGAGGAAGCTCTGTAGTGTACCTGAAAGTGGATGGATATTAGCATGGTTTCTGCTTCTTTTCCCGTATGTCTGGGTAAGAACTATACATGGATTCCTAGAACTTTCTATGGTCTGTTTCCTTTGTGACTGCTTTTAGAACAATATACTTAGGGTTTCAATGTTTTTGTTTGTTTTTTACTTTGAAGTGAGGCGTGCTGCTATTTGCTTTTCTTGTTTTAATTATCTTGTTCATTTACTTAGGTTTGGGACTAGCAGGGTACATTGTTGTATAGGTTAATATTTCATTATAAACTAGAACTCTTTATAGACCCCTAAATGTCATAAAATATAAGGAATCATATTTCATGTTAAAAGTTTTACTTGCCATGTTAAGTAGTTTTCTTTAAGTAATTAGTTTAATTTAACAAAGCAATTATTTCAAGAAAATCACTAGAATTGCAATAATTTTAGATTTAAGTAGACCAAAGTGACTAGATTATTGAATAAGAACAGATTTGTTTACTCAACTTACGAGTTTTAAAACTGAAAAGTTTTGCAGAATTGTTTTTTCATGAATTTTGCCATTAAGAATATGTGTTAAGAACAGTAATATAATGCCATCTACTTGTTACTTTGGAAAATGACTTGGTAAAACTTTGCCTTGAAAGTAATAATAGATGATAAATGTGTAATTGGCATAGCTATTATATAATAGGATAATACATTAAATGAAAAATAATCATTTATATTCCTTAGTATTTCTTTCTTCTTGAAATGTTAATGAATCCAGCATTTCCAGTGCTTATATAAATTTCTGAAAAATCTATGTCAGTTCTCATCTTCTGACAATGCAAATGCTTTGCAGTTTATGAAATTTTGTTCCATAATATTTGAGTGTTTTGCTTAAGGATACTGCTAGACTCAAATCTTCAAATTCAGTACTATGCAAAAATGTTTTTATAGGCTCATTCCTTTGTGCTTTATTGGCAAAAATAAATTAATAAAAACCCAAAACAAATTAGAACTCTTTTAAACAAAATGTTACTAATTAACTTATGGTTTAAGATAAATACAAATGGATTTGACTTAAATTACACTAATTTATTTTTATTCTCCTGTTTTGCCATCACAGACAGCAATAAAAATGCCCTTCAAAAGTAAAAAAAATAATAATAATAAAATAAAACAAACAAACAAACAAAAATACTACATACCCTTCATTTGCTTCTTAAGTAAATACCAATATTTGCTAACATGAGGCAAACCCATTGAAGACTTTGGATAACATAATTTCTACCATCTGTTTTATGTTCCACATTTTTAGATAATAGGCTTATTTCCTGTGTCCAAAATCTCTGCTGCTTCAAATGTAGGCTTTTTTTTTTCCTTTGTGTAACTCCTAATGCTCTCTAATTCTCTATATACTGTGTAACTTCTTAAGGAATGAATATGGAAGAAGTAAATAAGACCCAAAGAAAATAAAAATGAGAATTTTTAAAATGTGTACAATTTTATGTGCAAACATGTTACCTAAAACCTAAAAATAAAAGAAGTGTAGTCTTCCTTAACCATGCTTAGAGTTATATATGGAGATTAGGGAGAGGGATACAACAGCATTTGAGAGATGCATGTGACCAAAATTTGTTGCTATGCAAAATGAGACTATCATTCAGATTCTATAAAGTTTTTGATAAGTAATATTTTACATGTTTTCTTGTGTGCTAATTCAAGTGTCACAAGCCACTTGTGAAGTAGGAATTATTATCTTCATGTCACATAAGCTTCAGAGAACTTTACAGACCTGCAAACGGCCACTCAAGTGATAATTTACCATGTTAGAATGCCAACTACATAATTTTATACCAGGTGATGTAAAGCAGAAAAAGGGGACATTAGGATTGTTACCCATCAATGTAGTCAAGAATAAATGATGAGAAGATCTAACTACTTTATATAAAGACCTAGGTCTATTGACATTATCCAAACACCTATTTGTCTAGAAAATTCTAGAATAAGAAGACAGAGCTCAAATTTCTAGAGACTGACTTGTCCAAAAGTAAATCTTAAAGACAAACAGAATTTGGACACAAAAAGCCAGCATGTGGGTCTGTTGATTCAAGGGCCCCCCAAAAGGCTGACAAGCAAAGGTCTTCAACATGGTCTTCATGTAATCTCACAATTGTCAGAGGATGAAATTCTTATTTACTATCTAAAGGAAAGAGCAGAAACCTAAATGTAATTTTACTATAATAGAGAAACCTTGCTAGTCAAGCACAGTCTCCCAGGGAGAGTTAATTGCTGATTCTCCACAAAATATTTTGAAAGCATGGAACCCAAGGACTGGTGGAGTTTTACAGATGAGTGGGTTGACATAATTTGTCTAGAATGAGAGTACTGTTGAGTGGTTGGCATTCATATGAAAGTCCACTTTTAATTGCTTGACTTTTAGAAGTAAGGAGCCCTCATTGATTGGTGGGAAAAAAACGTGTTCACTGAGGTGAGGTATTGTTATTTATTGATTAAGCTGCTTTAAAAATGGTTCCAGTGGCTGTTATCATAAATACATATCTTCCATTTATTAATTAGGCATGTTTAAACTGGTTCCAGGTCTATTTTTACCATGGCTACAGTGGGGATACTTTTTATCATATATATTTGTTGTTATTATTACTATTATTATTATAATTATAATTATTATTATTATTATTATTAATTTAGGTGCTCCATGAAATATATTATACCCATATGTTTTGAAATGCAAAATGTGTGGGGCTTTGGGTGGCTCATTCAGTTAAGCGTCTGACTCTTGATTTTGGCTCAGGTCATGATCTCATGATTAGTAAGTTCGAGTCCTGTGTCTGTCTCTGTGCTGACAGTGTGGACCTTACTTGGTATTCTCTCACCCTCTCTCTCTGCCTCTCCCTCACTCTTTTTCTGTTTCAAAATGAATAAACTTAAAAAAAAAACAAGAAATGTGAAATGTGTACTCATCTGAGAATGATGGCAGTTGAGTTGACAGATTTCATTTAAATTAAGACTTATGTTTATCTACTTCATCTTAGCTTCTGAGGAGACAGTAGTCTTTTTAAATCAGGCTATGAGTCTTTATAACATAGTTTTATTACTCTCAAGAATATTATAAGACTAAATTAATTAAATTTTATTTTTTTCAAAGTTTCTAAAGAAGAAAAACCTTTCTGTTTTTGGTAAAGTCCATTAATTTGGAAATATAGATAATATGCACAAAAACTGTGAATACGTATGCAATAAATAAGGATTTTTTACTTAAATTAGCAATGTAAACAAGGTTATGCAAGTAATGCTTACATTAGTTGACATCAAAGATCTTTCAAATATGGATTTTCATGTAAGCCATTAATTTAGCACTAATTTTTATTTTGGCAATTAATTCTACTTGGCACACTTCATCCACCTGGTTAGAGTTGCTCTTCATGGTAATAAAACACATTAGCAATATAGTGCACTCTTTTAAAAAAAAATTGATCTTCACCCAGAGAGTCTGAGTGAGCAGTTTTAGTGAACATACTTGAAGAAGTAACATAGAAAAAGTAATGTAGAATTGGTGTCAAAAGGTCTTAATTCTAACCTCAGCACTGGTACTAACTAGTACTTGACCTTTCTCAAACTAATTAATCTCTCTGGGCCCTCAGCTTTAGCTAGTATTATCATTAATTTCGCCAATAAAAAAATAGGTCTCATTTTATATTTGTATGTGTGTATGTGCATGTACGCGTGCATACAAAACACTGGATAATTTTGATATACCACCATATTAGAATGCTCAGCTGATTCAGAATGGGAAAATATTCTTTCCATTTTATTCTGAGAGAATAAAAGCATTAATTGCAAAGGTCCTAGGTAAATAGGTAGACGATCTATGATATTTGAGGACATTATTTAATATATGGAATGTGCTTATCACAATACCAGGCTCCAGAGGTGCTCAAGTAGTGGGAAATTTGATCTACAGAAAAACACACAAATTCTTTAGAAAGGTATTTTATAATCTGACTCCAAGCTGTATTTCCCGTATCATCTTTCACCATTTTTTCTTTTTCACACTGTGTTCCAAATAAACAAATAACTCATGATTGCTCATTGGTTAACCGTTCATCTCCATGTTTTAGTCATACAGTTCCCCCCCCCCAATAAAACAACCTTTATCTTCTTCTGTACTTGTCAAATGTAACTCATACTTTTCATGAGGTTCTCTCCTCTCCCTAAGTCAAAGTAACAGCACTTATCTCCTCCTGCCTGGTACTGGAATGATTTATAGCTATCTCATATAATTTTGATAAAGAGATATTAATAAATAGCACCATTTGTATATGACTTATATCCTGTATGTATCTAAACTTCTAATTATATATAAGTAGTTACAGTCATCAAATAATGAAGGCAGAAATATTTTCACATAATAATCAATTTGGGGGAATTAACTTAATCTATGAATGTATGTTAATTATCCACTTCTATGTCTTTGTGAGAAATATTCTTAATGAAAAAAAAACAGCTTAGGAGAATCCACAGGGAGTAAGTGGCTATAAACTTAATTACACACAGGATTTGCTAATAGTAGAGGCAAATAACAAGTGATGCTGGAGAAGGAGATATGAAGTTCCAATTATTAGTCAGAATGATATTTTGTAGAGAAAAGTCAAAAGACAATCATTACTTTAAATTTTAAATACCATAGATTTATTGATCAAGTCCAGGGGTAAGTTTCTACAGCTGAGATAATGAAAAAAGTTTAATGAATTCTTATGTGAATATACGGCATTTGCTAAAGGTGCGTTTTTTTTTTCCTCAGATAAATATTACCTTTAATCATTCCATACTAGGCCTGCAAAAGTTCTAGAAGATGATTCAATAATAATACTGTATTATGCTGTGGCATCAAAAAGACCTGGACTAAAGGCTGAAATTTTATGTTTTATGTCCTCTTTCAAGATTTTCTAGTGATTTTTTTGTTTTGACCTTATACTTATGTTGTTGATAGTGAATCCTATGAGGAGACAAATGTACTTTTAGCAATTATTTAAAAACAAATAGGATCTCCCTTCTGGAAGACAAAAAAGCTTGGCAAATTTGAACTCCTCTTATGCATTTTGTGTCTCACAGATGTAAGTTCTATGTTAAAGAACAAAGCAATATTAGCATGATTTCTCTGTAAGTTCAGGGTTAAATTCTCTCACATATAGGTTCTGTTCATTCCCTTTTTTTCCCTGGGACAGATTTGGTTGTAAGGCACCATGAAGTAGGAAGAGGTGCCTGACCCACAGTTATCCTCACTGGCATCCACTGAGGTCTACAGTTGTTGGGTTTATAGTCTTCCAGGTCAATTTCTGATCATCTGACCCCATAGCTCTGTTACAGCAGCTAAAGCAGCTTCTAATTCTCTCTTTCTTGTCCAAAACTTTGGCAAACTTGCCTCTATTTGATTTTTGGTATTTGGGATCTCTCTCTCTCTTTTTTTTTAAATTTTTTAAGTTTATTTATTTATTTTGAGAGAGACAGAGACAGCACGAGTGGGGGAAGGGCAGCTAGGGAGGGAGAAAGAGAATCCCAAGCAGGCTTCTCACTGTCAGCACAGAGCCTGATGTGGGGCTCGAACCCGCAAAGCCATGAGATCATGACCTGAGATGAAATCAAGAATCGGACACTTAACCAACTGAGCTCCTGGGGTTCCTAATCACAACCATAAGACTGTTTTGGGCACATGGCATCTTTCCCTCACCAAAATCTAAAGCCCTTTCGAAGGCTTGGGATCTGGTTTCTGCATTTGACACTAGGTCTGTGGGTTTAGGTAAGATTGCTTTTTGGCCCATGCACCAGATGTCTCACATAGCCATTGCTTCTAGAAGACCAAGGAACCATGTTGAACCCTGAGTTCAGCTTTAATTATTGTTGTTCTTCCAAAGCCAAGGACGTGCCTAATACCCTTAGCATAAAGTAGCTAAAACTGAGTCTTCTTTCAGACACCTTCTTTCAGAATCTCTTTTGTGACACAGGGAGAGGATCTTCTCCTGTTCTCTGAGACACAAGCTATTTCCATTTTATTTGTCTATTGCTCTCTTTCTTACTGCCTCTGTTTAAGCAGGATAAGAAATTACTTTCTCTGTAGAATACTGCATGGTGGGCCAAAGTAGAAAAAATCTCAAGAAAAACATTTCATTCTGACCTATATTCTGCTATGCTGAAATTATGTCAGAATCTCATCTTAAGAATGCACAAAAGACATTTTCTATAATACTTCTGTCAATTACATTTTTCTTCAACTTCCAGAATTTGTTTGGTAACTGAAAAAGTGAATTTCTCTTTCTTTTTTACTTGTAATATCAATCCTTTCCTCAACCAGCTGCCTCTCTATATGAGATTAAACTTGAAACAGCACAAGTTGCAGATCTCCCACTCCAGCTGAAACCTCAGAACCTGGAAAATGTCCAGATTGATTATTTCCTGCAATGGACTGAAGGTTTATGCCTCACCCAACCCCCATTTATATGTTGAAACCCTAATCCAAATAGGATAATATTTGGAGGTGGGTCTTGAGAGGGTAACTAGCTCATGTGGGTGTAGCTCTCATGAATGAAATTAATGTCTTTATAAGATGTCAGAGAGCTGGCTAGCTTTCTTTCCACCAATTTAAGATACAAAAAGCCAGCACTCTACAACCCAGAAGAGGGTTCTCACCAGAACCTAATCATGCTGGCACAATGATCTCAGATTTCTAGTCTCCATAAATGTGAGACATAAATTGCTGTGGTTGATAATCCACCCAGATTATGATATTTTGTTATAGCAATCCAGAGTAAGATACCCCCTTACTTTCATAAGTAAGTACTTTCATAAGTAAGCCTTTCAAAAAAAGTCTGTTTGTAATTAATTTTTCTACTTGTTAGTTTGTTTTACCACAAACTGAGACAGAATATTAGAAGAATAATAACAATATAATAACAATAATGACAAAGTGGCAGAATGTTAATTCACTGAGGAGCCATAAGGTGTTATGAGTGAACTTGTCTCTGACCATTTTATAACTATGGTATTAGCGAAGAACACGGCTTCTTATACATTGTTTTGAAAGTGGATAAGTACAGCTTTTGCAGACAAAAATTTAGCTCTTTTTAGCTGTGTGATATTGAACAAATAATTATACTTAGTCTCAGTTTCCGTCTCTATAAAACTGTAGTATAAAAACTACAGTTTTGGGTTTTTTGAACAATTTACTTAGAGAAGAAATGTAAAGTTCTAACCCAGGCACATGGTGGTACATAATAGATGGGTTGTAGCTACTAATACTTATATACATATATTTATATAAGTATGCATATTTTACACATGTGTTTGCATATATATGTATGTGTGTGTGTATATATATATATTTACAATATATAAATATATATATTTACAATATATAAATATATATATATTTACAATATATAAAAAATATATATTTACAATATATAAATATATATATTTACAATATATATATATTTACAATATATAAATATATATATTTACAATATATATATTTACAATTTATATATTTACAATATATAAATATATATATTTACAATATATATAAATATATATATTTACAATACATACAAATATATATATATTTAAAATAATGTGTGTGAGAGAGAAGACAGAGGGGGGCGATGTTCCCTAATCTTACTGGGAACAGTCTTTGAGACTTGATAAAAACTAAGGAATTTTCCTCAAGAAAAATGTGCAAACCAAAAAAACCTATGTTTACAAGTCATAGATTCATACAAGCATTTTAATAACCCTCTGTATAACAAATCTACCCTCCTAGAAGTTTCAAAACTGTTTCTGAGGTCCAGGAGGCCACAGTGTTTGATGCAACCATGTAATTTTTCTTTTTTTTAGTCCGATTCATAACTAACAACTCATCCATACATTTATTCTTGAATCCTTGATGGTTAGCAAGACTTTTCAAATGACTACAAATTTGAGACTATAACATTTTTTTACTGATTTGCCCTTGAGACTATTGCAAGTATCCAGAGGAAAAGTCCAACAACCCCATCTTGATGCAGATTGGTTTTCTGTTGGAGGCTCCTGCACCGGTTCTGCCAGAGTCTAGGACAAGCAATAATGGCCATTGTATTGGCATTTTTTGTAAACAGTTTCATATTTGGGTCATTGGTTAGACTCTGCTCTCCCAGTTTGGACTTCTATATCTGAAATAATAGAACTTGAGACACTTGAAACTGTGGATCACCCCTACCATTCACTGCCTTTCTAATTTCGGGCTGAGCAGGAAGCCAATTTGAGAAGTAAACAGTTGAATGGGGCAATGGTCCACTGACAAAAAAAATTATGTCGTGGACTCAGGAATATTGAGAAATATTGTTTTCAAAGCAGATTTTTAAAAAAATAATCCTGATTATTCTTTTTAATTTTGGTTGACTAGTAAGTTTACCTAAATGTACTCTTTTAAAAAAGATTTTTTAAATACCCACTTGAGGATTAACTGTGACTAACATAAATAGAATTCTGAGGACATGTCTCTACTGACAAATTAAGTTCTAGAATAAGATTTAGATGTTCGAGTAATGGCTTTGCATTTTTAACAGTTTCTTCAAAGAAAGGATTTCTACAATATTCAATCTTGGCACACCACCAAGAATAAAGACGCTTGTTTCCTATAGCTATTGTTTGGAAAGTAGAGAAGGCATGAGTAACATATTAAGGATTCACTGAAGCACAACTTCAAACAACATAGATTGTTTGGGACCTGCTGAGAAACAAGATCTCAGACAAATCAGCCTAGTGGGTGGCACTGAGGAGCCAAATAGTTGTTTCCAAGTGTTACCTTAAGGAAGAATACAAGGATAAGATGTCTCAAGCAACAACAGACCATGGCAATGAACCATGGGACACTCTTCATGAGCACACAAAGGGTACAGAATAGTTGCTTCTGCATTGATATTTTCTTTAATAATATTTCCCTCAACATACACTGATATTTATGCACATACATCACTGTCACATACATATAACAGTACACATAACCTACATTTTACCATGACGTGGAAAGAATAGTGAAAGAAGGGAGGCATTCTTTCAAGAATTAGACCAGAAAACATCATTGTCTCACAAATATGGCTGGGGATTTCACTCCTCAGGGAAGTTCCTACTTCAAATCTATTTAAAGTACATATATGTTTGTTTGTTTTTATTTTTCCAAAAGTCTGTTATGAAAAGGAAGAGAATTTTCTCCTGAACTCTGCTGTGAAGTAACTAGACTCTCATCTACCATGCTACCATGCAGAGGCCCAAACTTCAGTCTTCATTAACTCTGTATAATGGAGCATCTTTTGACTGTGACCTGAGTGTGGCAAAAGTCAAACATCTGACTAATGTGTTATATATTCTCAGAATATCATTCTCCCTTCTTTTTCTTTCTTCCCCATTTCTCTGACTTTGTTAATGTACAAACTCTGAGCCTGTTTGCTACATTTTTCTTCTCCATGATTTGTGTGTTTTATTAATTTAACAGAAATCTACTCCATAGACTGATCATGTTACAAAGAGCACTTGTAACGTCTCCTCTACTAACATGTCCTTTAAGCACACATGAGTTCACCCTTACTTATCAACATAATAGCCTCATAGTAGTGGATCCCCACATTTATGGATTAATTATGGATTAACTTTTTATTCCATATCCTACATAGTGACCCAAATACAGAATAGACAAGAATATTTTTTCATTGACAGATCAATTATTTTTTAGAACAGATCCTAAAGTGTCATTAGAAGCCATCCTGACTCTTAGTAATCATGGAGGCCATGGAATTGACAATAGGAAAAACTCAAAATCTGCTAAAGAAAATTATCTACTTTTGGCCATTTGTGGTTGTTAGAAAATTTATTAAAAATTTTAAAATACTCAAATACAATTGTGACATCCCTTAATATCTAGAATCTCCAGTTATGAAGCAAATTGCTTTCTCTTAAATACACTCCATTGTCTATATCTATGGTGACCCTATCATTCCCCTATTATGCTAAATGAAATAGGTCAGGCAGATAAATACAAATACCATATGATTTCACTCATATGTGGAATTTAAGAAACAAAACAGATGAACATAGGAGAACGGAAGATAAAATAAGATAAAAACAGAGAGGAGGTGAACCATAAGAGACTCTAAACTACAGAAAACAAACAGAGAGTTGCTGGAGGGGAAGTGGGTGGGGGGATGGATTAAATGGGTGATGGGTATTAAGAAGGACCCTTGTTGTGTTGAACACTGGGTGTTGTATGTAAGTGATGAATCGCTAAATTCTATTCCTGAAACCAATATTATATTCTATGTTAACTAACTATAAGATAGTAAAAATTTGAAAAAATAAAAATAAAAGGAAAAATAAACACCATTCATTAGTTCATAACCTACAGTGCAATAGCTAAATCAATGGTAATGCCATTTACTTACCAAGAAATGATTCATACATTTTCTATATATTGTATTCATACGGAAAAAAATATGTGTATGCATGTATATATAATATAAAATATATATTTAAAATGTCATAAACGTATCCCATTCAAATGCATTCCAAGAACAGGATGATTAATATTATAAAGTGTCTGCCAGTTTGAGTTAAAATTCTGGCACTAAAACTTACTCGGTCTGTAACTTTAAACATGTTGCTTAACTACCATTTGCTTCCTTTTTCCCATACATAAAGTGTGGATTAAGAGTAACAGCATATTGATTTGATGTGATGAGCTAAAGAGTCAGTACATATAAAACTCTTAAGCGGATGCCCAACACAATATAATTGTAAATACATGCTTTTAAAATGACCATTTATATAAATAACCTCATTAAAATATCACCATAACTCTAGAAAGTAAAAGTGTTAAAATTTTACAAATAATGAAACTGAACCTCTAAGAGATTAATTATACTTGCCAAGTTACCCAGAGTTCCAGTGAAGATTGTAATTTAAACATTGTTTGCTCCAACTCCAAAACCCATAAGCTTATCTAATACAAAATATTGTCTCACAATTAATATCACTATTGAATGCATAGGAAGAAAATATATGCACACAAATATAAACAGGTAAAAATAATTTATATTTATGTATGAAATAAACTACAGAGCAAGAAACATCTCTTTTTTTTTTTAACATATAGACATCCAGTTGTTTCAGTACTACTGATTCAAAAGACATCCCTTTTCACATTGAATTTCCTTTTCAACTTGTCAAAAATAAGTTGGCCATGTATGTGTGAGTAAATATCTGGACTCCCCCATTCTGTTTCATTTATGTATATATCTATGATTTAGCCAATACCACACTGCCTTGGTCATGTTACCTTAATAATAAATGTTAAAATAAGACAGTGGATTCCACAAACTCTGTTCTTCTTTTCAAACTAATTTTGGCCATTCTAATTAAAAAATTTTTTTTCCATGTAAATTTCAGATCCAGCTTACTGACTTCTACTAAATGCTCTGCTGGGATTTTGATTGGTATAACATTCAATATATATATCAACTTGGGGAAAATTGATACTTTAACAATTTTGAGTCTTTTAATTTATGAATACCATGTATTTCTCCATTTCTGTCTTCTTTGATGCATTTTAATAATCAGATCTTGTGTACAGATGTTGCATATGTTTGGTTACACTTGCATGTTTTCAGGGTAGTTGCACTATTGTAATATATGTGTATGTGTGTGTGTGTGTGTGTGTGTATATATATATATATATATATATATATATAATTTTATTTCGAATTCCATTTTCATCAATAGAATTTACACAGAGCTAAAGCAAACAATCCTAAAACTTGTATGGAACCACAAAAGACCCAAAATTGCCAAAGCAATCTTGAAAAAGAAAAGAAAAGCTGAAGGCATCACAATTCTGGCCTTTAAGTTATATTAAAAAACTGTTGTGATCAAAACAGTATGGTACCGCCACAAAGATAGACACATAGATCAATAGAACAGAAGAGAAAACCCAGAAATGAACCCAAAACTTATGGTCAATTAATCTTTGACAAAGCAGGAAAGAATATCCAATGGAATAAAACAGTCTCTTCAACAAATGGTGTTGGGAAAAATGGACAGTAATATGCAAAATAATGAAGTTGGACCACTTTCTTATACCATACACAAAAATAAATTCAAAATGGATGAAAGACCTAAATGTGAAACAGAAAACCATCAAAATCCTAGAGGAGAACACTGGCAGTAACCTCTTTGACCTTGGCCATAGCAACTTCTTACTAGACACACTGCCACAGGTAAGGGAACCAAAAGCAAGAATGAACTATTGAGATTTCATCAAGATAAAATGCTTCTGCACAGCAAAGAAAACAATGAACAATACTAAAAAGTAACTGATAGAATGAGAGATGATATTTGCAAATTACATAGCTAACATAGGGTTAATATTCAAAATCTATAAAGAACTTATCAAAAACTTATCAAAAAAACAAATAATGGAGTGAAGAAATGGGAAGAAGACATGAATAGACATTTTCCAAAGAAGACATCCAGATGGCTGACAGACACATGAAAGGATGCTCAACATCACTCATCATCAGAGAAATGCAAATCAAAACCATGATGAGATACCACCTCACATCTGTTAGAATGGCTAGAATTAACAACAAAGGATACAACAGGTGTTGGCGAGGATGTGGAGAAAGGGGAACCTTCTTACACTGTTGGTGGGAACGTAAACTGGTGCAACCACTCTGGAAAATAGTATGAATATTCCTCAAAGAGTTCAAAGTAAAACTACCCTATGATCCAGGAATTTCACTATTAGGTATTTACCCAAAGAATACAAAAATATTAATTCAAAGGGATACATGCACCCCAGTGTTTACAGCAGCACAGTCAATAGACAAATTATTGAAACAGTCCAAATGTCCACCAACTGATGAATGAATAAAGATGTCACACACACACACACACACAATACAATACAATACAATACAATACAATACAATACAATACAATACAATACAATACAATATTGCTCAGCCATGAAAGAACAAAATCTTGCCATTTGTAATAACGGATGGAGCTAGAGAGCCTATTGCTAAGCTAAATCAGTCAATCATACAAAGACAAGTATTATATGATTTTACTTATATGTAGAATTTAAGAAACAAAACAAATGAGCGAAGTAAAAAAAAGAGAGAGAAGCAAACCAAGAAACACTCTAACCTACAGAGAACAAACTGATGGTTAGCAGAGGGGACGTTGGTGCAGAGATGGGTTAAATAGGTGATGGGGATTAAGGAGTGCACTTGTGATGAGCACCATGTATTATATGGAATTGTTGAATCACTATAGAGTACACCTGAAACTAATATTACACTGTATGTTAACAAACTGGAATTTAACTAAAACCTTTAAAAAGTACCCATTTTCTCATTGCTATATGTAGAAATACAATGGAGTTTGGTATATAGAATTTGTCTCTCACAACATGCTAAACTAAATTACTAGTTCTAGTAGCTTTTTTTGTATACTCTTTGGTATTTTTAGTGTAGTCAGATATATTTTTATCAAATACACCCAGTTTTGCCTCTTTATTTCCAATCTGTATGACTATTTGCATTTATTTGTTGATTTCTTTTTCTTTTTTTTTCACTATTACAATAGCTAGCATGTGTTCCAGTTTGGGAAATTTCTTTTTTTTTTTTTTTTTTTTTTTAGATTCTAGATAAAATTTATTTTTAATCACTTTTTTTTTTTTTTTTATTTTATTTTATTTTTTTTATATATGAAATTTATTGTCAAATTGGTTTCCATACAACACCCAGTGCTCATCCCAAAAGGTGCCCTCCTCAGTACCCATCACCCACCCTCTCCTCCCTCCCACCCCCCATCAACCCTTAGTTTGTTCTCAGTTCTCAACAGTCTCTTATGCTTTGGCTCTCTCCCACTCTAACCTCTTTTTTTTTTTTTTTTTTTTTTTTTTTGTTCCCCTCCCCCATGGGTTTCTCTTAAGTTTCTCAGGATCCACATAAGAGTGAAACCATATGGTATCTGTCTTTCTCTGTATGGCTTATTTCACTTAGCATCACACTCTCCAGTTCCATCCACGTTGCTACAAAAGGCCATATTTCATTTTTTCTCATTGCCACGTAGTACTCCATTGTGTATATAAACCACAATTTCTTTATCCATTCATCAGTTGATGGACCTGAATGTGAGACAGGAAACCATCAAAACCTTAGAGGAGAAAGCAGGAAAAGACCTCTCTGACCTCAGCCGTAGCAATCTCTTACTCGACACATCCCCAAAGGCAAGGGAATTAAAAGCAAAAGTGAATTGCTGGGACCTTATGAAGATAAAAAGCTTCTGCACAGCAAAGGAAACAACCAACAAAACTAAAAGGCAACCAACGGAATGGGAAAAGATATTTGCAGTTTGGGAAATTTCTATTGACCTTTTGTCAGGCTGGATCCTTAGCCATACCTATTCTGCTAATAAGCCTCTGAGGAATTTTTTAATTGGAAATAATTTGTATGCTATAGCTACCCATTTGTGTGTGTGTGTGTGTGTGTGTGTGTGTGTGTGTGTGTGGTGTATGCTGACAGAAACCATAAGAACTCTGGAGCAAAGGCAGAAGTCAGAGCAACATCTTCAAAATGTTCATTGAACTCCAGATCCCACAAGGCTACTCACTGAGGGCACATGCAGTGTGCTGGATTCCAGGAGAGACACTCTGAAATTAAAAAATTTTCATTTAATGACCTACCTACCTATCCTCCCCTCTGGAATGACAGACCTTATTTCTACTCTGGAACTTAAGCAGATCTTCTCCAAAGAAGGTTAAGTAGAAAGCTTTAACTTCACAACACTGGAATGTCACTGGAGTAGAAGATATCCTTAAGCATAACTATCAATAAATATCTCATACAAAAATACTGGCCATAAACATGGATGACTAAGCTAGAAAAAAGTCTGCCTTAAAATTAAATATGCTTTACATTTAAACCTTAAATTAATAATTTCTGGGCTGATTTACATTTTATAAAATATGAAGAAATATTCTGCTAGAGTTTATAGTAGGTATAAATGAAAACATGTTTAAGAACTGTTCTTCCAAGGGCACCTGGGTGGTCAGTCAGTTAAACAGCTGACTCTTGATCTTGGTTCAAGTCATGATCTTGTGGTTTGTGAGTCCAAGCCCCACACTGGGCTCCACACTGACAGTGCAGGGATTCTCTCTCTCTCTCTCTCTCTCTCACTCTCTCTCTCTCTCTCTCTACTCCCCCCCCCCCGCCCCTTCCCTGCTATGGTCTCTCTCTCTTTCTCTCAAAATAAATAAACTTAAAAAAAATAAATATTCTTCCAAAGTTGCAACCCATCTGAAAATTTTAGAGAATTTTCTTAAAACATTGAATGCAACTTTTTGGATTTGTAGTATACTCAGAATTTCCTCGTTCTTCACTGTTTACATCTGATTCAGTTCTGTAATGAAGGTTCAGCCTCATTCAACCAGGTAGAGAATGTCATGGCAATATTGACTGTGGAATTTTTGAGGAACAAGGTGTTAATAATCATTACATGAATTATTTAAAACATGCATATAATCATATATGCATATACACATACATGCATATACCCATATATGTACATACACATACATATATACATGAATGTATGAACATATATACCTATGTGTATTAAAAACAAATTGTCTTACAAATTTTATACCCTATCATCAGTAAATAAAGAAGTTTAATTATAATAAAATGCTATATTTTGCCTAGGAGTACTCTCATACACTGGTGGTAGAAGTCAAAGTTCGCATAATATGTGTGTGGAAATTCCACAATATATACTGAGATTTTTAAAGTCTTTAAAATCATGGGCTATGAATTCCACTTTTGGTAATTTGGACAAATAAAAAATGGAAATTGTAAGACAATGCACCCAAAGATGCTCACCTGAGCACTATAATATTGCTAAATAATGTTAAAATTGAAATTTCAATCAGGACACACATATAAAATGCATATGAAATTCCAAATATAGTCACATTTTACAAAGGACATTTCCATAAAACAGTTCCATGTTTCTTGAATCCCTTAGTTACATAGATTTAAAAAGAAAGCAGAAGAGAGAAAAGAGAAGAATATTTTGTAGATATTTCTTTAAAGAGAGTCAGAAGACTCTGATAAGGCCATGCCCCCATACTCCCCTTTACCTCACAGAATCTCAAAAGGGTAGATGAGAAACAAATTCTACCTTCTTCTCAAGCTTCGTCAGGATATTTTTCAATGCAATCACTCAGAGAGAGATCAAAATGCCCACACCCTGGGAAGATAGTTGGGCTAATGCCTGACATTCCCCCAAATTTGCAGATCTGGCAGAACATAAGTGGTGTGTCAGGAGAGAAAGGTACTTTCAAAAATAATCAGGACAAGAAATGTTCATTAATTTTCCTTGAGCCAGAAGTGGCCTAGTGAGAGAAAAGTTGACCTCAAGCTCTTAAACATGCTACTCAAGGAAGTGACTGCTGGAAGACTTGGAGAATCCCACAACACGAGTCTACACAAAATAGAAAGAAGACAAATAGGAGTTGAGGAAGGCTCTTGAGGGATGGGCTCTAGTAGAAAGTAAAGTGCCCATCCACATGACTTAGAATTAAAGGTTTACAATTGTTATCTCATAAGCACCTCTAAAATGAAGTTTTGCCATCTCCAGACCCAGTAAGCCTGAAGCCACAAAGTCAGACTGGAAGAGTTTCATTTCCCTACTTCCACCTGCCACACAGAATCCTCCACTTCAGTTTTGTACACTTAGAGATAGCAAGCAGGGACAGAAGTGAATTGACAAAAGAGAAGAAGCCACTCAGCATGAAGAAAATGCAGAATAATTCCTACCCTTGAGTGTTGAATAACTTTGGACTTGATCCTTTTAAATATAAAATTGAGACAGAATTTGTGACATTTAAATATCAGAAGGGTGCCACTACCTAACAAAGTATATAGGTAAATCATAAACCGCCTCATAAACTTTCAACAAACAAGAGAACACAGACATTCATTGAAAAAAAATAACTCATCATTTTCTATACATTATCAAAACGATGGAGTATTTGTTCATTATATATGATTTAATTGTTTAAGCAATTATCATTTGTTAAACAATTAAATGTTGTGACATTTATCAAAGACTGCTGCCGCAATTATGACCTTCCTTCTTTTTATAATTAAGTACTCTGTGTGTGTGTGTGTGTGTGTGTGTGTGTGTGTGTGTGTGTGTGTGGTGTGTAGGAATTAGAAGACCATGACAATAATTCACAACTGACACTATCTAAAGATAGGTCATTTTGGCACAGTTTTATCATTTCTAAAGCAGATTGAACTATATAATTTCTATAATTATAGTATCATGTAATTTCTACTTATGAATCAATTTCCCAAATATAACCACAATTTATTGTGTTCCTATCTTTGTGACTTTGAAACAACAAATCCCTTTAATCCACTCAATGTTCTTACAACTTTAACGTCCTATTAGTTCATCTCATGTCAAGAAACTGATGATACTTTTTTCTTGGGTTCCTTAGAATTCTATCATTTCATACAAAAAAAATTATGCATGGAATCTCTGTCAGTTGTCATTTTTAAAGAATAAATGCATATTGAACCCTTCAAGGAGATAAGAATTTTAATAAAAAGCATTACTTCAAATGTATGCCATTAAAAGATTTAAAGGAGTGAAATACTCTAAAAGATTAGATTATTTCAGGTAAAGCTAACAGCCATGGCAGACAAAAATGCTGTTTAACTCATTTTGTAAGACTTTATCTTATAAATAGAAATATAACTCAAGGTGATCATTTGTTTTCTATGAATAACACAAAACTATCTTCATTCAAAGAAAGTTATACATGGCATGAGGACACAAAATGAAATTTAATGTACCACAGTTTTTACCTAGGCTATAATCTATTGACCACTATAATAATTACAACTCAAGCCCAAAAATAGTGTTCTTAATCCCATTTTCACAGATAAGACTCAATATGTTGGCCAAGCTTACATTATTTTATGATATATCTATCAAAAATATTGATATAGTGATATAATAAAAATAAACTATTTTAATAATTAGATTTCAATAAAAGAGCTATGCTAATAAAAGTGTGATTTTCACTTTTAGAACTTTTCTTCCAGTATTAAGTACAATATTTCCTACATTTTCCAAATGGAAGATATGCATTTTTTTCCCAGAAAAAAAAAAAAAAAAAAAGCAGAATTCTGTGTGTGTGTGTGTGTGTGTGTGTGTGTGTGTGTGTGTGTGTGTGTGTTTAATTAAAAGGCTTATTGCATCTATGAAGTAACTGGGCTCGATGAGTAGTGATGAAGAAGGTCAAAATGATTCCTACAACTTGTGGACTATTGACAATTTTATTCTAGCCTTTCATATGTATAATTTAAACATCTTGTGGACTCCATAACCTCTAGTGAGAAGTTAGCTGTTAATCATTTCATTCTTCACTTTTAATCTAATTAATCACTTTCCTCTGACTTCTGTCAAGATTTTTCTCTCCAACCTAGGCTTTGAGCAATTTGACCATGAAATGTCTAGACACATTTTTCTTGTAATTTATATAACTTGGGGTTCATTTAGGTTCCTGGACCTAAAATTCAATGATTGTTACTAAGTTTGTGAAATCTGTGGTCATTATTTCATCGAATATTTTATTAATTTTCCTCTTCTCATTGGAGTATAATATAATTATGCCTATGTTGAACCAGTTGATTTATTTCTGATATCAAGTTGTTTTTTAATAATTTTTCTCTCTGTTGTCTGATGTAGATAATTTCTATGGATGATTTATGGTCAAATTTACTCATTCTTTGTTTCTGCCATCTTTAATATTTTGCATCTGTCTAGTGAATATTCAGTTTACTTATTGCACTTTTCATCTTTAGAGCTTTCTTTTCTGTCTTTTGTTTCCATTTTATCTTTTCACTCATTGGGATAATACTTTCCTTTAATTATGTGTGCATACTTCCATTAATTGCTTTAACATATTTATAACAGATTTGAACTCCTAAGTAAATTCACAATAACAACATTACAGAATGCATTCCTATTAACTATTTTTAACCCTTTTTAACCCTCACATTTTTCTTTTTCTTTGTCTAGTAATTTTTAGTTAAAAAGTGCACAATGTAGATAATACTTTGTACCAACTTTAAATTCTGTTATATTCTTGTAAAATTTGTTAGATTTTTATTCTAGTAGATAACGAACTTGCCTGAACTCAAACTGAAAACTGTTTTTACCCTGTAATGTTGTATCCCTTCTCAGTTCTTTCAGATTCTAGTTGTTGCTTTTCTTTTTTTAGAAAGAGTACAGAAGCGTAAGTGGGGGAAGGGTCAGAGGGAGAAGGAGAGAGAGAACCTTAAAAGCAGCAGTCTTCACGTTCAGGCAGAACTTGATGCAGGGCTTGAACTCATGACCCTGAGATTGTGACTTGAGCTGAAATCAAGAGTTGGACGCTTAAAGGACTGAGCCACTCAGGCACCCCTGGTGCTTTTTTAAGCCTGGCTCTCAAAGAACTTCTCTGTGTCTACAAAGATAATTTGGGAAGAATTTTTACTCAAAATTTTGGCCTCACATATCTGTGATTGTCTTTATTCTGAGCTTTCTCCTCTAAATGTCCACCTTCTTTACTATCTTTGTGCTCTAACCTCTGACATCTCAAGGCAATAAAACTTTAGCTTTCTGCTCCTGAAGCTACTCATAGGTTCACAAATACACAGCCAACAAAGCAGCAAAACTTGCAAAACTTTCACAGTACAGTTCCTTCTTTCAAGGGTATATTACTCTCTTGATTCTCTCACTTTGTGGAAAGCAAAACCCTGGGGTCTCTCCTGGGTATTCATCTGTTAGAGATTAAGGAAACATTGGGGAGGTGTATTTACAAATTTGAGTCTTATCCTCTCAGTTGTTCAAAGGTACTCATACATCTAGAGCTTTTGGTCTTAATTTCCAGCTATTCTTAAACTCCTGAAATTTTTCCTCTGCCACACTGAGCTGTGCTATTGGGATTTTCTGGGGTGTCAGGCAAGACTGACACCAGCTGTAAATTCTACCCATTCCTTCTCCAATCTTTCAAAAGTTAACTACTCCCAAGCTTCTATCTACCTTATAACCCAGAAACTCACTGACTAAATATTTACTAAAGAAAAATAAAAGTATATCACTAAATATTTACTAAATAAAACTAAAAATATATCTTCACACACACACACACACACACACACACACACACACACACACACACACTCACACATGCAAAAATAAGTTCGGACATTAAGGTTTTTTGTAGCAACAAACTAGAAACAACCAGAATATCTATTAACAAAAGAATGGATGAACAGTTTATGGTATGTCATACCTTAGAACACTACTAACAACAAAAATAAAAAATAAATGATTAATATGTACAACAATGCATGGATTTCAAAGCACTATGTTAAGTGGAAAAGAGAGGACAAAAGAATACACTCTAACGGGCATTGCGTTTCATTTAGGGGTAAAAAATGTTCTAAACTTAGACTCTGGTGATGTTTGAGAAACTCTGTAAATATACTAAAAACACTGAACTGTACACTTTAAATGGTTAAATTGTATCTTATGTTAATTTTATTTCAATAAATCTGTTTAAAAAGAATATGGTCTATATTATTCCATTTTATGTTCTATTTAATGTACGTATTTATATTTACATGAGATATATATGCCTTGGTTTATATCTTATTATACTTATAATCTAGAGATGTCAATGAACATAAAATTTTCCTTGATTATAAAACCAGTCTTGTTCCAGTCTTATGAAGAGAACATAAAAAAATTTTTAAACACTTGTAAAATTACCTCTTATTGATATCACGGTTAAATTATTCTTTGTATATCTGTGTGTATTAATTTTCAAAAATAGATGGAAGGCTGTGATTTTTGGTGTTTTATTTATTTCTCCAACAAACAAACATGTACTGTTTAAAGTATTGAATAACTATGTGCAATAAATTTTATGATCATATTCTAAAAGTAAATGTGGAAAGCAAATCTTGTCACTGATTCCTACTTTCTTCACTATCTCCCTTCCCAAATTCTGTTTGTTTTGTTCTGCCATAATTGTCAGTCTGTCTTTTGTCCTATATGTCCTTCCTGTTTTTTTCTGACCTTTATTTGTCTACATTTTACTTTAGTAATCTACACAGCCATTATTGGCAGTAAGCATTATATATGTGTTTATTTTTTAATAAACCTGCATTCTCCATCTGTAAGTTTTTCAATTATGTTCTCTCACAAATTAAATTTTATTAACTTTCTTTATTATAATAAACTGATTATATTTTTTATGTTTAACTACTTACAGCTTTGAAACATAATCTTTTCTTCCAATCTGTCTGAGTAATCAACCAACAGTAGCAACAATTACTTACCAAACTTGCCAACTTTGAGGTAAAAATCTCTAAAAACCTCCTGCCTTACAGATATCCAAAATATAAATAAAGATATACACATTTTCACATCTGTGATACAATCCACATTTCAAAGCCTCATCAAGACACTCATCTATCCTTTTTAGAATTCCAGACATTACTGATAGTGAACTAGGTACTCCTTTCAATTCTGAGAATACATAATGCTAGGCTATTGAGCAAGGCATTTAATAGAACTTTCACCTCTCTAATAACCTCAGGTTGCAGGTCTAATAAATCACCATAATAGCTTACTTGACAAAGTCCAAATCAGTTCAATGTAACATAGCATAATTTAGTCACCAAGCAATCATCAGGGGTGAACTGTAATAAAGACTCTCAAATCATTTGTGATGTTTGACTACGAGCCACTTTTATATTTCACACCTCTCTCTTGACCTTCTGCTTCACATATGGAGAAGATCATAGGAAATCCTGGATGTTCCTTCCTTTGGCACTACCTAGAAGTGCAAATCATGCATAGGAACCCTCACCTGGGCCCACCCCTATCTTCCTTTAAAAATACCCAACCAATTTCCTTTCCTTGTGTTCTCAAGACATTTCTGTATCTGCATGGGAGCTATCCTGCTCTCTCTAGAAAGCCTCATTATAAGAGTAATAAGCCCATTCACACCCTCCTAATATGTGTGTGGCATCATCAATCTCAACATCCAAATCAGGTACAGTTGGGAGGTATATCCTGCCTCTGCAGAATGACCACATTTCTACTTTTATTTAGAATTACTTCATACTAAGAAAGGATAATCTATCTCAATTTAGAAAGCAAATATAGTTGTTTCTTACACTTACAGCAGTGAAATTAGAGCCATTTTATTTTTCAGCCAAACATTTCAATGCACTTGCACTTAATTCAATGAACTCTACTCTCCACTTGGCAATTAAGCAAATTTAGGCAGCCTAGCAGAAAAGTAGGCAAGTACACTTTAGCAAAGATAGAGGGAGATAAGGCACAAAATCATACTGCAGTAATACTATTCACGTTCTTTAATAAAATGTGTCGGACCTGTTATCTGTTGCCTTCATAATGCTGTGCAATACACCACACCTAAATTCAATAGCATAAAACAGTAGTTGTCTTTGAAGTTCAATTTGTGCCAGTTTTGGCTTATTGTTCCTGCTCTAGTTCACACTTCTGCAGAGACCTAATGGATAGCCTGGGGATGAATGATATCTACTGGCTTCAGGCAGAATGAATTGGCCTTGCTACACATGAAATCTCATCTTCCAACACTTTTGCTTGGGTTTGCTCTCAGAGTAACTTAAAAGAGGGAGTTGCCACAATCAGTGGCTCTTGAAGCCTGTGTCAGAACTAGCACATGACAAATTTCTATGCCTTTTGTTGTTGTTGTTAAAGCAAGGCACATTGCAATTCCACTATGTAAGAATGGGAAAACAGAATCTCTTTCTTGATGAGAGTATGTAAACAGCTCACATTGCAAGCAAGATTGTGGATACAGAGAGATAAAGATTCAAGGTCATTTTTGTTTTAAATCCCTCACATATATGTTGCATATAAAGATATAATCACTAGGGAAAATATTTAATGATAATTGTGCCTCTCTTTAAAACCTTGGAAAGAATGATGTATTCTCAAATCTGAAATAAAAACAGACATATGGAAAATGAACACATTCCCATTTACTGTCTCCTTAAAGAAACAAAATGACTTGTAGATGAGAATAAAACTTGACATTAACTAAATTTATAACATACACATATCTAAAATTAAAAAATTTGCCTTCAGAGGAAAGTATGGTACAGGAAAGAAAAAATGAACACATAAATAAATAGGGCTGAATTAGCAGTTCATTCTGTGAAGCGGTAACTCTGACCCATTAATTTGAATCTGTCTAATGCTTCTAGGAGGCATATACACTAGTTTTTGAATGCCATAATTTATACTTCCTGCCAAATTTTGTCTTGTTCTGGCATCACAGTTCAGAAGTACTGCCAGATGGCCAAGCCAATATGGTACAGTATTACACTCTGCATGTTTCCATGTGATTTTCCAGCCAATCTCTGCTTTCTCAGTTGCCACAGTGTTATTCTGCTCAGGTGTTTGAATTTCCTCTCTAGGAAATCATTGATTTCCCTAGTGATTTTTAAACTACTAAGGTGTAATAACGGCTGAAAAACAACAAGTAACATGCTATTTCTCACCTCAGTACATTCTCACATGCTGTCTCCTTTGCTTGGAATACCTTACTTTCTCCTTTTATATCTGAATAATTCTAATTTGTATTTGAAAAATTTAGCCCAAGCATCATAACCAGCGGGAAAAATTTCTACAATTACATTAACATTCTAATCACATCTAATATCTCAATTCTGTACTCCCTTAGCTCTCTGTTTACTGTAGCAAAAAACTGACTGTAATTGTTAGTTTACTTTGTGTCTCCTATATTATAATGAAAACTTCTTAAAGAAAAGACCCTGTGACAAAGTCAGTTTTTGGCATATATTTATTTAATAGAAAAGAGTTTCCTCAAAGTGTACCATTAATGATTATGGCATTCTGAGAGCTTCTGGTGAAGCCTGAAAGACTGTTTGGAGATCAGGGCAGACACTGCTCCTCATTAAGCCCGGGGATTTCCATCAGCCATACTAAACTCTAAATTTTCTGACACTAAAAGACACCTGATATTCAGTGAGGTCTGTTCAAAATATTGTCATTATACTGTATAATTTACTAAGTACAGAAAATAAAGAAGTAAAAACAAACTAAATAAAAACATTAAAAATTTTTACTTAATCATGTGAGTGAAACCAATGCCAAGACCATTTAATATAATATTTCCAAACCCATGGGGGAGGGGAAGGAAAAAAAAAGAGGTTAGAGTGGAAGAGAGCCAAAGCATAAGAGACTCTTAAAAACTGAGAACAAACTGAGGGTTGACGGGGGGTGGGAGGGAGGAGAGGGTGGGTGATGGGTATTGAGGAGGGCACCTTTTGGGATGAGCACTGGGTGTTGTATGGAAACCAATTTGACAATAAACTTCATATATTGAAAAAATATATATAATATTTCCAGTCAAACAAGTGTAATAAATCATCCTGGTATCATCTCTATACTATGCGACTAATCTGGATTTTCCAAAGAAGCAGATACTAATTAAAATGGTACAGAATTCAAAAAATATTTTAGCCTTTCCCTTGAATATTATGGCACTTTCTAGGTTCAAGATTTACGTAAATCTGGTTTACTAAAAGAATAATAAGGCAACCTAAGGGTTGTCCGTTTCACCCAAATAATCAATGTTTTTTCATTTAAGAATATATATGTACATATATATTTATTTATAAAAAGTGCTTATTTCTAGCTATATATAGTTATTTTTGTCTAAATATATGTATGCTGTTATATGTATGTGTTTGTAACAAGACAAAAATGTTTTTAAAAAGTGTACCTTTAAAAACTGTACATAACTGTCAAATATCCTAATGAATTCAGATTGGTGTGGAAATATAAATCAACTTTGTAAATAGTTAGCTATCTAAAGCCATGCATGATTTTATACAATATTGTAAAACAATAACTTTTAGGCTTTTTATTTTTTGCACAATTTCTGATTTTGAAAAGACCAGTATATTTGTGGAAAATTTAATGCTGGATCTATAAATGCTTTCTTCAGTATAATATATTATAATCAGCATTAGCATGAAAAAATTATATCCTTTATTCTCTCTCTCTCTCTGATTGTCTATCCCTGTCTCTTTTTTCCTCAGTTTAGAAAGCACAAGTTTATGTTATTTACTATTTCTAATGCTCTATGTGAAAAAAAAAAAAGTAAAAGAGAAGAAAGTAGAAACACTAAAGGGAAAAATTTTATTTTAATAGGTGTCTTGAGGCATAACTGACATAAAGTATACACATTTAAAATTGTACATATATACCCATTAAACCACATAAATGAAGGTGGTGGACATTTTAAACACTTTCAAATATTTCCTTATACCTATTTGAGCTGTGTATAGTTTTATATAAATGGAATCATATGGTATGTACTTTATATTGCTTGGATTATTTCACTCAGAATAATTATTTTGAGATTATTCCCCGTCATGGTATGCATCCACAGTGCATTGTTTTTTCTTATTCTACTCTGTGTATAAGTCACAATTTCTTCTCACATTCATCTGCTGCCAGCTTTTTACATCATTTCAAATATTTGACCATTACAAATAAAGCTTGCCATGAAAATTTTGGGCAAATAGTGTTATTTTTTTTGAGTAATTAAAAATGTAAAGACAGATCTTGTGTTAAACTAAGTTTACCTTTTTAAGAAACCATGAGGCTATTTTCCATAGTAGTTGTAACACTTTACATTCCTATAAGAAATATATAAGAGTTCTAGTTTCTCTAAATTTTTGTCAATGCTTGGTGGTGTCAGGCTTTTTAATTTTAACTATTTTAATAGTAGTACTGGCAAATTATTGTGGCTTTAATTTGTATTGTATTATATTGTAATAACAAAGGATACTAAGCACTTTTTTATGTTCTTATTTGTCATTGGTGTATTTTTTCCTTTCATTAAGTATATATTCAAACATTCTGCCCATCTGTGTGAGACAAGTTTATTTTGATTTGTGTTTCTATAATTGAGTTTAAAGAATTTTTTATATATTGTACAAGATACAGTTATTTATCAGAGATAGGCTTTGCAAATATTTTCTCCCAGTATGGACTTATCTTTTTATTTCTTAGTGCCTTACAAACAGCAAAATTTGTTTTCTTGCTTCAAATCATAATTTTAATAGTCTTTACTTTTTAATTTTTTTAAGTTTATTTATTTATTAATTTTGAGAGAGACAAAGACAGTGTGAGTGGGTGAGGGGCAGGGAGAGAGGGACAGAGACAATCCTAAGCAGGCTTCGTGTTGTCAGCACAGAGCCCAACATGGGGCTCGAACTCACAAACCATAAGATCATCATCTGAGCTGAAACCAAGAGTCGGACACTAAACCAACTGAGCCACCAGGCAGCCTTAATCTTTACTTTTTACAAAATGTTTAGATTTACAGAAAAATTACAAAGATAATACAGAGAGTTCCTATAATAGTCCTCACCCAGTTTCTCCTATTTTTAACATTACACATTAGTATGGTATATTTATTAATGAACCAATATAGATACATTATTATCTATCTATTATTATCTACCCAGGGCTCAAATCCACCAAATGTGAGATCATGACCTGAGCTGAAGTTGGACACTTAACCGACTGAGCCACCCAGGCACCCCATTAATGTCCTGTTTCTATTCTAACACTCCATCCAGGATACATTCATTGTATTTAGTTATCATGTCTCCTTCAGTGTCTGTATCTTGGCTGTGAGAGTTTCTCAGACTTTCCTTATCTTTGACAACCTTGACAATTTTGAGGTGAAAACACTAATTAAGTATTTTGTAGAACGTCCCTCAATTGGTGTTAATCTTATATTAACCTTGATCACCCAGTCCAGGAAATGAAGGAGACAATATTCCTGCTAACAAAGCTAGTAAAGGAAAATAAATAGGTCTACCTGCTGACACCTAATGTCAGGTAGGGGGTGTATGGGCCTCCCTAGGTCCCACTGTTGTGTTCTACTGCTGAAAGTAGATTGGCTTAGCTATTACTAGTGAGAATGAGTGGAGCATGGGTAGGTCCACTGATCCCTACCGGAACCTTTGTGCCATGGATAGTCATTTACCACTAGAGAAATCCCTGCTGGGGTTCCCCTTCCTCTGTCTTTTGTCAAGAAAGAGAGGATTTTCCTTTTAATTAATTAATTTTCTACACCTTTTGGTGGTTCTTGATCACATGCCTCCTAAACCACAGTTCAGTATATAGGGAAGATAAAAATGAATAAATACAACCCAGGGAAATCATCATGGTGACTTTCTTCCAATCCTGAAGTCCCTAGCCAGTCTACCTTCCTCTTTCCAACTTTCAGAATGACTTTATGAAAATCCTGTTCAATTATTTGCAGAAATTTAGTGGCATTTCAAGGGGAACAGCAAGTAAAATTCAATCTATGACATCACATCCTAAAACCAGAAATCTTCCCTTCAATTTTGAAATATATTTTTGCTGACTATCAAGTCACAAATGGACAAATTTATTTTTTCCAGTACTTTAAAATGTTACAACATTTTCTTCTGTCTTGCTTTGCTTCTGATGAGAACTATGGTATTATCCTTATGTTCTTTTATACAAAGTAACTTGCTTCCTCTGACTGCTTTTACAATTTTATCTTTCTCAATGTCTTTTAACAATTTAATCATTATGTGTCTTGATACAGTTTTATACATGCTTCAGGAGCTTGGGTATGTTGAAATAGTTCCATCTGTGGGTATTTATTTGTCATCAATCCGGAAATTTTCCAGTCATTATTTTTTCAAATAGTTTTTTGTTACCTCCTCTCTCTCATACACATCCAGGACTCACATTACACATATATTTAGCTACTTAATGTTGTACAACAGCTCAATGATGCACTTTCCATTTGTCTTATCTGTTTGGTATGCTTCATTTTAGATATGTTATATGGCTACATCTTCAAACTCACTAATTTTCTCCTTTTCAGTATTTAATCTAATTCTATCCAGTACAATTTTCATCCCAGACAGTATTGATTTCATTCTTAAAAGTTTGAGTCTTGCTTATGTCTTATATCTAACTTTTTTAATATATACACTTCAATAATAATAACTTTAAATATACTCATACCTATTATTCCTAATATCTGTGTAGTTCTGAGTCAATTTTGACTGATTGATTTTTCTTCCCATAGTAGGTTTTATTTTCCTATTGCTTTACAAACCTGGTAATTTTTTATTGAGTGAATACTCAGCATTGTGGGTTTACCTTCTTGAACTTTGTTCTGTGATATAGTCAAGTTATTTAAAAACGGTTTAATCCTTTTGGGTCTTACCTTTAAGATTTGTTGGATGGAACCAGAGTAGTCTTAAGGGATAATTATTTTCCATCATTGAAGCAAAACTCTCTTCTGTACTCTATCCAGTGCCCTGTGAATTATGAGGTTTTTCCAATATGGCCAATATCAACAGCACAATCCCTAGCCTTGTGTAAGTGTTGAGCAATGCATATTTTAATATTTGGGCTTGGAAGTTTTCTTACATCTATATTAGTCGGTAGTCAGATGAATACTCAAGGGGGATACTCTACAGACCTCTGGGGTTCTCTCTCTGCACAGTTATCTTCTCTCCAGTACTCTGTCTTTCAAACTCCATAGTCTCCTCAGACTTTCATCTCCAATTTCTTAACTCAAGGCATCTTCCAGGCTTTATGTAGGTTCTTCTTTCCTGAGACACAGCCCATAAGTTCCCTAAAGGTAGTAAGATGGGAAAACCATAGGTCTCATCACATTTGTTTCCTGTGTTTCAGGGATCACTGCCCTTTGGAGAGGGAATTGAGGAAGTGAAAAGGGAGAGCTAACTCACATTAATAAAAATGGAATAATAATGAATTTAAAGTGAAACTCCCTCATTGTGCTTGGATATTTTTCTCCAACAAAGTTTAGTTGTACAGACACAGTTATAAAATAGGCAATGTAGATTTTGTAAAGTTGTGATTTTGCTGAGAATAAGAAACAAGAGAAATGTTCAGGTGTCAAGGATATATCAAGGGAATGATTACATACTAGCCACAAAAAACTTACATGTCTAAAAAGGGAAGTTAGAAAATCAAATCTTTGAGATATAGTCAAAATGTAATAGGATAAAATCATATATCCTGGTGTGACTACAGATTATAAAACTCAAAGCATTAAGGAGAGTGGTTTGGACAGATAGGAGACAGAGTGACATAAAATTAGTGTTTAAGATAGAGGACAAAATGAATGGAGCATTAAGACAATGTGTTGGCAATAATGAATGTGAACCAAAAGTAATATTGTAAAGAAATGACAGGAATGCTCTAAGAGCTGGGAAATAACTGAAACAATGAGGATTGATGGGAATCTGATATACAGAAATTAGTTTTGGGAATTGTTAGGGAACAGGGAAGGGGAATTTCTAAAATTGGCAAGAGGATAAATAACGATATTTACCCCCTCCCCAATTTCCACCCCAGACCTAGAGATGTGTATAAGTGCACGGGAGTAAATCACTTCAGAATTTTGCACAGTAAGCACTGTCCTCAGGGAAGAAGAAAGTAAAATAAGTATTTGGAGAATCTACTGAGAATGTAAATGGTTTTACTGATAATGAACAGTGAGTCCCAGAGGACAAATAGACAGATTTTAGGAGTTGGAAAGGGCTGACAGTAGGAGACAAAACAGGAAATGCAGAGTATCTGTGAAAGACTGAGATACTGCATTGATCCTGTGGCAAATCCCAACAGGAGAATCACAATCACAGCAGAGAGTCCATGTGGTTTGGAACAGAGCCATAATCTCTTCAGCAAGCGAATATACTCCTTTTGAGAAATAGCTGCTGACTTGCTACTATTGCCCTGGTAGAGACTATGTACCATGGGACACCAAGAGACTATGTTACTTAATCAACTGAATACAAAACAGGTGTTAAATGATTCACCTCAGCATAAATAGAGGCACACCTCAAGTGGCCCAAATTACAAGAATATTAACTCCACAAGTGAAAATCCCCTAAAAGCTCTTACTGGGAGAGGGCAATTTATAATATCCACAAGATTGCCTACTCTGTGGAAATCACCCTTTTGCCCAGCCAGTTGGGCATTTACTTAATGAATATATGAACAAAGAGGTCTTGGAGGCTATGCTTGGTTCATCTCCAAACATGTTACTGCTCCTTCCAAGTCTCCCAAATTCCAGCAGGAATGATAAATCAGGTGTCCTTGGGCTGGTACTATACCCAAGAGGGCATCAAGTTTATAGGAATATATCAATTCCATTATGGAGGATGCAGTGAAATTTCTCTACCAAAATTGTCGAGAATTTAATTTTTCTTTTTCTTGCTTGCTAAATTTTGTTTGTCCTAACACTTTTCTTAACTTAATTATTGCTTAGTGTGTTGCCATGGTTTAGTTATTAGAGAAGGCCAGTCTATTCTTCCATGACAAACCCCAAAATCTTTTTGGCTTATCACATTCAAGTTTATTTACTGCTTATGTCATAGTCCTGTTCAGTTTGTTTGACTCTCCTTAATGGTTATCCTTTATGCATAACCTCAGGGATCCATCATTCTTCCACCTTTAGGTCACTATAATCTTAAGCAAGTGGCCCTTAAACTTGCTGCAGAAAGGAAAAAGAGATAAAACATTATTGACTGAGGAATTTAGTGGGTAGGCCTAGAAGTAGTATATATATTAACTTCTAGTATATCTTACTGGGCAGAATATAAACCTATGCCCAAACAATATTACAAAGAATATGGGGGAGAATAGTGTGTGGATACTTGCTAATGACATTTTGTTTTTATTTTGGATTAAACAATATCTCAAACTCTTTAATATATTTGGGAACACTCTTACAAGATGAACTTTGGTGGGATACAGAATCCACCAAGACTACATAGTGCTTTTTCCCCACTCCCTGAGTCAATATAAGCCAATAATGAATTTTTAATCTGGAGGAAAAAAAAAAACTAGAAAATCCACTAGATCAGTTTATTTTACTGCTATTTCACTCTGGTGTATCAAGCAAAAAATAATGATGCTTAGTTTCAAATACTTCTCCAAATCAATATGAGAGTCTTATTTAATGAAAGGAGCCAATTGTGAAGATTTATAAATCTCCTGGGATATGATATTCATACAATGCAATGTTAAAATTCAGCAATAAAAATAAAGTGACTTTTGATTTCTGGTACAGAATGTAAGGAGCTCAGAAGTAGTCACTCCTATCTTTGTAACAAGAAAAAGCTAAATAGACTGAAAATTAACAACTGTGAGATTCATCAGAGAATTGAAGCCACAGGGAAAATTTCTGCCCCAAACGTGGAAAGGCAGATACAGAGAATCACACCTTACTGGAGCAGAAGCTCAGGAATAGAAACTTCTGTGGGAACTGGCATCACAACAGAAAAATAAAACTGTAATTGAATTGTTGGAGGCTCAATATAAGTATTTTTGTGACTCAAAATCTCCATGGTGCCAAGTCCTAGGAAGGCCCACACATATTTTTTTTTAATTTTTACCTACAGGGGCTCTACTGGGTTCTCATAGTGAAGATCAGAGAAACCCTCCTCACTGGCAGAAGGCAGAAAGTAGCCATTCCAAAATATGCCCAGGTTACCATGTTCCTTGTAGCAAGCCCTACCTTCAAGAGAAATTGTGTTACTAGAGCCTAACTGGAGTTTTTCCACAGCCTAACCAACCTGGGGAAGGAAAATAAAAATTTCAGCTCCTTCTAGTCTTGCACATGGGGAAATAGAAATACCTAACTTCAGTCCCTCTGGCCTTCCATGTAGAAGGGAACACCCTGGCCTGGGTTAACTTTCCTGTTTCATATAAGGGGGAAAACAAACAAACAAAACTGAGAAGCACATGTGAGGGTCACAACCCATGCACACTGGTTTACTAAAAGACTGAGACCTAATCATAAGATTATGGAACACTTCCTTTCTATCCACACCTTACAACTACAATAAAGATACAGACAGGGGAAAAAAAATAAGTGAGTTTGAAGAAATGTCAGTAGAAACTTCCAAAACTAAAATGCAGAGAAAAGGAATCAAAATTACAGAACAGAATACCCAAAACTCTGAAGTAATCATGGGATACAACATATGTACAATGGGAATACTAGAAGGAAAAGAAAGAAAGGAGAAATTTGAAGCAATAATGACTAATAATTTCCAAAGATGAACAACAGACACCAAGCCACAGGTCCCCAAAGTTCAGAGATTACCAAGCAGGCAAAGTACCTACCAACCATCCCTAGAAATATCATATTCAAACTGCAGAAAATCAAAGACAAAAAAAAAAATCTTGAAAGAAAACATAGAGGGGAAATAAAAACCTTAGCAACAGAGGAGCAACAGTTAGAATTACACTGACTTCTTTTTAGAAACCATGCAATCAAGAAAAAAAAGTGGGGTGAAACATTTAAAGTACTAAAATAACAAAATCACCAACCCAAAATTCTGGATCCAGAAAAATTATCCTTCAAAAATGAAGGAGAAATAGTCTCAGACAAACAAAAGTTGAGCACATTTTTTTTTTTTTTTGCCAGCACATGTACCAGTAATATTAGGAGAAATTCTTCTAAAAGAAGAAAAAATAATATAGGCAGAAATTTGGATCTACATAAAAGGAAAACTGTTGGAGAAGAAATAAATGAGGACAGAACAAGATATTTTCTTTTTCTCATTTTTAATTGATCTAACAGATAACAGTTTTTTTTAGAATAATAACAGCAATGCGGTCAGTGACAACAGTGAAATGAATAGTAAAAATTCTTATAAGGAATGGGAGGGAGGAATTGAGGATTCTCTGTTATGAAGTACTTGTATTACCTATGAAGCGGTATATTATTATTTGAAAGGGGATGTGGGCTTGTTTTAAAAGCATATTGAGAACTCAAGATCACTCATTAAAAAGAAATTTAAAGATTATACTTAATATGCTGAGGATAAAAGAATTATATGAAATGTTCAATTAAAACCAAAGAAGGCAAGAAAAAGGTAGAAAGGAAAGAAAGAAAAGATAGAAAGCAATAAAAAGGAAAAAAAAAGAGGATATCTTCCAGTTATAGGTTAACATTGTTTTCTCATATACCATTAATGATTCAATTATTTTCATATTAATATGGCAATTTCATTTGATATATTCCTACACTTAAAGCTTAATCATAAGTCTTTTGAATGCTTACATTTAGAACTCTGAATGCAAGTGAAACCTGTATTAAGCTTCATTACCAATAATCATATACTTTAATGAATATAATTACCTATCAATACATATATCTGCAAAGAAGTACACTTTAAAATATTTCTCTCACATTTCTTACTGTAATAGCATATTCATATAAGAAATAGCTAAATTGACAATGCTTCATCATATTGTGCTATCATTTATGAGTATATGTGTAGTAAGCAGAATAATGGCCCTCCAATATGTTTACTTCCTATTCCATGGAACGGAAGAATATGGTATCTTACATGGCAAAAGGGACTTCGCAGAGATGGTGAACTTAAGGATTTTGATATAGGGAGATGATCCTAGAGTATTCCTTCTCCCCACTCGGCCCAATATAGTGACAAGCATCCCTGTAAGTGAGGGATGGAAGCAGAAGAGTCAGACTGTTAAGAGAAGGAAGTGTGACAATGAAAGCCGAAGTCAGAGTGAAGCAATGACTGGCATTCAAGATGGTGAAGGGGCCCCAAGCCAAGGAACACAGGTGGTCTATAGGAGTTGGAAAGGGCAAAGAAGATTCTTCTAGAACCTCCAGAAGAAACACAGTCCTGCCAACCCTTTCATTGTTAGCCTACTGAGACACATGTTGAACTTTTGACCTCCAAAACTACAAAATAATAAATTTATGGTGTTTTAAGCCACTACATTTGTGGTAATGTTTTTACAGCAAAAATAGGATACTAATACTTTATATATGGAGATATATAGATATAGAAATATATATCTATGAGGCAAATTCACTTTAGTATTAGGTGATATATCTGTGAGGTAAATTCATTTTAGTAGTAGGTACTAGAAAAGAGGTTACCTCACTTTATAAATTATATTAAGAACTACCTACATATTTATATTTGGACATTTCAATTTAGGTCCAGGAAACCATAAAAAAATACATACTCATCTTCAACTTCAATGCCATTATAATAATTTCCCAACATTGTCCCATTATTCCATGACTTCTATTTACAATTCCATTTACTGTATCAGCAACTTAATAACTATATCACATTCTGTTACAGAAATAGGTAGTTGTGAGTATTAAAAAAGGGAGCTTAAAAGAATGGACAATAATATGTGATTGATTTAATACATATGGGTGAGGGTAAAGGAATAAAATTTGACAGAGTTTGAGTGTAGATGATAACTTTATAGGCTTTAAGGTTCACAGTTAAGCTTTACAATTAGTACTTGGTATACAAAATTGCAGCTTTATTTCTCTATATCAGATTCAACTTAGCTCACAATCTCTCATCTACATTGAAGCCGGGGGGGAAAAGCCAAACATGGGAAATGAAGGTCACTTTCGGTCAAGTCAAGACTTAGGCTGAGACAAATTCATGGCTCTTCCTTGCCCCTTATTTCCTCCTTTTTCTAGGTTGTATGTGGGAAGAGAAGGGAGCCATTACTCATCTGGTCATCAGGGGAGTGGTTTCTGAACATGAAGTAAATATGACTAGCCTGAAATATTGGACTCATCTCCACGAAATCTGCAGTAATTTACCAGCCAGTGTGACTTGTAGTCCATTCTCAGTGTGCAGGACTGAGAGAGGAGCTCAGAGTCTGCACACTGGATCACTTGGCTCCATATTTTTTTTATCTAGTTTCTTCTTTTGGATATCTATCCTACAGCGTTTACAGTTATATTTCATCCCATTCCACAGTTTCCCTCAGATAAGTGCAAGCTTACATGTTCCCCAATTCTTAGCTATTTTCCCTGGTGCTCCATAGGTGAAACATGAGGGTAAGAAACTTTTCAGAACCTTCCACACCCTCAAAGAAATGATGGGAAAGGTGCTACTGCAGGTATGTGTGCAAAAGGTGCAGTCGCTTCTTTCTTTTGTGTCTGCCCAGAATAGTCTGGAGCTGCCAGGCAGGCTGGAAATTTGCTATTTCATCATTCTCTTGCATACCCAGTCTGTTTGTTTTGTTTTTATTTTTATTTATTTATTTTTTTAACATCTATGATCTAAATTAGCCAGATTCTAGCTTCTGATTTATAAAGACAGCTTTTTGGAACTAAAGAATCACAAAACAAAACAAACAAGAAATTTTCCTCTCTCAATCAAATGCTTTGAAGAAAAATTACTTCAATTACATATTTATCAAAGGTGAATTTGAAACCCTAATTGATCCTGTTCTCTGAAGTCAAGACTACAACTGAATTAATTGGTAGAAAGCTAAGGAATAATTAGGAAACTATAAGGAAAAGTGAATAATAAGGAAAAGTGAAAACAGTGAAAATTAACACATAGTTAATATTTCAAGACCTGCATCTCAATACAGACAGAAATACAGACAGGGGATGTACTTCCTTGAGGAACAACATAAGTAGTTTGTTTGGACACACGCTCAGTATACTACTGGAGAATTCATAATTTTCATTCATAGCTGTCCATAATTTTGTTTTTACCATATAACTGTGCAATAGCACTGAGGCAAAGTCTCTGAGCTTTTTTGAATCTGGGCTTGTCTACCTGTTATCTGTGTAACTGTGTGCAAGAAAATTATCCTTTCTAAGCCCCAGTTTCTTCAACTTACTATGGGATAATATAGTACTTGCAAAATTGTTATAAGTGAGTATAAAATGAAATAATCTATATAAATATGCTAGTAAGAATATTAGCTATTGTTATCACCAATATTATTATTGGTATATTTAAAATCAAAAGAGCACTGTACGATTCTCAAAATGTGCATTACTCTCATACATGGATGCTTCTGTAAAATACTGCTGGATAAACCTTCTATATACTTTGTAGACAAGTTTCTTATCATTCTACTCGTTAGGGGTTCTCCCATGATCTTACTGCAGAAGTGATGCATATTTGAATGAAAATGATCACAATGTACTAAGTACATAAGTATAGAAAAACATTACTTCTACCCTTTACAAGTTTTACATTCAAAAGCAATATGGTATCAGTATTTATCAATATTCTTATTTTGGTTGAAATGGGTAAAATGTTTAGCTCTATGTAAAAACAGTTTTCATTTCCACGAAAATGGATTCTTTCTCTCTAAAATCTTTGGATTATTTGACAAATCGGCCACAAAATTTAACACAATAGTAAATTCTGGAACATTTTTTTAAAAATAAAAAGCTTTACTGAAAATGTTAATCGTAAATAAAATAGACCAAAGAAAGTTATATAATTTCTCAAAAGTTTCAGAGTAAAGTGACTCAGAATAAACGATTAAATATTTCATTTTCACCTTTTTAATATTTTTGATTTTATGTCGTTTTAATTTCTGTTCCATTTATTTTTCTCTACTGAAAAGAAAAAAATCAATACAGTGGGTTACATGAAGAAGAACAGTTATAGAAACAAAATTACAGGAAGAGAAATTCCATTTTCATACAATCTGAGAAGCTATCAGTGAAAAGGGATTTTTTAAGAAGGCAGTTGGAAAAAATAAATGATTAGAGCAGATATACACTATCTGCTCTATGCTTTAAAATGTGTATTTTTTTACAGTAGAAGACACAGCATTTGAATTTTATCACTGTATATCTTATTCCATTTTGAAAAACAAAAGTATGCCTTTATTAGAGTATTATGATATAGTAAAATATTTTAAGTCTGGAATTACTCACTAACATAATTTACTAATTTACATAATTTACTATTTTGTGCTCCATTTCTAATTCTAGATATATATTATGCTTAGAAGAGCTATGCTCCTGTTGTCATATCTAAAATTCAAACATAAATTTTCTACAAATAAATTAAGATTCTATTGGATACTTTGTAAATACTTATGCAACCCACATTGTATCATCTTTTGCCTCCATCTTTCAATGTGCAATCTCAACTTCCTGCCAGAACCCGCTGCAAATTTTGCCAAGTACATCCTTAGATGACTTCAATATACCCATTAAATATACTCAACATAATGGGGCGCCTGGGTGGCGCAGTTGGTTAAGCGTCCGACTTCAGCCAGGTCACGATCTCGCGGTCCGTGAGTTCGAGCCCCGCGTCGGGCTCTGGGCTGATGGCTCAGAGCCTGGAGCCTGTTTCCGATTCTGTGTCTCCCTCTCTCTCTGCCCCTCCCCCGTTCATGCTCTATCTCTCTCTGTCCCAAAAAAATAAATAAACGTTGAAAAAAAATTAAAAAAAAATAAATATACTCAACATAAGAGAATCTTCTGCTATCCTTGGTTTCTCCTCTTCTTCCACCTTGCCACCCCTCCCCTACTGTGCCCTTCTACATGTACTAAGCACTATTACATCTATTGGTGTCTGAATTGAAACTACTATCTGCTACTAAGCCTTTTTAGTAGTAGCAATCTCATTTTGCTGGACTATGTTGCAACTAAGAGTGGCTGTGTGACTAGCCTTTGACCAAAGGGATGCAAGGAAAGCAGTAAGTACCACCTCTAAGAAATGCCATAAAAAGATGCTTCTTAAGCATCTTAAGATGCTTCTTTTGCTTTCCCTTTTATACTATCAAGAGCACTCTCAGATACCCCACAAGATAGCAACATAAGCTATGCTCCATCATCTAAGGGCGAGTAGAGCAACAGGACACAAGAAGTCTAAGTCCTTGGATAACCACATGGAGCAAAATAGCTGTTCTACTAGCGTATCCACCAGATCAGACATTCATGTAAGGAAAATGTCTGTCTTCTTTAAGATGCAGTTAAAGTAGTAAAGCCAATGCCTTATACCATTTATACTTTTCAGGTATCCACTCTCCCTGCCACCTCTAAATGGTCACTGCCCACCACTTCAGTAGGCCCTGATGGAACTGCCACATCTTCTGGGTGTTTGTGAACATCCCTGTACCTGTAGAGACCACCACCCATTCTGCTGAACACCACTCTTCATTCATATTTTTTGCGTATGAATTTCCATGCTGACTGCCATTTGGGTGGGGTCACTGACGTACTAGAGCCCTCCACTTACTGAAGCCTGTCAGCAGTAAAATGAAGAGAATCTCATCCTTTATTTTATTATATTTGTGACACCAGGGTTTATCAGTGAAGCAATGTGCTATTTATTATGTTTTTATAGCAATTTGCAATTAAATACTTTTATTCTCAGCCTTTTCTTTCCTTAGCATCCACAATTAATCTTTGGGAGGCAGAGCCAAATCAGAGGAAATCATGGTATAGTCATAATTACTTCTTAATTCTGGTGACTAATATCACTGATTCCATACATCTATGGGAGCAGTTCTTTCTCCCAGAAGATATATCAATCTCCTATATAACCTTTGGTGGCTTCAACAGGACAGTCAAATACAATAAGTATTATCTCAACAGAAAACTCAGGTGCTTTTTAAAGTCAAGTAAGGATTCATACTAAGCAAGTAGTTTTGCTATATATACAGAATATTTACTTCTTTAAACAGTAGGGCCTAATAATGGTAAACACTTGAGTCTCCCAACTAAATGACTCTCACTCCATAAGTGATATAACCTATCAGAGGGTTCTGCCAGCTGATACATATGTTATCCAAATGATGAACTCATGAATCAAGGACATACCACTGGGTGGATTTGTGAACCCACTGGACACATTACAGATGAGTTTAGGCCAGGCCTACTTTATCTCCTGATCTCCAAATACTCGAAGTCCAACAAAGGACATGATGGCATACCAGAGCTCCTTATATCAGTGTCAGTTTAGACATTTTATTGTGCAGCCCTGAAAATATCTAGCTTAAACTCTCTGTTAATTTACATTAATATATGGCCACAGGCCCCGTGTTCAGAAAAGGGTCTGGAGAATAATGACTGTATATTCTTGTGGTGGCATTACAGGATATTTCCTTAAGGTGACCCAGTGTACTGTTTAGTTAGCAGGCTCTGAGTCTATGAACTGAATTCAATCTAAAAAAAAGGTGAAGAATCACGATTGTTTCTTTGAGCTTAAGTAAGACTTCTACTCTTACTCTACTTCTGCTCTTCCAGTCCTAGGATTTTTTTCTTCTTAAAGCTGTATAAAAAGTTTAGCATTCTACCTATCATGTCCCTAGAAAATGCCACATCTCTCTGTGGCCTTGACAGTCTTCAGGCCTTGCAATCTATTAATGTAACTATCTAAGATTCCTCCACCTAATTACTACCTTTCTGAAGTATCAGAAACACCATTGAAACTGGATGTCCTAGTCTGAGTGAAGTATCACCTATTAACTACAGCTTATAGAGGTCAAAGGACACTACTAAATATCTTATTGATGTCTTTGTCCATATCACTAGAGTATTTATTACCAAAGTGTTGAAAACAATTATAGAATTTAGCAAGATTGAAAAATTAAACAACTCAACAAGTCTGAGGGTTGAAAACTAGAAAAGCTATTTTCAGCCCCATGTTCACTATAGCATTATTTAAAATAGGCAAGATATGGAAACAAAGTAAGTGTTCATTGATAGATTAATGGGTAATTAAATGTGAAATACACACACACACACACAGAGGAATATTATTCAGCCATAAAAAGAAGGGAATCTTGTCATTTGTGATGTACAGAGAAAGACAAATAGTGTATGACCTCATTTATATGAAGAATCTAAAAACAAAGCAAAACAACAATGATAAACACTGAACTCTTGGTCCCAGAGAACAAATGGGTGGTTTCCAAATGTGAAGGGAGGGGAGCCAAATTAAGGAGATCTAAAAGATATAAATTTCCAACTATAAAATAAATAAGCAATGGGGGCATAATATACAGTATGGTGACTATTATTGTTAATAACAGTGTATTGTATATTTGAAATTTACTAAAAGAGTGGATCTTAACAGTGCTAATCACAAAAAAAATTAGCTATGGTGGTAGCTAACTAGATTTATTGTGGTGATCATTTTGCAACATATATGAATATCCAATCATAAGGTTGCACATCTAAAACTAATATAATGTTATATGTCAATTATATCTCAGTTTAAAACTGCTCAAAATCACTCATCATCAGGGAAATACAAATCAAAACCACAATGAGATACCACCTTACACCTGTCACAATGGCTAACATTAACAACTCAGGCAACAACAGATGTTGGCAAGGATGTGGAGAAAGAGGATCTCTTTTGCACTGCTGGTGGCAATGCAAGCTAGTGCAGCCACTCTGGAAAACACTATGGAGGTTCCTCAAAAAACTAAAAATAGAACTACCCTACGACCCAGCAATCCCACTACTAGGCATTTATCCACGGGATACAGGTGTGCTGTTTCGAAGGGACACGTGCACCCCAGTGTTTATAGCAGCACTATGAACAATAGCCAAAGTATGGAAAGAGCCCAAATGTCCATCGATGGATGAATGGATAAAGATGAAGTGGTATGTATATACAATGGAGTATTACTCGGCAATCAAAAAGAATGAAATCTTGCCATTTGCAACTATGTGAATGGAACTGGAGTGAAATTAGTCAGTCAGAGAAAGACAAATATCATATGACTTCACTCATATGAGGACTTTAAAATATAAAACAGATGAACATAAGGGAAGGGAAACAAAAAATAATATAAAAACAGGGAGGGGGACAAAACATAAGAGACTCTTAGGTATGGAGAACAACCTGAGGGCTACTGGAGGGGTTGTGGGATGGGGGGTGGGCTAAATGGGTAAGGAGCATTAAGGAATCTACTCCTGAAATCATTGCTTCACTATATACTAACTAATTTGGGTGTAAATTTTAAAAAATAAAAAATAAAGTTAAATTAAAAAAAAAGATACTACTAACTGGAAAAGAATATATTACCTTTAATTCTAAAAACACATATATACACAAAATGAACATACCTTTCTGACATTTTTCAGTTCCTACATATTTTTTTATTCAAAAAATTTTAATTTTTTTAATTTATTTTTGAGACAGAGAGAGACAGAGCATGAGCAGGGGAGGGGCAGAGAGAGAGGGAGACACAGAAGCTGAAGCAGGCTCCAGGCTCTGAGCTGTCAGCACAGAGCCTGATGCGGTGCTCGAACTCACAGACTGTGAGACCATGACCTGAGCTGAAGTCAGATGCCCAACTGACTGAGCCACCCAGGAACCCCAGTTCCTATATTTTTTCTTCTTCTATTAATTTCCTTTCAAATGAACTAACTGAATGACTAGACATTAGAAACCACTAAGTCACAAGTCAACAAATTTTTTATATTAAAAATGAAAAACAAAAAAAGTATGATGGTAGTAGTGTTGATTGGATATGGGAAATTGATCCTCTCCTATAGCACCTGGGTAATTTGATACAATCAAGTGAAAGGAAAGGAAAGGAAATGCAAAAGTGCAAAATTCTCAACAAAATATAAGCAAACTGCAAATAACAATACATTTTAAAAAATATTCACCATGATCAGGTGGGATTTATTCCTGGGATGTAAGAGTGGTTCAATATTCACAAATGAATCCATGTCATACTCCACATCAGTAAAACAATGAATAAAAACTATATTATCATCTGAATAGATGCAGAAAAAGCATTTGATAAGATTCAACATCCATTCATGATAAGAACTCAACAAGTGGGGCTAGAGGGAACATACCTCAACATAATAAAGGCCATATATGAAGAGCCCACAGCTAAAATCATAATGATGAAAAACTGAGAGCTTTTCCATCTAAGGTCAGTTACAAGACGAGGATGTCGAATCTCACCACATTTATTCAGCATAGTATTACAAGTCCCAACCACAGCGATGAGAGAAGAAAAATAAATAGCAGTTATCCATATTGGTAAAGAAGTTAAACTGTTACTATTTGTAGATGATATGATACTATATATAGGAAATACTAAACATTCCACCAAAAAAAAAGTACTAGAAGTAATCAATAAACTCAATAAAGTATCAGGATACAAAATTAATACCCAGAAGTTGATAGGGTTTCTATACACTAATAATGGAATCACAGAAAGAGAAATTTAAAAAACAACCACTGGGTTGCCTGGGTGGCTCAGCTGGTTAAGTGTCCAACTTCAGCTCAGGTCATGATCTCGCAGTTCATGAATTTAGGCCCCATGTCAGGCTCTGTGCTGACAGCTCAGAGCCTGGAGCCTGCTTTGGATTTTGTGTCTTCCTTCTCTCTCTGCCCTCCCCCTCTCATGCTCTCGCTCTCTCTCTCTCTCTCTCAAAAATAACTAAACATGAAGAAAATAATAATAAAAAAGTAAAAATAAATGAAATAAAAATCAATACCATTTATAATTGGACCAAAGAGGATAAAATACCCAGAAATAAACTTAACCGAAGTGAAAGGCCTGTACTGTGAAAACTAAAAAAAACACTGATGAAAGAAATTGAAAATTGCACAAGCAAATGGAAATCCATTCCATGCTCATGGACTAAAAGACTTAATATTGTTAAAATGTCTATATTACCTAAAGCAATCTACAGATTCAATGCAATGTCTATCAAAATACCAACAGCATTTTTTGTAAAACTGGAACAAATAGTCCTAAAATTTGTGTGGAACCACAGAAAACCCCAAAGAGACATGGCAATCCTGAAAAAGAAGAGCAAAGCTTGAAGCATCACAATCCCAGGTTTCAAATTACACTTTGTAGTAGTCAAAATAGTATGGTACTGGCACACACACACACACACACACACACACACACACACACACAAAAGACACATAGATCAATGGAACAGGATAGCGACCCAGAAATAAACCCACATTGGTCAACTAATCGATGACAAAGGAGGCAAGAATACATAATGGAGAAAAGATGGCCTCTTTAATAAATAATGATAGGAAAACAGGACAGCTATATGTAAAATAGTTAAATTAGATTAGTTTCTAACACAACACAAAAAAAATAAGCTCAAACTGGATTAAAGACCTAAATGTGAGACTTGGAACCATAAAAATTCTAGAAGAGAATACAGGCAATAATTTCTCTGACATCAGCCATTCCAAAATTTTTCTAGATATGTCTCATAAAACAAGAGACAGAAAAGCAAAAATAAACTATTGGGACTACATCAAAATAAGCTTTTGTAAAGCAAAGGAAACCATCAACAAAACAAAAAGGCAACCTATTGAATGAGAGAAGATATTTGAAAATGATGTATCTGATAATAAATTAGTATCCAAAATATATAAAGAACTCATGTACATCAACTCCAAAAACCCCCAAAGAATCTGATTTAAACATGGGCAGGGGACCTGAATAGACATTTTTCCAAAGAGGATATACACATGGCCTATAGACACATGAAACTATGCTCAACATTACTAATCATCAGGGAGATGCAAATCAAAACCACAATGAGATATCGCCCCATGTCTAGAGAATGGTTAAAATTAAGACAAGAAAAAACAAATGTTGGTGAGGATGTGGGGAAAAAGAAACCCTTGTGTACTATCGGTGGGATATAAATTGATGCAGCCACCATGGAAAACGGTATGGAAATTCTTAAAATTTTTTAAGGTAGAAATACAATATGATACAATAATTCTACTGGGTATTTACATAAGGAAAATGGAAATACTAATTTGAAGACTTATATGTACCCCTGTGGTTATTGCAGCATTATTTACAATAGGCAACACATGGAGGCAATCTAAGTGTCCATCAATAGATTAATGGATAAGAAAAGGTAATACACACACACACACACACACACACACACACACTGGAATATTATGCAGTCATAAAAGTGGGTGAGATCTTGCAATCTGAGACAACATGGATGGACCTAGAGGGTATTATGGCCAGTGAAATAAGTCAGACTAAGATAAATGCCATATCATTCCACTCATAAATGGAATCTAAAAAGAACAATAAACAAAAAGTAGAATCAGAACTATAAATACAGAAAACAAACTAATGGTTGCCAGAGGGAAGGACGGTAGGAGACTGGGTATAAAGGGTGAAGGGAAGAGGGAGATATAGACCTCCAGTAATGGAATGAATAAGCCACAGGAATAAAAAGCAGAGCATAACAAAAACAGTCAATGATATTATAATACCAATGTACCAATGTAATGAGACAGATGGTAGCTATACTTGTTGTGAATGTAGCATAATGTATAAGCCTGTCAATCACTAATTGTTACCATGTATGTTAACTAACCACAATTTAAATAAAAATTTGAAATAAAAAGTTGTACACCTGAAACTAATGTAACATTTTGTTTCAACTATACTCAAATATTATAAGTGAAATAAAAATAAAAATAAATTTTAGTTATTCTTGCTATTTATTAATATCATTATTGTTATAATTATTACTTTATTGAAAATAAAATATTAGATTATTTGAACCAAGAAATAAATCATGATTGTGAGGTTGAGAAATATATTGTTGGGTAGGTCAATTATCCCTTAATTAAAGAAAGGAAGAAATACAGTTAAAAAAATTGGTGAGGCCTACAAAGCTTGAATTCAGTCCAATTACTGTCAAAGTAATACAAAACTGAATTTAATAGTAAAACTGTATTATAAAGAGAAAATGTTTTGTGCATAATGTGAAGAATTGACAAGAAAAATAAAAGGGAAATTATAAAATGTTGACAACTAATAATTGGGAGAATTTTTATATATCGGTATCATTTAAAAAAAGAATAAACTTATGTTTTAAAATTATAGTATGGAGGTAAAACTTAAATACATAAAAGGCATTCATTTTAAGCATATAGTCTGATAATTTTAACAAATTTGTACATCCACATAGCCACTGACACTTTCAAAATTTTGAACATTTCCATCACCCTGAAAGTTTCCCACATGCTTTAACTCTAACACCCAGAATATATGAAACAACCGATCTATTTCTATTACTCCATAGTAAATTTGCTTAAGATACAGTTTCATACAGTGCAATCATTCAGTCTAGACATGGGATGGAGTAATTTGATCTTGGTGTGTGACTTCTTTCACTAATATCTTGAGACACATCCATATAGTTTAGGTTATATTTAGTAATTCATTGCTTTTATTGTTGTATAGTATTTCATTTCATTTCATAACATGTGACAATTTGTTTATTTATTTACCTATTGGTGGCCATGTGGGTTGTTTACAGTGTTTGTCTATTTTATATAAGGCTATTATTAACAACTGCACACATGTCTTTCTGTAGAGAAAGATGTTCTCATTTGTCTTGTATAAATATGCAGAAATGGAATACTGGATATTTGGACTACTAATGTAAAATTAATGGAATCCATTTTTTATACAGAAACATTTCAGATGGCAGAAATTTAGATCCTAACATTATGGAATGTATACAGTAAAAAATACCACTGTAATGTTAGGTAATTATCTATTGTCAGCTGGTATAAGTCTTGCTGACCCCAAAAATCTATGGCAATAGAGGATACAAAAAGTCGTCTAATTAAATATTGATAAAGAGATGAATTTTTAATAAAGACAAGTGCTATCATTTTTGAAAAGAAATGTAATTATATTCTTATTTCAAAAAATTTCTTAATAGTTCCTGGAGGTATAGCAAATAAATTTCTCAATATTTTGAAAGTGATAACAAGAAGATCAAAGTTCTAAACACAGCACAGAATATATGGACCCTATGGATAAATCTTTACACAAACACTGAGAGTGACAATATGTTTTAGTTATGCTTTAGGGCATACCTTATATATCATTTTAATGAAAAATACAAAATAAATGGTTATGTTTTTAAGTGCCCTGTATCTGCTGAGACTGATTCTATGACAGTTGATTTTATATTTTCTTACTAATTATCATAGAATTTAACAACACTTACCTGATTTTTTACAAGTTATCTCACATTTATGTAGATTTCACATGTTTTCATTATGTTTCCAACACTTTGTACTTAGACATGCAAAATGAGTGAACTAGTAATTTGACAAATTCAACTGATACTTTTTTATTTTTCTGTTATTTGTATGGCCAGATACCAATAAATAGTAGCGGTTATGCCATAGTAAACAACATGAGATTTAATATAACCTGAACACAATTTTCATTTATTTAAAAAAGAAAAACTTCGCCCAAAATATATAAGAACTCTTAAAATTCACCGATTAAAAAAAACCACACAGCCCAATTAAAAATGCACCAGATATTAGATATCTTCCCAAAGAAGATATGTATATGATGAATGGGTATAAGAAGAGATGCTCCATATATAGAAGAAATGCAAATTAAAGCAACAATAAGAAACCACTAAACACCTATTAGAATGGCCAAAACCCAAAACACTGACAACACCAAATACTGAGGAGGATGTGGAACAGCAGGGACTCTTATTAATTGCCGATAAGAAGGCAAAATGGTACAGGCACTTTGGAAAACAGATTGGAAATTTCTTATAAAACTAAACTTGCTTTTAACATACAATCCAACCATTGCACTACTTGTTATTTACCCAAAGGAATTGGAAATGCATGTTCATATAAAAACCTGCACATAGATGTTTATAGCAGATTTATTCATAATTGCCAAAGCTTAGAAGTAAGCAAGATGTATGTACTTCAGTAGGTGAACAGAAAAATGAAAATATTATATCCAGGCAATTTAATAATATTCAGTGCCAAAAATAAATGCACTATTGAGAGATGGAAAGACATGGAAGAATCTTAAATGCAAAGACGATCCAGTTTATGATGTTCTCAAAAAGGCAAAACTACAGAACAGTAAAACGATCAGTGGTTGCCAAGGGTTAGCGGGGGGGGGGGGGGGGGAGAGGAATCAATAGGTGAAATACAGAGTATTTTTAATACTCAGTGAAACAACCCTGTACAATATTATAATAATGGGTACATATCATTCTGAATTTGTCAAAACCCATGGAATGTACAAGATTGAATCTTCATGTAACCTATGGACTTCGAATGATAAGGATGTGTCAGTGTAGATTAATCAATTGTATGTTGTACTCTAGTGAGGGATATTGATAATGGTAGGGAGGCTATACATGTGTTGGGGCAGAGAGTATATGAGAGATGTCTGTACCTTCCTCTCAATTTTGTCAGGAACCTAAAATTTCTCTAAGAAATACAGTCTATTTTTAAAAAAGACTTCAAATGAAAATTTTTGTTTTTTTTAAATAATCACTTTATAAGCTATATTACAACACAATATGATGGAAACAATTTTGCTCATAGTGTTATATAAATTAATTCTAGTACAGCAAGTAGCATATTAGACACTAATTTATTTCATCCATTCTAACTCCTGAAAGGAACCTAATCTTAGATCAGGTATAAAATGTAGTTTCAGTAGATTCTCTGAGTTTAGGCAATAAGTCATTTAGACAAAGTGAGAGTGCACCTGAAATAGCTGTTATAAAGACTGTCCAGACATTGGTCAAATTGCCTTATTAGTTCTTTCTTGGAGCCTGTCAATTCAGTGTTAAATATAAAAAGAGTTTCTGGGGAAATGTCAGTTTTGTTAAAACAACCTCCTAAGACATGATGTAAGTTTTGCCAGAGTCTGTCTAAGAAAATAACATAATAAATAAATTAGTGAGTGGAAAATTATCTTGATTAGATTCCTAAAATATACCTCTTTAGTTGGCTATTATTGCCAATGTCAAAGTATCTATTTCTTCCATTTTTTATTTATTCATTAATGTACAAATAGAAAAACATAGTTTGTACAACAGATAGCCTAAGAATAGAAGAATATGTACAAATACTTTTGAATATGTTAATAGAAACATGAATTCTACAAAGTTATAACTCACAAATAAGCTGAAAAAATAAGGATAACTTGAAGAAATACATTACTTGGTTAAAAATGAATTGAGGAGAAGTAAAGCATTATTAAAGACATTAATAAATTAAATATCAGAGAAAGAGAATTGAATTATTGACATGGAAAAAAAGTGTTGAGATTATATTGAATGAAAAAAAATAAAGATTAAAGCATTTCGGAAGGCAATAGTAGATAAGGAGAACAAAGATTTTCCAAAATATGAATAGCAAATGTCCTTGTAACTGAAAGCAGCAAACTGCATAATGCATTGAAATATAATTTTAAAAATACTTGAAATATTTTGAAAGACCCATGTATTACAGGTATAATGAATATAGAATAATATACACTAAGGCCTTATTTATTTTTTAATTTTATTAATAACAAAGTTATTTTTAGTAATCTAGGAATAAAATAAATCACCTATGGGTAGTTAAGAAAACTCATTCACATCAACATTAAAAATCAGAACAAAACGTAGCAATACTGATAAAATTATCAGGGAAGTAAAACTGAGCTGAGAGTATCGTATACACTGATTTTTGTTTATTTTTTTTTTTATTTTTTTTTTCAACGTTTATTCATTTTTGGGACAGAGAGAGACAGAGCATGAACGGGGGAGGGGCAGAGAGAGAGAGGGAGACACAGAATCGGAAACAGGCTCCAGGCTCTGAGCCATCAGCCCAGAGCCCAACGCGGGGCTCGAACTCACGGACCGCGAGATCGTGACCTGGCTGAAGTCGGACGCTTAACCGACTGCGCCACCCAGGCGCCCCAGATTTTTGTTTATTTTTAAAGGTAATGAACACGCATTATAAAACATAAGAATTAAAAATAAAAGTTCCTGAGTTCTTGAAGAGGAGTTAGGATAGCTGTGTAGCAGGGGAACCCTGGTTTAGCCTCATCCCCCAAATACAGCTGTAACAATGTCAAACCATTTTGAACACCTAGGAAATCAATGTGAGAATTAAGAGAACAATCTGCATAGTTTGAGGGAGAGAAGTACACAGTGCAGAGACAGGACTTGGGGGGAGAAAAGCCAAGGTGCTGCAGACGGGTAGGCACCCTTTGCATGGAGAGGAGAACGAGAGTGGGGGAGACAGAGTTCCCACAAGAGAAACCCTCTCCCAAATCCATTCAAGTCGGGAATCGTGAGGAACTGAATATACCAAGGTTTTGCAAACAGTGGAGCTGAAATTCTTGAGTTTTTGGAAGTCTGTGCCATTTGCTGGAGTAGTCCAAGGTGGGCAGTGGTACTGGGGAAAAGGAGGGGAAGGAAGCATGGGAGTAAATAGCTGAGAACATTGTGTAGGGATCCCCTGGGTCACACTGGGAGAGAAAGTTCCCCTTCCATGAGTGCATTCAGAAGTGGGTATATTGCCTCTCCCAGGACAAAAGATCCAGCTGGTGCCTTTGAACCAGTTCAACAGCAGGGCACAGAGGCATTCACAGAGGGTAAAGTGGTCTCAGCTATTTGCTGTGCTTCATCATAAATCCAGGCACCTGAATAGCTGGTCCTGGGACTGCTTTTCTGGGACAGGACAGTGCCAGGAAAAGGCTGTGAGATTCTCTTTTGGAGGAAGGAATCAGGTCTGAACCTTGCCAGTCCTTTAAGATTTGGAGGTTTAAATACGAGTCCGTTCCCAAAGATAAAACACAGGAGAGCTATGGCGCCCGGTGTGTGTAGGGCTGGGCACAGAATGGTTAAGGGCAGGGATCTGAGGAAGCCTGGGACACAAGAGGCGAGACTGTCCCCTTGTCTGTTAGAGGAACAGCTGCAGGCATCAGCTCCCCTAGTTCCCCTACTAGGGGACAGGAGAGCAGGATGACACTGTCTTACCAACCCACCAGCACAGTTGGACTTCAGCCAGTAACACAGCGCCCCCCAGTGGAGACTGGAATGGCTTACACCAAATCCCACCCACTGAGGCCTGCAGGGGCATCTTTACTAGGACAAGTCTGATTATGAGCCAGCGAAGCTGGCCTCTCCCTCAGAGGATCAGCACAGCCCCCCCCCCCCCACCCCCCCAACATGCAACAAGTTTACTTATCATAGAGTTCCCAAAAGTTTCAACTTCAGTTTTTCAGTTCAGGTGGAAACAGGGCCAGGCTTTTTGTTGTTGTTGTTGTTGTTTTGTTTTTTAATAAGCTTATAGTTCTGTTTGTTTCCTTTTCTCATTGTTTAAAACAGACTTCTTTTCCCTTCTTCTTCTTTTTTCTTCTTTCTTGCTCTCTGTCTTTGGAATCGGGTTTATAGCTTTTTGTGTGTGTGTTTGTTATTGTTGCTGTTCCTTTACCTTTTCTCTTTTTTCTTTTTTTTTTGGATAAAGACTTTTTCTTTTCTTTCTTTCTTATTTTAATCAGACTTATTCTAACAAACAAATCAAAGCACACATAGTTAAAGGTCCAAACACTCTCCACTGCAAGCAAGGAGGAGCTTTGAAGACGACTGACCTGCAGGAAACAGCAGCCAAATCGTAACAGCAGAGTGCACACTATATATGCCAGAAACACTTCCTAAAACTGCAGTTCCTGGACAGTGTATAGCACCTTATTAATATAGAATTACACCCAGGAGCAGGAAACATAACAAGCTTTCATAAAACACAAAGGGTAGACACCTAGACAAAACGACAAGATGGAGGGATTCTCTCCCAAAGAAAGATAGAGAAAAAATTATACCCAGGGATTTGCTGAAAACAGATATAAGCAATACATTTGAATAGTAATTTAGAGAAACAGTCATAAGAATACTAGCTGGGTTTGAGAAAAAGCATAGAAGACTCTAGATAAACCCTTGCTGCAAAGATAAAAGACCTAAAAACTAGTCAAGCCAAAATAAAAAATGCTGTCACTGAGATGCAAAACCAACTGGATGTAATTATGATGCTGGAAGAAGCAGAGGCTTGCATAGGTGATATAGAAGATAAAATTATGGAAAATAATGAAGCTGAAAAGAAGAAAGAAAACTATTAGATCATGAATGTAGACTTAGGAAAATCATCAATTCTATAAAGCACAATACTATCCAGAATATAAGAGTCCCAGAAGACAAAGAGTAGGAAAAGAGGTCAGAAGATTTATTTGAACAAATTATACCTCAGAACTTCTGTAAGCTGGGGAAATTCAAGTCCAAGAGGCACAGAAAACTCCCCTCAAAATCAACAAAAACAGATCAACACCATGACATATCATAGTGAAACTTGCAAAATACAAAGATAAGTAATTCTGAAAGCAGCTAGAGACAAAAGGTCCTTAACCTACAAGGGTAGACATAAGGTTAATAGCAGACCAGTCCACTGAAACTTGGCAGACTAGAAGGGAGTGGCATGATACATTTAATGTGCTAAATGAGAAAAATATGCAGCTAAGAATACTTTATTCAGCAATGCTGTCATTCAGAAAAGAAGAAACTGTAAAGAGTTTCCAAGACAAGCAATAACCAAAGGAGTTTGTGAACACTAAATCAGATCTATAAGAATTGTTAAAGGGGACCCTTTGAGAGGGAAGGAGAGACCAAAAGCAACAAAGACTAGAAAGGAACAGAGACAATCTACAGGAACAGTGACTTTACAGATAATACAATAGCACTAAATTCATATCTATCAATAATTACTCAAAATGTAAATGGACTAAATGCTCCAATCAGAAAACAAAGGGTGTCAGAACGGATTAAAAAAAAAAAGAGCTGCTTTTGATATGCTGCTTATAAGAAACTCATGTGAGGCCCAAAGACACCTTCAGATCGGAAGTAAGGGGATAGAGAACCATCATGCTAATCAAAAGAAAGCTGGAATATACACACTTATATCAGAAAAATAGATTTTAAACCAACAACTGTAATAAGAGATGAAGAAGGGCACTATATCATAATAAAGGGGTCTATCCAACAAGAGCTGACAATTGTAAATATTTATTCCCTCAACTTGGAGGTATACAAATATAGAAATCAATAACAAACATAAAAACCTCATGGATAATAATAATGTAAGTGAATTTTAACACCCCACTTACAACAATGGACAGATCATCTAAGCAGAATAGTAACAAGGAAACAATGGCTTTGAATGACACACTGGACCAGATGGACTTAACAGATATATTCAGAGCATTTCACCCTAAAGCAGCAGAATATACATTATTTTTGAGTGCACACAGAACATTCTCCAGAATAGATCACATACGGGGTCACAAATCAGGCTTCAACAAGTACAAAAACACTGAGATCATCCCCCAACGCTATGAAACTTGAAGTCAATCACAAGAAAAAATTTGAAAAGACCACCCATACATGGAGATTAAAGAACATCCTCCTAAAGAATGAATGGGTTAACCAGGAAATTAAAGAAACAAATAAAAAATACATGGATGCTGATGAAAATGAAAACATGACAGTCCAAAACCTTTGGGATGCAGGAAAGAGGGTCATAAGAGGGAAGTATATAGTAATCCAGGCCTTCATCAAAAAGGAAGAAAAGTCTCAAATACACAACGTAACCTTACAACTAAAGGAGTTAGAAAAATAACAGCAAATGAAGCCCAAAAACAGCAGAAGGGAAATATAAAGATTAGATCAGAAATCAATGATATCAAAATTAAAAAAAAAAAAAAAAACAGATCAATGAAACTAGGAGCTGGTTGTTTGAAACAGAATTGATGAAAACCTAGATAGATTTATCAAAAACAGAGAGGACCCAAATAAATAAAATCATGAATGAAAGAGGAAAGATGACAACCAACACTGAGAAATACAAACAATTGTAAGAGAACATTATGAGCAACTACATGACAACAAATTTGGCAATCTGGAAGAAATGGATAAATTCCCAGAAACATATAAACTACCAAAGCTGACACAGGAAGAAATAGAAAATGTGAACAGACCTATAACCAGTCAAGAAATTGATTCAGTAATCAAAAATCTCCCAACAAATAAGAGTCCAGGGCCAGAGTCCCAGGGGAGTTCTACTAAACATTTAAAGAAGAATTATACCTATTCTTTTAAAACTGTTCCAAAAAATACAAATGAATGGAAAACTTCCAAACTCATTCTATAAGGCCAGCATTTCCTTGATTCCAAAACCAGGCAAAGACCTTAATAAAAAGGAGAATTACAGACCAAAATCCAATTTTGCTGATGAACATGGATGCAAAACTTCTCCACAAGATACCAGCAAATCAATCCAACAGTACATTAACAGAATTACCCACCACAATAAAGTGGGATTTATCCCTGGGCTGTGTGGTGGGGGAGGGGTTCAATATCTTCAAACCAATCAACATGATACACCATATTAATAAAAGACAGCATAAAAAACATATGATCCTTTCAACAGATGCAGAAAAAGCATTTGACAAAATACAGCATCATTTATTAATAAAAACCCTCAAGAAAGTAGGGATAGAAGGAACATACCTCAAGATCATAAAGGCCATATACAAAAGATGCACAGATAATATCATTCTCAATGGTAAAAATTGAAAGTTTTTCTTCCCATGAACACATCAGGGATGTCCACTCTCACAATTGTTGTTCAACATAGTACTGGAAGTCTTAGTTCCAGCAATCAGAAAACAAAAGTAAATAAAAAGCATCCAAACTGGGAAGGGAGAAGCCAAACTCTCACTCTTCACAGATGACATGGTACTCTATGTGGAAAACTTGATTGGGGCGCCTGGGTGGCGCAGTCGGTTAAGCGTCCGACTTCAGTCAGGTCACGATCTTGCGGTCCGTGAGTTCGAGCCCCGCGTCAGGCTCTGGGCTGATGGCTCAGAGCCTGGAGCCTGTTTCTGATTCTGTGTCTCCCTCTCTCTCTGCCCCTCCCCCGTTCATGCTCTGTCTCTCTCTGTCCCAAATAAATAAATAAATAAACGTTGGAAAACTTGAAACATTCCACCAAAAAATTGCTAGAACTGATACATGAATTCGGCAAAATTGTAGAATATATGATCGACATACAGAAATCTGTTGCATTTCTATACACCAATAATGAAACAGCAGAAAGAGAAATCAGAGAATTGATCCCGTTTACAATTACACCAAAAACCAGGTTACCTACGAATAAACCTAACTAATGATGTGAAAGATCTGTACTCTGAAAACTTCAGAAATTCATAAAAGAAATTTATAGTACACAATTAAATGGAAAAACTCATGGTTTGAAAGAACAGACACTGTTAAAATGTCTATACTACTCAAAGCAATCTACACATTCAATGCAATCCCTATTACAATAACACTAGCATTTTTCCCAGAGCTAAAACAATTAATTCTAATATTTGTATGGAATCACAAAAGACCCCAAATAGTCCAATCATGTTGAAAAAGAAAATCACTGCTTGAGGCATCACAATTCCAGACTTCAAGCTATGTTATAAAGCTGTATTCATCAAGACAGTATGATGCTGCACAAAAATAGACACATAGATCAATAGAACAGAATAGAGAACCCAGAAATGGACCCACAACTTCAACAAAGCAGGACAGAATTTCCAATGGAAAAAGAGAGTCTCTTCAAAAAACTGTGTTGGAAAAATTTGACAGCAACATGCAGAAAAATGAAACTATACCAATTTATTGCATCATACACAAAACAAATTTGAAATGGATGAAGGACCTAAATGTGAGACAGGAAATCATCAAAATACTGGAGGTCAGCCAAAGCAACTTCTTACTAGACACGTCTCCAGAGGCAAGGGAAACAAAAGCAAAGATGAACTATTAGGATTATCAAGATAAAAAGCTTCTGCACAGCAAAGGAAACAATAAAAAAAAAAACCTAAAAGGTAACCTACAGAATGGATGAAGATACTTGCAAATGACATATCAGACAAAGGTATAGTTCCCAAAATCTATAAAGAACTTATCACATTCAATGTCCAAATAATAAATAATCCACTTAAAAAATGGGCAGAATACATGAAGAGACACTTCCCTAAGAACACACACAAATGATAACAGACCCATGTAAAGATGCTCAACATCACTCATCATCAGAGAAGTACAAATCAAAACCACAATGAGATACCCCCTCACACCTGTTAGAATGGCTAAAATTAACAACATAGGAAACAATAGATGTTGGCGAGGATGAAGAGAAAGGAGAACCCTCTTACACTGTTGGTGGGAATGCAAACTGGTGCAACCACTCTGGAAAACAGTGTGGCGATTCTACGGAATTAAAGATAGAAATACCCTATGATCCAGTAATTGTACTACTAGGTATTTATCCGAAGGATACAAAAATACTGATTCAAGGTGGCCCTTGCACTCCAACATTTATAAGAAGCACTACTAACAACAGCCATATTATGGAAAGAGCCCAAATGTCCATTGACTGGTGAATTGATAAAGAAGATGTGGTATACATACACAATGGAATAATATTTGGCCATCAAAAAGAATGAAATCTTGCCATTTGCAAGGATGTGAATGTAGCTAAAGTGTATTATGCTAAGGGAAATATGTCAATCAGTGAAGGAAACAAAACAGATGAACATAGGGGAAGGGAAATAAAAATAAGATAAAAACATGGAGGCAAACCATAAGAGACTCAACTATAAAGACAAACTGAGGGTTGCTACAGGGGAGGTGGGTGAGGGATTGGCTATATAGGTGATGGGTATTAAGGAGGGCACTTGTGATGAGCACCAGGTGTTATACATAAGTGATGAATCACTAAATTCTACTCCTGAAACTAATACTACACTATATTTTAGCTAACTGGAATTTAAATAAAAACTTGCAACACACACACACACACAGAGGAAGCATATGGAAAAAAAATAAATACAATAAATAAATGAAATAGTACTCAGCCATTAAAAGGAATGAAGTCTTGCCATTTACAATTATGGGGTTGGAGCTACAGTGTATTATACCAAGGAAAGTCAGCCAGAGAAAGACAAATACCATGTGATTTCACTTATATGTGGAATTTAAGTGAAGGATGAACATAAGGGAAGGAGAAAAAATACAAAGAGAGAGAAGTAAACCATAAGTGACTCTTAACTATAGAGAACAAACTGAGGGTTGCTCGAGTGGAGGTGGGTGGGGGATGGGCTAGATAGGTAATGGGCATTAAGGAGGTCACTTGTTGGGATGAGCACTGGGTATTGTATACAAGTGATGAATTACTAAATTCTAACACTATATGTTAACTGACTTAAATTTAAATAAAATCTTGGGAAGAAAACAAGAACCTGAATCCCTCCTTAAAAAACATTTATCAGTTGTGAAATAATACACACATACACACAGAAAATACAAAAATATTCATTATTTTTTCATTGTTCATTATTCATTATTCAATATTTTCCTAAAATAATACAATTATGGATTTCATTTCAACTCCAACCCTTTCCTCAGTAATTCCCTCACTTCTAGAATCCAATGAGGGTCCATTTGAATTTGAATTTCCATATATGTATGTATGTGTGTATGTGTGTGTGTGTGTGTGTATACATATATATATATGTATATATATTAGCAGGTATGTGTGTGTGTGTATATATATCATAGCATAGGAGGTCAGAGAAAAGGGTGATCCACTGAATATTTTTTCTTTTCATAAATATTTTCTCTGGGAAGAAAATCATAAGTGGAGAAGACAATACAGATTGTGTTGATAGCCATTAGGAAAGTACAAACAAAGAAAATATCAAAGCCAGGGTGGTTACATCTGACTTAGAGGCTAGACAAGGACCAGTGGGAGAACTTTTTCCGGTGGACTTAGAATGAAAGGTAATATTACATATAGGTGGTAATATGGGGGATGGGGGGAATCAGGAAAGAGAAAGTAATACTCAAAGGAGAAAAATACATCATAAAATAAGAAATCCAGGGATTCTATGTAAATTAAAATATTAAATCATGGGGCACGTGGATGGCTCAGTCAGTTAAGCATCTGACTTTGGCTCAGGTCATATTCTCACTGTTGGTGGGTTCGAGCCCCACAACAGGCTCTGTACTGACACTCAGAGCCTGGAGTCTATTCAGATTCTGGGTCTCCCTCTCTCTCTGCCCCTCCCCACTCACGTCCTCTCTCTCTCTCAAAAAATGAATAAACATTAAACAATTTTTTTGGAAAAAAATTAAATCGTATAATTGAACTTTAGGAAAAAAACATCAGATGGTACAATTTTAAAAACTGAAGTGAGTTCTAAGACTAAAATTCTAAGTGTGATGGAAGATGGAAAGTTAATTTTACAGGAATAAGGCCCTTGAATAATGTGGCTCCTTGAAGGAAAAAAAAAGCAATTTTATGAGAGCTGGAAGAGGTGAATTTTTAAAATGTTATCTCTCTTAGGGAATTTATGACTCTGATGTTAGGATAACTAATGATGCTGAAGAGCTTTTGATTTAAAAAGGAAAGGATTAAGTTTTAGAGTTAAATTAGTAGTGATCCTGAGACTGTTTTACTAATTTGGAATTCAGAAGTCAAATTTTAAACCTCTGAAAAGGCCTTGTTTTCTTTATTTGGGGCTAAATTAATTCAGGGGCTAATTTCGCAAACATGTAAAATTTAGTATTCAGAAGTTGTTCAGAGGCATGAAATAAATACACCCTGGTTACTGTTAATTTAATTAAACCTGCTTAATGATAAATATCAGGTATGCTACAGAGAGGTGTCTACTCTACTACAGATAACAGCAGGTTGTCTCAACTGGAAAATTATGTGATTAAGAGTTAAGGACCTTTTCAATTACCCATTAATATTTTTCACTGAGCTGATAGCTTATATAATATATTAAGACAGTATAATAATCACCTATTTTTCCACAAATTCACTATTTCTAAGCTTATATAACATTAAAAGTTATTTGTTTGTTTGCTTATCTATTTAAATGGATAAAGGGGATCCTTTTATACCTGGATAAAGAAAGTATACCTGGATAAAGTATACTTATCCAGATGAGCACTGAGAAATATACAGAATTGTTGCATCATTACATCGTACACCTGAAACAAACATAACACTGTATGCTAATTATACTTGAATAAAAATAATACATAGTAATTTTTTTAAATGCCTTGGGCAATCATACTCTCTCTTCAACCACCATGTGTTCCAATGCTGTTTCAATAGTTTTCATTAGGTTCAGGATCAAATTTTAACACCATCTAATTTCACTTTCATCAAGGAGCATATCACCTCAGCTAAATTGATATGAGGAACTTGGAGTGACAACTAGGAGTAGAGGGAGAAAAACCCCATGAGGGCACACAGAAAATCCCGTGCCCTCTCATTCAAGAGTAAGAGACTTAAGAATGAGTGTGTGTGTGTGCGCGCGCGTGTGTGCATGTGTGAGTGAGAGAGATTTAAAGAATTAAGTAAGCATACAGGATCAGTTCATTCATTTATTCAATAAAGATTTGTTGAGTATCTAAGCACTATTTTTTAAGTTTATTTATTTCTATTGAGAGGAAGCAAGAAAGAGAGAGAGCAAGCACATGGAAAGGGCAGAGAGAGAGTATCCCAAGCTGGCTCCACACAGCATAGAACCTGATGCAGGGCTCAAACCCATGAATTGGGAGATCATGGCCTTAGCCAAAGTCTGACACTTAACCAACTGAGCCACCCAAGCACCCAGAGCATCTTAGTACTATTAATCCAAGTACTCTTCTGGGGACTGGGAATACATTAGTGAACCAAAGATCCCTGCCCTCATGTAGTTTACATTCTAGCTGAGGACAAAAGATGATAACAAACATAAAAAAATAAAATAAAAAGTAGAAAAAAGCAGGATAGGGTAAGGAATATTGGGGCTGTCAAGCTTAGGGAGGGGTAAGAATGATGGTCAGGGTAGATCCCACAGAGAAGGGAACTATTATTACACAAAGACTTGATCAAAGTTTCAGTCCTGAGCAGTAAATCATTCATCGAATAATAAGAGAAAGAAAGAAAGAAAGAAAGAAAGAAAGAAAGAAAGAAAGAAAGAAAGAAAGAAAGAAAGAAAGAAAGAAAGAAAGAAAAGAAAGAAAGAAAGAAAGAAAGAAAGAAAGAAAGAAAGAAAGAAAGAAAGAAAGAAAGAAAGAAAGGATGAAAATTTTAAGATAGGTGTTTTAGCATAAGAGTTTTTCCTATAAATACATATCTAGTTATATTTTTCTCTTTCAATAAAACAAAGTTTTTACTTTTAAAAGAAAGTTAAAAAATTCATGATTGAGCCTCCTTAGATTGCTATGATATTAACATACTGACAGTCATTTGCTTTTTTATCTTTCGGACACATTTTCATCTATTTTATGACTCAGAAAAATTAAAATAGTAGGGCTATCTCAACCAATAAATGTAAGGTTCTTTCTACATTTGCTTTTATATCCAAAATTTTGATTGTAATCAAAGGCAACAGTAAAATACATTGAAAATTTGGATTCATTTTTAATAACGCCACCCCAAAAATATGAATTATATTATTATGCATTGTTTTGATGACTCACACAAAACATTTTATCATTTCTTTTCACATGGGATTTGTTTCACTTTATTTTAAATTTTGTGAATTAAGTGGTGCCTGTGTGGTTCATTTGATTAAGCATCCAGTTCTTGGTTTCCATTCAGGTCATGATCTCGCAGTTCGTGAGTTTGAGCCCTGCTTCAGGCTCTGTGATCACAGCACAGGATTCTGTGCCCCTGTGCCCCAGCCCAGCTCATGTTTTCTCTCTCTCTCAAAGTGGATAAACAAAAAAATTAAATTTTGTTGAGTAATATATGCACATACTAAAAAAATACACAGCACAAAAGAATGTATAGTAAAAAAATATTTTTCATCTCAACTCTTGTTTCCTAAGATCATGATGCCTAGTTGCCAGTTTCTATTTTGTTAGTTTGATTCGATATAGCCAGAAATCCAAACACATTCTGCTCTACTATTTTATTCAGTGTATCATGGAATTTTTTCTGTATCAGTATTTCCAGGCTCACTTCATTTTTAAAGGCTAAATAGTATTGCATTGTATGGATGTACCATAATTTATATAACTAGTTTCCTAGAAAAAAATTTTCAAAACTTTGAATTATGATACTGTATTTCAACCCTTTCAGCGTAAGTACCATGGAATATACATGATTCTATTGGTAATATCCTCAGATGCTTTTTGTAAAATACACATTACAAACTATTCTTATTTTCTGTAAATTAATTATATAATTCTGTGTTAAAAATTATACATTCTCACTCACCTACCTGACCAGTTTTCAGTTAGCATCACAAATCTATAGAAAAACCTGGAGAAATTATCTCTAATCTGATGACTCCCAAAAATATATTTTGTGGCATTTAAGGAAATGTGTTTCTCCTTTAAGTCAAAACCAGAAAATAATTGAGTGATTGTTTTTTCAGTCCTCTAAAGACTATTATACAACGAGTACCATTCTAGATGCACAGGAATAAAGCTAATTCATTAACATGGTGTTTTGCATGAAGACTTGATTCTTACCAGGAACCTTGCTAGAGAAATATTTATGAATGGCTATTGTGAATATCATAAATACTATAGCAGAGGTAATAAACATTGAGTTTTCTTTTTCTAGGGTTATTTTTTAAGCATAATCAATTTCCATAAAAATATTATAGAAAGATAATACAGAAAATAACATTCTCTCTCTCCTCAGGAATCTGAGAAGATAATCTGATAGATAAAGTGAATCACCTAAATTTACCTGATAGTATCTCTAATATGTCAATCCCACTGGATTTATGTTTCTAATCTACACTTTACTTATGAAAAATTCAGAGTCAGAGATCTCATTTTTTCCAATGCCACACCTAATGCCAATGAAAAGATTTAAATTAATATCTATCTGTCTCTGATATTCAGGAAGAGCTTTAAGGTCTCCTATAAAGATGAAAGAGAAATCACAGTTTGACATAGCTAAACGCAGACTAGCAAAGATCTCCATTGCCAAGGTTCATATTTCATTTTTCTTCTATAATCTTATCAATTCTAATTTTATTTTATTGAAAAAATACATCATGAAGTGCATCTCTTTGCTGGAATGCAACTATTGTGAAATTCAACAGATCATAATGTGCTATAATTAAATGTAAAGTATAATTTGATAGAATTAATAAGAATAATAATTACTGCTCTTTGGTGATAATCTTATTGTTTATCCACCTTGAGTAATGTGTGAATTCTCTGGAGTACACTGTTACTAATGTGTTAAATTTTCTTTCTTTCAACTCCTCTCTGTTCTTAAACTTCATGTTATCATTTTATCTAATCATATGTAGTTATATTTATTAAAGTGTGCCCCTTCACATTCAGGAAGTGGGGTTTAGTGTTCAAAAAACTTTTCTCCCCATAATTCCAATTGGAGACAAGTGAAATCCAGGAATATAAGATGTGCCCAAGTTCTTGGTATAATGATTTTTAACTTGTCTATTATGTTTATTGTCTTCAAATATGCCCTATTTAGGCCTTCTCTAATTTGTTGTCCTTATCAGATCCTTTACTCAACACATAGTTTATTCTCCCTTTTCTTTAAAAAAACTGTCAAAGAAATCAGATTACACTGACCCAGCTTGAGTTTGCGTGAACAACTCTGCTTTACCTTTTACTTTTAAACATTACAATATACTTTGCATAGATTAAATTTTTTTGAATGGTATTTCAATTTTGCTTCATTAAAAAAGCTGTATAAAAAATGAAAACTCCAAAGATTTGAAATATGGGTCTTCATGGACTTATACAAAGGAATGTGCATTTCTGAATTGCTATAATTAGTGAAAGGAGGTATATTTTGTCCTTCACTACCCTGGACAATCCAGAGATTCAAACTATTTAGTAAAAGCTTTGAAAATGAATTCAAATAATTTCTCTTTTAAAATTAAATCTCTATAAAATTAAATCACTAATGAAAGAGAGCAGATGGATATTTGCATATAATTTTAATAAAAAATGGATTCCAAATTTCTAAGACAATATATTGAGCACAAAAGTAAAAAAGACCAGGGGGAAATATGCATAATTTATCATAGTAAGTGGCATATATGGTATTTTTAAAAATTACTATTAAATACCCCAAATCCCAATATCTTCTACCTGGCAAGAATATAATAATCTTGCTCAAAAGTCAGCATGCCATAAAATAACCTAAGACTACAATCTACATAATTTTTAAATGAACCAGAATGATATTCAAATTGGTAATAGGTTTGTAGTCACTGTTTAAGTTTGTGAACTGTTCAAAAACATAAATACACATAAAGCCCAATCAAGCTTTGTTTATATTTTAAAATTTAAATGATTGAGTGATAACAGGAAAACCCCAAAAAATTTATTTAAAAAATTGGAAAGAAAAATGAACACAAAATACCCTGCAGCTGTAGAGTATTAAAAAAGCACATACAATTAAATAAGCAAACACTGAATTTCCTTAACTCTATTCAAAGAAGATCTCAAATGTGACATGTTCCAGAAATTGCAAGTGTAAGATATTATTTGTTAGAAACTAAAAGATACAGCCAAAGAAACTAAGAAAGGGAAATGCATTACCTGCAATCCTTACTAATTTTGACAAGGTAGCCAAGGACACTCAATGGGAAAAGGTCAGTCTCTGCAATAAACAGTGATGGGAAAACTAGATAACCACATACAGAAAAATTAAATTGGATCCATATATTTCTTAATATTTTTAAAGTTTATTTATTTATTTTGAGACAGAGTGCATAGGAGACCAGCAGAGAGAGAGGGAGGTAGAGAGAAAGAATCCCAATCAGGTTCCGTGTCAGAGTAGAGCCCAACTCGGGAATCGATCTAATGAACTGTGAGATCATGACCTGAGCCGAAGCGAGAATCAGACGCTTAACCAACTGAGCCGCCCAGGCACCTCGGGAATCCTTATCTTACACCATGCACAAAAATTAACTTCAAATGGATTAGACTCAAATATAATACCTGACACCACAAGACTCCTAGAAGAAAACATAGGATCAAAGCGATGAGAAAGAAGGAAATCCTAACATTTGTGACAACACGGATGGATCTTGAGGCCATTATGCTAAATAAAGTAAGTCTGACAGAGAAAGACAGGAAATCTAAAAGAGCCAAACTCATACACAGAGTACAGTGGTTGTTACCAGGGACTGGCAGATAGGAGAAATGGGGAGAATACCAAGTTGATCAAAAAATACAAACTTACAGTTAGAAGATGAGTTAGCTCTGGGGATCTAATGAACAGCATTGTGATGATAGCTAATAAAACTGCATTATGCACTAGAAAGTTGCTAGGAGAGTACACCTTAAATTTCATTCTCACCACAGAAAAAAAGAAATGTCAAGTATGGGATGTGAGGTAGGTATTAGCCAACACTAGGGTGGTAAGCCTATTGCAACATGTAAGTGTATCAAATCAACACACTATACACCTTAAACAAGTTATTTGCCAATTATGTCTCATTAAAGATGGAAAAAAACAAGCAATATTATTATAAAGGAATTAAGCATCCAAAATTAAGAATATAGGCTCAGATGGTTAAGTATCCAACTTTTGCATTCGGCTCAGATTCATGATCTCATGGTTTGTGAGTTCGAGCCCAGCATCAGGCTCTGCGCAGACAGCATGGAGACTGCTTGGTATTCTGTCTCCATCTGCCTCTGCCCCTTCCCGGCTTCCTCTCTCTCTCTCCAAACAAATAAAAATTAACTTAAAAAAAAAGAATATACAAAGAAACAATGAAATAAAAACTCCAATACAACTTAATAACAATACAAACAAATAAATGTCAGGCTAATTTCATAAAAATAATTTGTAATTCCCCCTTGTATTCACAAACAGTTAAAAGGTCATTAGAATTATCTATTACTAGGGGCCCCTGGGTTCAATCCTTTAAGCTCAATCCTTTAAGCCTCCAACTTCGGCTCAGGTCACGATCTTGCAGTTTGTCAGTTTGAGCCCCCTGTCAGGCTCTGTGCTGACATTTCAGAGCCAGGAGTCTGCTTCACATTCTGTCTCCCTCTCTCTCTGACTCTCCCCCACTTGCACTCTGTCTCTCTCTCAAAAATAAATAAACATTAAAAAAAAGAATTATCTATTACTTAAAGGCACTGTACTATTATCATCTGAAACTGCTTATTCAAGTCCTGTGTTCCTTAAGGAGTGTATTTTTGAAAACTTTATTTCTTCTATGGTAATTTTCTGCTTAGATTTCCACCTGATAGGATCAGTTATTGTCATGCATATTTATCCTAGAAAAATCACACATGACATCCATGTTGTCAAAATTAAGTGCAAAGGAATCATGAGTCTCTTAAATAACTGGCAGGTAATTTCTCCATTCTCATTTTTTTGTTTATAAATTGTTCTTTCCCCATTTTCCCCCCTTGATTTAGGTTGGTTTATTTTACAATTATTATGAAAATCTGGTTCTTGGATATAAAAGGCCTACAATTTTTTTCTTGTTTTCAAATTCATTGATTTAAATCAGTAAGTTGCCAAATAATAATAACAAAAATAGTCAAAATTAACAGTGCTGTCAGTCAAGCTCAGTCCTATTATTCTGATAAGTAGATATTCTTATGTCATTTTCATGGTAAGTATAAGTAAGCTTAGAAAACATAAGAAAAATATGCTACACCACATGGTTAGAATACAACACAGGTAGGATTTGAACATCTTTAACTTCCAAACATTGAATGCCTTTAGACTCAAAATCTACCTATCATATACGTTTTACCATCTAAGCTCTTTAAGAAACTTTTGTCTGACTACTGAGCAATCAAACATAAAGTTAACTAAATACATTAAAATTAATGAAAAAGTCACCAGTTGACTTGTTATTAATTTCAGATATCTTCATCAATACATCAATGATAATTTATTCAATAATTCAGCCACCTCTCTGCTGAAGTGAATCAGCAAACAAATGTAGAATTGATTTCACACAGCCTTATTCTCTTAGGAATGATTCTGTTAACTCATTATGTTACAAATCCTTCAACTACACTTGCCAGAAAGAAGAATTAGTATCCCCACCTGATAATTGTGGGCTTTGAAGGTCATAAAGGTTATGGCTTTCTTAAAATTGAACTTAAGAATCCCAAATGAGAGTACAATGCTAATTCTGCTTGAGTATATTTCCTCAGGGCTGCTCAGAAAATGAGCAAGAATAAAGGTTAGCAATATGGAAACTGTCAGTATTTTCCTACTCTTCAACCAATCTTTTTAGACAGAGAGGGGCAGAGAGAGAGAGGAAGTTTATATCAAATACCCCTTACTGAAAAATGTTTTCTTAAACTTAAAATTTCACCTTCATTTATTGTATTCATCAAGTATATGAAATATCCTAGATTTAAAATCAGAACTATTTTTTAAGCATACTTAGTGAAGTGTCACCCTCATTGCATTTTCTTCTGTTTCCATCCCTCCATCCTTTGTGCTATTTTCCCACCCCCCCCCATAGGGAACCATTCTCATTTGTTTTTTTTTTTAATTTTGTACAATGAGGTACATATATTCTTGTTTTACCTTGTTTCTACATGAAAGGTATAAGAAATGTTTTGCACTTTGCTTTTGTCACTTACAAATGTGTATTCTAAAAATCACTCTACATCTTTCTCATTGTAGTCTATTCGGTGGGTAATAGACTATAGTCTATTCAACCATTTCCCTCTGTATGGACATATAGGTTGTTTCCAATTTTTACAATTGCAAACAATGCTGCAAAAAATACGCTTGTCTGTGTGTTTTCATTTTGTTGAGGTTTACTCCTAGAAGTGCGATTGCTAAGGTTGACTGGGAGCTTTGTTATGTATTTTAAATTCTCTTCCAAATGATTTCTGTTAGTGTGCATTCTCACCACTAGTGTGTGAGTGCCTGGGGTACCACAGATAAACTGAGAGAATGTACTGTTATACTTGTTAATTTTCATCTATCTGACATTTCACTTATAAGAGATGGTATTTCAGTAGTTTTAGGATTTTATGGTTTCCATTTCTCTGCTGAGATTTCCTACCTGTTAATGCATACTTTTCCTTTAAAGACTTTAAACCTATTAATCCATTATTTTACAATCACTGATAGTTTCAGCATCTGGGGGATCTATAAGTCTGGTTCTGCTTATTTCTATTTCTTAACTGTGGAGTTTGGGATTTCTTTCTTCTTTTCTTTCTTTCTTTCTTTCTTTCTTTTTTTTTTTGTTGATAGCTGGGCATCATGTGTAGAACAGTAAAGATTGTTAAAAAATCTAATCTATGTCTATATCTTTGTCTAGAAATATGCATTCTGCTGCTGCTAGGATTTTGTTGAATACTTGGGTTAAGTTAATCAGTTGACCTACTGCTTCTAAATTCTTCCAGCATTGTTTTGTGCCTGAGGAGAGATTTTTCTTTAATGTTCTTTTTTTTAAATTTTTTATTTTTTTAAAATGTACATCCAAATTAGTTAGCATATAATGAAACAATGATTTCAGGAGTAGATTCCTTAGGGCCCCTTACCCATTTAGCCCATCCCCTCTCCCAACCCCTCAGTTTGTTCTCCATATTTATGAGTCCAAACCCCTCCAACAACCCTCAGTTTGTTCTCCATATTTATGAGTCTCTTCTGTTTTGTCCCCCTCCCTGTTTTTATATTATTTTTGTTTCCCTTCCCTTATGTTCATCTGTTTTGTCTCTTAAAGTCCTCATATGAGTGAAGTCATATGATTTTTGTCTTTCTCTAATTTCACTTAGCATAAAACCCTCCAGTTCCACCCACATTGTTGCAAATGGCAAGATTTCATTCTTTTTGATTGCCGAGTAATACTCCATTGTATATACATACCACTTCTTCTTTATCCATTCATCCATCGATGGACATTTGGGCTCTTTCCATACTTTGGCTATTGTTGATAGTGCTGCTATAAACATGGGGGTGCACGTGTCCCTTCGAAACAGCACACCTGTATCCCTTGGATAAATGCCTAGTAGTACAATTGCTGGGTCGTAAGGTAGTTCTATTTTCAGTTTTTTGAGGAACCTCCATACTGTTTTCCAGAGTGGCTGCACCAGCTTGCATTTCCACCAACAATGAAAAAGAGATGTTCCTGTTCTTCCCCCAAATAAATTTATTTATTTTTATTACATTTCATTTTATATTTTATTCAAGTTAGTTAACATAGAGTGTAGTCTTGGCTTCAGGAGTCTGCCCCCAAATTTAGACTTTCTCCGTTAGCCAAACCTCAGAGAGTGCCTCTCCTCAAACTTGTGTCCCTCCCCCAGTGGTAGGTTGCAGTTTATTGGTAACTAAAGCTTGTAACTGTGGTATGGAAAGAGTGGTAAGGTGAAGGGGCATATATATACATATATATATATATATATACATATATATATATATATATATATATATGTGTGTGTGTGTATATATATAATGCATTTGGTCTCAATTCTGCTAAAATATTTAAAAATTATTATATTTCTCATGTAAAATGTATTATTTGTTTTATTTCTTAATCTGTTTTTGTCACATAGGTATGTTTATAGTTTTATTCTGGTGATTTGTTTTGGATTTATACCTTTTAAAATGTAGTAAACATATTTTCTTATTTAAATTTTACTTTTTAATTTGTCAATATTTAACTGAATCCTTTAATTTATAACTTATTCTTTCCAAATTCACAATGGCTATTTATTAATTGGCATTTGGGAATGAAAATAAGAATTCTCAGGAATTTCCAAATCATTAATTATTCTTTATTTTTAGAACATCTTCTTTACATTTCTCATAATTAAAAGTATTACGTTTAATAGCATTTGCATGGAATTGGGTACTAAGAAATTACCAGACATTGATAAATGTCAGATTGTTATTGGTTAGTATTCCTACATATCACAGTGGACATCTTATCAAGATTAGCAGGACTGCCTTAAGGACAACTTTGCATCTAAAAGTTGTTATTTCTGAAATAACACTCATAGGATTTGCGTAAAGTATACCCTATTTGCACATGTATTAATATTCATCTTATTTGCAAGAATGACTCACCATTAGCAACAGACCAGGTCACTTAAAAATTTATAACCGTTACAAGCAATTTCTTGCATGTAGCTGGTTACTATCAAAATATTCTTAAACAGTAAAATGTAGATTCTTTTTACTTCCACTTTGTAAATTGATTATTTTCTTTCTAATTTGTAATAAACATAATCATACAGTATAGTTTGGACAAATGTCTGCAGAAAGAAAAACAACAGCAGCTTAATGACAGAAAATGAAACTGTCACAACTGAACACATCCTGCTTACAAGCACTTTTGAAGACTTCCAATCCTTAACATCCAGGGTTTCATAGTAAAATAGTTAAAATTAAGTTGTCTAACTATCTTTTTTGAACTAAGTAGGTTAGTGGATAAATTACAAAATTACATTTATTACACAATGGTTTTCAAATGAATATATCTTACTTTTTATTTAAAAAATCCTACCTTTTACACTTAGGTATTTTTTTAAATTTCTGGGGGCGCCTGGGTGGCACAGTCGGTTGAGCGTCCGACTTCAGCCAGGTCACGATCTCACGGTCCGTGAGTTCGAGCGCGGCGTCAGGCTCTGGGCTGATGGCTCAGAGTCTGGAGCCTGTTTCCGATTCTGTGTCTCCCTCTCTCTCTGCCCCTCCCCCGTTCATGCTCTGTCTCTCTCTGTCCCAAAAATAAATAAACGTTGAAAAAAAATTAAAATTTCTGTAGTGTATGTGTTATTATTTTTGATGGAATTTTATATTATACTTTATCCATAATGAACCTCAGCCTAAATCTTACACTTTATACAAAAGTTAACTCAATACGGAAAAAAGGTTTGAATATAAAATGTAAAACTATAAAGCATTTAAAAGTGGGGCACCGGGGTGGCTCAGTCGGTTGAGCGTCCGACTTCGGCTGAGGTCACGATCTCACAGCTCTTGAGTTCGAGCCCCATGTCGGGCTCTGTGCTGACAGCTCAGAGCCTGGAGCCTGCTTCGGATTCTGTGTCTCCCTCTGTCTCTGCCCCCAACCCACACACATCCTGTCTTTGTCTCCCTCAAAAATAAATAAACATTAAAAAAAATTAAAGCATTTAAAAGTAAAAGTAGAAGAAAATCTTTGGTGCTTAACGTTTGGTAAAGAACTCTTAGGTATAACACTGACAGCACTGTTGATACAAGAAAAAAATGAATAAATTGAACTTTATTAAAATTAAAAATCTTTGCTCTGCCAAAGACCTTGTTAAGAAAATGGAAAGATGAGCTATAGACTGCAAAATATTTAAAAACCATGTAGCTCATATAGTTGCATATATCCAGAAAATATCACTCAAAAGAATTTACAGATGGCAAATATATACCTTAAGACCATGATGAGCTATCTCTACCCATCTATTAGAATGAATAAAATTTTAAAAATACTTACAACACAAAATGCTGGCAAGTATACAGAAATACTGGATCTCTTGTTTGTACTGTTAGGAATTTAAAATGGAACAGATACTCTGGAGAACAGTTTGGCAGTTTCTTATATACCTAAATAGGCACCACCACATAACCTAGTTATCCCATACCTGGGCATTAGTACCACAGAAATGAAAACTTTTGGTCACTTTTACCATGTTAGCAGAATAAATTAATTTTTCCTACAAGGGTAAAACCTTTTATTTTCAAACACGTCTTTTGAAAAACTTAGTAGCCAGATTACAGATATTTCTCTTTGGTTGCTCACACCTTATTTTGGAATGTGTTGTATTTTTCAAAGGTGTTGACTTAACCTGAGCCAAAAAGAAAAAGATATTAATCGAAGGATAGTTTCTAAAACAGAGATCAAATAATTTAAAATACTGTATAAATGATGAAAGAATATATTCACCTAAACATCTATATATTGTGGTGAAAGTTTTACTGAACATATATAGAGAAAGATAGATTATGGAGCTTAGAATGTCTGTGTTATGCAACTTTAACTAACGTATACTGACAAATTCATGACAAGAATCATAGGAATGAAAATAACGACACACACAAAAAATCGCCTAGATTCCCCTGTTTCCAAGCCTCTCTTAGATATTATGAGTAGAAACTACGGGGAGACACAAAAGAGGTAAAAAAAAAAAAAAAAAAAAAAAAAAATGGTCTCCATTATTTAGAAGCTCTCTGGTTAATTGTGCAGAAGAAGTAGCACAACAACATCAAAAAACAAGATGTTAGGGAATATAATTAAATGCTAATCTTTTAGTACTATTTTATAAATTGCATTACTGACCCTGACTACTTGCCAAGAATTGGTATAACAGCAGAACAATGAGCTGGGTTCACTTTTTACAATGTCATAAGTCTACAGAGTTCATTATACAGAGATGCAATCCTTCCTGGTATCTTCTCAATGTAGTACAGAAAGAGAGTGAGCCAGGAAAGAAGGATGAGGTTGAAGAACATTACCATCATTCATGCTGCAAGATGAACTCTACTAAGGGGAGAACTATGTCCTATTGTCTTAAAGAGATTAAAATAAGGTAGGAAAGATAATTATTTACAGAAATTATTATTTCCCAGGTATGATGTAAAATCTCTCTCTCTCCCTCTGTCCCTCTTCCCTGCTCACACAATTCTCTCTCTCTCTCTCTCTCTAAAAAAAAAAAAAAAAAAAAAGACCAAAGAAACATCATAACAAAAGATACCAAGGTAAGATAAACCCAGGCATATCTGGAGGCCCAGTAGAGTAGAGGAAGCTTTGAGAACTTTGGAACGGAGATTGAGTTGCGCAGTGAATATCAGATAGGAGAGGGCCATATGTAGTACAGATTTTAAAACAGAAGAGTGGTATGATTAAATCTGCATGTTAGAAAAAAAAATTTTGGTGTTAGAATAAGTGAGTGAAATAGAAGATAATAAATTCAAGGAGACAAATTAAGAAGCGGTTATAGCAATCGGCCAGATTGTAGGAAGTAAGAGCCATTAGGAGAGCAGGGGAAATATATGGGAAAGATATGGAAACTTATGTAACAATTTTACATATGAGATAGAGTGCAATTGGGAGGACAAGGCTAAATATATGACTGTACACTTTGGAAGTAGCAGCTGTAGCTATAAACCAGATGAATTCTGAAAGAATATAATAATCATATGTAAGGCTATAAGCTTGCAGCACTAACTACTTAGAGAAGAGACACAGGAAGAAAAGGGAAAAGGATTTACCAGGAGGGAGGGAGAAGATCATAAGAGTTAACAAATATTTGCTAAGCCTAGTTGGTCTTATTCTTTATACTTTTCACTGAAAACACCAAAGAATCCCTTGTTGTCCCTTGCCCCCAAGGAGCTCCTGCTTTCGTTATGAAAATTACATTAAAATTGTAATAAACATGATATATGCTAAAACAGAAAAATCAATAAAGTGTCCGTGGAGTAAAGAAGCTGCTTATACCTGCACTGAGAGGTGGAGAAGCTAAACGATTTTAGAAGGGAGTTGATATTTAAATAAATTTGCATGAAAGTTTTCAAGTTTTATTGCACTTAGACTTTGCAGTAGTTAAACTGTCATTTACATAAATTCTAATTGTACAAATTTCTGGAGCTCCATATATATAATGCAGTGACAACACATACATTTGTAGGTGAAAAGTACTAGTTTGGCTTATATTCCATATTAATTGAAAATAATTAGAAGAAAGAACTATATACATTACAGAAACAATTATATCTTGGGAATTTAGAGACCAAATTCTGCCTCATCTTATTTATACACACTCATTAAGGCATTAGGGTATTAACTGTGGCATGTAGATGAACTTGAATGAAGACTAATGAACCAAACAAGAACCACAGGCCCAAATGAGATAAAATATTTCTTGCTTCTGTCTTGCTGACAAGCAAAAGCAAATCGCTTAATGCCTTGGAAATCCCTCTCCATCCAAAAATCAATTTGCCATAGCTTCTGATAACAGATTTTTATGCAATCAAACTAAAATGATTAAATTCATTTCATAAAATAATTTCTTGACTTTCATATGCAGCATAATATTCAACTTCACATGCATGGAAAAATAAGTATCTGAGATACCTGAATTCTAAAAGCCACTTTTATGAATTCCATTGAGCAGAGAAAATTATTTTTCTTCTCATTAAATCTCCTCATTCTAATTTTAATTTCTTTGACTTGTCACAAAAAATATAAGTATCTGAGAAGTAGCGTTAAACAAAATATGCAGTTGTGGTATATTCAGTCCTCAGAAAGTAGGCTTTGATCCTACTCTGGGTATCAGGAATGCATAAAAATGATGTTGGATCATCTACTTACTTGTAGGAAGTATAAAGTGGCATGGAATAAAGAAAGAATTAACTAGCTCACTTCCAAGCCCTGATTTTCCCCCAGTATCTACATTCTTTAACATAAAGGACAAAAAAATAAAAAACAACTCTAGCCATAACATGGATTGCTGTGTTTTATATGCGTTCCCCATTCTGAAGCAGTGACATTACAGAGAGACATAATGTCTGTCAACAAAGGGAGAGCAACAAAGAGAATCCTAAGTACAGTCTCCAGTCCTCTCACTCTTACCTTCAGCCATGCCAACCTTTGAGTACAGTTTAAGATGTTCTTAAACAATCATATACACTTACATTTGGAAGCATGTCCACATCATGAAGTCCCATCCCTCCTCCCCAGATTCAAGAAATGTCACTAAAGAATACATGGATGTCTCCATTATTTGGGATCTGATCTTTAGCACATTGTGACTAAAACATTTGTTCACATATTTAACACTGTTCTGTCTTGGGAATCCTTCTCCACATCTCCTATATTCTGTTCTCCAAGAAAGCATTGCCTGCGTCCAGATGCTGTGAGTTTATGGCTTCTGAATCTACTGTCATCAAAATCTGAACTGAATGATGGATTTGAATATTTAAATAGTAGAAAAGGCAAGTTAACTACACAAATCCTTCCACTCAGGATGAATACAGTAGAATCCTGAAAATAAAAATGTATTATTTTCTAGTAGGACAATATGTCATTTCTGCTTTTTTTTTCCTTTATGGCTCATCTTTGATAATTTTGACAAAATGTAGTCACATATTTTTCTATTTTTATCTATGAAGTTTTTTTTTTTTTTTTTTGATCAGGCCAGTAGTGTACAGATCATTTAAGAACTTATTGCTTTAATTTATAACTTGTAACAAGCATAGGGTGCTGGCCTCCACTGTCACAGTTATTAATGCTCGTTTTAGTGCCAAATCCAGTTTTATTCTCAACTTCCTCTCACATAGTAAGTCAGCCATATTTGAAACAACTGATCATTCATTCAATTTTTCTTTGTTCAAACACCGTCCTTACTGGACATCAGGACTGCCTTCTCTCAATGTTCTAACTCTCTGGTCTCATGAGCTCAGTCTCTAAGTCACTTCCTGTCATTTCAACTCTATTCACTGAGCTATAAATAGCTGACTCATATTTATGATGTCATCCACATTGATGGCTACAGCTCTGAAACCTTCCTTGAGCTTCAGACACATATCTCTTATCTTCCTAGGTATGTTTAATGGGAATCACAGGTCTAAAATATTAAAAACTACAATCTTGTGTTCCATCCCTTGAACATTTGACTCCAGTAGTCTTTTCTACTTCGAAAAATGAAAACTCATTCTATTCCAATTCAAAGTCCATATTCTGAAGTCTTGATTTCTCTTACATTTTACATTACTAGATATAACTGTGAAATATATCAAGAATCCAAACAGTTCTCATCACATTTCCCACTAAGTCCAATCCAGCTAGGATCATTCCTCAACTGAAATGGTCTCCTAATTGGTTTCCCAGCATCCATCTCTGCCATCCTATAGTCAATTTTTCACACAGCAAAGGCATTACATTGAAAGGAAAATCTGGCCAGGTCAAAATTATGCAATGACTTTGGTGCATTTTGCTACTGAATTATTTTACAGAGCAAAAACTTTCTTTTTAAAAAAAAATTTTTTTTAATGTTTATTTATTTTTGAGACACAGAGAGAGCATGAACGGGGGAGGGTCAGAGAGAGAGGGAGACACAGAATCTGAAGCAGACTCCAGGCTCTGAGCTGTCAGCCCATAGCCCGACGCGGGGCTCGAACTCACGGACCGTGAGGTCATGACCTGAGCCGAAGTCAGACACTCAACCGACTGAGCCACCCAGGCGCCCCAGAGCAAAAACTTTCAATTTCCTAATCAATTTTCTCCATTATACTATTAGCATTTTTAATTCTTTTCACTGAAAATACCTTTTTTTACTTTTCAAATTATTTATTTTATTTTGTATTTTAATTTCAGCACAGTTAACATACAGTGTTATATTAGCTTCATGTATATAATACAGTGATTCACCAATTTGTATATTACTCAGTGCTCATCATAATAAGTGTACTCTTAATCCCCATCACCTATTTTACCCATCCCTTCCCCATCCACATCTGATAACCATCACTTTATTCTCTATAGTTAAGAATATTTTTTTATCTTTTTTTTTGGTTTGTCTCTTTTTTCTCTGTTCATTTGTATTGTTTCTTAAGTTCCAAATATTAATGAAATCATATGGTATTTGTCTTTCTCTGACTTATTTCATTTAGCATTATACTCTCTAGATCCATCCATGTTGAAAATGGCAAGATTTCATTCATTTTTATGGTTGAGTAACATTCCATTGAGAGTGTGTGTATATACACATATATATACATATACATACATACATATACACATATATATATACATATATGTCTACATATCTCCCACCACTCTTATCTACTCATCTATGGATGGATACCTGGGCTGTTTCTATAGTTTTGCTATTGTAAATAATATTGCAATAAACATATGTATGGGTGCATATATCTTTTTAAATTACTGTTTTTAGCATTCTTTCAGGTGAATACCCAATAGCAGACTTACTGGATCATACGGATTCAATTTATTTTTTAAGGAAATTACATACAATTTTGCACTGTAACTGCACCAGTTTGCACTTCCACCAACAGTGTGTGAAGGCTCCTTTTTCTCCACATCCTCATGAACATGGATTGTTTCTTGTGTTTCTCATTTTAGCTATGCTGACAGGCATGAGGTGATATGTCATTATGGTTTTGATTTGCATTTCACTAATGATGAATGATATGGAGCATCTTTTCATGTGTCTGTTGGTTATCTGTGTGTCTTCTTTGAAGAAATATCTGTTCATGTCTTCTGCCCATTTTAATCAGATTATTTATTTTTTGGTGTTGAGTTATATACATTCTTTTTTTTTAAATTTTTTTAACGTTTATTTATTTTTGAGACAGAGAGAGACAGAGCATGAACGGGGGAGGGTCAGAGAGAGGGAGACACAGAATCTGAAACAGGCTCCAGGCTCTGAGCTGTCAGCACAGAGCCCGACGCGGGGCTTGAACTCACTGACCATAGATCATGACCTGAGCCGAAGTCGGCCGCTTAACCAACTGAGCCACCCAGGCGCCCCGAGTTATATACATTCTTTATATAACTTGGATACTATTGGATATCATTTACAAGTATCTTCTCCTATTCAGTAGGTTGTCTTTATGTTTGTGATTATTCCCTTTGCTGTACAGATTTTTTTTTTAATTTTTATGTAGTCCCAATAGTTTATTTTGCTTTGGTGTTCCTTGCCTCAGGAGACATATTTAGAAAAATGTTGCTATGGCCAATGTCAAAGATATTACTGCCTGTGCTCTCTTCTAGGATTTTTATGGTTCCAGGTCTCATATTTAGGCCCTTAATCCATTTTGACTTTGTTTTTGTATATGTTGTAAGAAAGTGGTCCAGTTTCATTCTTTTACATGTGGCTGTGCAATTTACCCAACACCATTTGTTGAAGAGATTATCTTTTTCCCATTGCAAATTATTGCCTCTTTGCCAAAAATTAATTAATGATATAATCTCATGTTTGGGGTGCCTGGATGGGTCAGTCAGTTAAGGATCTGACTTTGGCTCACATCATCATCTCACCACTTGTGAGTCCTTCTCTTTCTGCACCTCCTCTACTCACACACTCTCTATCTCTCTCTCAAAAATTAATAAATGTTAAAAAAATTCTAATCACATATTTATTTCTGGGATCCTCATTCTGTTCTATTGATCTATATGTCTATTTTTTGACAGGACCATACTATTTTGATTAATATAGCTTTGTAGCATATCATGAAATCTGGAATTGTGATATCTCAATTATTTTTCAAGGTGACTTTGGCTAGTCAAGGTCATATGTGCTTACATACAAATTTTAGGATTATTTTTTCTAGTTCTATGAAAAAAGGCTGTTGGTATTTTGATAGGAATTACATTAAATCTACAGATTGCTTTGAGTAGTATGGACATTTTAACAGTATCATTCTTTCAATCCATGAGCATGGGATACCTTTCAATTTGTGTCATCTTCAATTTCTTTCATAAATGTTTCATAGTTTTCAGAGTACAGGTCTTTCACCTTCTTGGTAAAATTTGTTCCTAGGTTTTATTATTTTTGGTGCAATTGTAAATTGAACTTTTTTTTAAATTTCTGTTTCTTCTACTTCATGATTTGTGTATAGAAATGCAATGGATGTCTCTACATTGATTTTGTTTTTTTAACATAATTTATTGTCAAATTGGCTTCCATACAACACCCAGTGCTCATCCCAACAAGTGCCCTCCTCAATGCCCATTACCCACTTTCCCTTCTCCTCCACCCCCCATCAACACTCAGTTTGTTCTCTGTACTTAAGAATCTCCTACAGTTTGCCTACCTGCCTCTCTGTTTGTAGCTTAATTTCCACCTTCCTTCCCACATGGGCTTCTGTTATGTTTCTCAAGATCCACATATGAGTGAAAGCATATGGTATCTGTCTTTCTCTAACTGACTTATTTCACTTACCATAATACTCTCCAGTTCCATCCATGTTGCTGCAAATGGCAGGATTTCATTCTTTCTCATTGCCAAGTAGTATTCCATTGTGTATATAAACCACATCTTCTTTATCCATTCATCAGTTGATGGACATTTAGGCTCTTTCCATAATTTAGCTATTGTTGAAAGCACTGCTATAAACATTGGGGTACATGTGCCCCTATGCATCAGCACTCCTTTATCCCTTGGGTAAATTCCTAGCAGTGCTATTGCTGGGTTGTAGGGTAGTTCTATTTTTCATTTTTTGAGGAACCTCCACACTGTTTTCCAGAGTGGCTGCACCAGTTGGCATTTACACCAACAGTGCAAGAGGGTTCTGGTTTCTCCATATCCCCACCAGCAGCTATGGTCTCCTGATTTGTTCATTTTAACCACTCACCAGTGTGAGGTGGTATCTCAGTGTGGCTTTGATTTGTATTTCCCTGATGATGAATGATGAGCATCATTTCATGTGTCTGTTGGCCACCTAGATGTCTTCTTTGGAAAAGTATCTATGCGTGTCTTCTGCCCATTTCTTCACTGGATTATTTGTTTTATAGGGTGTGGAGGTTGGTGAGTTCTTTATAGATTTTGGATACTTTATCAGATATGTCATTTGCAAATATCTTTTCCCATCTGTCAGTTGCCTTTTAGTTTTGTTGATTGTTTCCTTTGCAGTGCAGAAGCTTTTTATCTTCATGAGGTCCCAATAGTTCATTTTTGCTTTTAATCCCCCTGCCTTTGGAGATGTGTCAAGTAAGAAATTACTGTAGCCAAGGTCAAAGAGGTTTTTGCCTGCTTTCTCCTCTAAGGTTTTGATGGTTTCCTGTCTCACATTCAGGTCTTTCATCCATTTTGAGTTTATTTTTGTGCATGGTGTAAGAAAGTGGTCTAGTTTCATTCTTCTGCATGTTGCTGTCCAGCTCTCCCAGCACCATTTGTTAAAGAGACTGTCTTTTTTCCATTGGATATTCTTTCCTGCGTTGTCAAAGATGAGTTGGCCATACATTTGTGGGTCCAAATCTGGGTTCTCTATTATATTCCATTGGTCTATGTGTCTGTTTTTGTGCCAATACCACACTGTCTTGATGATTATAGCTTTGTAGTAGAGGCTACAGTCTGGGATTGTCATGATTTGGTTTTCTTCTTCAATATTATTTTGGCTATTCAGGGTCTTTTGTGGTTTCATACAAATTTTAGGATTGTTTGCTCTAGCTTTGAGAAGAATGCCAGTGCAATTTTGATTGGGATTGCATTGAATGCATAGATTGCTTTGAGAAGTATTGACATTTTAACAATATTTATTCTTCCAATCCATGAGCATGGAATATTTTTAAATTTCTTTGTGTTTTCTTCAATTTCCTTCCAAGCTTCTACACTGTTCAGCATACAGATCTTTTACATCTTTGGTTAGGTTTATTCCTAAGTATTTTATGCTGCTTTGTGCAACTGTAAATGGGATCGGTTTCTTTATTTGTATGTCGGTTGCTTCTTTATTGGTTTATAAAAAAGCAACTGATTTCTGTACGTTGATTTTGTACTCTGTGACTTTGCTGAATTCATGTATGAGTTCTAGCAGACTTTTGCGGGGGGGTCTGTTGGGTTTTCCCTGTAGAGTATCATGTCGTCTGCAAAAAGTGAAAGTTTGACTTCTTTGCCAATTTTGATGCCTTTTATTTCATTATGTCTGATTGCTGATGCTAGGACTTCCAACACTATGTTAAACAACAGTGGTGAGAGTGAACATCAGTGCCGTTCTTTTTCTCAGGAGGAAACCTCTCAGTTTTTCCCCATTGAAAATGATATTAGCTGTGGACTTTTCATAAATGACTTTTATGATGTTTAAGTATGTTCCTTCTATCCTGACTATCTTGGGGGTTTTTATTAAGAAAGGATGTTGCATTTTGTCAAATGCTTTTTCTGAATCTATTGACAGGATGATATGATTCTTATTCTTTCTTTTATTAATGCGATGTATCACACTGATGGATTTGTGAATACTGAACCAGCCACACAGCCCAGGAATGAATCCTACTTGATCATAATGGATAATTCCTTTTATATGCTATTGAATTCGATTTGCTAGTATCTTGTTGAGAATTTTTGCATCCATATTCATCAGGGATATTTGCCTGTAGTTCTCCTTTTTTGTGGAGTCTCTGTCTGGTTTGAAATCAAACTAATGCTGGATTCATAGAATGAGTCCTGAAGTTTACCTTCCTTTTCTATTTTTTGGAACAGTTTGAGAAGGATAGGTATTAACTCTGCTTTAAATGTCTGGTAGAATTATCTGGGAAGCCATCTGTTCCAAGACTCTTTTTGTTGGGATATTTTTGATAACTGATTCAATTTCTTCACTAGATATGGCTCTGTTCAAATTTTCTATTTCTTCCCATTTGAGTTTTGGTAGTGTGTGGGTGTTTAGGAATTTGTCAATTTCTCCCAGGTTGTCCAGTTTGTTGGTATATAATTTTTCATATTATTCCCTGATAATTGCTTGTATTCCTGAGATATTGGTTGTAATAAATCCATTTTCATTCCTGATGGTCCTCTCTCTTTTCTTTTTGAGAATCCTGACTAGTGGTTTATCAATTTTGTTTATTTTTCCAAAAAACTAACTCTTAGTTTCATTGATCTACTGTTTTTTTTTTTTTTTCTGGATTCTGTATTGTTTATTTCTGCTCTCATCTTTATTATTTCTCTTCTTCTTAGTTTGGGATTTCTTTGCTGTTCTGCTTCTAGTTCCTTTAGGTGTGATGTTAGATTTTGTATTTGGGATTTTTCTTGTTTCTCAAGATAGGCATGGATTGCAATGTATTTTCCTCTTAGGACTGCCTTTGCTGCATCCCAAAGGGTTTGGATTATTGTGTTTTCATTTTCATTCATTTTCATATACTTTTTAATTTATTCTTTAATTGCCTGGTTGACCTATTCATTCTTTAGTAGGATGTTCTTTAACCTCCATGCATTTGGAGGTTTCCAAACTTTCTCCCATGGTTGATTTCAAGTTTTATAGCACTGTCATCTGAAAGGTGCATGGTATGCTCTCAATTATTTTATATTTATTGAGGGATTTTTTGTGACCTAGTATGTGATCTATCTTGGAGAATGTTCCAGCACTCAAGAAGAAAATATATTCTGTTGCTTTGGGATGCAGAGTTGTAAATATATCTGTCAAGTCCATCTGATCCAGTGTATTATTAAGGGCCATTAATTCCTCACGGATTTTCTGTCTAGATGATCTGTCCATTGGTGTAAGTGGAGTATTAAAGTCTCCTGCAATTACCACATTCTTACCAATAAGATTGCTTATGTTTGTGATTGTTTTATATATTTGGGTGCTTCTGAATTTGGTGCATAGATGTTTATAATTGTTAGCTCTTCCTAATGGATAGACCCTGTAATTATTATATAATTCCCTTCTTCATCTATTATAGCGTTTAGTTTAAAATCTAGTTTTTCTGATATAATTATGACTACTTCAGCTTTCTTTTGACTTCCATTAGCATGATAGATAGTTCTCCACTCCTCAATTTCAATCTGAAGGTATCCTCAGATCTAAAATGGGTCTCTCGTAGATAGCAAATTGATGGGTCATGTTTTATTGTCCATTCTGATACCCTATGTCTTTTGTTGGAGCATTTAGTCCATTTACATTTAGTGTTATTATTGAACAATATGGGTTTAGGGCCATTGTGATATCTGTAGGTTTCATGCTTATAATGATGTCTCTGGTACTTTGTGGTCCTTGAAACATTTCCCTCAGAGTCCCCCTTAGGATCTCTTGTAGGGTTGGTTTAGTGGTGATGAATTTCCTCGGTTTTTGTTTGGGAAAACCATTATCTCTTCTTCTGTTGTGAATGGCAGGCTTGCTGTATAAAGGATTCTTGGCTGCATATTTTTCCTGTTCATCACAATGGAGATTTCCTGCCATTCCTTTCTGGCCAGCCAAGTTTCAGTAGATAGATATGCTACTACCCTTATGTGTCTACCTTTGTATTTATCTCTAGCTGCTTTCAGAACACTCTCTTTATCCTTGTATTTTTCCAGTTTCACTATGATATGTCATGCATAAGATTGACTCAAGTTAACGTCTGAAGGGAGTTCTCTGTGCCTCTTGGATTTCAATGCCTGTTTCCTGCTCCAGATTGGGGAAGTTCTCAGCTATGATTTCTTCAAGTACACCTTCAACCCCTTTCTCTCTCTTGTTCTTCTGGAATTCCTATCATACAGATATTATTCTGTTTGTTTGAATCACTTAGTTCTCTAATTCTCCCCTAGTGATCCTGGATGTTTTCATCACTATTTTTCTCAGGTTCCTCTTTTTCCCTAAATTTATCTTCTAATTCACCTATTCTCCCTCTGCCTCTTCAATCTGCACTGTGGCCACCTCCCTTTTATTTTGCACCTCATTGTTAGCATTTTTTAATTCATCATACCTTTTTTAGTTTCTTGATCTCTGCAGAAATATATTCTGTTATTTTCTATGCTTTTTTTCAAGCCCAGCAATTAATCTTATGGCTATTATTCTAATTTTTTTGTTTAGTTATATTGCTTATATCTATTTGGATCAATTCTTTAGCTGTCACTTCTTCTTGTAACTTCTTTCGAGGCGAATTCTTCCATTTCATCATTTTGGCTATGAGTTTTAAAAGCGTGTGAGTTTTAAAAGCTTGTTATGTGCTCTGCACCTGCAAGCACTGATATATTAAAGGGAGTTCATACACTGTCCAGGGCCTGACCCTTCAGGAGGTGTTTTTTGGAGATGTTACTTGCTCTGTCTTGTTGTGACTTTGGTTATTTTACTTCCCTACTTGTAGTGATGTTTTGGACCCTCCACCAAATCTGCTTTGATTTGTTCTTTGAAGTAGCCCTGGAAAGGGAAACAAACAGGCAAACAAACAGAAAACAAAAACATGCAAACACACAAACAAATTTTAAAAAAGTAAAAAGAAAAAAACAATCCCAAAGCAAGAAACCAGAAACAACCAGCTACAAGTTAAGAACAGTGTGGAGGCAATGCTGATGGAAGAGCACATATAGAGAGAAATGATAGGGGAGGGGAAATAGAAAAATTAAACATTGACCAGGCAGAGAGTTTAAGGGCTTAATCCAGTGAGAGAAAAAGGAAAATAAAGAAGGAGGTGAGGAGAAAGAAACAAAGATAAAGTTGCCCAGACAGAGAAACTATACGGCTTAATTATTCCAGAGAGAGAGACAGTAAAGAAAGAGGTGTATCATCTAGACACACGGTCAATAAACAAACAAGGGCCCTGAATGAGACATTGGATCAGATGGACTTGACAGATATATTTAGAACTCTGCATCCCAAAGCAACAGAATATACTTTCTTCTCGAGTGCACATGGAACATTCTCCAAGATAGATCATATACTGGGTCACAAAACAGCCCTTCATAAGTTTACAAGAATTGAAATCATACCATGCATACTTTCAGACCACAATGCTATGAAGCTTGAAATCAACCACAGAAAAAAGTCTGAAAACCTCCAAAAGCATGGAGGTTAAAGAACACCCTACTAACGAATGAGTGGGTCAACCAGGCAATTCGAGAAGAAATTAAAAAATATATGGAAACAAACGAAAATGAAAATACAACAATCCAAACGCTTTGGGACGCAGCAAAGGCAGTCCTGAGAGGAAAATACATTGCAATCCAGGCCTATCTCAAGAAACAAGAAAAATCCCAAATACAAAATCTAACAGCACACCTAAAGGAAATAGAAGCAGAACAGCAAAGGCAGCCTAAACCCAGCAGAAGAAGAGAAATCATAAAGATCAGAGCAGAAATAAACAATATAGAATCTAAAAAAACTGTAGAGCAGATCAATGAAACCAAGAGTTGGTTTTTTGAAAAAATAAACAAAATTGACAAACCTCTAGCCAGGCTTCTCAAAAAGAAAAGGGAGATGACCCAAATAGATAAAATCATGAATGAAAATGGAATTATTACAACCAATCCCTCAGAGATACAAACAACTATCAGGGAATACTATGAAAAATTATATGCCAACAAATTGGACAACCTGGAAGAAATGGACAAATTCCTGAACACCCACACTCTTCCAAAACTCAATCAGGAGGAAATAGAAAGCTTGAACAGACCCATAACCAGCGAAGAAACTGAATCGGTTATCAAAAATCTCCCAACAAATAAGAGTCCAGGACCAGATGGCTTCCCAGGAGAGTTCTACCAGACGTTTAAAGCAGAGATAATACCTATCCTTCTCAAGCTATTCCAAGAAATAGAAAGGGAAGGAAAACTTCCAGACTCATTCTATGAAGCCAGTATTACTTTGATTCCTAATCCAGACAGAGACCCAGTAAAAAAAGAGAACTACAGGCCAATATCCCTGATGAATATGGATGCAAAAATTCTCAATAAGATACTAGCAAATCGAATTCAATGGCATATAAAAAGAATTATTCACCATGATCAAGTGGGATTCATTCCTGGGATGCAGGGCTGGTTCAACATTCGCAAATCAATCAACGTGATACATCACATTAACAAAAAAAAAGAGAAGAACCGTATGATCCTGTCAATCGATGCAGAAAAGGCCTTTGACAAAATCCAGCACCCTTTCTTAATAAAAACTCTTGAGAAAGTCAGGATAGAAGGAACATACTTAAAGATCATAAAAGCCATTTATGAAAAGCCCACAGCTAACATCATCCTCAACAGGGAAAAACTGAGAGCTTTTTCCCTGAGATCAGGAACACGACAGGGATGCCCACTCTCACCGCTGTTGTTTAACATGGTGCTGGAAGTTCTAGCATCAGCAATCAGACAACAAAAGGAAATCAAAGGCGTCAAAATTGGCAAAGATGAAGTCAAGCTTTCGCTCTTTGCAGATGACATGATATTATACATGGAAAATCCGATAGACTCCACCAAAAGTCTGCTAGAACTGATACATGAATTCAGCAAAGTGGCAGGATACAAAATCAATGTACAGAAATCAGTTGCATTCTTATACACTAACAATGAAGCAACAGAAAGACAAATAAAGAAACTGATCCCATTCACAATTGCACCAAGAAGCATAAAATACCTAGGAATAAATCTAACCAAAGATGTAAAGGATCTGTATGCTGAAAACTATAGAAAGCTTATGAAGGTAATTGAAGAAGATTTAAAGAAATGGAAAGACATTCCCTGCTCATGGATTGGAAGAATAAATATTATCAAAATGTCAATACTACCCAAAGCTATCTACACATTCAATGCAATCCCAATCAAAATTGCACCAGCATTCTTCTCGAAACTAGAACAAGCAATCCTAAAATTCATATGGAACCACAAAAGGCCCCGAATAGCCAAAGTAATTTTGAAGAAGAAGACCAAAGCAGGAGGCATCACAATCCCAGACTTTAGCCTCTACTACAAAGCTGTCATCATCAAGACAGCATGGTATTGGCACAAAAACAGACACATAGACCAATGGAATAGAATAGAAACCCCAGAACTAGACCCACAAACGTATGGCCAACTAATCTTTGACAAAGCAGGAAAGAACATCCAATGGAAAAAAGACAGTCTCTTTAACAAATGGTGCTGGGAGAACTGGACAGCAACATGCAGAAGGTTGAAACTAGACCACTTTCTCACACCATTCACAAAAATAAACTCCAAATGGATAAAGGACCTGAATGTGAGACAGGAAACCATCAAAACCTTAGAGGAGAAAGCAGGAAAAGACCTCTCTGACCTCAGCCGTAGCAATCTCTTCCTCGACACATCCCCAAAGGCAAGGGAATTAAAAGCAAAAGTGAATTACTGGGACCTTATGAAGATCAAAAGCTTCTGCACAGCAAAGGAAACAACCAACAAAACTAAAAGGCAACCAACGGAATGGGAAAAGATCTTTGCAAATGACATATCGGACAAAGGGCTAGTATCCAAAATCTATAAAGAGCTCACCAAACTCCACACCCGAAAAGCAAATAACCCAGTGAAGAAATGGGCAGAAAACATGAATAGACACTTCTCTAAAGAAGACATCCGGATGGCCAACAGGCACATGAAAAGATGTTCAGCGTCGCTCCTTATCAGGGAAATACAAATCAAAACCACACTCAGATATCACCTCACGCCAGTCAGAGTGGCCAAAATGAACAAATCAGGAGACTATAGATGCTGGAGAGGATGTGGAGAAACGGGAACCCTCTTGCACTGTTGGTGGGAATGCAAATTGGTGCAGCCGCTCTGGAAAGCAGTGTGGAGGTTCCTCAGAAAATTAAAAATAGACCTACCCTATGACCCAGCAATAGCACTGCTAGGAATTTATCCAAGGGACACAGGAGTACTGATGCATAGGGGCACTTGTACCCCAATGTTCATAGCAGCACTCTCAACAATAGCCAAATTATGGAAAGAGCCTAAATGTCCATCAACTGATGAATGGATAAAGAAATTGTGGTTTATATACACAATGGAGTACTACGTGGCAATGAGAAAAAATGAAATATGGCCTTTTGTAGCAACGTGGATGGAACTGGAGAGTGTGATGCTAAGTGAAATAAGCCATACAGAGAAAGACAGATACCATATGGTTTCACTCTTATGTGGATCCTGAGAAACTTAAGAGAAACCCATGGGGGAGGGGAACAACAACAAAAAAAAAAGAGGTTAGAGTGGGAGAGAGCCAAAGCATAAGAGACTGTTGAGAACTGAGAACAAACTAAGGGTTGATGGGGGGTGGGAGGGAGGAGAGGGTGGGTGATGGGTACTGAGGAGGGCACCTTTTGGGATGAGCACTGGGTGTTGTATGGAAACCAATTTGACAATAAATTTCATATATAAATAAAAAAAAAAAAAGAAAGAGGTGTAGAAAATGAATCAAGCGAATGAATTAAATATGTCTGCTTAAACAAACCAACAACCAGAGTAATCAGCATAGAGGAGGGAAGAGATAAGCAGGAGAAGGGGAATGAAGAATATATATCTAAATGACAAGAATTGTCTGAGAATTAATCCAGGTAATACAATAGAGCTGGACTGGAGGAGGGCATCATCTGGTTCCTCAGCATCTATCCAGTTCCAGTAGATACGCAGTTACCTGGGGGAGAGGGGCGTGGTTTGATGTGGATGGTTCTTACCTCCACTGTGGGCCCTGTGGACCAATCCTTGAGGCCCTGTGTTGGTGGTGGTGGGCAGAAAAATGGTGACCCCCCCCAGTCTCTCCTCCATTGATCTGGTGTCCCAAATCACTCTGAGCTGTTCTCACTATGCCGCAGGCACAGACGAGGTGTTCAGTCTTTATCTGCTGACTCCCGTGCCCTGGCCCTCGGCTGGGATTCAAACTCCAGCTCTGTGTGCCCTGGTACTGGAGAAGCACTTCTCCATGTCGCTCAATATGTAGTCCCTGGCTGGCTTTGTCCTGTCCCGCAGCACTCCAGGGAGAGGATCGCTTTCTCCTCCTGTGGACTGCACTCCTGACCTAGCCACCAAGCCCAGAGCTGGCTCCCCTCCTCCCTAGGTGCACAAACAAGGCAGCGGGCCCCAGTCCAGAGAAAGCCCCGTAGTTGGAGATTAGATCTTTCTCCATCCTGGTCTGAGGTTTTTGTCTTGACCAGATACAGTCCTATGCTTGCCCAGTCTTTCTTTCTCTTCCCTTTGTCTCTCCACTGGAAGGGGTCCCTCCCCTCCATGTCTACACGGACCATTTTATCTCTCCCAGTTTGCAGTCATCCACCTATGGCCCATAACTTTGTCCCGGTGTCTCCCTGGTAGCGATTCAGTCTCTTTCCCTCCCAGACTCTTGGGGTTCAAAGGCCTTTGGCTTCAACCCTTTGTTTGAGAGACGTGGGAAATTCAGAACCCCTGCTTCTCCACCATGTTGGCCCCTCCCAGGAAGAATTTTTTCTGTACGTTGACTTTGCATCCTGTGACCTTATTTAATCTATTTATCAGTTCTACTAGATTTTTGGTGAGGCTTTTAGGGTTTTCTACAGATATATCATGTCGTTGGTAAATAGTGAAAGTTTTACTTCTTCCTTTTCAATTTTGATGCCTTTATTTACTTATGTTGTCTAATTGCTGTGGCTGGGACTTCCCATACTATGTTGAATAAAAGTCATGAGAGTAGACATCTTTGTCATGTGTCTAACCTTAGGGGTAAAGTTCTCAGTTTTTCACCATTGAGTATAATGTTACCTGTGGGTTTTTCATATATAGCCTTTATGATGTTGAGGTATGCTCCCTCTAAACCTATTTTGTTGAGGATTTTTATAATGAATGGATGCTGTTTGTCAAAAGCTTTTTCTGCATCTATTGAAATGATTATATGATTTTTATTCCTCTTCTTGTTGATGTGACATATCACATTGATTTGCAAATGTTGAATAACATTTGCATCTCAGGAATAAATCCCACTTGATCATGGTGGATGATTTTTTAAATGTATTGTTGGATTTGGTTTGCTAATATTTTGTTGAGGATTTTCATATCTATGTTCATTAGAGATATTGGCCTATAGTTATCTTTTGTCTTGTCTTGTCTTGTCTTTTTTTGTTGTTGTTGTGTCTATATCTGGTTTTGGTATCAGGGTAACACTAGTCTCCAAATGTATGTGAAAGATCCCCCTCCTCTTTTAGTTTTTGGAATGCTTTGAGGAGAACAGGCATTAAATTTTCAAATGTTTGGTAGAATTAACCTGTGAAGCTATCTGGTCCTGGACCTTTGTCTGTTGGGAGTTTTTTATTACTGATCCAATTTCATTGCTGGTAATCAGTCTGTTCAAATTTTCTATTTCTATCTGATTCATTTCTGGGAGGCTATATGTTTCTAGAATTTATCCATTTCTTTTAGGTTGTCCAATTTGTTGGCATATGATTTTTCATAATATTCTCTTTAATCCTTTGTATTTCTGTAGTGTTGGTTGTTATTTCTCCTTGTTTTCTGCTTTTTTTTTTTTTTGAGCCCTCTCTTTCCTCTCTCTCTCTCTCTCTCTCTCTCTCTCTCTCTCTTTTGAGTCTGGCTTTATCAATTTTGATGATTTTTTTTTTCAGAGAACCAGCTCTTGGTTTCATTTCTCGGTGATACTATTCTTTTAGTTTCTATTTTGTTTATTTCTTTTCTAATCTTTGTTATTTTTTTTCTTCTATTGGTTTGGGGTTTTCTTCTGTTTCTAGCTTTTTTTAGATGTCAGGTTAGGTTGTTTATTTGAGATATTTCTTGCCTCTTGAGGTAAACCTGTATTGCTATAACCTTCCCCCTTACAAAGCCTTTTTGCTGTGTCTCAAAGATTTTGGACCATTGTGTTTTAATTTTCATTTGTTTCTATGAATTTTTGGATTTCTTCTTTGACTTCTTGGTTTACCCATTCATTGCCTAGTAGCATGTTATTTAACCTTCATGTATTTGTGGTCTTTCCATACTTTTTTCTTATGGCTAGCTTCTAGTTTCATAGTGCTGTGGTCAGAAAATATGCATGGTATGACTTTGATATTTTTTAATTTGTTGAGACTTGTTTTGTTGCCCTATATGTGATCAATTCTAGAGAATGTTCCATGTGCATTTGAAAAGAATGTGTTTTCTGCTGTTTTAGGATGAAATGTTTTGAACATATCTGTTAGATCCATCTGATCCAATGTGGCATTCAAAGCTGCTGTTTCCTTATTGATTTTGTTTCAATGATATATCCATTGATGTTAGTGATTAATGTCTCCTACTATTATTGTATTACTATGGATTACTTCCTCTAGGTTTATTACCTCCTTTCTGTATTTGGGTGTTCTCATGTTGAGTGCATAAACATTTACAACTATTTTATTTACTTGTTGGATCATTCCCTGTATGATTAAATAGTGTCCCTCTTCATCTTTTGTTATACTCTTTGTTTTAAAGTCGATTTTGTCCAATGTAAGTATCACCATTCCAGCTTTATTTCCACTTTTATTTGCATGATGTCTACTTTTCCATCCCTTCACTTTCAATCTGTGTGTCTTAAGGTCTGAAATGAGTCTCTTGTAGGAAGGATACAGACAGGTCTTGCTTTTTTATCCATTCTGTCACCATATGCCTTTTGTTTGGAGCATAGAGTTCATTTATGTTCAACATAATTTTTGATATGTATATATTTATTGCCATTTTTTTACTTGTTTTATGGTTGTTTTTGTAAGTCTTTTATGTTCCTTTCTTCTCTCTCTTCTCTCATGGTTTGCTGGCTTTCCTTAGTGATAGACTTGGATTCCTTTCCCCATGTCTATTACTGGTTTTTGACTTGTGGTTATGATTAGATTTGTACATAATATCTTCTGCATATGGGAACCTATATTAAATTGATGGTCACTTAAGTTCGAACCCATTCTTTACTCCTTTCCTGCCGCATATTTTAGGTATATGTTATCACACTTTATATCCTTTTAATTTGTAACTCCCTTGACAGGTGTTTACAGACCAGTGTTTTCTCTCTCCTGTTTTGCTAAATTATTTTTATTGTTAATATCTTTTCCAAGATCACTGAGATTTAGCATATAACATAGGTAAAGTGATACTATGTGATTATTTGAAATACATGTTTTGCAAAATGATTACTATAATAAGTTTACTTAATACTTCCATCCCCTCATATAATTAGTGTTGACAAATTCTCTGAGCAGGTTTAGAATTAATAAACTCCTTTAGGAGAGTACTGTCCCTTCATTTCTCAAAGACAGTTTTTTGGTAAAGTATTTTTAGTTGGCAGGGTTTTTTTTTATTTCAGCATTTTGGGTGTATCATCCCACTCTTACTTCACAAGAATGCATTGTAGGGCTGATTTCACTGGAGACTCCTGGGACAGCTGGAGCCAGCAGGTGCAAGAATGAGATGGGGGCCTGTGTGCCCAGGATCCTGCCAAGAATCCTGCCTTGCAATCCACCTGGGGCCTAGCTTCCTGGGTTGCTTGAAAAACACCCACTGGGTAAATGGGGTCTGGGTTTGTGGGAGCCCACTGGGAGCTTGCCAGGGATGCCTATGGGGCTCCAGAAGGTTCCTAGGGCTATGGGTGCTGGTAGGACTCACCTAAGGCTATAAAAGTCAGCCTCAGTGCTGGGTGATGATGGGCCATGTTCGAAGTTCAAGGTGAAGTCCAGCTCTCACTTTGCTCTCCTCCCACCTGGAAGGGGTCTTCTTTCTGCCAACTGGGCTCCTGCATTGGTGCATTTGGGGGAGGGGTGATGGGGGTAGTGTGAATCTATTTTTCCCAGCCTCCACAAGACATCCTTTCCTGTTTTTCTGCTTCACTCAGGTGCCACAGATCTTCAGCTAGAATCCTTGATTCCTGGGAAGGTACTTTCTAAGTGCATCATTGTTCAACCTGATGTTTTTCAGTGGAAGGGACCAGTGGTAGAAATTGCTGTTATGCCGTTTTGCTGATGTCACTTTCTAGTGCTAATTTTATTTTACTAAAATTATTTTCATCAGTTAATTATTTTTTCTATCAATATATCAAAGGAGATATTGCATATGGTTATTTCAAATATTTTATAAAATATTTGATAGATATTTTATATATATCTGAGCATATAGATAATAAACACCTGTAAACCACCCTTAATTTTATGAGATAGAATATTTTTAATATCATTGCATCTATGTATTCCTCTCCAATCTTGTCCCCTTAATTTTATGTGTTGTTCATCATTATATTTAATTTTCTCATTTATCTTGTCACGTATGTACTTATCCCTATCAATAAACCATTTACTTTTTATTTTTCTAGACACTTAATAAAAATGATGTCATAGTGTATGTGATCTTCTCGGACTTGCTGTTTCTGTCCTACACTGATTCTAAGATCCATCTATGCTGCATGTAAACCTAGTTCATGTATTTCACTTCTGTATAATAATCTATACACCATCATTTATCTTTTTTACAGTCAATGAACATTTCAATTCTTTATAGATTTTTGCCATCGTGAACAGTGCTGACAAGAAAATGTGTGTGCGTAAGTCCTGACACATGCATGTAAGAGTTTCTTTGGGGTGCACACCTATGAACAGAAGTGGTGAGTTATACAACATGTAAATGTCTAGCTTCAAAGTATAGTGGCATATTGCCATCCAAAGTGAATGAGCCCACGAGCAGTCTCAGACAGATTGGATGAGTTCCCTGTTAATCTACATTTTCATTTTTCATTCCAAATTTGACAATTTCATTTTTCCCCTACAAATCAAAGCAAAATAAAAGAAACCCACCCCCTCCCACCATGGCTTCTCATCTCAGTCAGAGTAATAGCCAATAACATACCTCTGTGATCTGTCCGGGCATTCTCTCTGGCTCCGTCTCTTACTCCTCTGTACTTGCTTCCTCCCCTCCAGCCACACAGGCCTCAGTAGTGTACTGTGAATAGAGCAAGCATACTCCACATTCAGGGCATTGCACTGGCAGGTAACTTTACCTGGAATACGACCCTGCCCAACATCCCATACGACATTCTGCTCTTCTCCGCATGATTCCTAGTGGCTTCCCAGATAGCAAGACTTTCCTGACTCTACTAAATCAAGTAATAACCAGCATTACGGTTATTCTTAGTCCTCTCTTCTCCTCTCCATTAATATTTTTATAGCACTTATCTCCATCTGACATGTTATACATTATTTTTTCATGTGTTTTTGGTATGTCTCCTTCACATTCTAACATGAGTTACACGATGGCATGGATGTTGACTCCTTTCACTGCTGTATATTTAATAACTGGATAACTTTCTGACACACATTCATTTCTCAACTAGAAACTGTAGAATGAATGAGAGATTAGTGATAATGAACAAAAAATACATTTATTTTCATTTGCAGATTTCTTAATCCACTGCTATGGGAATGGAACTGAGCCCTTTGTGATATGAAATTGATTCATTTTTCAATAAACATAAAGTATTTTCTTTGAATGGCTCACTTTTCTAAATACATTAGAGATTAGCCATAAAATTTATTTAGTATAAGGAAACATTTATATTTAAAACTGACCACATAAACATCCAAACAGGCAAAGTTGAACATTAACAAAATAATATTTGATTATCCCAATTTGTTTCTATTGAAGGACAGGTTATTATAATGTTCTTGGTGAGAATACAAGTGCATTTTTGCATAGAGATCACAGCCCATGCCATTTAATAGTATATTAGTTGTATATTATTTAATGTACAACTGTATTATTCAAATTATAACATAATTAATTTTTGCAAACAATTTTCCAAGTATCACGGCAAATTACTCTCATATACTAAAAGTGTTTCCAAGTAAGTGCAACATTTTCACACATTCTTTTATATTTTGGACATATTATTGTTTGAAGTATTTAGTATTTTACTGAGGCTCCTATTTTACTGAGGTTCAGTAAATTAAAGTAGAATTTTGTGTTATAGTAATTGAACTAAACTCATTTTATAACTTTAAATTTTCCATCATTATTTAATTTTTTTGAGGTTTAACACTCTGTTTTTCAAAAAGGATTTAATAATAGTGACCACTCAACTTAGTTTTAAAATCAAATGTGTCGGGCACCTGGGCGGCGCAGTGCTTAAGCTTCTGACTTAGCCTCAGGTAATGATGTCACAATTCATGAGTTCAAGCCCCACATTGGGCTCCCTGCTGTCACAACTGAGCCCGCATGGATCCTCACTCTCCCTCCCCTGCTTATGTGCTTTCTCTCTCTCAAAAATAAACATTTTTTAAAAGTTAAATGCATAAAAGGGACTGGGATGAAGCTCAGAACTACCTGAATAATTCTGCCTCTTTAGACTTCTATCTGCAGGGACTCATAAGCATGTGTCTCATTGTAGGAGTCAATTATTTTCTTTATTGTAATATTTTTGGTTTAGAAAATACATGCAAAAAACAGTTCAGCATCCTCATAGTTATGAAATAATATTGGGATATCCAGTTGAAATAAATATAAAACTAGGTCAGTTGTGGAAGGGCAATATTCTTGATTTGTTAATGTTTTCTCCCTCTCTCCCTCTCCCTCCCCCCCCATCTATACACACACACACACACACACACACACACACACACACACACACACACACCAACTGGGGTTTTATCTTCTAAAAATATAGAAAAGTAGTATTTTTTTTGAGACTGAAATACGAATGCTCTTTCTCTGTTAAAATATCTGTTTTGAAATTTGGTGAAATGATCTACAGAATGTTGATACTTTCAGTGGAAATCCATCACACCTGCAATAAATGCTACAAATTGACTGTCTTGCAGTTAGACTCAGAAAAAAGATAGTTATTTAATAAACATAGTAATTTAGCCACCTGCAAGGTCTCAGCAAAGGCTATTTATAGTTGCTATTATCATTGTCCCTTTATGAACACAGCGAACACATTTATATTAACATTGTATACATACTTGTTAACTGAACTCTTCTGGGATCACGGTTTAAACCTTTTATGATGATATGAATTTTTGTGATAAAATTCTATGTCTAACAAAGTAATGCATTTCTATTATTTTATGCTTACAAAATTCCTTATAAGAGTCTATGTATGACTTAGTATAGGCAAAATAAAATTAAAGAACTAATTAAAACTTAATTAAGCATAACTAATATATATGAAACACACAGGCATTTTCTCTCCAAATAACAATTTCAATAAAAAAAGAAAAGTATACAGGCAGTGATAGAAGGAAACACACCATACTAAAAGTTAACAACTTGCACTTTCCTGTTTGAATTATGATGGCAGGTTTACCTTCCTATTTTCAGATCACAACAGGTTTTTAATAGCAATTTATTCTTTAGATTTTGGAAATAGAAGACTGTACTTAATTTTATTTAGTTTTAATGTTAAAAAACATAGGTGATAAAGAGTCATATATTTCCTGGGAGAGTATATAGCACAGAAAATGTCAAAAGTCTACCCAATCCTAGTAGGATATTTGGAAGAGATCACTGTTGTAATAATAGTTTTTCAGTGGATTAGTACAAAATATAATACTTTTGACAATCCTCAGAATTTTTTCCAACACAAAGAAGAAGCTTAATAAAAACTGTGAAAAGAAATTAAAAATTGAATATCTTACGAACAAGAAATGCCAAAGAATTTTTAAAAATATAATCCTTCCATTTTATAGTAAACTACTTTAGTAGTCTAAATGGAATTATTCTTTTTAAAGGTGTTTTATTAGTAGCATCATAAAAGCAAAAAAAAATCATTTTGTAAAATTTGAATGTGACACAAAGTAGAGAAAAAATATTTCAAAAGTTATTTACAAAAAAATCAGTATTTTGTCAAATACATGGAGTAATAGCATGTTTGGAGAACATATACTTTAAATAGAGAATCGTCAAGAATAAAAATGTCAGTTCCAGTGAAATTGTTAAATTGAAACAAAGGGACAAGGGTAAGATGCAAGAAAATCAACTTATATTTTAATTGTATCTTTGTTTTTACGTTTACTGGTATTAAATACCATTTGAAATAAAATAGAATACTTCTGACACATCATGAATTTGGTGTCTTTGCTGATTATTAAAGTCTCTCCATACAGGCTTCACAGAATATAAAATGAAACACTTAACAATTTATTTGAGCACTCTGCCCCTCTGTGTTGACACAATATTATTTCATTAAACAGAACCATTATCTTCTGCTGCCCTTTCCCTGACCTTCAAGTTTATCTTAATTTGTTTTAGATTTTGAAATGAAAGGAATGCAAATAAAAAAGATGTTGAAATATGCTGCTGAGTATAGTGCATTGCTGTTTGCTTTCAATCTCTCCTTTATAAAGGTTTCCTGGGCCCAGGCTGGAGATATGTCACTTCTCTGACCTCTTAAAGCATTTGATGTCTTTTTTATTATTCATTCAGTAATTTTTTATTTGCTTTTGATGTTTTAATAATAAAATCATATTAGTTCACACAATTATTTCACATGAATTCATATGGGTCTGTACAATAACCTTTATAAAACTCCATGCTTGGAGAAATTGGGTATTGTTACCTACACTGTGAGGATGAGAAAATCGTTCACATACTTGTTCAAGGTCCATTGGTTTTTTAAGTGGCTGAGGCAGGTCTAAAGTCCAGAATTATTTTCTATTGTGTTACAAGACATTGCAATATTATTAACTCTTAAATTTATGTTGAACTTTGGAATCCCCAAGTGGGATGTTTAAGAACAACCACTTTCTTAATTTTTATCTACTTATTAAGTTTCCTTGTTTTTATCAATTACCAGAAAATATCTTAAAATTAGACTTTAAAATTGCCATCCCTATTTTATAGATGCAGAAACTGGTGCTCAGATTACACGACTAGCCTGAAAGTTACAGTGCCAAGGTTACAGAGTCACTACTAAAATTTAGGTCTTCTCACTGTTTCCTGAGCTCTGTGTTGCCTTTTGGTAGGGAATGAATGTAGTCATCAGTAAATCCCTCCATATATTGAATGTACACACATAGCAAATATTCCATAAGCTATGCATAATTTTACTTTAATGTGAAAGTACATCTTACTTATTCTATATACCTACAGATTCAGGGATATGTAAATATAGAAAGAAAGATAAACAAACTCTTGCTATTTTGCAAAGATTCATATTTTATTTCAGCAAAAATAAATAAATCGAATAGTTAGCAGCATGTAAGACATAAGTTAATTGTAAGGGAGAAAGAACACTAAGAGATAAGCAATTGGTATGCTTAAAGAAAAATTTACTGAATTAAATTGAACCGAATTGCTGAATTTAAAGTGTAAGTTACCAAAGTGTGCAATCTGCAAAAATAAGATTGTTTTTCAGACAGAAAATAAAGAGGCAAACTTTATTCACCATGTAAGGTGTCAAAGAGAAAGAGAAAATAGAAGAGAAAATATAGAAAGAAATAATAGAAAAATAGAAATAATAGAAAGAAATATAGAAAAAAAGAAGAGAAAATCATTATGGGTCAGTCGATAGTAATTCATTTTGACTGAAAATTGATATCAGCTATTAAGATGATATTTTCAGTAGATGTTTCTTTAAGCCGTGGTATGTATATTAAAAAAATAACCCTAGATTATTTCACAAATATTTACGGAGGGCCTATTATGAATGAATAAATGAATATTTCATCATGCTATCTTCATGTCTCTATAGTTTCCATTTGTGAAAGATGAGCTGATACTAAGTTTCGAGACACGCGCTGTCCAACAGAGTAGGTACTAGTTAAATGTGGCTATAGGAATTTAAATTTAACTAAATTAGAAACAATTAAAATTTCAATTGTTGAGTCACACTAGCCACCTTTCAAGTGTGACTGCCACCTGTGGCTAGTGGCTACTATATCCGCTGGTACAGACATAGTGCATTCAATTTATCACAGAAACTTTTACTACACAGCACTGATCTAAATCTTATAATTCTTCAAGTACTAGGAACCCAGGAATGCAAACTTCTGCTAATTAACTTGCCTGCATATTCACATGAAATGACCCTATTAAACATTTCTTTAGGAAAGTGTTTCTCTAGCCCTCTTTGGTGCAAAGAAGGGTCATCTCAGGGATACGTACATTCCAATTTTTGTCAAGTACAATCCTATAATAGGTATGGATGTCTCAGGCAATCATAGCAGGAAGCCCCAGTAATTGATATATAATCTAATAACTCTTCTTGCACTAATAACATAATCATTAAGCAACTAGTGGTCCAACAGAGAGAATTTTGCTCAGTCAACAGGATCTGCAAAACAGTTATACAAACTATAATGTTGTAATCTTGGTTTTTAATAAAATTCTTGGAAGGTGGAGAGTCTGTGATACACATAGACATAAAACCACTGCATAAAGGAAAATCTATGGTATCTGCTAATTCTGACATACAGAGAATACAAAGTCTGGTAGCCAGCCACATGCCTGCATTCTTCCTGCTCACCATAAAATAAAGCATGCAAATGGCTTTATATACCTGTAATTATGCTTCTAATCAGGTTTCCTATTCAAACAAGAAGATTAGAAAGAAACAGTATTTGCACAACTGTAAAGGGAACTGAAACTAATTACCTAGTTTCTCTTCTGAAAATATGAATAGATAACCAGAGTTTTCAACATATGAGAAATGTCAGTCACTTGAAAGACCAAGATGAACTAAAAGAAAATGTGACAGCAGAGAGATCTGAAATAGAGTAAAAAATTACTTTAAAAAATCTTTAATGTAACCAAATACAATCCAGAGAATATGATATCTACAAGATATGAAAAAAGTTCTAAAAATGGAAGCATTGAACAAATAAAGTTTTAAGAGATAAAATATTTTTGTGTAGTTATTATATATGTGTAATGTATATTTGTGTATAAATAAAAACAATAAAGGGATGATAAAATAAAGCAAAAGAAATTATTCAGAACATAGTATAGTAATCAGGAAATTGTAGGAGAAAATATAAGAGCATGAGAATACCTCATGTTTCAACATGTCATTAATAAAATGCTCAGAAATGTTAACAAAAAAAAATTGAATAAAATTACCACAGGAACCTTAAAAAATTTTCCAGAAGTAAACATAGAGAGAAGTCTTTAGTTTGAAAGATACCCTCAAGTGATGTTAATAGTAAAAAAAGAGAGAGAATCATAATTTGACATGTTCTTTTGAAATTTCAGAATTTCAAAGATAATGTAATGGATTTCATTAGAAAAGAAAACAAAACATCTCACCAAAGACATCATTAAGAAAATGAACAGGTAAGACAGAGACTGAGAAATATGTGAAAGACATATATAAATCAAAGAATTATATGTGAATAATAAAATTTAAAACAACTACAAATTAGTGGGGTGCCTTGGTGGCTCAGTCAGTTAAACATCCAACTTCAGCTCAGTTCATGATCTCACAGTTCACGGGTTGGAGCCCTATGTCTGTGCTGACAGCTCAGAGCCTGGAGCCTACTTTGGATTCTGTGTCTCCCTCTCTGTCTGTCCCTCCCTGCTTATGCTCTGTCTCTGTCCCTGTCTCTCTCTCTCTCTCCAAAATAAACATTAAATTTTTTAACTACAAATTACCAATAACAATGCACTGAAAAAATGAGCAAATAACTTGAATTGATAATTACTCTCAAAAGAAGATGGACAAATGGAAAATGAGACAGAAAACTGTGGAATTCTCTTTGAAATTCTCCTGCATTAACTTACAGTGCCCACTCCCTCAGCTTTTTTTCCCCTTTCTTTTTATCTTTATCTTCACAGGGTATGGAGTATGTGGTTACACTGTCCTGTGACAGCTTGTGAGAATCACTTCAGGTTGTCTGGGTGGTGGTGGTGCTGGTGCTGGTGCTGGTGCTGGTGCTGGTGGTGGTGGTGGTAGGTTTGTTTGTTTGTTTCTGTGTATCACCCTTTCTAATCTATTGTTTCTAATCTATCTTTTCTATCTTGTCCTTTCTATTACTGGCTATATAGATTCAAAACCAAAGTAGCTCAAATAAATTGTGTAGAAAGTAACAGAATTCCTCATGGTGAGTGGGGAAATTAAACAATAGAAAGACTCAGAAAAACTCACTTAGCACATACACGAAGGGATACTGAAGAAATACTGTGTGTTCATGATTTTTTCCCAGTCATATAAATTAAGTAAAATATTTTCCAAGCGGTATGATTTATATCAGCAAAGTGTATTTGCTCCAGCAGTAGCGACAGACCAGCAGAGAGTTGAACTCCTCCAGTTAAGTTGTCAACCAAAGTAATGGAGAGGATGGTTATAGGATTTGGGGGTGTTTTACAACGGAGTTGATTCTCAGGTAGACAATATTGGAAAACATTAACCCTGAAAAATAAGTCAGTCAGACAAGTCAAGAAGCTTGGAAAAAATAAAGCACAGGAAAGGACAAATAAGTAAGGATAAGATTAAGAATTCAAAAATGAACCAACTATACTAGATAAATAAATCAAATCTAAAGTAAGATCTTCAGGGGCGCCTGGGTGGTGCAGTCGGTTAAGCGTCCGACTTCAGCCAGGTCACGATCTCGGGGTCCGTGAGTTCGAGCCCCGCGTCAGGCCCTGGGCTGATGGCTCAGAGCCTGGAGCCTGTTTCCGATTCTGTGTTTCCCTCTCTCTCTGCCCCCCCCCCCCATTCATGCTCTGTCTCTCTCTGTCGCAAAAATAAATAAACATTGAAAAAAAAAATTAAAAAAAAATAAAGTAAGATCTTCAAAAAAAGCATTTTTAAATTGCATACTTCTAAAAATTTTGATCAAGAGATAAGGAGAGAACAAACACAAAAATAACACTAGATAGAAAAAAAATTTACAAGTGAATGAGAGCACATTAAAGTGTCACAAGATGTTTCCACATATAAGTTTATCACACTAAATTATGAAATTTTATCAAAAGAAAAAGTTTAGCTCAAAAATCAAAACCCTGATCAGACCAAAATAGGATAGAAGAAATTGAAGAGTCAGTTTATCACTAACAAAACCATCATGCATGGATAATTACACAGTGAATTATATCAACATTTTAAATAATATCAATATTTAAATTAGTCCATTATATAAAAAAATTGGAATACTTCCAAATTAATTATATGAAGCTAGCTTAATCCCACTATCAAGATCATGCAGAAAAATCACAAATATAAACCTTATCTGTGGTTCAATGTTATAATATGAATGTACATACAAAGACTCTAAATAAAATATTAGTGAATCAAACAGAGCAATATATCAAAGCATTGATATATCTTGAGTCAATAGGGGTCAGCTTAGCAATGCAAAAATTGTCAACATTTGGATGCATAATAATGCTATTATGTACTATCTTAAAAGACTAAAAGATAAAAACCAAATTATTTAGCTCCATAGACGATACAGAAGATACAATATGGTTCACCACCAACACCTGATTTAATAAATTAAATTTTAGCAAGCAAATAGAATGGCGCTTTCCTAATTTGATCACAGGCATCTATTAAAAAAAATAACATTATACGTCATCCCTAATGGAGATCCTAGACACTCCCATTAAAGAATCCTAATAATTGGCATCACCAGAGGTGTATTAAAGAACATTCTATCCAATATGCAACAATATAGACTTGTGCTGTGAATTAGATATCGGTAGTTTCTTCCCATTCACACTTAAATCACTTTTGCATTCTGATGACTAAATGTGTGATATTACATTAAACTTCACACATCTCTGTGTAATCTACATGGACCAATAAAAATAAGAGCAGAGCAAAAGGTCTTGATTTGATATTCACAGTAAAAGCAATCCTACAATGCAATGCTTATTTCAACTGTGAATAGTGTTTGTCCTCTGTGACTTGATACACATTACAGTGGGTTTTAACTCCATTCAAATAAACTCCTTTTAAGCATGCTCCTATGCCTCAGCATTAGCTTCTACTCCTTACCAGTCTCTGAATACACCAAGTTTATTCTACACAGTTTAGGGACTGTATCACAAAACTAAACAATAACAACACATTTTCTTCTATTCTATATGGAATTATTTTACCTTTTATTTTTTTTACTTCAAACTAGATTGATTCATTGATAAACACTTACTGAGCTTCCACTGTAGGTCAGGCTTTGGACTAATTGCTATTGATACAAAGGTTACCAAGTCTTAAAGTAATACAGTTTCATGGTGGTAGAATTCAAGTAAATTGATAAAATGTAAAACAGTGGAATAAATTATATATAAGAGATATAAGTATAATGCTATAGAAGCACATAGAAATTTCAAATACATCCTCTCCATGCTTAACAATACTTGGTACACTAGTGAATATGGCTGTTTTAGCTTAGCAGCTACCAACTACATTTGCACACTTAATTCATATCAGGAATCTAATCTTCCACAGAATATGTAATAGGTTCCTTGAAATTAAACTGGAAATGTCCTAAACCCTGACCTCCACCTTTCTCAGTTTTCCCTAACTCATTAGATGCCACCAAAACATGAATATTCACTGATTCTACTTATTCACCACAATCAGATTTATATTATCTCTAATTGTTTCTACCTCTACAATATATCTCCATATAATTGTTTTCATGCTATCCACCTGCCACTTAGTCCTAGCCGCCACCAGCTTCAACCTTGATTTTCTAATGGCCAGCAATCTTATCTCCATGTTCCCACTTTTAATCCCCAGCCATTCCACAAACATACACCCCCAGCAGCCAAAGGTCTGTTTAAAATAATTTAATGCTTAAAATATCGAATGGCTATCCATCACATTTAGATAATGCCAAAGTTATTACCATGCCCTACAATGGTATTATTTGACTAAACCTACCTCAGGAAATTTGTAATATATGTTCTTCCTATTTGGAAGTTTCTTCTTTGAGATATTCTTATGCCTGGTTTTTCCTCATCATTCTGGAATCAGACGTATTATCTTCTGAAAGAGGATTTCCTTTTGCCCTAATCTCTATCGTACCCTTTGATGTTCTATTCTATTATCTTGTTTTATTTGTTTTTATGATACTTTTCTGAAGCTGATGTGATCTTAGTTTTTTACATAATTGATTATCACCTGCTCTAATTTATTATTCATGGTACTTAGGACACTGATGAGCATATTATTTTTGGCTCATTGGTTAGCTATCTACTATTTACTCTTCACTTACTTAGTGCCATGCATTTAAATCTCACTAGGATGGAAAAGTAGGTTTTTTATCTTAATATTTCCAAAAAAGAATCCCTGATACATTCTCCTCCTTTGTATTCTCCACATATACTTAATGCTTAAGAAAAAAAAAGCGTCTGGCACAGAGGTGTCCTGTTTGAAAACAAACAAAAAAATTATTGAATGAATGATTAAATGAATAAGTGAATGACAAATCTCAGGATATAGGTTTAACGATTGTACAGATGAGTACAACTTAGTCAAAGGATCATTTGAGACTAGTCATTTAGGCAATGATTAATCTTATTTTTAATTTTTCTTAATTCTAATATCCTACAAACATTTTAAAACAATAAGAAAAGTCACTATGAATATCAGCTTCTCATATATTTCCATGTTCCCTGTTGATTCTCATCTTTATGAAAGTATAAATTTATGTAGTTGTAATCATAGTCATTAAAATGAAAACTATATAGCTTTATATTATTTTAAAACATGATTTAAATATAAAATATAATTTAGATAGCTTTATAATTCTAATTCAAATAAATGTGCCACATTTAAGAGTTGTACCAGAAGATTAATGAGGTATGTTCATGGATATTTTGGTTATTAGTAATATTCAATACATTGAATGACATTTAAGTATACATCTTCCGTTCTTATAGATTTTGTACTCTTCCTTATTTCCTAATATTAAATTGTAAAATTGCACAAGTTAATGAAAGGTTATAAACATTTTTATGACTCTGAGTATCTTTGATGACTCTTAATATTGCAGCAGGTATAGAAAACATAACATAAAATTTGTTGCACCCCTAGGGAAGTATCTGGCATATGGTAAACATATAATAAATGTATAAATATTTTACTAAAGAGTGAATGCTGTCTAAATTGTTTTCCACAGACATATGCTGATTAATATTTCATATTAATATCAATTGATATTTTTAGATTTTCCAATTCAAAAGGTGATGGATTTTGCTACATTTGGTCAAATATTTGTCAATATTGAATATTTGATTCAGTAGTGTCTTTATACATGGCAAATGATGCCCTGCCCTGAAATCTGCATTTCTATGAGTATCATGTTTTACAGTGCCCTCTTCAAGTTTTTCTAGTTCATTTCCAGTGACTTAGGCTAGTAAAGGTCAGCAATGCCACCCATGCAGGGTAGTTCAGGACCAGACTTCGTCCCAAATGGATCCTAGTGGCCAAAAACTGCCTATCAAGATAAATTTTCTACGCCATTTTCTCTACCCAAGACTACTTGTAGTGTAGTCATCTGAGCAGGTTACCCTGCACAAGAACTGGAACTGGTATGGCCCTGTCCCAATTTATCCCCTGGGTCACTTTTTTTATTTGAGAGAGACAGAAACAGAGAGAGAAAGAGAGAGAGTGTGTGTGGGTGGAAGGGAGGGAGGGAGGAGGGGCAGAGGGAAAGAGAGAGAGAATCTTAAGCACACTCAGTATAGAACTGAGTCCAAATCAAGAATCAGATGCTTAACCAACCGAGTCACCCAGACACCTCAACTTTGGGTCACTTTTTAACCATGCGTTAGGTTGACCAGGTACCCTGAAGATCTCCAGTAATCATAACTATTGGGTTATCCAAAACCCAATAGTTGGATAGCCCCACGTTCTAGGAGAGTGGTCTGGTAAGTAGGGCATTCCCATCAGGTAGCCTGGTATTGAATTTACAGGACTATGTGAGATTGGGTCACCAGAATGGTGCAGACAGTCTGCTCTTGGGTGGCTCTCACTCACATCATTCACAAGATGAGTTCAGAGTTCTGAATTACCAATGGTTCAGCAAACTATCTTGCTCTTAAGCTGTGTCTGGACCCATGCATCAACACTTGTTCATCCATATAGAAATAATGTTGCCATATCCAGTCTACAGCACCCAGGGGTGGCTAGGGTGGTAGCAAGCACCCTTTTTATCATGTGTCCTTGAAGTTACAGTCAGAGAAGTCACTCCAACAATTCTATTTCCTCTGTATGATATGGTAGGCAATCCTTGTGGAATGGTCATGATTACTTCCCCTGAGGGTTTTTAACACAGTTGCTCTGCAAGTCGAACAGTCCCTTCTGATCGACATCGTTGCTTGCTTCAAAAGAGTGGTGACATTGGGGCGCCTGGGTGGCGCAGTCGGTTAAGCGTCCGACTTCAGCCAGGTCACGATCTCGCGGTCCGGGAGTTCGAGCCCCGCGTCGGGCTCTGGGCTGATGGCTCAGAGCCTGGAGCCTGTTTCCGATTCTGTGTCTCCCTCTCTCTCTGCCCCTCCCCCGTTCATGCTCTGTCTCTGTCTGTCCCAAAAATAAATAAACGTTGAAAAAAAAAAAAAAAGAGTGGTGACATCATTAATCCATGTCTAAAGTCAAACTGGAAGAGACAGACACTCTTCGCCCAAGTGGGGTCACTTTTCACACTCAAATCTGAGTACCTCACTATCTTCCCACTGGTGTTACTGTATAGAAGACAGGTCAATACTGAAAGAGAATATACTCTAAGAAAGCAGTCTTTGGGTCTAAAGTTCTCAAAAGAAGATACAGTTTATGCTATAAAGTACCAAATGATACATTTAACACTACCAGAAAAGGAATTATTGTTCACATCATATTGCAGATGCTAAGTATGTTGCATTTACTGTCATCATCATGAAGTACAGTTGTAACTGTGAAGAGAGTAATTGGAGGCCAATATTCAGAGGTGGTACAAAGGATAAGTCAGTATCAAGAATAATGATGCTTTAAGTAAATGGTATTAAGAAACTTCAGAGGCAAGAATTTCTATATTGTTTCTGTATAAGCAGGGTCCAAAGAACCATGACATTATGAGAAAACCTTCTTTTTGCCACAGTGGAAATTATGGAATTAGTTAAGAATGGCACCTTTGATGGTACCTTTGAAGAAAGAACTAGTTAATGGACTGGCAGAGAAACAGATTGTGTCTGAATGCACAATAAATAATATGCAAGTAGTTCTTCCCTACCATTTATCGTATCTGTATAAAATACTCACTATACCCAACATGTAACTATGAGTTTAAAACAAATGTTTATATTAAATTTTTACATTTTTATATTTTTATATTAAATCAAATTGTTTACATAGATGGAGCCCTGAAAAAAATTTGCCTGAGGTATCACATACGAAAGAGGGCCTCTGTTCCTATTACTTCTAAAGTTTTCAATTTTCTAGTCATTTTATTTCAGTTAACATTCTTTCATTGAGAACTCATGAACTAATGACATATTTTGTTAATTTGAAGAAAATTATAGGCAACCCCATGAATCCAACTTAAAGCCAAATGTTATACTTAATGGAATTTGATTTAATAATATTATATCCATGTTGATTACATCCTAAAGAACTACATGCTGTACGAATGAATAATTTCTTTTCATTATTTATCTTACTATTGGAAAATAGGAAGACATCTAAATTTCACTTTTGTTTTAATTTACATCCAATTTAGCTAGCATATAGTGCAATAATGATTCCAGGAGTAGAATCCAGTGTTTCAGCCCCTACATATAACACCCAGTGCTCATCCTAACAAGTGTCTTCCCTAATGCCTCTTGTTCATTTAGCTCATTCCCCCACCCACAACCCCACCAGCAACTCTGTTTGTTTTCTGTATTTGAGTCTCCTATGTTTTGTACTCCTCCCTGTTTTTATATTTCTGGGTATATCCTGCAACTTGCTGAATTCATGGATCAGTTGCAGCAGTTTTTTGTTGGAATTTTTTCATCTGCAAAGAGTATCATGTCGTGAAAGTTTGACTTCGCCCTTGCATATTTGGATACCTTTTATTTCTTTGTGTTGTCTGATTGCTGAGGTTAGGACTTTCAATGCTATGTTGAGTAACAGTGGCAAGAGTGGACATCCCTGTCGTGTTCCTGACCTTAAGGAGAAAGCTCTCAGTTTTTCCCCATTGAGGATAATATTAGCAGTGTGTCTTTTGTATATGGCTTTTATGATTTTGAGACATGATCCTTTTATGCCTACTTTCTTGAGGGTTTTTATCAAGAAAGGATGCTATATTTTGTCAGATGCTTTCTCTGCATCTATTATTAGGAGGATCATGCGGTTCTTTTCCTTTCTTTTATTAATGTGGTGTATCACATTGATTTGAGACATTGAACCAGCCCTGCATCCCAGGTATAAGTCCCACCTGATCATGGTGAATAATTCTTTTAATGTACTGTTGAATCTGGTTGGCTAGTATCTTATTGAGAATTTTTACGTCCATGTTCATCAGGGAAATTGGTCTAAAGTTCTCCTTTTTAGTGGGGGCTTTGTCTGGTTTTGGAATCAAGGTAATGGTGGCCTCATAGAATGAGTTTAAAAGTTTTCCTTCCATTTCTAACTTTTGGAATAGCTTCAACAGAATAGGTGTTAACTCTTCTTTAAATGTTTGGTAGAATTCCCTTGGAAAGCCATTCAGCCCCAGGACTCTCTGTTTTGGGGAGATTTTTGATTATTAATTAAATTTCTTTACTGGTTATGGGTTTGTTCAAATTTTCTATTTCTTCCTTTTTCACCTTTGGTAGCTTATATGTTTCTAGGAATTTGTCCTTTTTTTCTAGATTTCTCAATTTATTGGCATATAATTGTTCATAATATTCTCTTATTGCTTGTTTTCTACAGTATTGGCTATGGTATCTCCTCTTTAATTCTTCATTGTATTTATTTGGGTCCTTTCCTTTTTCTTTTTAATCAAATTGGCTAGTTGTTTATCAATTTTGTTAATTCTTTCAAAGAACGAGTTCCTGGTTTCATTGAACTGTTCTGGGTTTTTTTGTTTGTTTGTCGTTGTTTTGTTTTTCAATGACATTGATTTCACTTCTAATCTTTATTATTTCCTGTCTTCTTCTGGTTTGGGGTTTTATTTTCTGATCTCTCCCAGCTCTTTAAGGTATAAGGTTAGGTCGTGTATCTGAGACCTTTTTTCCTCCTTTAGGAAGGTCTGGATTGCTATATACTTCCCTCTTATGACTGTTTTTGCTGCATCCCAGAGGTTTGGGGCTGTGGTGTTATCATTTTAATTGGCTTCCATTTACTTCCTCTTTAACTTAAGATGTAATTTAGTCTTCAAATGTTTGTTGTCTTTCCAAATTGTTTCTTGTAGTTAATTTCAAATTTCATAGCATTGTGGTCTGAAATATGCATGGTATGGTCTCGACCTTTTTGTACTTGTTGAGGGCTAATTTGTGTCCCAGTATATGATCTATTCTGGAGAATGTTCCATGTGCACGCGAGAAGAACATGTATTCAGCTGCTTTAGGATAAAATGTTCTGAATATCTGTTAAGTCCATCTGGTCCAGTATGTCGTTCAAAGCTATTGTTTCCTTGTTGATTTTATATTTAGACGATCATTCTGTTGTTATAAGTGGGGTGTTGGAAGTCCCCTACTGTTATGGTATTATTGTCAATGAGTTCCTTTATGTTTCTGATTAATTGATTTATATATTTCGGTTCTCTCACGTTGGGGGCATAAATGTTTACAATTGTTAGATCTTATGATATAATGCTTTCTTCATCTCTTGTTACAGTATATTTTAAAATCTAGATGGTCTGATATAAGTATGGCTACTCTGGCTTTCTTTTGGTGACCATTAGCATGATAGATGGTTCTCCATCCCTGTATTTTCAGTCTGAAGGTGTTTTAGATGTAAAATGGGTCTCTTGTAAACAGTATAGAGATTGATCTTATTTTCTTATCCATTCTGTTACCCTATTTGATTAGGGCATTTATTCCATCGACATTCAGAGTGAATACTGAAAGATATAAATTTATTGCCATTGTGTTGTCTGTAAGGTTGGAGTTTCTGGTGATGTTCTCTGGTCCTTTCTAGTCTTTGTTATTTTTAGTCTTTTTTGTTTTGTTTCATCTTTCCTCCCCTCAGAGAATCCCCTTTAAAATTTCTTGCAGGACTGGTTAATAGTGGTCACAAACTCCTTTAGCTTTTGTTTGTTTGGGAAACCCTTTAGCTCTCCTTCTATTCTGAATGACAGCCTTGCTGGATAAAGAATCCTTAGCTGTATACTTTTCCAATTCAGTATGTTTACTATATCCTGTCACTCCTTTCTGGACTGCCAAATTTCTGTGTATAGATTTGCTGTGAACCTGATCTTCTCTTCTAGGTTAAGGACTTTTTTCCTTTGCTGCTTTCATAATTCTTTCCCTGCCTGAGCATTTTGTGAATTTGACTATTATATGCCTTGTTATGGTTTGTTTTTGTTGAATCCAATGGGAATTCTCTGTGCTGCTTCGATCTTGATTTTGTATCTTTCCCCAAGTTAGGAAAGGTTTCTGCTATGATTTGCTTACATAAACCTTCTACCCCTTTTTCTCTCTCTTCATCTTCTGGGACAGCAATGATTCAGCTGTTATTCCTTTTTAATGAGTCACTGAGTTCTCTAATTTTTAAATCGTACTCATTTGCCTTAGTTTCCATCTTTTTTTCTGCTACATTAGTCTCCATAATTTTGTCTTCCACATCACTGATTCGCTACTCTGCTTCATCCATCCTTGCTGCCATGGACCTCATTCTAGATTACAGCTCAGTTATAGCATTTTTAATTTCAACCTGACTATATTTTATTTCTTTTATCTCTGCAAAAAAGGATTCTATGTTTTTTTTTCAACCCTAGCTAGTATTCTTATTATCATGATTCTAAATTCTAGTTCTGACATCTTCCTTACATCTGTGTTGATTAAGTCCCTGGCTCTCATTTCTTCCTATTCATTCCTTTGGGGTGAATTCCTTCATTTTGTCATTTTGGAGGAAGAAAAAGAATAAAATTAAAAATTAAAATTAAAAAAACGCAAAAAATCAAACAAAGGAAGCTAGATCCTAGGGATGTTTTGGTCTGGTTGTTGAAAGAAGCTTGATAGAATAGAGAAAAAAATGGAAAGAAAAAAAGATTTAAAAAAGTAATAAAATGTTTTAAAAGTTTTTAAAATGTATAGAATAAAATAGAATAAAATGAAACGAAGAAGGTAAAATAGAATAAAAAATAAATTTACAAAAAAATAAAAAATAGAGTAAAAAAAATTTATAAAAACGGAAAATAAAAATAATTGTTTCTCTATATCCAAGAATAAGAAAAGGAAAAGAAAAGAAAAAAGGAAATAAGAAAAACAAATAGATGACCCAGTGAACAGAATGAAATACAAATGAAATTACATCCAGTTTCCCCTAGAAGACAAACTATGAAGCACTTTATAGTCCATACACTAAGCAGGCAGAGAGACTTGTGGTAGTCCTCTTGGGTTTGGTTGGTGCAGTTGAATGGGGCTTGGTGTAATGGCTCCGTTCTCCACTAGGTGGTGCTTCTTAGCTTACTGGAGTGGATCTGTGTGACATACCTGTGCATGTATGTGCATGAGCAGGAGAGGGAAAATGGCATCACCCAGATTCTCAGTCTCTAGCATCAGAACCCCGTGCTCTCACCAACTGGCAATCAAGCACCTCTCCTTTCTCCAGCTTCTGTCCACTACCTACTCCTACACTGTCTGCATCCAAGCTGTCAGCCTTCAAGGTGCCACCTCCCTCCTGAATTTTATCTCAGATGAAGCTGTGCTTCCAAACCCCTCATTCTGAGGGCCCTGTGGCTTGGACCCACTCCAACTCTCTAAAGAAGGGTCTTGCTGAGCAATGGCCAGGTGCCAGCCTGCCACTGGGAACGTTCCTGCGATCATGATGCTATAGAGGCTGAGAGAGTGTGGCTGGGTGCTGGGTGCCCCAAAATAAGTTTGTTCAATTGCATGGAAGTAAAGGTTCAGGGATTTCATCAGGATTCACTGCACCCTCACATCTTTGTTATAATACCAGTAATTGGGTTATCTGGGGTCTGCTGGGACCTTTGCCTGTTGGGAGGCTGTATAACCTCTACCACATGTCCTCCTAGCAGGGGTACCACATCTCCCCCTGTGGCCAGCAGACCCCTTCAACCTCGCTGCCTGCTCCTGGGGATTGCCCTTACCACTACAGCACCACCAGGTTTTGAGCTGCATAAATTCCAATGCTGCTCTACCCTGTTTATAGAGTCCTAATGGTATTGAAACCATCTCCTATCCCTTTTCTCCCTTTCTTGTTCAGTCACTTGTCAGTGTTTCCACTCTTTCTCTTTCTCTCCAGCTACTCTTGGGGGGAGTGCTTCTCCTGTACTCTCCTTGCTTTCTCTGTCCTGTCTTCTCAAATACAACTCCCTACCCTCTGCAGCTTCTCTCTCTCCCATTTTCCCTCTCCACACCACATACCTCCCTAGTTCTGTGGCTTAAGTTATGCAGATAGTTGTGTTAATCCTCAGATCAATTTTCTAGGTGTGCAAAATGGTTTGGTGTTGATCTAGCTGCATTTCAGGGATGAGAGAAGCAGAGAACTTCCATGCTGCTCCACCATCTTGGCCCCTCCCCAGAAACCATCTAAATTTCTAAATAGCTAGGTGATGGAATGCATTGTACAACCAATTCTGGACACCTATTTTCCAGGTAGCTATTAGATCAGGATAGCAATACAGAAGATGCTTATGGTATAATTTTTAAAGACAATTTCACTCTAAAATATATCAAACTTACCAAACAACATATAAAATTCTTTATTTACGAAAAAAGGGAATCTATTATTCAGCTTCACTATATATTACCATGAATTCTGAAGTCTTTTTATGCCTTATCATACCTCTTATCCTCTACGAAGAAATAGATGTTCTCCTAAACCTAATATTAACATTTCTTTCATTTTTATATCTATGTATTTCTAAACGAAATTTATGTTCAAGAATGTATAAGTTCTATTTGCCTGGTTTTGTCATTTTTATGTGGTATTCTTCTGTGATCTTTTTTTGCTCAACAACATATTTGGTTTAGTTCTTGATCCATATTGATATTCATAGTTACACTTCCATTTATTTTAATTTTGTATAGTATTCTGTAGTACGAATACATGAAAATATGTTTATTCATTTAGCCATTAAAGGACATGTAAATTGTTTCCAGGTTTTGTTATTACAATCAATGCTGCTTTAAACATTACTGTACATGTCTCTTAGTGCATAGTGCTCAAGTGAGAGTATCTCCTTGATTATGTACCTAGGAGGGAATTGCTAAATTATAAGATATACACCTCTTTAACTTTGCTTGATTATGCCAAATTGTTTCCAAAGTACTGTGTCAAATAGCATACTCACCAGCAATGACTGACAGTTCCCATTTTTTCACTTCTTTTTTTTTTTTTTTTACCACTTGTTATGGTCAGAATTTTTAATTTTTGTTTATTCTGATGGTTATTTAACGTATGGTTGTAAATGATACTGGCCATTTCCCTAAGCATAATGACTCTTCTGTTTTTTACTCCTCAAAAAATAATTTCTTGATAATTTTATATTGTTGGAATTTCTACTTTTTGGTAAGTGGTTGTTTAAAAAATTCTTCCTACTCTCTGCTCCTCTTTTTTTTTCCCTTTATATGCTACTCAATACAATATAGCTAGACTGTTTAAATCTTTGTCTATGATTTGAGTATGAAATGGTATACCACTGAACTTTGAACTTGCATTTCCATGCCTACTAAGGAGATTTGTTGCTCTTATCTGGTTTATTGTGGGTGGTCCTCATTACTCTATAAAATTTTATTTAGGTTTATTGTTACAAATTTTTAGCTACTCTCCATTTACCTTATGAAGCCTTAGTCTAAGAGAATGTTAATGCCACTGAATCCATTAATCTTTTTATTAGAAGTTTCGGCATATTTAATCTTGAGGATATTAAAATATTTTCCCTTGGCCTTTCACATTTAGATCTTTAATCCAAAAGGAAAATAATTTTGTGAAGGATGGAAGATTTGTTCAATTTCATTTTTTTCATATGAATATAGAATATGGTCAACATTTATTTAAAAATATACCTTTATCAAATAGCAAAATAAATGTATACCTAATGGGCTAAATATTTTCAAATACAGGTCTATTTTTCTATTTTTCCACCAATACTGCACTACCACATCATTAGAATTTATAATAACCTTTGATAATGGCTAAAGTGAACTGGTAAGCACCCCATCATTAGAATTTTATAATAAACTTTGAAAATGGATAAAGGGACTGGTAAAGTGAATACTCTGCTTTAGAATTCGCTTACCAATTTCCACAAAATATTACGAACTTGCTTTGGATTGTCTTGTAAAGAAAAATCAACTGAGGAGAATTTACATTTATATATACCTATCCTTTATACCTATTTATCTTCTTGTCATTCAACACAGTTCATTATTTTTTCCATGAATATTTTCATGGAGTGAATGATGTAAATCTTCCCTGATTTTTCAAGAAAAACTTTGAAACAGAAACAATAAAACGACACCTTGAATTCACTGAAAGTAAACAGAGTGTCAACATAAGTTCACACGTCTAGAGGTTAATATTTTTCAAAACAGGAGGTGTAAGAAAGATATTTTCAGACACATAGAAGCTGATATAATTAATCCCCACTAGTATGTAGTATTCAGTTTTCAGTTTTTAGTCTTTACCACTTAAAAATACTGATGATTTTTTTTTTCTGGCAGAAAGAAAATTATCCCAAATGAAAACAAAATAAAGAAAGAAATGAAGAAGTCCAGCTAAGTGTACGGTAAACCTAAAATAATATTTAAAGATTAAAACAATAAAAAATATTTTGAGGGGTTGAAAATATATGTAGAAATGTAATTATATGGCAAATATAGCACAAAATGAAGAAGAAGTCTAAATGACATTGGGTATGGATGACTTTTTAGACATGACACCAAGATACCATTCATGAAAGAAATAACTGATAAGCTGGACTCATTAAAATTAAAATTTTATATCCTGTGAAAGACACTGTGAAGAAAATGAGAAGACTAGCTACAGATGGGGAGGATATATTTAGAAAAGACACATCTGATAAAGAATTGCTATTCAAAATACACAAGTAACTTTTAAGATTCAACAATTAAAAAAAACAACACGATAAAAAATGAGTGAACCACCTAAACAGACACCTCACCAAAGATGATATATAGATAGCAAATAAGCATATGGAAAGATGTTGCACATCATATGACATTAGAGAAATGCAAATTAAAAGAGCAAAGAGATGCCACTACATATCTATTCAAATAGTAAAAATCCAGAGCACTGGCAACACTAAATGCTGACAAGGATATGGAGCCACAGAAACACTTATTCACTGCTGATAGGAATGCAAATGATACAGCCCCTCTGGAAAGAAGTTTAGCAATTTCAAACAAAATTAAATGTACTCTTCCCATACAACCTAGCACTCATACTCCTTGGAATCATCCAAATGAGCTGAAGGATTATGTCCAAGTTGTCAAGCCATGGAAGGACACAGAGGTCCTTAAATATATATTAGTAAGTTAAAGAAGCCAGCCTGAAAAGGCTACATACTGCATGATTCCAACTATGTGACATCCTGGAAAAGGCAAAACTATGGAGGCAATAAAAGGATCACTAGATGCCCAATCATCTCAAAAATTTTAAATAAATAATAAACTAAAAATGTTAAGTAGTTTGTACAGAGGGTTTTCTGGTCATCAATTCATTCATATTGAGAGAATAATCCACATTTTTCACTAATCTTGGAGCAAATGATTCCACTCTTAGTCATCTCTCCTATATGCACTCTCATCTAGGGCTAGGTATGTAAATTCTGTTTCTGTCCAGTGCATATTTCTTATTTCAAGCTCCATATGTAAAAGCCATTGCATGGTCAATGTGTGTTTTATAGACTTATGCATTTTATAGGCTTTTAAAAATCAGTATGTCTTAGAATTCTTGAGTTTCCTCCCAGTAACTTGACCAACCACAAGTTTCACCAAAATGATAAATAGCACTTCTGGTCCCTCTATTTTTCAGTTAAAAATTGCCCTTTATACTTCTCTTTACACCCCACATCTACTCCATTAATAAGGTTGGTTCTTTCTACTTTCAAAACATTGAAATTCCTACCAATTTACCCAACTTATCCTGTGACCAACTGTCCATCTATCAAGCGTCATATTTCACTCTCTGCTTCATCAATTTTAGAAGTATGGGCAGAGTTAACAGGAACCGCTGAGGCATACTGAAGCATGTGGAGGCTAAAATATGCTGGAATCAGCGATCGACCTAGCCCAAAAGGGGATAAAGTGTTGATGGAAAGTGTCTGAAGAGAGCTGGAGTGTTAGGAGAGCACTGCTGGAAAAAAGCAGAGCTCTTTATTAGAGGAACATAATTACCTCACCAGCAAACTGTGGCATGACACTGTGAACAAGAATACATACTCCACCACCATTCTCCACCAATTCGCTGATCTCCTGAAAGTATTCCTCATTTTAGGAACCATAACAGAACTGAATAGGCAGTTAAAAAACAACTTAACACAATAAGGAATTTATTTGAAAGAGCCTCCCGAGGCACAGAGCAAAGCGGAAGGTAGATCCCCAAAGGCAACAAAAATAACCAGCCAATATATCTAGTTTTATATTACCTCCTTAATGAAATATAGAACAAACAATCTTTTTATTCAACAGTTATGTATTGAATGCCAACAATATCCCTGGAACTCTTGCACACTGGAGACATAGTGGCAAACACAACAGATCACATGCCTTCTCTCACTGAAACTACATTCTGCTGAGGATAAAAAACACTGAACAAACTAACAAATAAAGAAGTAATACCAGGGTAGGCAATATTTAGTGACATAAAAGAGGTGTGGAAATTCAAGAGGGTATTTGAAGGAAATGTGGCAAGAAAGTCAGACTTTGAAAACTGGAGGGAGAAACATTCTAGGCAGAGGCAATAGCAAGAACTAAATACTCTCAATGTTTTGTAGAACAGATGAGTAAATATTATTTTTTATATTAGTTGAACTATTCTTTCATAGCTATTATTTTATAAAATTTTCTCATTAGTAAAATATTATTATACCTAATCATAAAATATGCAAATATATTTAGCATGGTGTCAGTCTTAGAGTAAGAGCTCAATAAATAGTAGAGTTCTCTATTATTTATTAGTGCTTTCTTCATTATTGAAATTATTTACTACATCAAGGCCAAGGCTATTTTCACTGATATATACAATTGTCTTTTAAAATATTTAGACAGGAAAAAAAGAAAGAGGGCAATATTATTAATTACTTCATAATAAATCTGTACATGTAGCTGGAGGAATATTATAAAAAGTATTTCCCTTGCAATTAAATTGAGTAGTTTTCAGAAAGATAAGCCAGGTCACGTGCATTTAAAGAAACAATATGGGTGGAAATATTCAGTAGTATCTCTATTGCCAAACACAAACAATCAAAAAATCAATTCCAGGTGTAATCAGGCATTCACATTAATTGGTAACACTTAAAACTATACCAGTATTCTTTTACTGCAAAGTCCAAAATTATCTTTGTTATAAAAAAATAAATTTTTTATATCGCAAGACCACAAAGAAGCCTGTGCTAACCACTGAAGCATGTATTACTAAAAACCAGTTATTCTTAGTATTTTCCCCCAAATGCACCTATATTCTTCTCCTGACTCTTCTTACTGTTTTGCTTTTTTCTTAATGTCCCAATATAATTTTTATTCATTTTTATCTTTATCTCACTCTATTTTACTCTCACAGTACTTTTCTAAATTACTTGGATTAGCCCTATTAATGGTTATAGCTTACAGACTAAATTCATACAAGAGTGCCTACTCTATGACATGGATATGAATTACATGTTGTTTGTTTCCTCAATTAGTTTATGATCCAATTATATATAATGTGAAATCTTTTCCCTGATGGCCAAATGATCCTTCTTCCTATTCTATTTTGCAATATTTCACTTCGGAAATATCCCTCTGAGTATGTAAGAAATGGATATAGTGAAATAACATGAACTTGTAAAAAAAATTGTTAAAATTTTTTACTAAGGTCAGTTTTCTCTTTTACTGCCCACTAAGCACTCCATAGCTATTATCTGTCATAATCTAATGCTTATGGTAACATTATGAGATAGATACCTTTATTGCAATTTTACAGATAAAAATGCCGAGGACTTAAAAAAGCATGTACCTCGACTGAATCAGTGCTAAGAAACAGAAAAGTTTAGATGTGTATCTGTGATCCATCTAGACCCAGAGCCCATGCACTTACACTGAGGCTCCCTAAGAAGAAATGCATTCTTAACTATGAAAAGCAGAAATGCCTGGCACATGCACAAATTTCTCTAAGAGTTCTAGGAATGTTTTATCTTTGTTTGGATTTCTGAAGTATTAATTCCTTAAGTGTTCTTTAGTGGTGTAATGGATGCAATATGCAATGTTAATTATAGAGAGAAGTACCCAGAGTAATTACTCCATAATTCTCACTCTAGTAAAATAAAAATAACATATTATTATCTTAGGTTAAGGTTTCATTCTAAACATCTATAGAGTTAACTTATCAACACTTGGATTTTTATGTTTAACTTCTTAAAATAAGCTAAAGTATAAACTGCCTCTATTTCTCAAGACTGGAAAACATGATAAAACTATTTTGAGATTAATCACTTGCAGAGATTATACTTAAAATATTCTTTCATTGATCTTTATGCAGTTTCCCAATTAAATTATGGATTTTCTGTACACTGGCTTTACAGTAAGACTTCATGTTTTCAGGAAGAAGCTTATACACAGTATTATGTATTTATGATTTTTCAGTTTGCTTAAATTATATATATTATGTTTTATATTTAAGCATATTTTCAAGAGCTTTTCAAATATTCCTAATTATTTGGGGGATGAAGAATATGTCTTTAAACGATAACAAAAACTCGCTCTTTATTTTGAGAATCTGTAAAGAGTTAAAGAAATGTGTCTTTTAGAGTGCACAGAAGCAAGAACATTGAGAAAAGAGAAGAGCAACAATTAAGAGACATAAAGCTAAAGTACAGCTTTGTTCCTAAATTTTTTTTCATGTTTGTTTATTTTAAGAGAGGGGGACATTTGGGGGAGGGACAGAGAGAGGGAGAGAGAGAGAATCCCAAGCAGGCTCTGCACAGTCAGCACAGAGCCCCATGTGGAGTTCCCTCCTACCCACCATGAGATTACAACCGGAGCTGAAATCGAGTCAGTCACTCAACCCAATGAGCCACCAGGCGCTCAAAGCACAGCTTTGTTCTTGATGATAGCCAAATAGGCTACAGTTTACTGAATATGAGATTATGTTAGTTCCCTACACAGAGGATATTGATGGGTCAAATATGGCAAACATGATTTGGTGACAAAATAAGGAGCTATCCCATGTTATGACTTTAAAAAAAATTATTTTGAGAGAGAGAGAGAGAATAGAGGAGAGGCAGAGAGAAAGGGAGAGAGAGAATACCAGGCAGGCTCCGTGCTCTCAGCACAGAGCCTGACATGGACTCCCTCATGAAATGTGGGACCATGACCTGAGCCAAAATTAAGAAATCATATACCTAACCGAATGAGCTACCCAGGTGTGCCCCCCCCCCCCGCCCCATGTTATGACTTCTAAACTTTTGATCATTTTGTTTATTAAAGAGTAAAAATACTCTTTCTGCAATTTTTTGAGAATAATTGTTCAAGATTTCACTTATTCAAGCAGATTTTTTTTCAAGCTTTTCTCCAACCATGTGGAATGAAGTTGATTCCAATGAGTAAGTTCATCGTTTACCCACAGAATTACTCATATCCATAGTCTCTATCATCTACTCCCTGACTTAAATATAATAATGGCTATTCAGTTAAAAAAAAAGTATAATCAGAATGATTCCAACATTGTTCTGGAACTGGTTAGATAGTTGTGAAGTAGCCTTGGTAACAGCATGGTCTACATTATACCCAGTTATTCAAAAGACCAAGCCAAAAAGGATGGGTCTCTTTGGATACTTATGTGAGTGACATTCCCAATACTGATAAAGCTAATGAAACTGTCAAGAAAAACTACTAGTAGCCTCAAAACACTATAATCCCATAAACAGAGCATATTATTAGGCCAGTAAGGCACTAGAAGATGCATCTTTCCTACTTGTGCTGGATATTACTGGTTTGGACAATCATGGCCAGATAGTCTTCCATTATTCAGTGCCTACCAGCCTCTTATTAGCCCCACCCCCACACAAACATGATATCTGATTTACTCTCAGCACTTATTATGTAATTTAATTTTTTTTGCTTTATGTAGATATTTAGATATTCCCTAGCTACTTCAGAAAACTACCAATGGATGATAGGAGATGATATTTCATCTTGACATTATACTGCTCAAATTTAAGTGTACATAAGTTGCAGTGGACGCAGAAAGAATGCTAGTAGAATACATGCTTCAAATATAATTTTTATATACTACATCAGTTCGGAGATTCAAAAAACCAGGTTGAGGTAGTAGAGGAGATAACAGAAAGATCTTCTCAACAATGAAAAATTAATGAGAATCCTTGTACAATGAGCTGCCTTAATTATGAAAAAGAGATTTGCCAAAACGTTAGCTGACAGGTATGGCAAATGAAGAAAATCCCCTATGATGCAAAACTAGATCTGTTTAGCTTTAGGTTGATAGTAATTAGATTTTTTTCCTGCTTCTTAGGTCAAATTGTTGAGTTAGAAATTTAGTGAACTTGGAAAGAGAGATATTTAGATAGATATTTAGATAGATATTTAGATAGATAAAGATAAAGAGATCACCATTCTAACCTCTAGAGGAGAATGCGGTCCAACTGACACCCTGTCAGACTCTGACCAGAGGACCTAACCTAAGCCATGCCCTGCATCCTGATCAAAGAACCATGAGATAATAAATAAGTGCACTTTAAATTGCTACAGTTGTGGTCATCTGTTTTGCAGCAATAGCTAATTCAGGAGCCATTTTTAAGAAAATAATATGACATTTGAAATGAAAAATTAGATTTAAATGATTTATTATCATTTAGAATCTGGAAAAAAGACAACAAATTACTAAATTTAAGACACTGGCAAATGTCGCAAACACCTCATTATGCAGAAAAATAACATAATTTTTAAAATTTTTTTTAATGTTTATTTATTTTTGAGAGAGACAGAGACAGAATGCCAGTGGGTTGGGGCAGAGAGAGAGGGAAGCACAGAGTCTGAAGCAGGCTCCAGGCTCCAAGCTGTCAGCACAGAGCCTCATGCGGGGCTCAAACTCATGAGCTGTGAGATCATGACCTGAGCTGAAGTCGGATGCTCAACTGACTGAGCCACCCAGGAGCCCCCATAATTTTTTATTAATTAATTACTGACACAGCTATTAAAATTCTTCCCTCTACATCTTAAAATATTTTTTAATGTGTATTTATTTTTGAGATGCGGGAGGAGCAGAGAGAGGGAGACACAGAATCTGAAGCAGGCTTCAGGCTCTGAGCTATCAGCACAGTCCGACCCGGGGCTCAAACTCACAGACTGGGAGATCATGACCTGGGCTAAAATTGGGCGCTTAACTGACTGAACCACCCAGATGCCCCCTTCTACACTTTTAAATATAGAAAACTGGTGATTATCAGAAGGGAAGTACCCAGAGGAATGGGTGAAATAGGTGAAGGGGATTGAAGCTATACCTATCATGATGAGTACTGAGGAATGTATAGAATCACTATCCTGTACACCTAAAAGTAATATAACAATGTACATTAATTATGTTGGAATTAAAAAAACAAAAACAAAAAAACCTCTTCCTTCTACATTTCGTTCATAATCTCTGATAACTTCATGTTCGATATTAATTTTTTACACACTGAGAAGAAAGATAATTCAGACTTCTGTGATCAAATTTTTTTATATCATTGCTAATATAAAACTTCATGTTGGCTTAATAACTTGTTATAAGTGATATTTTGGATCAAACTTGAAGTGGAATTAGCTTATTTCATATATCTGATGTTAGATTTTAGGGTGTCTCAAGTGAATAATCTGAAATACTCTGAGTTGACAATGATCATCAACCAGTTTGTTGTTGATGTCCTGACTGCCTTGGTTTATTACTATGTATTTTATGTTATCTTTGTTGATGTATTTTATGTCAAATTAACAAGAAATATATTTTTTGACAGTCTTAATATAGGTATTCCTTTTCATTAACATAATTTTTAAAACAAATTATTTAAAATGTTCCTCTTTATAGTTTTTCAAACATTATCTTTTAATTGATATATTAAATGAATTGGTATTTTAATGAATTTTCTCAGCATTTTTTCCTTTTAATGAATTTATGATTCCTGTTTTTTTTTCTTTTTCCTTGTTGTAATGAGCTTTGCAATAACACAATAATGTTTTACTAATTCATCTTCACCACCTTGTTTTATATTACATTAATTATATACCTGAATTTCCTTCCGCTATTTACCAAATAAACTTACATATAATAAAATACAAGACCTTCACAGGTACCCACATAAGGGTTCTGTAATTTCTTACTTGTTTTATTGAAATATTCTAAATTAGTTTCTGGAAATCAGAATTTTTCTTTTAGAAAGTAAATAGGGGCCACAAAAGAGGCCTGGAAAAGTAAAGGGTTTTAAATCCTAAGCTCCATTGCCTTCTCTTTACAAGGACTCTGGGGTCATCCATAGATTGACTGTCTCTTTTGTGACCATCCCTGATCCAAACTAATGAGACTTAGAAAGGCCTATGTCCACTAATATCACTAGATCAATAAGAAAAAAATCTGGTACCCTATATAAATACTGGGGCAGTAACAAAATGTGGTTAAACAGAAAATGGGAAGAAAGCAAAAAACAAAAAGCAAACAAAAGAACTTTCATTAAGTGGTAACCATATACATGCAGTATAATGGAACAGTAACATATTTTATGCTAAACTCAACAATAGTTTGGAATGAAAATGAGCTGCTGCTTTAATCATCATTAGAAGAAACATAAAATTAAATGTTTATTTGTCAACTGTGTGGGAAATGATCGTAGTCACTTAAAGCATATAATTTATAAGATTTAGTCAAACATCATCAGAGAAAAACTCAAAGACTCATTTTTTTTCTTTTTTTGAATTTTAACAGATATTAAATTCTTTTCTGGCAGATGAACAATAAATCATATGAATTTAATTCATATTAATGTTAGAACGTAAGTACATTTAAAGGTTTTTAAAATATTTTTAATGTTTCTAAGTTCCTTAAATAAGTTATTTGAAAAGTCTATTTAAATAGATAATAATTGTCATAGTTCTAATTTTTAGAAAAGTTATTCTACATCTATGTTAAAGTTTGAAAAATAGTTTTATTTTGGTAAAATAAGTTTTATCCTAAGAATTATATATATTAAAAAATTTCTTAAAAATTTAACTGCATTGATGGATTCTAATAAAAGCAATAATAAAAGTTTTGATCATGTTTAAATATTCATGCTTCTCCTTTTCCACAGTTGAAAAAAAATATATATTTGGGGAAATAGACAAGTTTGACCTCCTTCCTTCTCCACAAAGTACTTCTAAATATCCTAGCATATTTTGACACCTCATCCCCACCCAGGCAAAAAATTGGAGAAAGGAACAGAGGCTATGGGTACAGACATTTTCTGACATAACTTGAGTCCTTGCATGGTGCCATAATATTTGGGACTGGCAGATGTTGGGCACTTTTACAGGATCTTTAGCCAAGGTGATTGTGTATATCTTATTGAATTTTGCCTAAAATAGGTTATTTTCCTCTGCTGCTTATCCCACCCCCACCCCCCACTCCCTTCCTCAATTTGGGCAAGGAACTGCAAGGATCCTCTGTTTAGGCTACAAGCAGGGTCATCTGAGGCAACTCACTGGAGCTAAGATTTTTTTCTACAGCAAACATGCTGGAATTGACTGTGAATTGGGAAGTCAGCTAGCTCCGTCTGTCAGGAGTCTTGGTTCCTTTCAGTGTGGATCATTCCTTTGAGTCCTTTAGGCTTCCTCACAGCATGGAAGGTGTGTTTCAAGAATAAGTTTTACCAAAAGACACAAAGTATATGCTGCCTGTCCCTTAGGCCTGGTTCTGTTAACCAAAATGCAATTACTACCATTGTATTCTGTTAGTCAAATCAATCATAGAGCTTTCTAAGATACAAGGAAAGGGACAGTAAACACTCCCTTTCTAAATGAGAGAAGTTTTAAAGAACAAAAATCAGTTTCAGATTTTCCTAATTGAGGTTTCTTTCTCTTCAACATGTGTGATATCCAGAAGGCAGCAATTCATGGCCATTAAGGCAAATCTACAATTATCAGTTACCAAGATTCCTTCTATTTTCTTGCTTCCTCATCTCCAACACATGGTTTCCTTCTTGTGGTGTAAGAAGGTCAACAGGATGAACAAGACTCATTTTTTTTAATGAGGAGTAAAGAGGAGTGTGTATCCTCCCTTTAATTATAGTTACTAAAATTTCTAATGGGACTTCCACTTATGATATCTAACTATTTCTAACTGCAAGGGAATTTGAGAAATTTTATTCTAGAAAGAGACTTCTGTGTAGTTAAAAACTCAAGCTTCTATTACTAAAAAAAACAGAGGGAATGAATATTTGAAAAAAATTAGTAGTTTCTGCTACAAAATACATATTTGTATCTTTTCTGAGAAGAGAATCATATTTTATAAATTTTTTTTGGTATTGGTGGGAATTTATTTGAAAATAGAATTTAGACAATTAAAGCAAAAACAGATTCAGTTCAAAGTATTAGCTAGCTAAATATAATTTCTTAATGCAAAGTGAGCCATGTAATCAATCAGAAAAGACGTAGTCAGGAGGGATGTCCAATCACCTAAACGACTGTTCCTGCAGAAATCCCTCGACATCCTCACAACCACACACACTAGAACTTTTACCATCTGCTACAGAAAAATCAAAGGACTAAATGACTATCCTTGCCAGAAAAGCCATTCAGCGTCACTCAACTTTCACATCATCTTTCTTAACATAATGGTTAAGTTTCTCTATGCAACCCAGTTGCAAGGGATACTGGAAAGTGTAGTTTTTAGTTTCAGCCTGAGAAAAAGAGGATTTAAAATAAGGCATATCAAAATAGACAAGCTGTATTCAAAATAGTTTGTGTGTACAAGCAACATCTCTCATTTTATAAGGTATTCATGACCCACTAAAATTAAGAAAAAATTGGGGGCGCCTTGGTGGCTCAGTCAGCTGAGTGTCCGACTTCAGCTCAGGTAATGATCTTGTGGTTCATGGGTTCAACCCCGTGTCGGGCTCTGTGCTGACAGCTCAGAACCTGGAGCCTGCTTTGGATTCTGTGTCTCCCTCTCTCTCTGCCTCTCCCCTGTTCATGCTCTGTCTCTCATTAAAAAAAAATTCTTTTAAAAGTTAAGAAAAATTACATTATACTATTTCTTTGAAGACATACAAGTATGAAGAATACACACAAAAAATCAATATTTTGGAAAAAAAAGTAAAAAAATGTATTTATAATCATCCCAAATAGTATAAACTGAAAGTAAATTAAGAAAACGAAATATTCAGTCAGATAGTAAGAGTTTATATTTACAAATTACATATCTATTTTACAAATGAATAAAAACACGTTAGTAATAGATGTGTTAATTATGCATATATAGGTATAGACACTCATATGCAAAAAAATGAAAAAAAAAGACCTAATGAAAACAAATTAAGAATGGATCAAAACCATGTTTGGTCTACCTAGTAACAGAAGAAATACAAATTAAAGAGAAAATTAAGTAATGCATTTATTTTTAATCATCAAATCTATACTTCCTACCAAATTCAGAAATATACCTGGTTTAATCATTTATTTATTTAATTAGAATATAAAAATAATTGTCTTACACTGACAAAAACTTCTTGGATTTAGAGTGAAAATATCCAGTTTCGTATATCCCCTCTACAAACGCCTTACTTTTGATTTTTGTGATGCTCAGTTGCACATGTAAGAAAATGCAGACAATAAAAACTTCCTCACAAGTTCCTAAGTTTACTATGAGGTTTACCTGAAATAAAAGTGATAGAGTTTATTGACAATAATTGATATATACTAGATGTTTCATTACTTTTACTCCTTTATTCTTTTGTAACACATGTGCACTGCTTTCTGACCACCTTCATTCTTTTGTTCATCCTCTTACAAAAGCCTATTGACTCAGATTAATTTCTTCATTTCTGTTTCTCCTTCTATCATCCTAGCTTAGACTCTCTTTACCTCACTGTTTACTTCCTTTCCTAGAGGTTCTCTCCCCTCTACTATATGTTAGATATATTCTAGCATTCTCTCTCCAGGTCATGATAACAAATGTTATTGCTTAGAGGGCGAAGCTTAAAACACCCTAGCCTGGCATGTCAAGTTTTCCATTATCTGGCCTTGATTGTGTAAATTACCTTCTTGTCCACTAAAGTTTAAGATATAACCTCCTTCCATTCTAATGAAGCTAGACCTTTTAATACTTTCCAAGTACAACATGCTCATACCTATACTTTGCTTTTCCCCTCTTTGAGTGAATTAGTGCCTGAGCTGTTTAGGCCCGCAAAGAATGCTTTTGCATTAATTTGGCAGCCAATGAAGTTTCTCAAGTTGTGTTTCTTAGGTGTATGTTACAATATTTATTTCCAGGGGAAAATTTGTTTCACGAGTATAAAACTTCAATAATATCTATACCAAATGATTCAAGCCATATTCAATTAAGATAGAAATAAAATGCTATTAAATATGAAGCAGAACATACTCAGAGGTCAAGGTATAGCTAACAACTATGTTGACTAACAGTTGATATTGTGTTTCACTGATTATTGACTTTCTATTAATAAATTTGTTAAACAGAGTCTTGACAGATTCTAATGAACTTATGAGATCAAACAGCCACTTTATGGTTCCATTATCTATTTACCTTTTTTTTTCATAACTGAAGGTATTTAAGTTTGAGAGGACAGAAACCCCCCAACATAAACCTCTAATTTTGCAAGTTCACTGTGAATTTTCTTCATGTTAATGTTGGGAACAGGAAGTGTTTGGAAAACGGGATAGCACCTTAGCAACTGCCATTAGATGAGATGACGGAAATGGGCATATTTAGCCAAGTGTGAAGAGTGGCAAATTGTGACAAAGCAGAAAGAAAACAATGATTTACATCACTGACATAGGACTCCTCGTTTTCCAGTAAGCAAAGAGAAAACCTTTTAGGCATGGGAAATAATGCCCCTTGAGTCATAACAAATTACAAGCATTGATTTTTAAATTATGTTCAATAAGCTACCTTCCAGAAAAGAGAGAAATAGGTTTGAATGGCATTAGATATCATTACAGACACCAAAAAATCCATAATTATGCCTTTTGTCATCTTTGAGAACTATATTATTCCTGTTTGTAAGTTTCTTCTCTTTTTGGATGTTTCTTTCAAAGCTTACCATATACTTATATAAGCTTACCATATGATCCAATAATCATATAAATATACCAGACAACCATGGTATATTTATACGATGAAGTATTATTCCACAATAAAAATAAATAAGCTACCAAACCAAAAACAATATTAGTAAGTGAAAGAATCCAGTCCAGAAAAGTTACAAATTTTATGTTTTGAACTACGTGATTTTCTGGAAGAGGCAAAACTATAGAAACAGTAAGGTTGGCAGGGGTTCAAGGGGTTGAGGATAAGGAGAAATGAGTAGGTGAAGCATACAGCATTTTTAGAGCAATGAAAATATTCCATATGGTACTGTAATGACATATACAAGATACTATGTATTTACTAAAGCCTATCGAACTGTATAACATAAAGAGTAAACTCTAATGTAATGTACTATAAGGTAAACTATGGACTTTAGTTATAATCATTTATTAATATTGTTTTATCAATTTTAACAAGTGTACCCCCAAAATGCAGGATATTAATAATCGGGGAAACTGTGTGCTTGGGGTGGGGGGATTGTTACATAGGAACTCTCAGTACTTCCTGTACAATTTTTTTCTTTTCTATTAAATGTTTATTTATTTATTTTGAGAGAGAGAGAGAGAGTGAACAGAAGGGGGCAGAGGGAGAGAGTGAGAGAGCATCTTAAGAAGGCTCTGTGCTGTTAACACAGAGCCTGATGTGGGGCTTATCCCACAAATTGTGAGATCATGACCTGAACCAAAATTAAAGAGTCAGGCACTTAACCAATGAAGACACCCTGGCACCCCTCTGTAAAATTTTGCTATAAACTTAAAACTGCTGTGAAAAATAGTTAATATATATATATATATATATATATATATATATATTATGTACATATAATATATATATATATATATTATATAAATATATATATAACCTGGAAAACAACCCATACTTTCACCGTTTGCAAATTAGCTTGAGAGGATTAGAAAGCAGTGAACTTTTCCAAAGTCATTTTAACACTTTATCTTACAATAGTATATGTGGATCTAGGAAGGAAGATGAGATGCTTTATGTCTATCCTTATAACGTAACATAACAAAAAATTAAAATAAAATGAAATAAAATTATAAATAAAATAAATTAAAATAAAATGAAATAAAATAAAAAAGCATCTACTAAAAGTCTTGCAATGACTTCTAAATGGAAATTTGCTCTCTAGTAATACTGACCTATTAACATGCAATATTTTCTTTGGAGGAAAAGATATCAGCAATATCAACAGCTATCAATAGAATTACATCAACCCAAGCACACTGGGAAAAAGGAAAGCATTTTATTTGCATGGAGCTTGAGTACCGCTTCTCAATTCTATTTGGTCCTCATAGGAGACCTCAAACAGAGTGATGATGACAGTAATCTATCAGTGCCAGCTCAGATCTTGTCAGATGGCAGAAAGAATGTGGTGGAGCCTACCATACCTGTTTAATGTTCATTCACAATCACCCTGAAACTCCAGTATAATTACTTTCTTAGGTTACAAGAACGGCCTTGAATAAGCCTGCACCTGGACCTAACATCTGAGTTCTTATTTTTCTTACTATCATTGCTAATGACCGCTACACCCACTACCTGTGTTAAGCCACCCTTGACCTCACCCTTGGATCACTACTGCAATCTGTCCTGGGTGGTAATGGGAGTCCAGGCACTGGTGTACCCCCATGAGCTCAAGAGTGGATCTCACTGACATTTTTGGCCACATGAAACCAGCCACGATTCTCAGGCACAGCACATGTCTCTTATGAACCCACTCTTTAGCCTGCACTTTCCCATGGATTCTGTCTTATCTTTTAAAAAGTGTTATTTCTTTTGTTGTTTTTGTTGTTTTATTTCTATGTTAAAAACCCAAAATTCTCTAAGCACAGAACACCTGGAAATTCACTATACTGTACATAATATTAAACCACCAAAATTCAGCAACCTAAGAGATATTTAATATTAACACTATGGAGTGTATCTGCTAAATTTTTCCATTTACATTATCTCTTATTGTTCACAGAATTTAAAATAATTTTTAAGTGTCACTCTTTTTTCCAAAAGTGTAAGTTTCAAATCTTACAATTTCTTTACGTATCTGTGTCAATTTACTAATACTGGGTATTTCCCATAGGCTTTTCCTCAGTATCATTTCTACAGTATCATAAGGAAGGTCCAAATCCAGTGTCTTGTTAGTATAGTCTAAGCAATTGTAGTCAGTTCTAATTCAGAATATGTTGAGTCTGTTTTGAGTTCTCAAAATGAGCATTTGAGGCTATAGCAGGCAGATACATTTTTAAATTTGCTCTGGGAAAATCATGTAGAAAAAATCCAGTGATCTTAGTCTTTGCAACCGACACAGATTTAACATTTCTAATCATATTGCCAGGGATTAGAAACAAACAGGCAACAATAAAAAACCTTGAGTTTTTCAAAGCTGCTCTCTTTATAAAAGTAAAGAAAGCAGGTAGTATACCCCTGCAGTCTGAAAGCCTGGCCTTCGATATGCCATGAGAACATATATACAGATCTCTGTCTCTAACGTAATTTCTATTTTTACCATTTTTAATTAAAGATAACACACATACTACTCATCTTAAGTTTTTGGAGATAAGGAAGGTCAAAAACTGTATTTAAATTTAAGAATTCAGTGAGGGTAGGGGCGCCTGGGTGGCGCAGTCGGTTAAGCGTCCGACTTCAGCCAGGTCACGATCTCGCGGTCCGTGAGTTCGAGCCCCGCGTCGGGCTCTGGGCTGATGGCTCAGAGCCTGGAGCTTGTTTCTGATTCTGTGTCTCCCTCTCTCTCTGCGCCTCCCCCGTTCATGCTCTGTCTCTCTCTGTCCCAAAAATAAATAAACGTTGAAAAAAAAATTTAAAAAAAAAAGAATTCAGTGAGGGTATTTTCTACTCCAACCCAGCATTAGTTTTTAGAAGGTCCATTACTCCTGTCATTAAAGAAAGCTCCCCTCCCTTTCTGACATGTAATAGTTATCTCGTACTTAAAACAAAACAAAACAAAACAAAATAAAACAAAACAAAACTCTTCTGGTTCATCTATCATACTAATCTTGTTATAATGTTATACTGACTTAACTCTCTCTATGAGGGCAATAACAATATATCTGGAAGCAAATAAATAAATATACATAAATTTTATGTCCCTAAATATATGATTTAGTAATTATCCCCTCTGGACACAAAGTAAGTCTTTAAGACTGCAAGTATTATAAAATCCTTGGAACTAAGTAAGTGAGCATCTCAAATTTGAATTTCCATTCACAAATCTGATTGGATTTATAAAAGTTACAGTAGTACATGAATATAGATTTGATAATTGTCGTGCTATTAGTGGTTCTTGCTTCAAAACCGAATAAATAGGGGCGCCTGGGTGGCTCAGTCAGTTAAACATTCGACTTTGGCTCAGGTCATGATCTCGCGGTTTGTGAGTTCCTGCCTCGCATCAGGCTCTGTGCTGGCAGCTCAGAGCCTGGAGCCTGCTTCAGATTCTGTCTCCTCCTCTCTCTGACCCTCCCATGCTCATGCTCTGTCTCTCTCTATTAATAATAAATAAACATTAAAAAAAAAGAATAAATTGGTCAGAGGAAGGAAAATTTAGTCTAAAGTTTTGATTACCTTATTATCTAAAAAATGATAATTGATATATTTGGCTAAAAAATCTTATAAAAGTATAGGGGCATTATAATTATCACCAACCGTTTGGCTGTGACTCCCTGAAGTTTTTTAGGTAGGTCGGAGAGACACAGCTCCAAGGCAATAAATTATATTATTTTGTATTCTAGTTAAATAGTCACACCAGCCTGTAATAACATAAAACCCAACTGACCTGCTGTCATAGGTGTGGTTTTGCTTGTTTTTAGATATAAAAAAAGTTAACCTGTTCAACCTAAGTCTACTACCCTATTTTATCTGAGAAATAAGAAAAAAATCCTATAAAAATTTTCTTTGTTTCATGTATACTGGAATGTCCGGCAAATTTAGTTTTGAACTTTTTTTTTTTTTTTTAATATCCACTGCAATTCTCAGAAAACCCAAGGACTGCAAAAGAGAATTTGGTCACGTTTTTTGGAGCATGTGGAAAGAATATGATGGTGACTAACAGTCTTTTATCATAGTAAAAGGAAAAAGAAAAGTGATTATATGAAGTTTGCCTGGAGACTTAAGGAAGGATGTTGCGAGGAAATTAAGCAAGGCAGTATTTTTTCTTTGTATCTTTAACCCAACCCCAAGAAGTAAACGAATAACTGCTCTCAGCAGATAATTGTATTGAGATCCTTTCTAACCACCCCATTGCTCTCAAGCCTCCACTCTCTCCTATCCCCCACACATAGCTGTTTTGCACAGGAAGTTGTCCTTATGCTTAATGGATCTATTGAAACAGGTGTGGGGTAGGGTGTTTATGGTCACAGACCATGCTGGAGCCCCATGAAAATGTGCTCATATAAAACCTATCTAAAGACTTTCCAAATGCTGGGCTTCAGGAGGAATTTTTGAATTGCGAGATTCAGAGGGACCATGTGGACAGAGACTATGTGATAGTTTAAAAGACATAAAATACCCATGGGACATTCTCTATTGATTTAGTGAACACCTTTGGTCATGTCACTAAGGTTTAATGCCCTTAAATTGTATGTGAGAAGATGACTTGAGTTTGTTAAATGACTTGAGGCACAGTGTCCACTTCAAACACATCCTCATTTCTTCACAGTTTATTCCCAGGAACAGAGACCAGATAGTTGCTTCAGATGTTTTCTGAAAACTGTTTTGCTCATCAAGAAGCAATGGCTCAAATACCAAGTGGCACAGGTAGACAACAATGCTTCCACCACCCTCATCAACTTTCTTGGATGCCTGTTTGGTGTTTTAAGAGAGAATTTACAAATCTGCTCATATAGAACACTAGTTTGAAAATACTACCCACATATCTGAAACCATGTACTTCATTAAAGTTATTCTAACGCTAGATGCAGTACTTGTTCTGTAACTCTGTGCATGCAACTTAACTTTAAGCAAAAATATTGGATTCTAAATATTCTTTCAATTTTGTAACAGAAAATCCCACTCAAAGGAAGGTTAACAAAATGGAGTTATAATTATCCGGTTTATTGACAGACCCAGGACTAGATCTGGAGTGTAAATCCAGGCATACAAAAGAGATTAAGAGGCTCCAGATCTGCTGCATTCCCTTGTGCCACTTGCTTCTCCTCCTAGACTTCTTCTACCCTCATGGTTGAAAGACAGTTACCAAATGTTCCTAAAGTTTTTCTTTCCACTTGCCATCCAACAGAAAAGTGACTTTTCCAGCCACTTCACAGATCCAATATATTTTCTGATGGGGCCGTAAAGAAAACAATGGCCTGGATGACATGATGTATGCCCTGTGGTCATGAGAGTGGAAACTTAATTGTACAACCTAGACTGAGACTATGGGAATCTCCAAAGAAGAATCCAAAACTTGCTGGAGACAAGAAGAATGATATCGAGCAGCTAAACCAGTACTTTGTGGACTGGACTACAAAGGCAAAAGACAGCGACTTGGTTTGCACTTTACTTACAAAGAGGATTCTTTTTTCCTCTCATCTTGACTAAGTTTGAACTAAGGAAAAGCACAACAAAAACATTCATGGCAAAAAATGGAAATTTAATGGATATTCCACTTAAATATTGAGGGGGTTTTTGAGGATTGGTTTTACTTTCTTTAGTGACAACAAATGCTAACCATAAATGAAAAAAAAATACATACCCAAAACGTTAAGTTTTTTCATAATTAAAAAACATTCATTTATTACTAAAATTAATGAATTAGTTTTGATACTGTGTGTGTGTACGGTGTGTGAATATACATTATACATGTGTCTATATGTGTTTATTTATTTTTTTTTAATTTTTTTTTCTTTTTTTAACGTTTATTTATTTTGAGACAGAGAGAGACAGAGCATGAACGGGGGAGGGGCAGAGAGAGAGGGAGACACAGAATCGGAAACAGGCTCCAGGCTCTGAGCCATCAGCCCAGAGCCTGACGCGGGGCTCGAACTCACGGACCGCGAGATCGTGACCTGGCTGAAGTTGGATGCTTAACCGACTGCGCCACCCAGGCGCCCCTCTATATGTGTTTAAACAGTGTATGTATGTATATATAGCATGTGCATATATAAATACACATGCATATATATGTTATACATAGTGCATTTACATACTGTATATGTAGATACAAAATTGGCTGATTATTATAGACGTTTTTGATTCAATATTCTCCTAAATGCCTATCATATTCATAATATATGATGGCAACTTTGTTTCATTATAAGTTTTTTTAAATGAATGAATTTTACTTTTTGTTATATCAAATTCTTTTTAGTACTCTTGGATGATATTGCCATTAGGAAATATTTCTTGAAAACTATTTGTAATAAATTCAGGAAAAAAGGTTTTGTTCAAAAATTCTGCATGTGTATAATACATTGTGTATGTGTGTATGTATATGTGTGTGTATCTTCCAAGTATTACATATGTAAGAATTTAGAAAATAGGAAATGTATTGTTCTAGGTGTTACAAAACCTGGTTGTATTTCTGAAACTTCCACAGAGTTACTATTTAACTTTGGACAGTTCAATTCCTCTGGATCACAGTTTCTTCCAACCAAAGGTGAAGTGTTGCAGATATTTATTCAACAAATATTTACTGAATGTCTATTATGTTCCAATTATTTTTCTAGGTTATAAGGTTAGCAGTGAACAAATAGAATAACAGAAATCTGCTCACACAGAATGCATATTTTTGTGGGAGGAATGAACAAGATAGAGTGAAATTCATAGTAAAATAAAATCCATGATAAATGCTAAAGGAAAAAAAAACTATAGAATCAGAGTAGAAAGTAACACAGGGCATCGATGGGTAAAATGGGGCAAATCCTGAAGAGGCTTGAATAGCATCCTTAGAATTCTATTCTGAGGAATGGATTCTAACCACTAAACATTCTACCTAATTCTTAAATGTAAATGATTGTATATGTTAATGATTATCAATAAAAATAGGAAAAATGGCATTAATTGTGTTTAATAAATCAAGTTTTTCAACTTGATAAAATTAATGCCCCCTAAGAGGACTCCTTCTTATTCAAGTTACTGAAGCCCAAAGTCTTCAATTATTAACAATGTTATATGCTGCTAATAAACTATTTTCCGAAAAATATTTTCAGTCAGATATCTATTTATAGACAATATAAATTATAAATTATTATTATGATATACAATTATATTGTATATGTTATAAATAAATATGTATAGCTACATAGTATCTTATTTTTTCTCAGTATTTGAAAGTAAAGAGTAATCTTTTATTTGCAGCAAGCCACTACTGAAAGTTTTATATGTAGCTAAAAGTTTTAATCCTCTCACCTTTTCCTTTTATTTGCAGCCTGTCAAATTAGTGCCAGTTAAAAATCACCAATTGACAATTTAGGAAAACAAATTCCTTATACAGTTTCTATCACTGAAGATTTAGTTAACCTTCATGTGATCCCTTTAAGAGAATTTCTACACTGAGATCTTCACTGAGAAAATATAATTTAGAGTGAAAATAACAGATAAAATGGTGACAGATGACACTGAAAATAGATTTGAAATGACACAATGTCTGTTGTGAAACTGTGATTTTTTTTTTCCTGTCAAGTCTTTATTTCCTAAAGAAATATGGCATTTTCATGATGAGCCCAAAGCTCATTCATAATTTTATTTATTTTGACTTAGAAATATTAGCAATTAAAATTTCAGATTTTGACTCAAGCTCTATTGCCAGATTTCAAAAAAAAAAATGGCATAAAATAAATAGAGTGTTGTGACTGTCACTTCTTTTAGACTGAAAGCATGTAATGCACCAGATCAGCCAAGAAGTAAATAGTCATTAAGTAGTTCTTATATTTAGGTAGGTTAAGCATTAAGATTTACAGAGATATTTCAGGAAAGATGACTATCTTCAGAGTAATACAGGCCTTTCAGTCCAAGTTATGTCACCAGAGCCAGCAGGGAACAGGTGAATAGTGCTCGCTCCTGTTACTCCTCCAGTGGCATCTGATCAGAACAGTGTAATGAATTAACACAAAGGCACATATCCACCTTGTCTGAGCTAGTCTTCCTTCAGCATCCTTTCCTGCAAGAAAGTCTCAGAAGCTCAGGACAGGAAAACATGAAAACTCCTTCTGGTGTCTTGTTTGGGTTTTTCTGGACTTGAAGAAATTATAGCACACAATATGATTATTTTATTTTATTTTATTTTGTTTTACAATTTTTATTTTACTCTATTCTATTCTGTTTGATTTGATTTGATACATATACAGAGAGAGCCAGGGAGAGGGATAGAGGGAGAGGGAGGGAGGGAGGGAGGGAGGGAGGGAGGGAGGGAGAGAGAGAGAAAGAGAGTGGGGGGGAGAGGGAGAGTGGGGGGAGAGGGAGACAGAGAATCTTAAGTAGGCTCCATAATCAGTGCTAAGCCCTACACCAGGTCCAATCCCACAACCCTGGGATCACAACCTGAGCCAAAATTAAGAGTCAGATGCTCAACTGATTGAGCCACCCAGGTGCCCCCACAGCAGACACTATTTAATCTTCCTCTTTCACCACAATGATTGTTTGCACCAAGAATGTTTAGGGTTCTTATAGTCAGTTATTAAAAATAAAATTAAAATTTCTTAGAATATCATGTATGGACATTCATCATAAATTACTGGTTCAATTTTTGAAACTCACCTTCAGCTACTCTCCTATAGAAGTCCTAAATACAAGCCACTCTGTGGTGTCTGTTCTACAAAAGGTCATGTTTTCTTACTTCTGTGACTTTCTTCTTCTTCCTAGAAAGTCTTTCCAAGATTCTACATCTGGCTAATTCCTAGTCATCCTTCAAAACTTATCTCAGACATCATAATTCCTGAAATACCATTGTTTTCTATGTGACAGTGTGGGTTAGATGCTCTTCCAATGCATCTTTGCAATGATAATGTGTAAGTAATGGAAGCATAGAGATACAGATTTGAAAGAGCATCATTTTTAGATTAAGGCTGACCAGAATTCCATTTTTCCCCTGAGTGTGTTTTATTAAGCAAGTTAATTAATCATATTTACTTTTTGTTTCTACAATATGAGGGCTAAATGTTTATTCACTAAAAGGAAATTTTGACAATGATTTACTACTTCATGAATGTATTTCCATATATGTGTGCGTATATATACTTCAGATTATATGTGTGTGTGGAGACAGAGAGAGACAGACAGACATAAGGGGAAAGAGAGAAGGAGGGATTGTTTTAGGGCCTGGGATTAGAAAATAGATTGATTTAAACAGGGTGATTTGGCCACCTGACCATTAAAGGACAGTTATGCAAAGAAATTTTATCCTAAATTTGGAAATGTAAAACTTAAAAAATAAAGACAATGGATGAAATCGTAACCTAAGATATTATGACTAAATTGTTGGAGTAAATGAGCAAGAGTAAATTGTTCTTTTCAAAGAGATTTCTGAGGGTGATACATTTCAGATGATGGTAAATTCAAGAAATCCATCAGAGTGGTTCACTTAAGTAGAATGGAGGCAGCTCTCTAGTTATGTAAATTTACCCACTTCAGTGAATGTAATATATATAATTCTGTAAAATGCATGTTTTATAAAATAACATATATCATTAAGATTTCCATTATCAATATTAATGAGAGAATGTACATTATCAGATAAGTATATGTGCTTCATAATTTACTCTATCACTTTACTACTTACCTCATTTCCAAGCCCCACTATTATAAATCACATCATTGTTTCATATTTATGTATGTATAAACATATATAAATGTAGATGTAAACATTTTATGCATATGCATCATTGTTTATAATGTCATTATTTATAATATTGTTTCTGTACTGTGCATTATTTATACTGGACAGAATTCCTAAAAATATAATTTTTGAAGGTAAAACTATATTAAGATTTAAGAACAAATTGTCAAATGTCTTTACAGATAGGTTTAAGGTATATACAAATGTAATCACACTGGTATAGAACGAGAGTAACTCTATGCATTACACTTTTCCCATCAATGATTCATATTACTTTTGGTCAATTTGTGGTTACTTGACGGCTGAATTCATTACTTGCTCATAGATTTATATGTATTTTTCAAGAACTCCAGTTTCTCTTATTTTGAAACTCTTTCTACTTCATAACTATTTTATCATTTTAATCTCTATTATTTCACTGACTGTATTTGGAGATGTGACGATTAAGGTTAAATGAGGTCATATGGTGGAGCCCTAATCCAATAGGACTAGTGTCCTCCTAAGAAGGACTCCTCTACACACACACACACACACACACACACACACACACACACAGTATGGGATTCTATGGCTTAACCTTTAAAGGATAGTGACGCAAGGAAATTTTATCTAAATTTGGAAATCTAAAATTTAAGAAATAAAGAGATGAATAAATAATAATCTAAGATATTATGATTAAATTGTTGGAGCAAATGAACAAGCACACACACACACACACATTTACAGGAAAGGCCACGTGAAGACACAGTGAAAAGGGAGACACCTGCAGCCATGGAGACAGGTCTCACCAGAACCCTACCATGTTGGCATCTTGCTTGGACCCTGGCCTCCAAGAACTGTGAGAAAATAAATTATTATTGTTCAAGCCACCCAGTCTGTGGTATTTTGTCTTCTGGTAGTCTAATCAGACTAATTGAGTATACAATGAAATTCTTCCTTACTCTCTAACTTCCAGTCCTTTAATACATTTACACAAAGACAGAAACTATTGTTATTTTTTAAATTATTTCAGACATATTTGTTGCCCATACACACACATCCATATCTTTTCATCTTTTTTCATAGACAACAAAATACTATATAAACTTTTATGCATTGTTTTTTATAATAGTGTTGTGATATTGCGATTTATAAGAAATATATATTTGGGGGCACCTGGGTTGCTCAGTCAGTTAAGCGTCTGACTGGGGCTCGGGTCACAATCTCAGGGTTTGTGAGTTCAAGCCCCACATCCGGCTCTGTGCTGACAGCTCAGAGCCTGGAGTCTGCTTCAGATTCTGTGTCTCCCCCTCTCTCTGTCCCTCCCCTACTCATGCCCTGTCTCTCTCTCTCAAACGTAAATATTAAAACAAGGAATATATATTTGGTCTTTGTCCATAGTTTCTAGCTCAGAACTCTCAAAACTCTTGGAATTTCCTGAATAATAAAAGCAATGGGAGCATCTTTTATTACAATATTCAGCCTCTTGTCCTCAGTTCCTGAAAACACTTCAGAGCTATAAAGAGAAACATGTGTCATGTTATTAACAACAAGCCCCTTTCCACCACACCTGGGTTTATGTGAGTGAGGTAACTTTTGGAAAGAAACTGGGGATGGGTCTGGTTGCCAGGGAAACCCGACACAAATAGCTGGAACTTTCAGTCCCACCCCCTGATTTCCAGGGAAGAGAGAGATCTGGAGGTTGAATCTATCACAAATGATTGATTTAACCTACTGTAAATCATGACTAATCATGACTAATGATTCATACCCACTTTACTGAAAGCCTCCATAAAAGGACAGGGTTCAGAGACCATCAGGGTGGTGAACACATGGAGATGTGGGGAGATGGGCATGCTCAGAAAGGTCACGGAACTTCTGTGCTTTCCTATAACCATTCCTGAGTTATATCCTTTTACAAATAAACTGATAATCTATTAGGTAAAATGTTAATCTGAGTTTTGTGAGCTGCTCTAACAAATTAATCAAACCTGAGGAAAGTTTCATGAGAGCCTCTGTTTTACAGCCAACTTGGCCTTGTGACGTTAGAGCCTCTGAAGTTGGGGAGAGGAGCAGTCTTCTAAGACTGAGCCCTTAAACTGTGAGATTGAACAGTGTCTCCTGGTAAATGTCAGAATCGACATTGAATTTTAGGACAACCACCTGGTGTCCAAAGAACTGTTAGAGCATTGCTTAGTGGTGTAGGGAATCCACCAACACACACACACTGGAACTGGGTCCCAGAACCCCAAATAACCATATAGATTAGCCACCTTTCCTAACAGCAAAGAGCTTTCTCAATGACTTTTAAATTGCATATGAATCCATCAAAATTTGTTTATCCATTTCTCTAAAGATAAATTTTATTTCCAGCATCTCACAACTAAAAATTTGTTATACTGCATAGCTTTTATATATGCCATTTCCTACTTTGAAGTATATTGGCATAATAAATTCTTTAAAGGGGAACTGCTGCATCAGAAAGCTTCAGCACTCATTCTGTGGATAGATATTGCCAACTATTCTTCCATATGGCATGATATTAATTTATACTTTTCCAGAAATTTATGAGAATTATTATCTCACACTATCCAAGACATGTGCACATGCACATATACCTATACACCTACACACACATACATACACACACACACACACACACACACACACACACACACACACACAGTTACCAAACATACGGGACTTTCAAAATATAAGTAAAATGTAATGGTTTACTATGGTTTTGATTTATATTTTTATTACTTTGAATGAGATGGAACATTTCTTTTATAAAAAGCTGGACACTCGCTCATTTTGAGCACACTTTTATTTCCTTGCGTTTTTAAATATGCTATTCAATTGGGGGTGTCTGGGTGGTGGCTCAGTCTGTTAAACAATGGACTCTTGATTTCAGCTCAGGTCATGATCTCACAGTCATGAGATTGAGCCTGTCAACAGTTCCTCATTGAGCATGGAGCCTACTTGGGACTCTATCTCTCTCCTTCGCTCTGCCCCTACCCCACTCTTGTGCATGTGCATGCATGCATGAACATTCCCTCTCTCTCTAAACAAAAAAATTGAAAAAAAGTTATTCAACTGATGCCTGCATAAAACATTTTCAAAAAGACTGATGATAATCTACTATTCTTTTCTTTGTGAGTTACTTGGCCTTTGTTGTCTGCTTGTTCATTTTTTTAAAATAAATTTCCAGCAATTTTACTAGAATATATCTTACTTTTTGTTTACTCCAAATTGACTTTCCCAGTATGTAGGACGCTCCTTCAATAAAAATTTTCAACTGTTTTTATTTCTTTTTTTTAAGTTAATAATTTTTCTTGATATATAGTTGTTAGTGTTTGAGCTGTTTGTTATTTTCTTATCAGGACTCTTAGTATACGTGTGTTGAATCTTCCATGTGTAACTTCTCTATTTGTCTTATTTTTTACAATACCTTTAATTTCTTTTAAAGTTTTCTTCTTTCAGTTTCTAGTCTCTTAAAACATTTTTTATTTAAAATATTTGTGTTTTTTTTTGCTCATTTATTCTTTATTTCTGAAATTTTGGGGTTTTTTTACTAAACATTTATTGAATTTTCCTATTTTCTGATTTTATGTTTCCATTTTTGTCGTGTGTTTATATCTTCTATGTTAACTTTGCCTGAATATATTTTAATCTAATCTGTGAGCATATCTTTCTGAAGACTTTTCATAATCTGTAAGGATGTTATGCTGCTTCCTATTCTTTTTTTTAATGTTTATTAATTTTTGAGAGAAAGCAAGGGAGAGAGAGGTAGGGAAACAGAGAGAAAAAAAACATAAGCGGGGTAGGGGCAGAGAGAGAAGGGGACAGAGGATCCTAAGCCCGTTCTGCTTTGACAGCAGCAAGCCTGATGCAGGGCTTGAACTGATGAGCAGTGAGATGGTGACCTGAGCCAAAGTCAGAGACTCAACCAACTGAGCCACCCAGGAGCCCCAATTTTATTCTTTTTCTTAAAATACTTCTGAATGAAATTTGCAATCATAATCATTTTCTATCCTTTATTGCTAGGTTAGATTTGTCTTCTTGAACCTTTTCACTTCTCTAGAAACCAGCTTCTGTGGTATTTGTGAAGTGACTAGAAATGTGGTTTCCTATTTCCCGGTATCTCCTAGCTCCGTTTATTTTCCCCACTCTTATGTGAATTTCTTTCCTTGTTGCTATTCTATCTCGCTTAATTCGGACAATATTTCCAGCCATTTCTACTTAGCTTGAGGCTAGTTACTGGATTAGGTTATTTTTCAATGTTCATGAAGCCTAGTTGCTTCCAAATCTTCAGACATTGTTTAGTATACCTGGCATTCATCCAAAACTTGGAGTGGAGATTTTCCTCAGTTGATTTTGCTATTCTCAGATGGTCCCAATGACTTTCTTGGTGAAGACCTGTATGGTATTCGGAGCACTCTTCTCTTGCACCTTTTACAATTTGCCTAATTCTGTGATGATTTAACTACTTAAACTTATTTCTAAGTTCTCTTACCTCAGATTTTAGTATCTCCCCTTGTCTTTGATCCTCTTTTCTGACTTCATCCATTTCTACATTGTGGAATCATTTCTCAGCCGCAATCATGCCATTACTTTTTTTTTTAATGTATGCAAAAAAATATTTGGGTTTAGTTTCTATTTTCTCCTTGGAAAAAAACTTTTATTGTTTTTTTCTTTTCCATATAGTTAGCAAAAAATTTCTAATAAATATTCTTTGTTTATGGGTTTTTTTGTTGTTATTGTTCTGATAATATGTTTGTTCTGATACTATGTTGTTAAAACTCTGATTTTCAAAGTAGTACCATTTGCATTGGCTATTTTGTCACTGGCTACCCTCCATTTCTATGTTATACATTGTCACTGGAAAAGGACACATCTTGTACATGCTGGCTGTACTTTTCAATACAGTTTCATTAAATTTCTACATTTTGCAAAAACATTATTTTCAGGTCCTTAGGTAAATTACAAATATTTCTCATTGCTGTCCTCAAAGGATAAAAACAATGGCTTATCTGGTACCATGATGATTTTGGTAATTATCTTATAAACTATATATTTGAGAGAGTTGTGTGCCAAACAAACATTTATTGAATACTTGATTTGCACCTCCTGGTAAAAGATCAATACTGGATACCATAGGGAAAAGCACAGAAAATGTCCTGGCATTCAAAGATTTTATATTATTTAGAGAAGGGATACATAAAAAAATACATTGGAAACTAAGTTATACTTCAGAGAGCAAAAAGATACTTGGCGAGAAATAAAGCATAGAAAGTATAATAGGGAAACCTAAAAGTGGAGGAACGATTGCTCTTTTACATCAGGTGGGCAGGAGAAACTCTCAGTAGTGGACTGAAACTTGAGCAGAGACTGGGAAGAGATGAAGGCATGAACCACATACACAACTGGTGAGGGTCTACAACGTAGGAGTCTAAATGCATATGGAACTCAACATTTTTATTCTCCTGTACTTTCAAAGCATGTTTACTGGTATCCTGATAATAAATTTCATCATCTTCGTAGTCTTAGCCTTTTTTTTACTTTCTGATTTAATTGACCCTCTCTTAATATCATTCATGGTTTTCCTCCTTCATATTATTTTAAATTAATTCCATATTGAATAAGAGCTCACACCCACACCTATAATATGGTCAACTAATCCATGACAAAGGAGGCAAAAATATACAATGGGGAAAATACAGTCTCTTTAACAAAAGATGCTGGGAAAACTACACAACTACATGCAAAAGAATAAAACTGGACCACTTTCTTACCACATACACAAAAATAAACTCAAAGTAGATTAAAGACCTAAATGTGAGATCTGAAACCAAAAAATTCCTAGGGAAAAAAAAGCAGTAATTTCTTTGATTTTGGCAATAGCAGCATTTTTCTAGATAGGTCTCCTCAGGCAAGGGGAACCAAAGCAAAAATAAACTATTAGGACTATATCACAAGAAAAAGTTCTTGCACAATGAAGGGAACCACCAACAAAACAAAAAGGCAACCTACCAAAAAACACAATCTGATTAGAAAATGAGCAGGGTACCTGAACATTTTTCCTGAGAAGACACGCAAGATGGCCAATAGAAACAGGAAAAAATGTTCAGCATTACTAACCATCAGGGAAATGCAAATCAAACCACAATGAGATATCATCTTACACGTGTTAGAATGGCTAGAATTAGCAAGGCAAGAAATAATAAATGTTGGTAAGGATGTGGAGAAAAAGGAACCCTCATGCTCTAGGTGGGAATGTATACTGGTACAGCCACTGTAAAAAACAGTATGGTGGTTCCTCAAAAATTTAAAAATAGAAATGCTATATGATCCAATAATTCCACTACTGAATATTAAAAATTGAAACACTAATTCAAAAGACACGTACATCCCTATGCTTAGTGCAGAATTACTTACAATAGCTAAGATATGGAATCAATCCAAGTGTCCATCCATCAATGAATGGATAATGATGATGATAAATAGACAGAGATATATATATACACATATGCATATACACATACACACAATGGAATATTACTCAACCATAAAAAATAATGATATCTTGCCATTTGCAACAACATGAATGGACCCTAGAGGATATAAAGCTAAATGAAATAAGCCAGATGGAGAGAATACAAATATCAAATGATTTTACATTTATGTGGGATCTAAAACACAAAAGAGACAAAAAAAAACCAAAAACCAAAAACCAAAAAACAAAAAACAAGAACTGGTGGTTGCCAAAGGGGAGGTGACTGGGGGTAATGGGTAAACAGATAAAGGGGATTAAGAGCTACAGACTTCTCGGAGAAGCCAAAATGGCAGAACAGCATGGAAGCTTTTTGTGTGTCTCCCATCCATGAAATACAGCCAGACCAACACTAAACCATCCTACACACCTAGAAAACTGATTAGAAGATTAACACAACAATCTGCACAACCTGAACCACAGAATTCTGCAGTACATGGCACAGAGAGCTGAACTTGGGGAGCAAGAAGCCGTGAAAGGTAGGGAACCCCTTTTGCAGGCAGAGAGAGGACAGAGACTGGGGAGGGGGGGAGAAAACAGGAAAAGCACCCCTCCCCAAAAGCAGCTGGAGAGAAAGTGGAAAATTGGAAACAGCCACTGGGACTAAACTAAAAAGGGAGAAAGGAGACAGGAGAAAGGAGAGGGTTTAAATTCCATTAAGAATGTAAACAAGGGGAGTGCAAAGGCTGCAACTCCGCAGCTCGATACCTGGCGGTGCTCTGGTGTGAAAGGTGAATCCCCAGGAACAGAGTGGGGTCCAGGAGGTTCTCAGGCCACACAGGGAAAAGCGTTTCCACTGCTGGAAGGACATTTGGTAGAGACTGTTGAAGCCATCTGGTCCCAGCAGACCCCAGAAAACGGCCACACTCGCTGGTGCTGGAACAAGGTTGTTAAGGGTGAAGCCTGGTGCCAAATGTGTGTTGTGATTTTTCATAATCCCTGAAAAGCTGCTGCTACACTATCTTGTGAAAGTTTTCTGGGACAGGCTGGCACCTGGCCATAGTCTCGGGGCACCGGCAGCAGCAGGGTCCAGCAGGCGTTCCTGGGTACAGCCAGCATTCAGCCATTGCTCGGTGAGACCCTCCCGCAGAGGGGCAGAAAGGGTCAAAGCCGCAGTCCTTCAGAAGTAAGGGGCCGTGGAAAACATCCGCATCTGAGACAAAACTCGGGAGAGAGGTACTGCCTGGGGCCTGGTCTCAGGGCATGAAAAAGCGGGGAGTGGACGAGAGCTGAAGACAGAGGACTAGCACGCAATTGCTGATCCGGGAGAACAGACTGGGTAGCTGGGTGACGCCATTTTCACCACTCCCGCACATGTGCATAAGCAGTTAGTAGTGCTGCAACAATCCACCCCAGTAGGCTAGCAGCGCCATCTAGTGGAGATCAGAGTCGTTACACTGAGCCCCGCCCAACTGGGCCTACTTGGTTGCTCTTCAAGAACACAAGTCTCACCGCCTGCTCAGTATATGGACTATAAAAAGCTACATACGCTGACCTCTAGGGGAAAATGAAGCAATTTCAGTCCTATTTCAATCTGTCAGCAGGTTCATCTATTCAATTTTTTTCTTTTTTTTCCTTTTTTTCCTTTTTCTCTTTTATAATTCTTTTCTTTTTCTTGAATGCAGAAAGAGAAAAAACTCATTTTTATTTTCAATTTTTATTAAAAATATCTGCCTTTAATTTTTATTACTATATTTTTAACTTCTGTGTAAATTTTTTCAAATTCTACTTTACTTCCATCATTTTATTTTAGTCTACTTCAGTGGACTCACCTTTTCAAATTTTAAAACAATTTCCTTTTTCTCTTTCTTTTTCTTTTTTCTCTTTTTCATTCCTTTTTGTTTTCTTGAATGCAGAAAGAGAAAAACTTCATTTTTACTTTCAATTTCTTTTAAAAATATTTTTATTTAATTTTTATTACTATATTTTTTGCTTTTATGTAATTTTTTTTCAAATTCTTACTCCCATCATTTTATTTTAGTCTACTACAGTGTATTCACTTTTTCAAATTTTCAAACAATTTCTTTTTTTCTTTTCTTCTTTTCCTTTTTTATACTTTTTCTCTTTTTGTTTCTTTTCATTTTTCTTAAAGAAAATGAAAAAAATTCATATTTCTTTTTAATTTTTATTATAAATAAATTTTTTTAATTTCAATTTTTCTACCTCATTAATTCCTTTTCTCCCTTCAAAATGACAAAATGAAGGAATTCACCCCAAAAGAAAGGGCACAAAGAAACGACAGCCAGGATTTAACCAACACAGATACAAGCAAGATGTCTGAACCAGAATTTAGAATCACAATAATAAGAATACTAGCTGGAGTCGAAAACAGATTAGAATCCCTTTCTGCAGAGATAAAAGAAGTAAAAAAATAGCCAGAATGAAATTAAAAATGCTATAACTGAGCTGCAATCACGGATGGATGCAGTGGCGGCAAGGATGGACAAGGCAGAACAGAGAATCAGCGATATAGAGGACAAACTTATAGAGAATGACAAAGCAGAAAAAAAGAGAGAGATTAAGGCAAAAGAACATGATTTAAGAATTAGAGAAATAAGTGACTCATTAAAAAGGAACATCAGAATCATAGGGGTCCCAGAGGAAGAAGAGAGAGAAATAGGGGTAGAAGGGTTATGTGAGCAAATCATAGGAGAAAACTTTCCTAACCTGGGGAAAGACACAGACATCAAAATCCAGGAAGCACAGAGGTCTCCCATTAGATTCAACAAAAACCGACCATCAACAAGGCATATCATAGTCAAATGCACAAAATACTCAGGCAAGGAGAGAATCATGAAAGCAGCAAGGGAAAAAAAGTCCCTAACATACAAGGGAAGATAGATCAGGTTTGCAGCATACCTATCCACAGAAACTTGGCAGGCCAGAAAGGAGTGGTGGGATATATTCAGTGTGATGAATCAGAAAAATATGCAGCCAAGAATTCTTTATCCAGCAAGGCTGTCATTCAAAATAGAAGGAGAGATAAAAAGTTTCCAAGACAAACAAAAATTAAAGGAGTTTGTGACCACTAAACCAGTCCTGCAAGAAATTTTAAGGGGGACTCTCTGAGGGGAGAAAAGATAGACACACACACACACACACACACACACACACACACACACCGAAAGCAACAAAAGATTAGAAAGGACCAGAGAATACCACCATAAACTCCAACTCTACAAGCATCATAATGGCAATAAATTCATTTCTTTCAGTAGTCACTCTAAACGTCAATGGACCCAATGCTTCAATCAAAAGACACAGGGTAACAGAATGGATAAGAAAACAAGATCCATCTATATGCTATTTACAAGAGACCCACCTTCAGATTGAAAGTAAGGGGATGGAGAACCATCTATCATGCTAATGGTCAACAAAAGAAAGCCAGAGTAGCCACACTTATATCAGACAATCTAGACTTTAAAATCAAAATTGTATCAAGAGGTGCAGAAGGGCATTATATATCAAGGGGTCGATAGACCAAGAAGACCTAACAATTGTAAACATTTACATGCCAAATGTGAGAGCACCCAAATATATAAATCAATTAATCACTAACATAAAGAAACTCATCGATAGTAATACCATAATAGTAGGAGACTTCAACACCCCACTCACAGCAATGGACAGATCATCTAAACAAAAAAATCAACATGGAAACAATAGCTTTGAATGACACATTGGACCAGATGGACTTAACAGATATATTCAGAACATTTCATCCTAAAGCAACAGAATATATATTCTTCTCCAGTGCACATGGAACATTCTCCAGAATATACCATATACTAGGACACAAATCACTCCTAAGTACAAAAAGATCAAGATCATACCGTACATATTTTCAGACCACAATGCTATGAAACTCGAAATCAACCATAAGAAAAAATTTGGAAAGGTAACAAATACTTGGAGACTGAAGAACATCCTACTAAAGAATTAATGGTCTAACCGGGGCGCCTGGGTGGCGCAGTCGGTTAAGCATCCGACTTCAGCCAGGTCACGATCTCGCTGTCCGTGAGTTCGAGCCCCGCATCAGGCTCTGGGCTGATGGCTCGGAGCCTGGAGCCTGTTTCCGATTCTGTGTCTCCCTCTCTCTCTGCCCCTCCCCCGTTCATGCTCTGCCTCTCTCTGTCCCAAAAATAAAGAATTAATGGTCTAACCAAGAAGTTAAAGAGGAAATTAAAAAGTATATGGAAGTCAATGAAAACGATAACACCACAACACAAAACCTCTGGGATGCAGCAAAGTATATAGCAATCCAGGCCTTCCTAAAGAAAGAAGAAAGATCTCAGATACACAACCTAACCTTACTCCTTATGGAGCTGAAACAGAACAGCAAATGCAACCCAAAACCACCAGAAGACAGGAAATAGTAAAGATTAGAGCAGAAATTAATGCTAACAAAACCAAAAACAAAACAAAACAAAACAGTAGAACAGATCAATGAAACCAGAAGCTGGTTCTTTGAAAGAATTAACAAAATTGATAAGTCACTAGCCAGTTTGATCAAGAAGAAAAAGGAAAGGACCCAAGTAAATAAAATCAAGAATGAAAGAGGAGAGATCACAACCAACACAACAGAAATAAAAACAATAATAAGAGAATATCATGAGCAATTATATGTCAATAAAAATGGGTAATCTGGAAGCAATGGACAAATTCCTAAAAACACATACACTACCAAAACTGAAACAGGAATAGAAAATTTGAACAGACTCATAAGCAGTAAGGAAATTGAATTAGTAATCAAAAATATCCCAAAAAACAAGAGTCCAGGGCTAGATGGCTTTCCAGGGGAATTCTACCAAACATTTTAGGAAGAGTTAACACCTATTCTCTTGAAACTGTTCCAAAAAATAGAAATGGAAGGAAAATTCCAAACTCTTTCTATGAAGCCAGCATTACCTTGATTCCAAAACCAGACACAGACCCCACTAAAAAGGAAAATTATAGACCAATTTCCCTGATGAACATGGATGCAAAAATCCTCAATAAGATATTAGCCAACTGGATCCAACAATATATTAAAAAAATTATTCACCACCACCAAGGAGGATTTACACCTGGGATGCAGGGCTGGTTCAACATCTGCAAAACACTTAACATGATTCATCACATCAATACAAGAAAGGACAAGAACCATATAATCCTCTCAATAGATGCAGAGAAAGCATTTGACAAAACACAGCATCCTTTCTTGATAAAAACCCTCAAGAAAGTAGGGATAGAAGGATCATATTTCGAGATCACAAAAGCCATATATGAATGACCCAACGCTAATATCATCCTCAATGGGGAAAAACTGAGAGCTTTCCCCCTAAGGCCAGGAACAAGACAGGGATGTCCACTTTCACCACTGTTATTCAACATAGTATTGAAAGTCTTAGCCTCTGCAATCAGACAACATAAAGAAATAAAAGGCATCCAAATTGGTCAGGAGGAGGTCAAACTTTCACTCTTCGCAGATGACATGATACTCTATATGGAAAACCCAAATATTCCACCAAAAAACTGCTAGAACTGATTCATGAATTCAGCAAAGTTGCAGGATAAAAAATCAATGCACAGAAATCGGTTGCATTCCTATACACCAACAATGAAGCAAGAGAAAAAGAAATCAAGGAATCGATCCCATTTACAGTTGCACCAAAAACCATAAAATACCTAGGAATAAATAACCATAGAGGTGAAAAATCTATACACTGAAAACTATAGAAAGCTGATGAAAGAAATTGAAGAAGACACAAAGAAATGGAAAAAGATTCCATGCTACTGGATACGAAGAACAAATATTGTTAAAATGTCAATACTACCCAAAGCAATCTACATATTCAATGCAATCCCTATCAAAGTAATACCAGCATCCTTTACAGAGCTAGAACAAATAATCCTAAAATTTGTATGGAACCAGAAAAGACCCTGAATAGCCAAAGCAATCTTGAAAAAGAAAACCAAATCAGGAGGCATCACAATCCCAGACTTCAAGCTATACTACAAAGCTGTAATCATCAAGACAGCATGGTACTGGCACAAGAACAGACACTCAGATCAATGGAACAGAATAGAAAACCCAGAAATGGATCCACAAACTTATGGCCAACTAATCTTTCACAAAGCAGGAAAGAATATCCAATGGAATAAAAACAGTCTCTTCAGCAAGTGGTGCTGGGAAAACTGGGCAGCGACATGCAGAAGAATGAACCTGGACCACTTTCTTACACCATACACAAAAATAAACTCAAAATGGATGAAAGATCTCAATGTAAGACAGGAAGCCATCAAAATCCTCGAGGAGAAAGCAGGCAAAAACCTCTTTGATCTTGGCCGCAGCAATTCTTACTCAACACATCTCTGGAGGCAAGGGAAACAAAAGCAAAAATGAACTACTCATACCTCATCAAAATAAAAATTTTCTGCATAGCAAAGGAAAAAATCAGCAAAACTAAAAGGCAACTGACAGAATGGGAGAAGATATTTGCAAACGACATATCAGATAAAGGGTTAGTATCCAAAATCTACAAAGAACTTATCAAACTAAACACCCAAAAAACAAATAATTCAGTGAAAATATGGGCAAAAGACATGAATAGACACTTCTCCAAAGAAGACATCCAGATGGCCAACTGACACATGAAAAAATACTCAACATCACTCATCACCAGGGAAACACAAATCAAAACCACAATGAGATACCACCTTACACCTATCAGAATGGCTAACATTAACAACTCAGGCAACAACAGACGTTGGTGAGGATGTGGATAAAGAGGATCTCTTTTCCATTGTTGGTGGCAATGCAAGCTGGTGCGGCCACTCTGGAAAACAGTATGGAGGTTCCACAAAAAAACAAAAATAGAACTACCTTACGACCCAGCAATTGCACTACTAGGCATTTATCCAAGGGATACAGGTGTGCTGTTTCGAAGGGACACATGCACCCCCATGTTTATAGTAGCACTATCAACAATAGCCAAAGTATGGAAAGAGCCCAAATGTCCATTGATGGATGAATGGATAAAGAAAATGTGATACACACACACAAACACACACAAAATGCAGTATTACTCGTCAATCAAAAAGAATGAAATCTTGCCATTTGCAACTACATGGGTGGAACTGGAGGGTATTATGCTAAGTGAAATTAGTCAGAGAAAGACAAAAATCATATGACTTCACTCATATGAGGACTTTAAGAGACAAAACAGATGAACATAAGGGAAGGGAAACAAAAATAATATAAAAACAGGGAGGGGGACAAAACAGAGAGACTCATAAATATGGAGAACAAACTGAGGGTTGCTGGACGGGTTGTGTGAGGGGGATGGGCTAAATGGGTAAGAGGCATTAAGGAATCAACTCCTGAAATCATTGCTTCACTATATGCTAACTAATTTGGATGTAAATTTTAAAAAGTAAAAAGAAAAAAGAACTACCGACTTCTAGTTACAAAACATAAGTCACAGAGTTAAACAGGGAATATAGTCAATAATACTGTAGTAACGTTGTTTGCTCACAGCTGATGACTATACTTATCATGGTGAGCACTGACTAATGTATAGAATTGTTCAATCATTTTTTTGTACACCTGAAACTAATATAGCATTGTATGTTAATAAATATTCAATAGAAAAATTCTAACAAAAACAATGATCCAGAAAATGTATTCACATATCAAAATATCATGTATAACGTATTCAAAATATCACATATTTATGATTTCCAATATTTTTATTTAAACACCCACATAAATGGATAAAATGGATGAAGGAGTCAAAAGATTCAAACTTGCAGTTACAAAATAAGTCATGGGGACATAATGTATATCATTGTGGCTATAGTTAATAATACTATATTACAGGGGCGTCTGGGTGGCGCAGTCGGTTAAGTGTCCGACTTCAGCCAGGTCACGATCTCGCGGTCCGTGAGTTCGAGCCCCGCGTCGGGCTCTGGGCTGATGGCTCAGGGCCTGAAGCCTGTTTCCGATTCTGTGTCTCCCTCTCTCTCTGCCCCTCCCCCGTTCATGCTCTGTCTCTCTCTATCCCAAAAATAAATAAACGTTGAAAAAAAAAATTAAAAAAAAATAATACTATATTACATATTGAAGTTGTTAAGAGAGTAGATTTTAAAAGTTCTCATTACAAAAAAGAAAATTTATGCATGGTGACGGATGTTAACAAGACCTGTTTTTGGTGATCATTTTGCAATATGCACAAATATATTGAATTATTATGTTGTACACCTAAACTTAATATCATGTTATAAGTCAATTATACTGAAAAAAAAAAAAAACAACCAAACCTATACTATATGCTCCATGCTTCTCAAGATTGGAAGTGCTCCCAGATCATATATTCACCCTGCTTTCTCTCCTCCTATTTCTCTCAATCCTGGATTCCATGGATAATGTTGTCAATAATGATCTTAGAACATTCCATAATTCCTTACTGTTCATCGTACGTGCCTTGGAAAACTTTAAACCCAGAAGATCCCTACTATCTGCCATGCCATAGCTACTACTGATCTTATGATAATGCTAAAGAAAAAGCACACATCCTGAAATTTTGTTACCACTGTAAATCCAAAATCATCTGCATCATCTGGGAAACATCTATCTTGTCTGGACTTCCTACTTTCTTTTATTAAATATTTAATTAAAATCCTATAACTTGTCTGATATTCCACCGAGAACCTCTTACTACTGGATTGAAATTTTACTGTTTAAGTTGCCAAATCTGCAAGTACCTCTTGATAAGCTTCCAATGTTACCAAGTTTCCTCTAATTATATTTGAAGATATTTCTTTTATCCTCCAATGGTGAGCTGGACCTCATCACTTCTTCCTTCTTATTAACCTCATGCCCCCAGTATTAACAACTGCCCTAGTAGCTTCAACCTCTCCTTTTGTACTGAATCTACCCTTCAGCATTTAGATATCGGAAACCCTAACTACACAGACTTGCTGTACCTAATCTTTCTGGGACCCCTCCTCAACCACTGCTCCTTCTACTTCTTCCCCTTTGCTGTGAACCACGGAGAAAAAGTCATCTACATCATGTTTGTCTGTGGCCTCAACTCCAACCACCTCCTCAAGATCACCACACATTTCCACCTGCCTTCATCATTCCATGGGGTTCCTTTGGTAAGGTCACAATGACTCCTTTGTTACTAAGCCCAAAAGGAAGTTTTTGTTACTCACAGATATGATCTTTAAGTGAAAACCTTTAAGTATATTTGAAACAACTCAGATGTGTTAATCTTGTAGCTGTAAATCTTATAAAATTTAAATATAGAAAAGGGATAGCTGATAAAATTTCACAAGTTGAGATTCTGCTGTATGTGGAAAGCACAAACTGGATTTCTAGAACTTAATCAAAAATGTAAAATAATTCATATATTTATACTTTTTTTTTCAGTTGCAGGAACTTATTGTGAAATTGTGGAAATGCTCTGATAACATGCCACAAAAACAAGTGATAATTATTTTTGCCCCCTGTTATGGGTTAAATTGTGTCCCTCACAAATAAATCTTGACATACTAATCCCCAGTACCTCAGTACACGATATGGTTATTGCTAATGAAACAAAAGAGGAGGTATTAGACTGGGCCCTAATTCAGTATGACTGTTGTCTTTATTTTAAGGGTAACTTCAGAACACAAAGACAGGCACAGAGTAGGAAGACAATATGAAGACACACAGGGACCAAGACAGCCATGTGGCTCTACAAGCCAAAGAATGCCAAGGATTGCTGGTAATCACCAGAATCTAGAAAAGCTGAGGAGATATCACTGCCTAGAGCCTTCAGAGAAAGCACAGTCCTGCCAACACAGTGATTTTGGACTTCAAGCTTCCAGAAATGTGAGAGAATAAATTTCTGTTGTTTTAAGCCACACAGTTCTTGGTGCTTTGCTACAGTACCCTTAGGAAACTAACACAACTTTTTATATGCCTTGCATGTTTTTACCTCGTCACTGAGCTATGCTGGCACAAAAACAGAAAAATGAAAAATTAAAAGTATCTTCTCCCCAGCTTCTTCCCATCTTCTGCTTCTTCCTCTTACCTTACCTGATTCAAAACTTTGGAAATGTATTTGCTTTCTCGGAGTCCTGTTGCTCAGATGCAGCAAGAAGCTATTACATGAGGTGGTCCTTTGCCTTTACTTATGACTAAAGAACTTTCTGGCTAGGCACATAGAGAAACACTTCCTAAAAACCAGTCTGAAGTATTTACTCACTGTCTGTACTCAAAGGAGTGCTTCCCAAACTTTAAATCTCCTGGTGATCTTCATAAATGCATTTTCTGACTGAGTATTCAGAATGAATACTCTACACTTCTAATAATCTCCCTGCCAATGGTGATGTTTTCATTTGAGGACCACATTTTGAGAAGCAAAGCTCTAAGACTTGACCCAATGACTCAAGTCACAAACCCAAACCTTATCCTCAACTTCTCCATCCAAGAATTATTGCAGCCTAAGCAAAAGTTCTACATTTTAGGGGGAAAAAAAAAGGTACTCTCTCTAGATATTGGAACTTAAAAAAGGCAGCCATGGGCGGATGAATTAGAATAGATGCCCCACTTAAACAGATATTTTAGGAGACAATGGGCCTTCTGTAGGAATATATAGTTCTAACAAAACTCAAGGATTGGTAAGTTAAGCAAGAAATATATTTCTCTCTCCCACTCTCTCTGTGGCCAGGTGCCTTTAAATGGCACAAATAGCATGAAGTGCAGCCTATGCCTTTTCTACCCTCCTGCTCATCATTAGCTATCAAGACATGTCAATTCCAATTCAGGTATTATATAGAGATGATATTATTATATTATAGTTAATATAATAATATATAATAATGTCATATATACATTATTTCCTCTTCCCAGTTAAACTCAGACATGAATCACCTATAATCTAATCAGTCACCTTACCTCGGCTACCGAGCCCAGGAAAGTATTTTGTTTATTGCAACCATATTTACCTTTCTGAAACAGAATTCTGCTTACATTTCTCTTCTCGTTAAAAATGTACCAAGAGCCCACAACATGTAGAGGGTAAGCTGTGAAACACTTAGCATGGCATGGAAAAGATTTCAAAGTATTAACCCAAAGGCAATTTCAGGCTGACTGCACTCTATTTGGTTCTTATTTCTGCACCCATAGATAGCAGTTATTGCCATTATCATCAGTCAGTTTTTGGAACCTCGTCTCTTATTGGTGTTTTTGTGTAGAATTTCTGTCCACTGCCCCGGTATTCCAGGTGCAGCTGGAAACCAAAAGCTTAAAGCTCAAACTGCATTGGCAAACAAAATGGCAAACATAGCATAGTCTTCTGGATAGAATTATATCAGGAGGCTTTGCTACAAGTGACAATTTGAATGCAATAATAGAATTTAATGGTAACCTTCAATGTTATTCATCAACTTCCATCAAAGTCTTAACACGGTTCACAGGCAAAAATAAAGCTACGTCCTGTGGCAGAAAATGTCTGTGGCTCATTAAATAATTTCTTCTCTTCCTGGGCACAGAATTAGGTCTTATTTCCAAATCTTAATCTCTATAGATGTAGGCCACATATCTAAGTTATAACTGATTTTTATAATAATGCCTCTAGTGAATCATACCTTCCTTCATCGCCATTCTTTTGCAATGTGAACTTCTTATTCTTCTGATCAAGAAGAGGTGGAATTCATTTCTGACCTCTTTCAATTTGGGCTGGCCTCGTGACTTGTTTTCACCAAAAGAATGTGGCAGAAGTAATGCCATGTGACCTCTGAAATAGATTTTAGGGATCTTGTAACTTCTGTTTTTATCCTTTTGAAATACCACCCTGACCTGCCAGTGGTTTGAAGAAGACTAGAATGAAAGGCTTTCTGGAGATAGAAGTCCAGCTGGCCCAGCTGAGCCCAACTCCAAAGCTCTATCAGCTGAATGTGGCTACATGAGTAAAACAAAACAAGACCAGCAGAAGCGCTGTTTAATCAACCCATAGATCTGTGAGGAAAAAATAAATTGAGTCATGGAGTTGGGGGATGATTTTTTTTTACATAGAACACATACAAAAAGTGATATTCACAAAAGTGATAGAATTATTTCTAGGCCTAACCCGTATAACGCTCTTATGAGCACTCCTCCACGTTCCTTTTCTTTTCTCAGTAGCTAGACAGGAGACAACTGCCAATATGACTTAGAAGCTACTTCATGAAGATGGTAAAGCCCTCCTGAGCCTGGTTCATAAAAATATGGCTGCTGACTTATTCACCAGGCAAGTGCAGATACCTGATCAGGAAATAAACTTCAAGTGTATTTTATTCACTACACATTACACATTATTATAAAGTTAGTTAATACTAATTAATAGGCCAACAACACCATTAATACAATCTCTGAAATTCCTATTTTAATTTTAATTTTCAGTTTATTTTGAGAGAAAGAGAGAGAGAGAGAGAGAGAGAGAAAGAGAAAAATGTGTGCATGAGTGGGGGAGGGGCAGAGAGAAAGGGAGAGAGAGAATCCCAAGTAAGCTCCACCCTCAGCGCAGAGCCCCACGCAGGGCTTGACTTCACAACCTCAATCAAGATCATGACCTGAGTTCAAAAGTCTGATGCTTGACTCCAACTGAGCCACCCAGGAACCCCAGTCTTTGACATTGCCTCAGCTAATGTCTAGTTTTGGAATGATTTTATTTGCAAACATATTTGGGAAATATAAATTGGTCTTTAATTATATAATTTTATTTTCAATATAAATTAATATTCACATTAAAAATATATTGGAACAATAAATAAAAAATCAGAGGAGTAAAACATTTATCCATAATTTCAACACTAGAGTTTTGGTACATTTCATTCCTTGCATATGTGAATTTTTAGCCTAAATTTATACAACTTTATTCACCTAATATTATACAATAAGCAATCTCCATATGTATTCATCGCCAGTTTTAAAATGGTTGCATCATACTCCATCTAGTGGACACAGTACAACTTATTTCTTGCGTCTTTTTATTGATAATTTAAGTTGTTGCAAATATTCTGTGAACTCCATAATAATTATAACACTTTTTCCTTTTTCATATCATTGCATTATTTGCTATTTTTATTGGCTTAAATTCAACATTTTATTCTTTGTGTGGGGTCATTAAAACTATTTAATTTGAATCTTAGCTTATTAATATTCTTGTTATTAAGTATATTATTTCCTTTGTTTTTATTTTTTTATTTAAAAGATAAGAACATTAATATTTGATTCTTCTTTATCAAACCCTTCAGTCTCCCCTAAATTTTTATGCTTAATTACTACATAGTGTATGAGATCATGATGATTATTAGTTATACCCCAAAATCTTTATGCTTTTTTTCCTCATGGTTCACCACTTTTCTCTGTATCTTCTTTTTTCCTATCTCATTAATTATATTACCTCCCCCAAACCAGGAATGTTTTTAGTCTACTGAACCATCTCTATGTTATATTCTCACCCCTTAAAATCCCAGTTATTTAATGTAACACAAACAGACACCCATACCTACCACTCTAATACTGATTTTCCATATTCTTGTCTGAAATATCTGCACTTGAATTTTACTGACATCTGAGATGTAAAATTTGAAAACCACATAAATTTTATTCTCTGCCAGCACATACTCTTCCCATTATTTTTAAGATGCTCTTCTCATTTTTCTTCTATTTTCTCAAGCTTGCACAGGATTTTCTCTTGCTATTCGGACTTCTGTGTTTGTTTTTCTTAGCTGTCACACAGACTCCTTAAAATTATATATATCAAATTTAAAAACGCTCTTTTCCTTCACATTTACTTCAATTTCTGATTTCCTATCACAGTGAATGTTAGTATCACCAACCATTCACATGAGAAATCTGGAAATCATTCATGGCTTTTTACTCATGCTATACCAGTAGCCTTTAATCTATCACCAAGTTCTTTATCACTTTTTTCGTTTGCTTTGGTTTTATTTTTCTTGTTTGTTAAAAGCTTTCTCTAAGTTTAATTCATATACAGAAAAGTGTATAAATCTTAAAGAGTTTGACAAAATTTCACCAGCTAAACAAATATTAGTATGTAAGCGGGGCACATTTATAAAACAGAACATTGCTAGCATCTGAAAAATCTCTGCTGTGTCATCTTTTAATCCCTAAATTCTATCTATGTTTAAACCATTACACTAATTCCCAATGCCATAGATGGGATTCTGGGGTTTTTGAACTTTATATAAATCAAATAATATATGGACCCTTTTATTTGTCTTCTTTCAATAAACAGTATGTTTGGGTCTTCCACATGGACTAGTCATAGTGTTTTTCATTCTCACTGCCCTTTAGCATTCTATTCAACGTATGCTAAAAATTATGTTTATCCATGCTATGGATGATAGGTCTTTGTGCCATTAGGAGAGTTTATTTTGAATAGGGTTGCTATAAATATTTGTGTACATGATTTCTGATGCACATATGTAGGCATATGCTAGATATATACTTGGGCGAATGGCAGGGTAATGGAAAATAAATATATATAGCTTTAGTAGATACTGTCAAATAATTTACCAAAGTGTTGGCCAACTTGAATTCCTACTCCTACTGCATAAGAGCTCCAGTTATTCTATATCTTTACCAGTACTTGATAAGTCTGTCTTTAAATATTTTTGCCATTACTGTGGGTGTATACAGCGATTTCAGATCATGGATTTAATGTAAATGTTCTAATGAAAATGGAATACTACTCAGCCATAAAAAGGAATGAAATCTTACCATTTTCTATGATGTGGATGGAACTAGAGAATATTATGCTAAGTGAAATCAGTCAGAGAAAAATACCTCCACTCATATGAGGAATTTTAGAAACAAAACAAAGGAGCACAGGGTTAAAATAATGAGAGTGAGGTAAACCAAGAAGCAGATGCTTAACCATAGAGAACAAACTGATGGTTACCAGAGGGGAGGTGGGTAGGGGGATGGGTGAAATTGGTGATGGGGATTAAAGAGTGCATTGCTATGATGAGCACCAGGTGCTGTATGAAAGTGTTGAATCACTATTTTGTATATCTGAAACTAGTATTACACTGTATGTTAACTACCTGGAATTTAAATAATGAATGAATGAATGAATGAATGAATGAATGAATGAATGAATACATAAATAAATATTCTGGTGGATAATTAAGGTAAGTAACTTTTCATATGTTTATTAATCATTTGGATATCCTGTTTAATGATATACCAATATTCCTATGGAGTTGTCTTTCTCATATTTACTGGTAGGATTTCATTACATATTCTGGACATGTGTCATCTATTGAACATATGTATTGAAAATATCTTCTCTCACATAATGACTTTTCAGTCTCTTAATGATGTATGTTATATACAATCCAATTTATGTTTTTATCTTCTTTATAGTTAGCGCCTTTAGATTCAGTTTACGAAATCTCTGCCCACCTTACAGTTATTAACATGACTTTTTCTCTTTTATTTTCTTTCAAAACATTATTTGCCTTTCATATTTGTTCAAAAAACATCTGGAAATGCTTGACTGTGGTAATCTAGGGGTCAAAAGCTTTTTTTTTTAACATATTGATGTAAAGTAGAGCATGTACTGAGAAAACCGTGTTTTCCTACCTGTTTATCTTCTTAATAAACCACATGACTTTAACTTCATTGTCCTGAAAACATACCATTTTAATTACCATATATTTATAATAAGTCTTAATAAATAACTCGTTGCAAAAGTCCTAGAGCTTTGTTGTTCTCCAAGCTTGATTTCTATTAGCCCTTTGCATCACCTCCATAAAAAATTTAAATAAAGTGGTCAATTTTTTATGGAAACTTGCTGAGATTTTGTTTGTGATTGCATGATCTATAGAATCATTTAGGGACAACTGACATAATTATAATGATAACCAATTCATGGACTTTATATAGAGTTCCAATTCATAAACTTTTTATATTTTTCCATGTAAGCATTTTAATTCCTTTCATTTTTTTTGTTGTTTTCAGCATAAAGCTCATATAGATCTTAGACATTTGATAGTTTTAGATGTTGAGCATATTGCCTTTTAAAATTTTAATTTTCTATTTATTGCTAATGTGAAAATGTAATCAATATTTATATGTCATTTGTATCCAGTAACTTAAATAAATTTGTATATTCTATATTCTCAATCTCAGGGCAAAATTTTAAATTTAACCATAAATTATGATAAACTTAGGTAGATTTTTTACTGTTCACACTTAATAGATTAATGAAGTTATCTTCCCAGTTTGCTATAAGTTGTTCTATTTATTAAATTTATCCATTGATTTTTCTGGATAGTTTGATTTTTGAATGTTAAACTATCTTTTGATTTCTGAAATTTTTGCCATTTATTCATTATATATTACCATTTCCATATATCACATGGTTATGTTCATTATTATACGTTAATTGTCTTTGGTTTATAATCTCCCTTTAATATAATTCTGTTGCATTAAGGTCATGAGCGAGTTGAGATTTATTTTGTCTTTTACTTCTCTCTGCAAGAGATCGTATAGATTGGTCTTTTTTCCCTTAACATTTCAATTAATTCACTCGTGAAATCAGTCATTTCCAATTTTTTTTGTTTGCTTTTAGTTTTTGTCAAAAATTTTTTAGGGCAGAGTTAATTGCTTAACTAGATATAGCACACTTTCATGTTCCATTTTTTCTTATCTATTTTCTAAGATATTTTCCTTAAGGGAGTTACTTATTTCTTCTACATTTTCAAAACTTTGGCATATGGGGGTGTTCATGACATCCTTTTGTGTTTTGTAAAATATATAGCAGTATCTACTTTTTTTTCCTTTGTGATGTTGATAATTTTATAGTTCTTATCCTATTTCTTTTTCATTCTTGCTACGTGCTTGTCAGTTTAATAAATCTTGAAGAAACTATTTTTGGTTGTTTTGACTTTCTTTAGAGTAACTTTTTTATGGATTATTGTTTTCCGCTTCTATTTTTGTAATTTAATTTTTCTCCTATTGTTGGTTTTAGTTTGCTGAACTAAAGCAAACTAGTGATAGTTTTCCTATCATCACACGCAGTAGATTATGCCACTGATTTTTTAACCTTTATTCTTTTCTAATATTTTAATTTAATATTATCATTTTCATCTCTGGCTAGACACCACTTCATCTACTTCTCCAAATCTGGGTACGTTATTTCTTCCTTATAATTTATTCCTAAAATTTATTTCTGACATTTTCCATTATTTCTTCTTTAACTCATGGGTTATTTCAACGTGTAATATTTAATTTAGTGACATTTGGAAATTTTCTAGTTATCAGATAATAAAACTGGGTCTCAGTTCAAAAGAAACCCATTTGTTGACACTGTATCCACTTTAAATAAATAGAAAGTGGGGCGCCTGGGTGGCTCAGTCGGTTGGGCGTCCGACTTCGGCTCAGGTCATGATCTCACGGTCCGTGAGTTCGAGCCCTGCGTCAGGCTCTGTGCTGACAGATCAGAGCCTGGAGCCTGCTTCAGATTCTGTGTCTCCCTCTCTCTCTGACCCTCCCCCGTTCATGCTCTGTCTCTCTCTGTCTCAAAAATAAATAAACATTAAAAAAATTTTTTTTAATAAATAGAAAGTATCTAAATTATGATAAGTAAATACAAGGACAACGTGTTTTCCTTCTAAAATTATTTTAGTTTGAAAACATTTTGTGGGCTACATTCATGCTTGTAAGGCCAGATACAACCACCATGATTTATTATAAGATAATTCATTTAGGCTAAATACATACAAGATAAAAACTATTTTAAGGTGAAAATTTCGGTGGCATTTTAGTACAGTCATAATGCTGTGCAACCACCAGTTCTACCAAATTCCAAAATATTTCCATCATCACACAGTGAAATCCTTTACCCATTAGGCAGTTTCTCTCATTTCCCCTGCTCCCCGGGCCTTTCTCAATCACCAATCAATCACCCTGTCTCTCTAGATTTATCTATTCTGGAGATAAATGAAATCATACAATATTCAAGCTTTTGTGTCTGGCTTCTATCACTTAATGTTTTGGAGGTTCATCCATGTTGTGGCATGTGTGGAATGTTACCCAATAGCTAACCAATTCAATTTTCTGATACCAATGGTGCGTCCAACAATTCAGTTCAATTTTGAGACCACCCACATGAATGCAGCATCAGATACCACAGGTTAAGAGCTCATTCCGACAAAACTGCCCTGTTCCCATTTCAGATACCAGGTGCAGGTCCTGAGCTACCCATACTTATGACTGAACAGATTTATAAATCAGGGCTCCCACACCCCCCTCCTTAGGTCTGATAATTTGCTAACACAGCTTACAGAACCCAAGAACCACTTTATTTATGTTTAACAATTTACTACAAAATATACAACTCAGAAACAGCCAAATGAAAGCAATGCATAGGCAAGATGAGGGCGGTGGTGGGACACAGTTCCTATGTTCTATTAGGGTGCAAAACCCTCGCAGCACCTCAATGTGCTCATCAACTCAGAAGCTCTTCAAATCTCATTATTGAGAAGTTTTTTCTACAGATCAGTCTCCAGGCCCACATCCCTGCCTATAGGTAGATGGGTAGAGCTGAAAGTTCTCACTCTCTAATCATTTGATCTTTGAAAGGTGACCAGCCTCATCCTGAAGCTATCAAAGGCCCCCACCCTAAGTCACTTCATTACCATAAACTCATGTGATTAAAAGGGACTCGTTATGAACAAAACACATTCCCATTACTCAGGAAATTTCAAGCATTTTAGATCTAGGTGAGGAATAGGGAAGAAAGACCAAATATTTCTTACTATACAATAGCATGCATCAGTATTTTATTATTTCTTATGGGTGAATAATATTTCTTTTATTGCTGAATAATATTCCATTGTACCTATATACCAAAATGTATTTGTCCATCTTTTGAGAGACATTAGGGTGTTTCTACTTTTTGACTATTGTTAATAGTACCACTATGAATATCCATATGCCTCCATGTGTTTGAGTACCTGTTTTCAACTCTTTTGGATATATACCCAGGTGAAATTCCAGCATCTATTTGCTAACTATTCTATGTTTCGCTCTTCAAGGAAGCACCAAACTGTCTTCCATAGCTACTTAACCATTTTACATACCCATTAGCAATGGATGCGGGTTCCATTTTCTCTATATCTTCACCAACACTTATAATTTCCTTTTTTTTTTTCTTTATTATAACCATCCTAGTAGGAATAAAATGGTATCTCACTATGGTTTTGACATGAATTTCTCTAATGACTACTGATGAGAATCTTTTCATGTGCTTATAGACTATTGGCATATCTTCTTTGGAATTTTCCTACAAATTTATTTGTTATTTATTATATATTATCAACTCTATTTAGATAATATGTAATAAATAATATACAGAATGCATATGTATGTTTTATTAAATTTTGAATAGAAAACCATGAAGCATCCCTGCATGACAGTACATTCAGAAAGATCAGCTCTCTTGGTGCTCTCTCGGCTCAATTGGTTAAGCATCTGACTTCAGCTCAGGTCATGATCTCATGGTTCATGAGTTAGAGCCCCGTGTTTAAGCCCTGCATCCAAGTCCCAGGTGGGGCTCTTTGCTGACTGTACAGAGCCTGGAGCCTGCTTTGAGTTCTGTGTCTCCCTCTCTCTCTGCTCCTCCCTCATTCACTCTCTGTCTCTCTTCCAAAAATGAATAAACATTAAAAAAATTTAATAAAAATGTAAAAACAGGTCAGCTCTCTGCACTTTATCTTACTAACCACAATTTATTATTTCTTATAATAATTTTATTAGCAAAAACATCACGCACATAATCTTGGACAAGGTTATGGAAATTAAAGAATGAGCTCATCAAAGTTTATAGTACTTTATTTTTTTAATTAAAGAGCTCCTGCTTTGGTTTGTCTTTCTTGCAATAAGAAAAAAAAAAAACAACCTTGTTTCAGTAGTTACGAATGTTATTTTTGATTCAAAATTTCAAGGTCCCTACAAGAATTTTGCCAAATATATGACGTCTAATTTCACTCATAAAAGTAAAGATCTGTCCCAGAAGCGTCTCTCCCAGCTGCCCCCTTAACACTCATCCTGACACATATTCATCCCCACTGTGTCCTAGAAACTCTTAAATACCACTCATTCTGAAATCTCAATATTTTTTTTCATTCTTCAATGCCCTTCCCAATGCTCTTACCAAGGCGATCCTTTTCCCCCATAAACCTCCCTTTCTATGTAAGTTTGCATGAGAAAGAAACTACCAATATTTCAAGATTTTACTGAAGTGTCATTTCTCTTCTGACAGAGCTCCCACCACTGTCAACGTTGCCTGCACAGTTCACTCATTTTTCGTCTATGCTGCAGATGGACCTTGAGTTATTATTTACCTTTCACACCAAGCTTCTAGCCTATGAACTTAAACTCTGGAGACCAAAATTACTGTTAGGAATAATTTTTCCAAGGCACAATATACAAACTCCACGACATATTGCTGAATCAAAGAAGCAAGAAATATTCAGATTGGAGAAGACATGAGAGCCAATTTAACATAGTGGGTGATTACCCACTATGCTAGTTTTTTTTTTTTCCTACTCCATTCCTATCAAATGGTTTCTCAGGTACTACATGAACACCTCTAGTTATTAGCTACTTAATCTAGTTAATTTGATGTGATAAACAAGTGCATTTATTAACTTAATTTTGCATTGGTACTATATATTTTTTACATATATTTTTAAAAGCTCCTTATCTTCATTAGGGAAGGAAGTTCATACTGTAGTAGTTAAGGCTATCCAAACATAGTTCCCATGTTGCCAAAGAGATTTAATCACAATAGCAACACCAGTAGAGAAAATCACTGTATTCCATCTTCTTTATTGAGAAATATTCCTATTAGATATCACTCTCAGCTGTGCTCTATTCTCTACTTCTCAAAAATGCCTATGGCAGTCATTATCAATAGACAGAGCTTTCTGAAATGAATAGTTGATGGATGCAATTGCCTGGTAAACTCCCAAAGGCTGTAACCAATTGTTAATTGTGCCGTATACCTCTTTTCATTAATAATAAATATAGTAATAAAAAAATTTTTGTCAGCAGCTCCTATGGACTGATTTCATAATACTCATGTGAACAAAAGCATAGAGGACACCTCATGTTAGTAGTTAAGATACAAATAGGTTCTCAGCCAAAATAATTTTTTTAACTCACATTTATGTGTCTGGTTAAACTGTTTTAAAAAGATTAATAGGTAGAATGAAGAGAATATGGAAAAAGGGGTCAGAATAAAGTTTAAATTTTTTTCTCCATTTGCATACCCAAAGAAGAAAATTACAGGGGTGCCTAGGTGGCTCAGTCAGTTAAGCATCCAACTCTTGATTTTGGCTCCAGTCATGATCTCACGGTTGGTTGGTGAGTTCAAGCCCTTGAATTGGGCTCTGCACTGTCAGCTTGGAATTCTGTATCCCTCTCTCCGTGTCCTTCTCCTGCTTGCTCTCTATCTCTCTCAAAATAAATAAAAATAAACTTAAAAAAAAGAAAATTACATATAAATTCTATGCCTGTTATTTCACTTATGAAAAGAAAACACCAAGGTTTATGGGGCAGGTACCAAACATTGTGGGTACCAAATGAAATAATAGATATGGAAATTTTCCCATGGTGTCTTTATACAGAAAATGCCAAATACTATAAATCAGTCTTTCTTATTCCCCTAGACCTTGCTATTAAAACATTAACAACGTATCATGTTTTGGAGAGTTGGCTGACTAGATTCAAGATGGCTTCACTCAATGTCTGCCAGATGGTGCTGGCTCCCAGCTGAGGAAACTTGGTTTTGGTCCACATGGCCTCTCATGCTACAAAGACTAACATGACTTGCTTCTCTGGCAGTTTCAGGGCAACACTCCCAGAGAACAGGAGCAGAAGTTTCCATCTATCTTAAGAAGTCACATAACGTCACTTCCATCACATTCCATTGGTAACTTATGTAGTCTCTCCACCACTAAGTTACCCTTATCTATAAAGTTAATGTAGCCTGTTAACAGCTTTTAAAATCAGAATTAAGCAGTAACATCCATGTGAAACACTTATGACTATAACTGGTACATTAAAAATATTCAATAAATGTCAGTACTATTTTTACTATATACTTTATATCCTTTAAATCTCTCATATCAGTAATCTTTTTATACTCATTGCCACTACCTTAGTGAAAGTGGTCCTATTTAATTTCTCCCACAGTACTCCATCTATAATAATTCTGTTTTAGCAACTGAAACTATAAACAAATATTTGTTCATTTGTCAGATTCCCATTCTTAGACTATAAACCTACCAGGGCTTCAAACTGCTGTTTTCTTTTAATATTTTTATCATGAACATTCATCACTGATTTTAAAATAGAGTAATCATCCAATAGATGTTTACTGAATTCATTTTCATCTAATAGCAATCAGAAAGCCTAAACTAAGTATTAAATTTTGAGCTGAAGTAAATGACCACATTATGGAATGATTCAAGTATCTTGAGTAATAAATCTACAGTATAGGTAACTTAAGAAATTATAGTCAGTGTACAAGGGTCAAAATGTAAGATATAGTCCTACACAGTAGTTGAGCACACAGACTCTTAATACAGGTTGTCAGTGATCAACTCCCAGATTAACAGCTTTTGCTGTGTCTATAATAAAGTTACTTAGCCTTTCTGTGGTTTAGTTTCCTTCTCTGTAAGAAAGAAGATAACAACAAATCTTGGAGCATCATTATAAGCATGTAATTAAGTTGGTATATGTAAAATAATAGAAGACAATAGCTCACAAAGAGTTCCATTTGAATTTTCTCTATTACCATGGTTGTTACATTTTCTGATACTTTATCTTCAGACATATATTTGTCCTAAAAATAAATAAATATTACAGATTCAAGTAAATGTATGTCTTTCATACTATACTTCAGGAAAGGTTAGTGTAATGCACCTGTTGTAAAGTTTTTCTTTTTAGAAATAGGAAAAATATCTAAAATTTGCATAATACATTTAATGACATTTTTACTTTAAATATAGAATAGACACCTATATCTATAATATAGTTTTCATCTTTGTATATTGCCTGCAAAATAGTAACATGTTTTTGCCTTATGTAAACGTGAAAGGAAGAGAGAGGAAAAGTCACCATATCTCCTGACACTTTTCATTTCAGTGTTTTTTTAAAAACTATTCTGTGTAGTACTTCTTGACCACAAATTATTACTTTCACGTAATTCCAATACTTCAATTATGTATCACTCTTTTCTGTTTTAATCCTCTTAGTCTCTGTGCTTTTCCTCTGTTTACTGTTATTTTTTTCAAATCTGTATATCATAACATGTACTTAGTGTTCAACATGGTAGCTCCTGTTATTCACTGATATTTAAACATTTTAAAAAAGTGTTTTAGGGGTGCCTGGGTGGCTCAGTCGGTTGAGCTTCCAGCTTCGGCTCAGGTCATGATCTCACAATCTGTGAGTTTGAGCCCCTTGTCGGGCTCTGTGCTGACAGCTCCTAGCCTGGAGCCTGCTTCAGATTCTGTGTCTCCCTCTCTCTCTGACCCTCCCTCATTCATGCTCTCTGTCTCAAAAAACAAAAACAAAAACAAAAACAAAAACAAAACAAAACATTAAAAAAAAGTGTTTTATCATCTATGTCATATCTAAACAATTTCTAGTAATCCTCCAAACTCCATTTTTCTTTTAGACTGTCTTCTAGACTGCCACCTTTTAATCTCCTTTCCTTGCCTTTTCACCTAATCTTAAATCTTATTATTTTGTCTTTATATTGGAACCATGTTTCCGTGGCTTTTATAGACATTGTATGAAATGTGCTTCTAGTTTCTTTCTTGGATACTATGTGGAATTTACTTGTGTTCTCTACAGTATACATCTTTTAGACATATATTTATCACCTCTTACATGTATATCTTCCTCTCCCCATGCTATAAAAAGTTCCTAGGTCCTTCTGTTCTTTTAATTTTTTGCTTCTATATTTTGCTCTTTATACTTAAAGAGTAAGAGATCTCTTTGGGTCTGCTATTTCACTTAGAAATAAGATAATTAAAAAAATAATAACTCCCTCATTTTGAAATGAGATGTGTTTACAGACCATATTTAGAACCAGCTATAGAACACATTAATAATTTAATCACTGAGCTGGTTATCTGTCTCAACCTTCTATGCTATCCCCTACATTGCTGGATATTGGGAGTCTACAAACTTAATTTCCATAAATCCTTCACCATCTTAATTGTTTAGCCTCTGCCAGAGAAAAATAATAAGGGATCTGAAGGTGGGAGTAAGAAAGAAGCCATGTTTTCTCTGCATGCTGTGGCCCTGGACAGAGAAGCAGGAAATTGAAATATCTCAGGTGGTTTCATTTCCCCTGACTGGTCACTTACGGTGCTCTCTACCATAATCAAAGAGCAGTCCATGTAATAATCACCCCATCATTAAAAGAAGCAAAATAGCCATTTTCTGCCTCATATACCTTGTCTTTAATTTCATCCAATTTACGTACAGCTTTTCCTTTGTTGATACTGAAGTAGCCTACAATTCACTAGCAATGGAGTCACAAACTTTCCAATGACAACCAGTTAACATAGCCAGATTCTAAACCTTGAAAGCCTATATCTGAGTCCATTTCTTTTACAAATCCCCAATGAGTCAAACATGGTTGGGAAACAGAAACCACTCTGCTAATATCAGGCAGACAGGAATATAGAGCATGGAATTGATAATGACGGAGACAACAGAAGGGGATGCTGGAGAAAGAAACTGAAGAGGAGGAAGGGGTGGTGATCAGCAGTCCGAGGGTATTAGAGTCCCATGTTGGAGCCTCTGATTTCACATGTGCGTCTGCCTCCTGAGGGTGTTGCCACTGCCTCTTATTCTGTTGCCATTGCTGCTTCATGGGAACTCAGGTGGCCTCTCTCCCACGGATACTATTGGCACCACCACTGCCCCTGCTGAAGCCACAGATGCTGTGTAAACAACACAAGAAGCAGAGAAAATGCCCTTTTGCTTCCTCGTCCCAGTGCTCCCATGATAGGAGCTGTCTCCTGGGACACTGACCCTAAAAATCTGTCCCTGGGAATTTACAAAAATATTGGTGTTATTTCAGTTCCTTAGCAATACAAAGGAAAGCATAGAAAAGCAGAATAGGAGCTGAGAGACAAAAAAAAAAAAAAATCAATTAACTAGTATAGTTAATCAATACAAATCAATAAGTAACTAGCATAGGAGAGTTTGTATGATCTAGCAGCATGGTAACCCCAGTAGGAGAAATCAATCTTTGCATAGATTATGCTGTTTGGAACAAAGGTATTGAATTAACTTTTAAACCCACTGTTACTGTGTCTCTTCCAGAGCAGGAAGAGACTTGATTCTTAAGACTATTTCGTCTCCCTAAATAGTCATTGAGACAACAAAGAACTTTGCTGCTAAATGAGAACTGTGTCTCTTGGTCTGCTACTTGTACAAAAAGCTGCCCATTTTAAGTATAATTTGACAGTAATTTGAATTGGAGTTTTCCCGTCCAATTCTGACCATTAAACATCCTGTGCATCAAAGAAGAATCTTAAAAACTGCTCCCTGCCAGACCACAAGAACCACCAGGTTATCTGTTAGGAGCTCTTGAGCTACAAAACCTGCTGACCTATGGCAAGAAAAGGTGCTAGAGTTGAAATAGTTCTTTGGGACCTCACAGCCTACCCTCATCTCAGCCATTTCCCTGACAAGCCTTAAGGAATTCATGCACTACAGAATCTCTTCTGGTTTATATGGGGGGGGGGGGGTAGTCTTTCTTCTTTCAAAGGGGAGATCTGAGATCTAGACTGGTGGGTTCTTCTTTAATTTCAATCCACTTGTGCTGTATGTAGTAGAATTTGGAATTAAGATAGCACTTTTCCCCAGCTGCAGCAACTTCTTATTAGACATGCCACTGGAGGCAAGGGAAATAAAAGCAAAAATGAACTATTGGGACTTCATCAAGATAAGAAGCTTCTACACTGCAAAGGAAACAATCAATAAAACTAAAATGCAACCAATGGAATGGGAGAAGATATTTTCAAATGGCATTATCAGATAAACGGTTAGTATCCAAAATCTATAAAGAACTTACCAAACTCAACATGCAAAAAACAAATAATGCCGTGAAGAAATCGGCAGAAGACATGAATGGATACTTTTCCAGTGACATCCAGATGGCTAATAGATACACGAAAAGATGCTCAACATCACTCATCATCAGGGAAATACAAATCAAAACCACAATAAGATACCACCTCATACCAGTCAGAGTGGCTAAAATTAACAACTCAGGAACCAAGAGATGTTGGCAAGGATGATGAAAAAGGGGAGCCCTTTTGAACTGTGGTGGGAATGCAAACTGGTGCAGCCACTCTGGAAAACTGTATGGAGGTTTCTAAAAACATTAAAAATAGAACTACCCTATGACACAGCAATTGCACGACTAGGTATTTATCCAAAGGATACAAAAATGCTGATTCAAAGGGGACATGCACCCCAATATTTATAGCAGTACTATCAATAATAGTCAAATTATGGAAAGATCCCAATGTCCATCAACTGATGGATGGATAAAGAAATGTGGTGTGTGTGTGTATGTATGTATATACACATACACACACACATATATATACACATACACACACACATACATACACACATACATACAATGGAATACTACTCAGTGATCAAAAAGAATAAAATCTTTCCATTCTCAACAATATGGATAGAACTGAATTAAAGTGTATTATGCTAAGCAAAATAAGTCAGTCAGAGAAAGACAAATATTATATGATTTCATTCATATGTGGAATTTAAGAAATAAAACAGATGTTCATAGGAGAAGAGTAGGAAAAATATGATAAAAAACAGGGAGAGAGGCAAACCATAAGAGATTCTTAAATACAGAGACTAAACTGAGGGTTGCGGGAGGGGTGTTGGGTAGGGGGATGGACTAAATGGGTGATGGGCATTAAGGAGGACATTTGTTGGGATGAGCACTGCGTGATGAATCACTAGGTTCTACTCCTGAAACCAATACTACACTGTATCTTAACTAAATTGATAAATAAATAAAAGATGACACTTTTCTTTCAATTCTAATGCAGAGCATTATCTATTTTACAATTCTTGTGCTGCTCATGTGTAAAGAAGATACATTAATTTTCTATTGCTCCTGTAACACATTACCACAAATTTAGTTGCTTAAATGATACAAATTTATTATTTTACAATTCTGTAGGTCAGAAGTTCAACATGAATCTCAGTGGCTGAAGTCAAGGTGTCCACAGAGCTGTGTTCCTTTCCAGGGGAAAATTTTCTTGTTTTTTCCAGCTGCTAGTTTCCCCTCATTTCCTGGACCATGACCCTTTTGTTCCATCCTCAATTTCTGCATATTGGTGTTATTGCAGGTTGACTCGTTTTCACATCACATCACTCTGACCCTTTGTCCATCTTCTCATTCTCTCTCTCCATGTCTGGAAAATTTCTCTACTTTTAAGATGTCACATGACTATAATGAAATCACTATAATAATCCAGAATAATTTCCTGTCCAGATACATAATGTCAGTCACATTTGCAAAGTCCCTTGGGTCATGGACGGTAACATATTCACAAGTTCAGGGAGCAGACATCTTTAGGGAGCCATTATTCTGCCTACCACAGAAGAGTATAATTTCTTACTTTCTAGTATCCTTGTTTCTTCCTTTCCTCCCTATCTCCTTTCCTTCTTTGTCTTGTTATTATTTTTCCATTGCAACTTTTTAATGGGCTATGAAGCATCTGAGTGCAAAATCTGTCTTAATTTTTAAGTACCTATACAATGTCTTGGTAAGTAATAGAAACATCAATCATCAATTTATTATAAGTTGTTAGGGTTTTTTGCACCTATTATGGGCTGATGATTGTGCAATATGGTAAGATAGAGAAGTGAGCAAGGGAGAGGTGGTTCTGCCTTTGTGGAGTTTGGAGAACAGAGACAGTAAATACTTGAGAGTGTCACAGCGTGGAAAGATTGTCACAACCTAAGTATAAGGTAACTCCTCTGATTTTCTTCATCAGAAAAGAAAAAATAACCCAGTGTATATTGTGCAGTATTTTTGTAAAAATATAAAGAGGTCAAAACACAGAATAATCTGTAGACTAATAATGTTCTATATTGACCAGAACCAAATGTTTTATCATCTGTGAAGGCACCAATGTTACTTGAATTGTTGAATTAAATTTTCACTAAGACTCAAGGAACTGACATTCCATTCTCTAACAAATACATGCTTTAAATTTATACTGAAATGGAAGCATTGCCTTTATTGCAGTCTTTTGATTTAGTCTTTAAAGAATAGTCATTAATCTCCTCTATGCTGATGTAATTTAGAAGGCAGTGCATTAGCTTTCCTCACCTTATTCTTTGATTAATGCCATCCTGGTGATTGTAATTTAGGGGACAGCCACACCACAGAGATGGTTATTTCAGATTGCTCTATCCAAGTTACTTTATCTACTTGTAGGTGCTAAGGCCCAGTCAGTCCCCACTCAGAAATACAGGAAGAGACAGGATTTTCGTTTCCCAGGCATTTTTTCTAAGAATCTAACATATACTAATCCCTGCACTAAATATTGGGAGTACAAATGACCATGTTGGTCCTCTTAAGGTGTGCACTGTTTACTGTGAAATACACATACGTAAACGGATTGTTTCTAAACAAAGTGCAGTTTCCCTTCCGGTCAGAAACTTGGAAAAAATGACAAAATTACCTCAGTGCAGGACAATGGAAACGAAACAGAACAAGTACATGGGTAGGCAGGTATCCCTTTCTCCAACTTGCCAGCCTGAACAGGTTCTGCAGCAGAACTCAGAAGGACAAGGGCAGTAAGAAAAAGGAAGTTTGGGCAGGAAAGAAGCGGAACAAGGATGTAAGGGAAAAAGAAATCCAATAACCTTTCTAATTGAATGTTAATTTATTAATTTCAGTTTACAGGGCCTGATGGAAAGCAGTGAATTTTACTTTTGGGAAGTACATTTCTCTTCATTCTAGAGCAACTATTTGCAGTCAGGGAGAATTTTTGTAACACTTTTCTAATTTACTCAAAGCTTTATTAATTATATCTGAAAACTATTAATAAGTATTTGTAAGATTAAGCTCACTTTGCTACTGAAAACATTGGTTTTATCCTGTGGATATATTTATGCATTTGTGAAATGCCTCCAAATACAATTTTCCATAGCCACCTTGAGGATACTGTTCAAGCAATATTCAAATCTAGCTAGAATTTCTTAGAACTGAATTACTATTTTTCTTTAGCTCAAATTCTGAATGTAGTGCCGAAACTCGTGGGAGTGGCAGGTGGGCCTAAAGGATAGACAATGGGTCACAAGTGATCATAGAGCATATGGCTTCACATATGTCAAGGTCCATGGATCACCAACCAGACACACATATGGGATTCTCTTGTAAACTGACAAGTAAAATACTAACATTTCCACTCTTTTTTAGTCTTAACTAAAATGCAGTGGGTTAAAGACAGAGATTATATGCGCTTAGGTGATATTTATATAGGCATAAAGCTTGCAGGTTTTGACTATTTTGAACAATGTTGATATTCTGAACAATTTACCTATTTTATTTTGCATTGATAAATATGCTAGTGATATAATCCTTTCACTGTAAGAAAATCATAAGTACTTAAGATTAAATATCTTAATTTTATTTTATATTGTAAATACTATACCTCATTCTGTAGCGAAAAGAACACTGACTTTATAGTTTTCTAGAACAGGATTTGAAATTCAGCTTTAAATTTCCTTGCTGAATGACTTTGGACAAATTTCTTAACCTCTTTGTTCTTTAATCCCCTATCTGAAAAATAGAAACAAGTATCCATTTCATAGAAATATTATGGTACTTAAAAGTGATACAGATTGCATCGAATATTAAGCATTGCCTGGAACAGTCTATTTCCCTATTTAAAAAATCATCATTGGGTACTGCATGATTTGTATCTCTATCATAAGAATTTATACAAATATTGCTTTGTAGGTATTTTAAATTATTTTTATACTGAGTGACTTAATTCTTCAGATAGAATAAATTTCACTTCATGTTTAATAATTCCATGAGTAAGTTAAAATAAAAAACAAATGCTGTAAAAAATTATATAAACTATAGTTGACATAGGTCTATACCACCACAGAATCACACTTCTTAGAATTAATCATTTCCTTTCTGAGTTAGCCTGTCAGGATCCTTGCCAATGAGCTATTTTACAATTCTGTCACTAGAAAAAATAAACTGGAAGAAACACAAAGCAGAGTGATAGGAACACTGGATGGAGTTATATGGTCAGTTTAGGATAACTTCTATGCTATTTTTTAGATATGTGATACTGAGCCATCATTATCCTTATATACTCTTCCATGAATCTTTCAACAGTCAGTTGAGGGAGACTAAGGGACCTTTCTAGGCATTTATCATGTATTGATGTTTCTTTCTTCTGTTGAACATATGGGGTTGGTTACTCTCATTGTAAAAGCAAAATGGCAAGGCCTAAACTATTCCATTCCCGTAAGATGGTTTATTACAAAGAAATAAACAAAATACAAAATATTTTCAGTCTTTATACCTTGTACTTATACCTTGTACTGTATTGTAAAAAAAATTTTCACCCACTGTTCTGTAATATGCATGTTAAAGAATGGAAGTTCTGTTGTTCAGTGCCCCAGATGGAAAGGGAAAGTGCTAATTTCTTCACTGACAGTCATTTTGGATACAAAGAAGGAGGCAGTTCAATCTAAGGGCAAGGAACATTGACAAGTTTTTGTCTCTGAAACTGGACTGATGGAGAATCTTGTCTGCCACTTTTAAGACAGAGGAGTCAAAAAAAAAAAAAAAAAAAGAGGAGTCCCAGGATTTGCCAAGATTTCAAAATAGTTCAAAGATACAATCTTTACCACTGGAGAACTGAGAAACCAGTGTAGGTAATATTTTGTAAAAAAATACAATGTTCAGAAAAATTGAAAACCTTTGTAGACTATATTCTTTGATTAATACCAATCCATTAAAATCCTATACATTTTGTTTATTGACCTTGCAGGCACCCGGGCGGCTCAGTCAGTTAAGCGTCCAACTCTTGATTTCAGCTCAGGTCATGATCTCATGGTTCATGAGCTGAAGCCTTGCATTGGGCTCTGTGCTGACAGTGTGGGCCTACTTGGGATTCTCTCTCTCCCTCTCTCTCTGTTCCTCTCCCACCTGTGCTACCTCTCTCTCAAAATAAATAAATAAATTTTGAAAAATTAGCCTCAAAAAATAAACTTAAAAATATTAACCTAATATTTTGTGGCCTGGAAAGAAGATGGACATTTATCCTGATTTTGGTAAAAATTTCCCTAGAACTTGAAACCTACAAAGATGATAAAAATATTAACTGAAAAACTACTTAAAAGTACCTATGATGCTTAATATGTAGAATCAACTCTTCCACAAGTTCTAATGTTATGCATAAACAAAGTTATCATTGAAAATCCTACAAGTTGCCCCCAAATAGACACAATTTTATGTGTACATTTCTAGGTCTTAACATGTACTTGTAAATATATGCATGAATTAAGTTTATATATTACATTTTATATTCACAACAGTCTTATCAGCCCACTGTTACTATGTCCATTTATACCAACGAGGTTTAGGTAGGGTAAGTAACTGGACCAAGCAGTAAGCTTCAGAACCAGAATTTTTCTTTTGCTCTGTGTCACTCTAGAATCCGTATTGGCTCATCAATTTTAACAAATGTACCATACTAATGCAAGGCATCAATAATAGAGGAAACTGCGGGGAGAGGGGATGGGAGTATACGGGGATTCCATGCTTCCTGATCAATTTTTCTGCAAACATAAAACTTCTTTAAAAATAGTTTATTAATTTAAAAAAATATTTTAAAAAGTTCAAATTTTTTATCTTACAGATGGTAAAGTAGTGTAGCCTATTTGATTCAAAACATCTAGGTCAGGATTCCAACAGTGAATAAAATATGTCATTCTATCTTGCTGCTCTCCAAGAAGACAAAAATACTGAACAGACTGTGTTCACCTTAAAGGAAAATTAAGACTTTGCTTCAAAGGACAAACCAAAACAAAAAAAAAGTGTAAGAACCTCACTGAGTAATAGAAAGCATGTGGGAGAATATAGCTATCATATACCCAGAAGTAAAAGTATTTCCTTTGATTAAACAAGAGTATCTAGAAAGTCCCACTGTTGTATCGATTGGACATCCATAAAAAAGCATAGTTAGGTCTTCTCAAAGCATAATCCCAGTACCAGTGCAGCAGCAGCATCTGGGAACTTGTTAGAATTGCCAGTATTCTGACCCTTCCCCAAACCTACTGAATCAAAACCTCCAGGGTACGGGGTCCAATAATCCGTTGTCACAAGACGTGCAGGTGACTTTGATGCAGCAAGTTTGAGAATTTGTGGCTTAGTATGTGTTTGATTTTTTCTCCTAGAGGTAGGTGAACCTACCTTCATCACAGGTTCTGCAACCTCAGACAAGTGTCTTTCTAGACATCCACAGTGTGAACTCTAGGATCAAGATCTTACCTGTAGATCTTGGGAGTACAACACAGGGGACAATAATAATACCCACCTAACAGAGGCACTGTGGAGTTCAGTTCAGATCATATGGAATAAAATAAAAGCATGCAAAATTTAAAGATATCTGAACTCAGAAAGTGACACTACTCTGCATTTAAAGCAACTCATAATGGAAATCCTGTAACTCAGCTACTGCTCAGCATTAACTAACTCCATCCAATCTCACTCTGATATTTGCTCTTCTTGTTACCATAATTGGCAACTGGAGCAGGCCAATTACCTCCCACATTTTTTAGGGACATTTGAAATGCTAGATTGTCTTCCAGTAAGGTGTGTGTGTGTGTGTGTGTGTGTGTGTGTGTGTGTGTGTGTGTTCAGGAAAAAGTAAAAACAAGGAGAATTAATAATGTGGATAAATCATTTTTTGTTAATATGAATTACATATCTATAGGTAATTATGAATTACATATATGCTGCTTCTTCTGGATTCCTAAAAAAAATTCCACACTGTAGCTTAACTCCACTATTTTAGGCTTCATTAGGATTCCTGAACCTTGACAGATACTACTTATTTTTTACTAAAGTTTTGAATGATGAGAATGTGGTCATGTTTTCTATGTTTGCCATGAGATAGAATAAAATACCCATCAACTCTCTTTAAATATAGCAATTTTCTTATTAAATTGCTCAAACTATCTACATCCTCAATGGCTACCTTGGGATGATAAGTAAATGCATGTGTTTGTGAATATATACATACAGCACACTAAGCAATTCCACAGCACACCTGAAGAATATATTGAAGATGCCAAATTACATTGTATGTTAGCCAAATTTTTAAAATAAAAAAGTAAATAACCTTTCAATTTGCTGTCATTTTTAGGAGTGGTAAGTTATGGGGGGTAAAAAGAAAAATTGTATTTTTATCTTTCTAAAAATGACTAAAGAATAATATTACACATAACAAATAATACTAATAAGAAAAAATAAAACACAAAAGAAAAAAGTAAGAGATAGATCCCTCAGTATTCTACAACAGTACACATGATGGCAATGTTTATTTTGACAAATATGAGTGGTATCAGTTTCATTACTTAAAAAATTCACCAAATCCTCTCAAGGTTAAAGAGAAAACTGAGCCAAGGAGAAGCTACAGTCAAAAGCTACAAAGATATCATCTTTGGTAGAGAGATTTTTATGCTTCATAGGCTATCCCTATAATTACACCTTCACTGGTTTTTAAGGGAAAGTAATCTATTTTGTATTTCTTTTTTTTTTATTTATATATGAAATTTATTGTCAAATTGGTTTCCATACAACACCCAGTGCTCATCCCAAAAGGTTCTATTTTGTATTTCTAAGTGTGACCTCACAAGCAGAGATTCTCATAAATCAGCTGTAGAACACTGAAGGGAGAGTGGAACTTCTGTGGACCCCAGCTTCCATGTCTATGAAATAGAAAGAGGATTCAACTAGAAAACATGGAAACTCTTTTATAACATGATCATATGATTCAATGGTATGCTTGTATGTTGTGGTAAGACAGTCGACAGCACGGTAGAGCCGATGCTATGATGTCAACATCCAGGTTAAAATTCTGACTCTTTATCTTACCAGTTGTGTAAATCTGGGTAAATTACTTAACTTCTATTCACTAAGCCAGAGTTTCTTTATTTATGAATGGAAATAATACCACCTTTGCAGCAGGTTGTTGGGAGGAATAGGGACAATACAGAGAGAGTACCTAACACTATGGTTGGTACATAATAGGCATTCAGCATAGGGGGTTGTGGTGGTGGTGATGATGATGATGATGATGGTAGTGTTGGAGATTTTGTAGGAAAAAGAGAGTAGAAAAAAGTTATAAAAGGAGTTGAATATCTTTTATTTGTAATATACTGTAGTGCAGTATGATTTACCTCTTCAGTATCTCTATGGCACTTTTCAGTTTGTTTTTTGTTGCGGATCTGGTGATATCAATCCTATTTTCCAATAAGAATTTAAAGCGATGATCTGAAATAATTTGGTCATGCTCCAGTCTTCCATTACAAACAAATTCAAAGTGTGTCATGACGAGGTGTCATGGAACAAAAAGCTCACCAACCTTTAGAGCTACCATAATAACAGAATGCCTGGGCCTGGGCTTGAGTTTTGTGTTAAGATTTTAAGTGCCAAGTCATCTATTTATCATTCTGTGCTTCATTCTCTAGCGGACTGTAGCAAATACATAAATTAGAAGAGTTTCAAATCCTGATTTCAAACTTGAAAGAAGAAAACCTCCTTGCAATGTAATTTTTAAATTAATATGTCTGTAATTTATTCCATTATTCTAAACTAGTATTTGTGTATTGGAACTTTAAAGTAAACAGAAAAGCCATAATTGTATTAGCTATGACATGAAATACCTGGCTTTAGAGATACGGGTATATTTTCTGAGGTATATGTACAGGTAATTAGTTCTAACTCAGAGCAATGTTCCCATAAATGAGGAACAAATATTAGCAAATTCATTAATTAGTCATGCTTACACTTGTGTCATTTGGAATAATGTGTTTGTTTGAACTAAGGTCTCCTATTTATTAGAGTCATTAATGATTGTCTACAAGAGATGGTGCTCTAACATTTCACCAATTTCTGAGAAATGCAGAGGTTTTACATGTCTTAGTAGGGAACTTGTCTCATAATTTTTATAGAATGAAAACCAAACATAGTATGAAACTCCCCATGCCTGTTTCAACCCCTTTCCTCTCTCTCACTCATCACACTGTGATCATTCTGCCTTTAAAAAAATTCTCATGACACTTACATCATTGTATTAAAATACTTGTTTACATTCTGCCTTCTTCAGTGTATCTCATAGACATTATGATTCATTGTTGAGTGACTTTGAAAACTCATTTATGCACAAATAGTTAAAAGAATTAAAAAAATTATTTTAACAAATAAAACTACTTTGGCTCTTTAATATATGTGCGATTGTTGTTTTACGTTTATTCATAAGGCACCTGTTATTTTGTATTATATATCTAAGCATGTATGAACACAAGGCCTGAGATTGGAAATGAGAATATTTCTAAAAACCAATAAAAAAATTCTAAAAACATTATAGTTTTAAGAACACAAAAATAAAAATATATACTCATGTTCATGATATGTTGTCTAAATGATAATGTCTTGTATATTTGACATTGCAAGTTATTGATTCCAAATACATTATTTTTTTAATATGCACTATAAAATATCAACAAAATGAAAGGAAATCATATAAAATAATAATTAGTCACTGAACTATTTTTATTTTCAATATGTTGTGCAACTATTTTTAAAGCATTTTGATCTCCTACTTCAGAAACAAGTTATACTAAGACTATTTCTAAATTTTCATCATGAACTAGGGCAGCATTTTCTAAAGAGTATTCCAGAAAATACCAGTCTCTCCAAATGTTCTTTTTTCAAAAATGAGTTCATGATATGGAGATGAAAAATAAGCATATGAAAAGATGTTCAACATCATATGTCATTAGGGAATTGCAAATTACAACAATGATATACCACTACACATTCATTAGAAGGGATAACATCCCCAAACTGACAATTCCAATTGCTGGCAAATATGCAGAGCAACAGGAATTCTCATTCATACTGGTAGGAATGCAAAAATGGCACAGCTACTTTGGAAAATCATTTGTCAATTTCATATAAAAATACAGACTTACCAGACAATCCAGCAGACACACTACTACACTGCATTGGAATTGTATGACTCCATAAAAATCTACATGTTGACGTTTATAATGACTTTCTTTAGGGACGCCTGGGTGGCTCAGTCGGTTAAGCATCCAACTTCAGCTCAGATCATGATCTCACGGTTCATGAGTTTGAGCCCCACATCTGGCTCTGTGCTGACAGCTCAGAGACTGGAGCCTGCTTCAGATTCTGTATCTCCCTCTCTCTCTCTGCCTCTCCCCTCACTCATGCTCTGTCTCTGTCTCTCAAAAATAAATAAACATTAAAAAAATTATAATGACTTTCTTTATAATCACTAAAAACTGGAAGCAGCCAAGATGTCCTTCAATAGGTGAATAAACTGTGGTACACCTGCACAGTGGAACAGTGTTCAACAATAAAGTCATGAGCTCTCAAGCTTTGAAAAGACATAGATAAGTCTTAAACATATGTTCCTATGTGAAAAAGAAATCTTAAAAACCCACAAACTATGTGATGCTACTATAACATTCTATAAAAGGCAGGGGAGAGAGAGAGAGAGAGAGAGAGAGAGAGAGAGAGAGAGAGAGAGAGAAAATAAAACAGATCAATGACTGCCAGGGCTCAGGAAAGAAAAGGAACAGAGGATTGAATAAGTGAAGCACAGAGGATGTTTTAGGTCAGCGGAACTATTCTGCAGGATACTCGAATAATGAACACAAGATGTTCAGCATTTGTCCAAGCCCTCAGAACTTCACAGCATAGAGTAAAACTAAGGTTTACACATTTTTTACAAAGTCATTTAGGAGGTTGCGGATCTCAAGATGGAACACAGAATGTAACAAGAGAATCTAAATATATTACAAATATACGAAATAATCCCATTTAAAGGGAGTAGGGGCTGTCCTAAGTAACACTGGAAAAAAGTGAAGTCTGTAGGACTAAAGATAGGAGGAACTGTATTTAAGCAATGTAGTTGAGTTAAAAAATTGTTCACCACAGTGCTATAAGTTAATTCTGATACTGCTGCACTTGCATACCAGAGCTCAGTAACTGAGTAAATGGATGGCACACAGGGAGCCAGGTTTATCACTGTTCAAGTGGAAGTTTATGGACATTTACAGAGGCCAAAATTGTGTATGTGGTAATGGATCAGGGTTAGAGACATCAGTATGAATGCATTTGTTTAGCTTAATATAGATACAAATGATTACATATGTAATATAGTGTATGTGTGTGTGTGTGTATCTGTCAACTGAGTAACCTAGAAGCAACTACACCACAGCCACAGCAAGCACACATAACACTTAGATCTAATGCTAATCCTAATGCTCAATAGCATTCTCCAATAAAGGAAATCAGTCTCCTTGAAGAGATGGCTCACTTGAGGACCTGAAAAGGAAATATAATAGAGGAGCCAGTGGTATTGGGTAGAAACAAAGTAAGAAGATGCAGGGGAAAAAAATATACACAGTGATGGTTATCAAAGGGATATAGGAGCCAACTGAAAGAGCTCTCAATGGCCGAAAGCTGGAACCATTTGAGTAACAAAACAAATCAGGCAATGCTGAACTATAACTTAAAATATAAAACAAATATTCATGATTCCGTTTTCACATGAATAAATATTTGGGGGGAAGACAATCTCCTGTGCACAAGAAGACCAGATAATTTATGTAATTCACCCTTGAGGACGTGGAACATAACTCCTCAACCTTTAAATGTGGGCTGTGTTTAATGATCTCCCCAAAAGTACAGTATGTGAAGGGAGCAAAAGAAGAATAACATAGTAAAGAAACCTCAATACATGACGCTGAAGAATCAGCATTATCATGACAGTGACAAGTCACAGCGATACTTAAGTACCCTTGATGTGTGAGGAGAGGAGCACTTTGCTCTGGTCTTCTGCCCCCCAACCCAAAGATCCATTCTAATCGTAAGAAAAGTGTCACACGAATCCCAGTGTAGGGAGTAAATACCTGACTACTAGTCTTCAAAATTACCCAGATCATGCAAAATAAGTTTCAGAAAAATGAGGAAAACCAAGAGAAGTTCACCTAGACATGATAATTAAATGTAATATAGTATCCTGGCTGATAGAATGGAAAAATGATATTTAGGTGAAAACTGAAGAAATATGAATACTGGGCACAGGGATATGGGAACCTTTGTAGTATGTTTAAAATAGTTTTATACATCTAAAGCTTTTCTAAAATTTAGTAAGTTTAGTAAAGTTTTACTAAAGTTTACTAAAGTTTAGTAAAAATATAATAAAAGCAAAACAAACAAAAAACTGTCAAACGTTAAAGTGTGAGAAACACAGTATATTACAACCACCTCTTAGAGAATCAAATGCACATTGAAAGCGCTAGAAATTTCTATGGTATAGATGACTTTTTAATATTAAATCCAACTCTATTTCCTTATTATTAACTTTTAAATTTCTGTGAATCCAATATTCCAAGGTACACATTTTATGGAATGATCAGTTAAGGCCCTCACTAGGCCCAGAACTGGGATCTGAATACATGAAATACTAGTGTATGTACCCTTTCTCCTTCACTCTAAATACCAAACGCAATAAATATTTTATTTTATTTGGGGCTAGAAACATTTTGAGTAGAGAATACCTGATAATTTATCAATGCGTAGGCCTCAGTAATACACGAGAGTGCTTAGTAAACTTCAGCTGGGTGGTGACAGTGAGGGCAAAAAACAGAAATCACATTGCAAAGTGAAGTGGGTCGTCTGTAGTCTCTTTGCGCAAGAGGGAAATGATTATCAAACTGGGAGTCAGACATACATGACGAGTCAGAGTAAGCAATGAGACTGAGGGCTGGAGGGTGTAGATCAGGTTCCAGTTACAGGGCAGTTTTCTGTAAACTCTCGGGAGGAAAGTAATGGGTAAAATCTAAAAGAGTGGTCCCTGGCATAGCTCAGAGCCCGAAAGACACAGCTAGAAGGTCCTACAAAAGGCTGCAGACAAGGGTGTTTCCATTATCTACCTCTGAGAAGAAAGATGAGCCGCAGTGCTCTGGGGACAAGGGAAGGCAATGGGTCAGGGTGCAGAAGCCTAGTGCATATGGCGGTGAAGAGTGGCTGAGGTGAGGTGGCAAGCTGTGGCCTCTGGAGAAGCAGCAGGGTGAAGAGCATGCTGAGGTGAACACTGAGAAGTGGCCAATACAGAACACAGAATGTGGTCCTACAAAACTGAGGAGCAGCGAGTGCGGACCCGTAGTGAAGCAGAACGGTCATGTGACCAGTGGCCTAAGAGGAACATTAAAACAGACAAGTCGCCGCACTTGGGGATTCCCAGAAATAGCCTAAATGAAGGAAACCCACGAGAGTGGGTCAGAGGGGTGTTGTTTATGCATGTGTGTATAGGGGGAGTAGGTATCCAGCTAGTAAAATCCAGATCTAGATGTCTATGAGCCAAGATTGTGAGGCCTGGGGACATCAGTTTTACAATGAAAAACTGATTTCCAAATAGTTCTCACCTATATCTTGAGGAATTGTGTTTTTTTTTACACTCACCTTTTTAGAAAAAAGTGTTCTGAAAAAGTATGTCTTTAAGTACTAGTGGTATGAATTTGTAAGGTGTTAAGTTATAAAAATTGACTTGGTAAGCACTATGAAGAACACATCATCATCTCAAATATGTCACCAACAGCTCGCTGATGCTTGAAATTTACTCAGTGGGAAAATGCTCTTTTATTGCACAATTAGCAAGAAAAACTCATATGCAAATCCCCTGGGTATAGATAAGCTAAATATTCATATCCAGCTAAATTCATATGATGTGTAAAATGTTTGATAGACGTTTTCTGGGATCAAGTCAGGCTGGAAGGTGAAATCCATTATTAATTTCCAAAAGATCAGCTTAACAAAGCAATAACTTTTTTTCTGGGCTCCACCAACTGCTAAGAACCAAGAAGAACTAAGCCACCTACTGCACTCATCCGTGGTGTCATTCTTGTGAGTTGGATTCCAATTGTTTTCTCTATTTTCCTATCATTATGTGTTCAATAGCTCTGAGATTACATGAGATAATGCTAGACTGCATGGACCACATACGTAACTTATGACAAAATCACATATCTTACCCCGACTGTCGAAATAGTCACTTAAATTTTCTATTTTAGATAGTCTAAGCATAATTACAGTGTGAAATGCTACAGTGAAGAGAAATAATCTCACTTGAGTGATATAACAGGCTCAGACACTGTATTCCTCATTCAATTTAACCTTTATCACAAAAAGTTTGAGGAAATTGCTATTATCCCAATACAGAAATGAGGAAATTGAGGCCCAGGTAAGTTTTCATTTGTAGCAAACCTAGTCTCTGGCTACCAGAGCCAAGTATGACTGTGTGTGTATGTAATAACAGTACCTGTGATTATCATTATATATATTTGCCTCACATATGTGTGTAGTCACTTCATATAAATAATATATATACCCAATATACATGTATATATACTATATAGATATATAGATATATACCCAAAGACATACATTAGATCAGGTTCATAAATCAGAATTTTTAATGAATGAATTTTTATAATATAGTTACACCTAAAATTACATTCAATAGACCTGAAGTAATTTTTAATGTGTAAAAGTACTCTTTTATTTGATCTAGAGTGTTTGTGTCATCTAATTTGTTAACAACTTTAAATTACCTAATTAAATCATATTATTAACCACTTATCAGTACACAAAATAATAAAGGCAATTTCTTTTTTATTGTGTGGGCATTCTAGTGGAAATTTGTTTACATTTTGCAATATTTGGATAGGCAATAATGTCTCCTTGTGAATTATGAGTCTATGTTTTAAATGAGAACATTATTTTAATTATAGAAACTCAAACGGAATATAAAGGCTAGCAGTGTAATTTTATTTTAATGATCTCAATTTAAAGAAATACAGCTATCATCTTCTTAATGTTAGTAAGATTTCAATCACTGTGCTTCTCAATACAGAAGCATTCAAATCTAAAATGCCTGCTTCTTTCCCTGTCGAAAAAAGAAAATTACTGGTAAGAGAGACCAAACCAAACAACTCGCAGGGAGAATAAGCACCTTCGGTTTCATTTGGCCAACCCTGAAATTTAGCCTTATACATGGTCAAAAAATCAAGCATCTACACAGTTTCAGTGAGAGGCTAACCCTCTGTCCCCACTAGTATAAGGTCCTGTCCCAGGTGTCACAGTGCCTAAAATTACACCATTAAAGACGCATTCCTTTGAAAAAAGAAAAATCATCTCTTTTATAAATGACGATGTTGGGTTGTCTGGGTAGCTCAGTCAGATGAACACCCACCTTTTGATTTTGGCTCAGGTCATGATCTCAGACTCATGGGATCAAGTCCCACATTGGGCTCAGCACTGAGTGTGAAGCCTGCTTAACTAAGATTCTCTCTCTCCCTCTGCTCTTCTCCCCAGATTATGCAATCAATCAATGACAGACGCTCCTGAAACATATATATTTCCTGAACATCTGTATTTCCTGGATATCGTCACTAGCATTTTGACAAAAAATAATGCATTATTTTTTTCTCATAGACCAGGGACTTGGATCAATATGAAGTTGCCTAGAGTCCAGACAGAAAAATTTAAAAGGAAACGAAAGAGATGCTATACATTAGATAAGATTCTTTTCATTGCACGTGACAAACATAAAAATAGAAGTAATTTAAGCAAAAATGAAATGAATTATAAGGCAATGCAGTATCTCACAGACCATCAGAACAACAGCACAGCTAAGCCTTGGGAAGAAATCAAACAAGTGATTCAATGACAATACTAATCTGCCATCTTCCCCCCTCTGCTATGCTCTAGTAATGTGCTTTTATTATTCTCTTTCTGAAGACCTGTCATGGGGTTCACGTGGCAGAAAAGTCAACAGCAGAGAACACCTAGTGTTACATCTGACACAAACAGCTTACACAGCTTCAGCAACCAGAAAGACTGCACGACGCTGCCTTTATCTCAAGGTCTAATTCTGTTAGAGAAGAACTATGGTTTCCTCTTGAATGTGGAGTCCAGGTTCGGTCAGCTAGTTGCACATGTACTTAGTTCCAGTGCAAAAGTAATATATTCTTCCAGTAATGAAGATTTCAGAATCTCAGAAAATTAAAGCTAGTAGGTTTATGGAAGATCCTCTAATCCAATCTCAGCACTAAAAAGAAATGAGCTATCAAGACATAAAAATATATGGAGGAATCTTAATGCATATTACTAAGTGGAAAAGCCAATCTTAAAAGGCTACACATTGTATGATTCCAACTATATTATATTATGAAAAAGGCGAAACTATGAAGACAGTAAAATTAGTTGTTGCCAAGGGTTTGGAGAAGGGAATGGTGAATATGTAGACACAGAGGATTTTTACAGCAGTGATAATGTTCTGTATGATACTATAATGATGAAAACAGGTCATTATATATTTGCCCTCAGAGAATAAGCAACACCTGAAGTGAATCACAATGTAAACTAGAGACTAAATGAGCAATTATGATATGCTGATGGTGGTTCATCAATTGTACCAAATGCATCACTCTGGTGGGGGATGTTGATAATGGGGGGAGTTATACATGTGTGGGTGCAGGGGATGTATGGGAACTCTGTGCCCTACACATAATGTTTCTGTGAACCTAAAACTGCTCTAAAAAATACAATCTTAAAATAGATATAGATATAGATGATACAGATATAGATATATTTCATTCCTACCAAGAATTATCCTTATACTTCACAACACTGACTAAAATTACTATTTCTATTTTTGTCAAGTAAACATGACATTTCATTTTGAATTTGTATTTATTCAAATAGAAGTGGAAAATCCCTTATTATGGGGCAGGGTCCCTACAACCTCAGTTTCAATGACCTAGTAGAATGACACACAAGAATTCAGGAAAGCTGTTATACTCATGATTATGGCTTATCACAGAGAAAGCATACAGATTAAAATCAGCAAAGGCAAAAGGTACACAGAGCAGAGTCCAGGAAAGACCCAGCACAAGCTTCCAGTGGTCCTCTCCCTAGTGGAGTTATACGGACAGCACTTAGTTCTGCTACCAATGATGTGTAACACCTACAGAGTATTGCCAGCCAGGAAAGTTCATCTGAGCTTTCATCTCCAGTGTTTTTATTTAGGGGCAGGAGGTTGGCCATGTAGGTATGGAGCACTGACTTTTCTGACGTTAGTTACTCCAGCTCTAGCTCCTCAAGAAGCCAAACTGATACAAAGTGACCTAAGGACCTCTCATAAATCACAGTTAGCATAAACTATCTGAAGTGGCCCAAGAACCCCAGAATTATAAATACATTCTTATCAAATATGATATTCCAAACTTTAGAGAATATCTGTCAGGAGCTGACCATGGACCAGTGCTTTCTTTGGAAGGTACAAGGTTTGTAGAATCTTGACTTACTGAGTCCACTCTTTACCAAACAGGCCATCCCCTTTGGTCCTTGGCCTGCACAGATGGAAAACTTTTACATAGTTGAATATCAACACTGAAACACCCAGAATTCACTGAGATCCTTCATATCTAGTATTTCTGTGCAAATTATCAGCCTTAACTAGCAAGTTAACACTAAATGTAGACAAAAACAAATATTTAACGTATCTCAATTAGAAGTTATAGTTGGGAGGAAACGGAACCTAAAATTTCTAGTCTTAAACCTATGCTCTTTGCCTGCCTGAAAGCTGCCTATATTAATGAGATTTGGACATTTTTATCCTCCAAAAATGGCCCTCCAGCTGGCATGGATCCATAGCTTTGATCTCCCAGCACAAAACTGTGCCAGATGCACAGCCAAGGCAGCTGTGGGTGCTGGCAGCTGTGCAGTGGGAAGCTTGTAGAAAGTCAAGTCCAACAGGGACTTTGCTCTGCCCAGCATGCACCTGGGTTACCCTACACCCCGAGGAAATACCAGTGCCCAGGCTCATTACAGTCACTCCGTAGCAGGAAAATCAAATTAGTGACACTTTCCATAAGGGCTCCCAGACTGGACAGGCCCAGATTGTTCTCTGTGCAAGAGTACCCCAACGAAAGGAAAAGATGGATTGAATTCTCACCTGTACCCTACTTCTAAACCTTCAGTGTTGGCACATGAGACAACTATCTGGTAGAAGGGCCACCTATTGAATTTGTGCTAAAAGCAGGAACAGAATTCTAAGATTTTTCCTGAAATTTTCCATTCTGTGCAATACTACTCTGGAGTTTCTGCTAATACTCTAATGCCCATGGGTCCATTAATCTCATAAAGAGTGAAAAAATTGGCTGAATTGTGATGAAACATCACACTTAATGGCAAATCAACAAAACTCTTGATTTACCTTAGAGCAATCATCTTGCATGGCAAACGTTTGTAATCTATTTCAATATACAGAAAAATCTGATGAAGTCCTGTCAATGTGGGTTGAAGTACTAGTGATGTCCAAATGTAGCAACATCTTTGTGCATTCTTTTTGCTGTTTTTCAAAGTTGTAATTATACTGACATTGGAACAAAATGTCTACAAATATGATACAACTTCATGATTGTGCTGATCTTTGTCCATGCACATTAATTTTATTTTTGTCTGTTAATGGACTCTTTTCACCAGGGCCATCTTTTGCATTTCATTTTGTTTGCTTCCAGGAAAATCCAGCTGTTTCAAAAACCCTTATCCCTCCAGAAATATTTTTCAAAGTACATTCATAGGTATTTTGTCTTGGTAATCTTGTGATATATGATTTTAAAATAGACAACATAAAGCATTTTCTGCACTCTTATGTTTTGAATAATTTCAAGCGCACAGACTTTTTTTAATATTTAAAATTGAATTTGCCTGTGTTCTCATTGAATAATTACCATGAAAAAAATGTATAACTGTATAACACACTTTTAATAATTTATAACCTACTGAAAAATACTTGAAGTGTTTTAAAATGTTGAGATAATGCCAAACGGAATAATTAAGATAAATACGCAGGGGAATATAATGCTAAAACTGTGCCAAGGACAGTGCTTAGTGTTTTCCATTGCTTTTCTCCTTTAATGCACTGAGCATTAGTTTCCCCATTTTATAAAATGGAAACTAGGGCTTAAGGAGTATAAGCGATGCACTCAGGATCATGTGACCAGAATATTCCAGAAGAAGGCCCCCACATAGGTATCTGTAGTTCTAATCCTTGCTCCCTGAAACACCACATTACGCCACCTCAGAAAAAAATCTAAAAAGGGGTTTCTAATTTCTTTTCATACAATATAGCACTTTTCTTTTAGAATCATTGGAGATTTTCATTTTTAAAAAAATTTTTAATGTTTATTTATTTTTGAGAGAGAGAGAGAGCATGTGTGCGTGCAAACCAGAGAGGGGAAGAGAGAGAGGGAGACACAAAATCCGAAGCAGGCTCCAGGCTCTGAGCTATCAGCACAGAGCCAATGCAGGGTTCAAACCCACAAACTGTGAGAGCACGACCTGAGCCGAAATTTGGCACCTAACCTACTGAGCCATCCAGGAGCCCCTGGAAATTTTTAAATACATCTATTTACCTGAGTAATATAAAGTGAAAATTCGCATTTCTCAAGTCATCTACAACAGAATGATCTGAGTGTGGTATCTAAAGTGCAGGCACTGGGGCGCCTGGGTGGCTCGGTCGGTTAAGCGGCCGACTTCAGCTCAGGTCATGATCTCGCGGTCCGTGAGGGCTGTGAGTTCGAGCCCCGCGTCGGGCTCTGTGCTGACAGCTCGGAGCCTGGAGCCTGTTTCCGATTCTGTGTCTCCCTCTCTCTCTGACCCTCCCCCGTTCATGCTCTGTCTCTCTCTGTCTCAAAAATAAATAAATGTTAAAAAAAAAAAAAAAAAAGTGCAGGCACTGAGGTTCTGCTCCAGAGGTACTAAATCTATTTCTCTATTTCTTGGGATGGGGTGGGAGAGGGAGGAGGAGGTGAGGAGTATGGGTACATCTAAAAATGTTTCTCCACGTGACTCCTACGAGTGCCAAATTTTGAGATACCTGTAAATGGCAGTCGCACAGCCTGAAATGCTATCGCCGTGTGTCTTTTACACAACATACAATAAGTCCCGTGTACTATGAGACTTCCAGTTTTGTCAGGCTCTGTATCTCAGTGTTGATATATTCCAATCCCTTATCAGACTTGATCATGTTATCAACATTTTGGCTTTGATGTTATGATTTGTGTGCTTCTTGCTCTCATGACAGCAAGGTCTATTTCTCTTTTTCCTTTCCTCTTTTTATTCTTCCTTTCTCCCTCTTTTCTCCTCTTTAATGTTTGTGCACAAACAGGCCAGCTGAAATTCCTCCTCCAGTATACTTATGCTGATCTCTGAAATGTTCATTTATTTCTTTTCTCTTTTCCTCAGAAATGAGTGCAGTGAGCGCCAGTCACAAATGATTTTTTCTCATTTAGCTACTGATTAGTCTAGAATGGATTTTAGATCATGGAGCCATAATCATCATTATTATTGTGATTATTGGCCCTACTTAAAAAATAAGTAAACACTAATAATTCATACCGTTACTAACACAACCATGTTTCATCATTGCCATTAGCATTAGTATTAATAACTAAGTATCACAGGGTAAAGTAAGAGACAATAATTTTTAACTACTTATTTTCACACACACACCCCCCACGAAACTGACATTCACAGTGTTCTAACTGGAACATTTTACAGAATCCAGATCAGATTTCTGTTGCATCCCTGAGTATGCACACACACAAAAAAGCCACTGAGAACCCAGCCTCAGCACTTTGCCTCCATGAGAATAAACCTCATGCCCCACCTGCTACTTTAATACCGGTGGGAGAGCACAATCTAATCAGACTCAGGCAGCTTCAGCCAAGTTATCCAAGCTGAGGGCATAACATTAAATCATAATTCAGCGAAGGCATATCTGTGGGGGGCAGAGATAACACAGTCCATTTACTTTGCTTTGTGATGATCCAACTTGATATGATGATAGAATTTGAATCTAGGAAAATGAAAAGGCAGTGTGTCCTTTCCCCTGGTCTCTCAAATATCAGCTTCTTTATGTAATCCATTGATAAATGTTAGGTCACTTCAAACTCTGATTTAATTTTTCAAGTCTTTATAGTGCGGTATTTATATCTGCTGAAATAATGTGCATAGATATTAAATAATAGTGCAGATTCCAGGTGTGTGGAGATAACTCAGTAGTCATTCTGTTTTAGGGTAAGCATGCTCAGAAAATGACACCCTAAGGTCAATTAAACTTGGTGAAGTTAATGACAATGTAATTATAGAATCACAAACTCACAAACTCCAAAAGAAAAATGTGTTATTAGTTACTTCTGACTCTTTACACTTGATTTCTTTCCTTGATACATTCCCATCTATTTGCTCTACCCTGTGACCAAGAGTGCCCTCACACTCAGAATAATGCTCTTATTTGTCACTTTGGACTTTTAATTTTGTAACTACATAGGGCATTAATGCATAAAAGTCTTTCCTTCTGTAGAGATCTCACTCCTGTCCAGGAAGAAACATCCTGGATAAAAATTCAGAACAAGAACTTAGTGTACTGGGATTGAATTCACGATTATGGTTTCCACACCAGCTATCCCTGGGATTTAGGAATTTAATTCTTTGAATCCGTCTCTCCTACCTAAAATCTTCCTTCCCTTACCATGAGTCCCTTAACACCCTCTCTGTACGTGATAGCTGCCCCCATCTGTCAACCCCAGGGAATTGTATATCTCAGATCATCTCAACTGTGATCTGGCATCATTTACCTTCCTGTGCCATCATCTATTCTAACTATAGTCCTTCTTCTCTTAAACAGATCTCATGTCTTTTTGTTTCATGTAGCTAGTAGCTTTTATGAAGCCTAAAGCTCATTTTAATCAGCAAAGAAACTGTGACCAGGTGGAATACATGCTGAGTACTCTAAAACAGGAAGGCCTATGATTCCTGTAGTTCAGTATAAAACTAACACATGTGAAACACACACACACACACACACACACACACACACACTGAACCAAAAAAAAAAAAAAAAGACATTTGAGATCTCTGTTTTTGTAGTAATTGGAGATCAGAGAATTGACTGGCTGACAAAGTATCAAGACCTTTCAATAATTAAAAAAAAAACAGTGAGATCCTGGTAAAGAAGCAATAAAGATCTAGGTCATGTATGATAGTTATGTGCTTGTTAAAACTCCAGTATAACCATGGACATCAGTTTAATTTTATGACAAGTGAAAGAGTTACCAAAGAATTCTCTTCACCTAGCCACAAGGTAAATCAAAGAACTTTTTCACAAAAAGTATACACAGCTTCATTAGTCTTTGCATTTTTTGTTTCTATTTTTGTGTGTGATTAATGGATCCCCACTTTGTTTTGTAAGTGCAATAAGAGGCTTCAACTTTTCAATTGGAAAGTAGAATAACTCTCTAGGCACAGTATCCTTTGCCCTAAAATTTATCTTTAAATACTCTAGACACCAACTCAACTCAGTGTATAAAAGCAAATTCACAGAACTGTTTGCTCTTGGTTTCTAAAGAGCTCAGATCAAAGTTTTCCCCTCCCACTGGTAAATCATGTGTTGTCAAGCCAAATAAATCAACGATAGCAGGTTCTGTCTCTTCGCCTGTGAAAAAGGAATGATGGTCATTTGTTTTAATTTTATAGGAAAGCATAATATCTGTACATAATCAGGGACTCAGCAAATGGCTTTAGAAACTGGATACATCATTAGTTAAGACATCTCTACAAATCCCTGGCTTGATTATAAGTGGAATATTAGAAAAGATTTTTTTTTAATTTTAAATAACCATGCTTTATTTTTCTTCATCTTGAGTAAGTTTCTAAAGAGATTTGAGAACCACTGCTATAATATTTGACAAGAAATTGCATTATGGCCATGCTACGGTTATGGTACGGTGGTTTTTAATTTACAGACATCATATAAATTAAACAGTAATGTCTTTACTCCTTTAAAGAATTCTAAAGGGACTGCACAGATATGAATATAAGGATATTATCACAATTGTGGCTATTGTTGTCAAGAGTTTAAAACTATGTTTTGGTTTTTCCTTTACCTCCGCAAATTAGAGAAACCCCACGTACAGTGCTCAAGAGTGCAGATGCTGGAGACAGATGGCTATGCTCAAACCTTGGCCCTGCTACATGTTTGCTGTGGGACAATGTGCCATTCATTAACATCTCCATTTCTCCATTTTTTATTTGTACCATGGATAATAATGGTACCTTTCTCAAAAGACTGATGGAATGACTCAATGTTACTAATAAAGTATACAAACCATGCCTGGAATATTGCCACAAACGTGTTAGTTATGTAAATTCAATATTACTATTAAATTTGCAGTCAATATTTGTTTTAGCTAACCATTTTAAAAAATATTTTTCACATGCTACCTTCTTTTCTATGATCTTCAATTTGGGATAATTTTCCTTAAGATCTTCAGACAGAATACATTAGGGGTAAACTCTGTTTTTGTTGGCTAAAAATTTCATTCACCTTCCTTCCTTATATGCATTGAGAGATATGGTTTATATTCTCTGAAAACACAAGTGATATTATTTTTAGGTCTCAGAGCTTCCATTTTTATTGTTAAAATATTTGTCATCCTAGGGGTACCTGGGTAGCTTATTTGGTTAAGCGGCCGATTCTTGGTTTCCGCTCAGGTCATGATCTCGTGGCTTCGTGAGTTCGAGCCCACGTCGTGCAGCTTTGCACTGACAGTGTGAAGCCTGCTTGGGATCCTCTCTTTCTCCCCCTCTCACTGCCCCTCCCCTACCTATCTCTGTCTCTTTCAAAATAAATAAAAAATAAACTTAAAAAAATTGCCAATCTAGTTGCTCTTCTTTGGAGATCGTTTTCTTTGTCTCTCACATACATGCATTCTTTTTCTTTTGTGGGTTCTCTTGTTTTTGTTTTTTGGTATTTTGAAGTTTCAATACCATATATGTAGGTGCAGATTAAGTTTCTTTACTCTGTTTCAAATCCATTGGGTTCCAAGTTCTGGGAATGGATGACTTTTTTTAATTCTGGAAAATCGACAGCCGTTATTTCTTAAAGTCCTAAATCTTTCCAAGTTTTTTATTTTCTCCTGGTAGAAAGTTTGGTATATCCTCCCTTAATTTCATATTTTTTTTCTTTTTCCATAGTTCTATGCATTACTCAGAATAATTGGAATTATTGTTTAATAATTATTTGATATTTTTAAATAATTTGAATGTTCTTTATATGTAATATTCCAGATCACTATGTTTCTGTTACACTGCATATAATCTGGTATTTAATCTTTCAATTTTAGCTTCAAATGTTAATTATTATGTCTTTATTCCCAGAACTTCTATTCAATTATTTCTTAAATCCACTTCATCATCACTTACGGTCTTTTGTTTCTTCATTACAATTCAAGCTTCCTTTTACATTTGTTCACACAATGTCTGTGCTATATCCTTAAATTACCTTAAATCTTGTGGCAAATAATTCCAAAATTTGAATCCTTTTTTTTAAGCTTTTATTTATTCATTTTGAGAGAGAGAGAAAACTAGAGGGGCAGAGAGAGAGAAAGCCAAGCAAGCTCTGCACTGTCAGTGCAGAGCCTGATGCAGGGCTCGAACCCACAAACCATGAGATCATGATCTGAGCCAAAATCAAGACTCAAAATCGGAGACTTAACAAACTAAGCCACTCAGGCACCCCTGAATCCATTTTTAATTGTTTCTTCTGGTTTTTATTTTTTTTTTCCCTTAGATATAGTCTGCATTTTTTGACTATTGGTCCTTGGATCTTTGGCTATGAAAGTTATAGAAGACCTACATTAAAGGTGCATTTTCCTAGAAAAGACTTTTGTTTGCTTTTGCAGATCTAGAGGTACTTTCAACCCTCTTTATTCACTTCCACAGCGAATAAATTCTTCACTTAAATTTATTTCTATTTTCTTAAATTTTTAATGCTTATTTATTTTTGAGAGAGAGAAAGAGAGTAAGAGGCAGAGAGAGAGGGAGACACAGAATCCAAAGTAAGCTGTCAGCACAGAGTCTGATGCAGGGCTCAAACTCACAAACGGTGAGATCATCAACCTGAGCCAAAGCTGGATGCTTAACCGACTGAGCCACCCAGGTGCCCCTAAATTTATTTTTAAAAATAAATTCTCTTGGGGCGCCTGGGTGGCTCAGTCGGTTAAGCATCCAACTTCAGCTCAGGTCACGATCTCACAGTCCATGAGTTTGAGCCCCGCGTCGGGCTCTGGGCTGATGGCTCAGAGCCTGGAGCCTGCTTCTGATTCTGTGTCTCCCTCTCTCTCTGCCCCTCCCCCATTCATGCTCTGTCTCTCTCTGTCTCAAAAATAAATAAACGTTAAAAAATTTTTTTTAAAAAAATAAAAAAATTAAAAAAATAAATAAAAATAAATTCTCTCAAAGATATTTTAAAACATTATAGATAGTATGAATTCAGAACAGAAACCTCTAGGTGGGCCACAATGTGGTTTTAAATTATCATGGGTGATATATATTACCTATTCAGCACCTTCTACCTTATAGCAAAATATAAATGATGAAGGCCACAGCTTTATGCAGGGTTTTATATTATACTTCCCCTTGGGGAGGTCCTAGGCTTTATAACCTATTCTCCATGCAGTAATCAAAGTGGATATCAGGAACAGAAGTGAATCTCCAAGTATAATCTCAGAAAAATAATCTCAGAAAACAGAAGAAAACTTCAGGACAGAAACAGGCTTTGAAATTCAACTTTCCTCATTTTCATCCACTTTATATACTTCCCCATCCAGTGGGTCTCTGAATATTCCTCACTACCATACTAGTTCTTTTTTGTTTTACTCAATATTTATTTATTTTCGTTAGCAGAATCATTAAGGATATCTAGTCAGCCATACTGAAAATGATGTTAGCTAATATTTCTTTACAAGGGAAATGTGTCTTGAAACTCTTCTTTATCCTCAGGATTTCTGCATGACAACTGTTTCTGTCATACTTCAGAATAGTGTCCTGAAAGCTACAAGTGCTGCTTGATTCTGGAGTATCCATTTAAACTGAGACAGCCAAGAAGGTCTCTGAAGAATTAAGATAGCTCTTTATTTCTGTGAAGGCATGTATAGGCTATTCTCCCCGCTATTTTTGTCCATATTTCTACCTCCTGTTCCCCATAAAATAAAAATCATAAAACTAAATCATAAAATTAAAATGTAACAGAAAGAATTCAATGAAGCATAAGTTACCACCATGGACTGAAGTTAAAAAAAAAAAAAAAAAAGGCTAGAGGCTGTCAGGATAAATGCAAATAAGTAAAACTTTGGTATTGTCTGGGAAGGCAGTTGGTGGGGATTTCACACACAAAAATATCAAAGTTAAGAAACCTTCCCAGGCTGCCTCAGAGAGCCATAGACTCTAAATTAGGTGTTAAAAAAGAAGCCCTGTTGCCTAAGAAAACCTCAATCAGTACATGTTAGTTCAATCTGATTTGGGGCATAACTGAAAAGCAGATGGGGCCCTGTTCATGGCCCAGAACTCATCCTGTTTCCATTTGATTCTGTTTGATGAGAGGATATGCTTTGGATGTTGAAAACTACCTGTTAGGAATTATTTTTCAACTTACTTGATAACTGGTCAGACTGAGCCTATATGAGATCTATCCCACACTAAGCTCCACAGTTTAAAATGACACCCTGAGAAAAAGAATGACATTTTCCTTTCCTCACCAGTTTGATGCCTACCATCCATCACAAACATTCAAAACTCACCTCATTCAAGTAAGTCTTTATCTGATCTATTTTTAAACCTGTATCACTTCTAGATAAATGAAGCGTTAACTATTTTTTAATCATATCTTCTCAGAAAACCTCTACACATCTGTGTCTTATCCTAGTTGGTTTTAATTTCTCTGAAGGTAGAGAAAAAAATATTTTAAATGTCTTGTCTATTAATTTATGATGCCTGGTATTGTATGTACATTTAATGCCCATTAAATAAACACAGCTGGCCAACAGTATAAGTGTGAATCAAATCCACGTTGTTTTCTTTATCTCAATATCCAAATATCTATTAGAACACTTTGAAAAGTGACATGAATGTAGATAATTAAGATTTGAAATTGCATTACTCAAAATACATTGTAGTTTTCAAATAAATCCTTAAACACTGACATTCTAATTAAAGTGAAAAAGAGTTAAACCTCAAAGCTTAAAAAATTTTAATTTATTAAAAATGTATTAAACACTTTATGTAGTTGTTTTCTTTTAACAGTTCTTTCCTACTAACTAAAATGATTTAATTAACCAATTTAAATTGCATTTAACATAAGCAGTCCAAAATGTGTTTAAACCAATGTTACTGTCATTCATAGTGATAAAAATAATAATCAGAAATATTACTAAGATTTATGATTTTATATGTAGGAAATTATAAGTGGTCTTGGATCAAAGGATATGAGGGATGGAGGGGTTGATAAGACTTCAGAGGTAGCCAATTGATGGAGGCACATCTATTCAAGCAGTGAGTGAGTGTTAAAGTGTTTCAGCCACTCTGACTGGCATGAATGTCCATCAACTGATGAATGCATAAAGAAATTGTGGCTTATATACACAATGGAATACTATGTGGCAATGAGAAAGAATGAAATATGGCCTTTTGTAGCAATGTGGATGAAACCGGAGAGTGTTAGGCTAAGTGAAATAAGTCATACAGAGAAAGACAGATACCATATGTTTTCATTCTGACGAGGATCCTGAGAAACTTAACAGAAGACCATGGAGGAGGGGAAGGAAAAAAAAAAAAAAACAGAGAGGGAGGGAGGCAAACCATAAGAGACTCTTAAAAACTGAGAATAAACTGAGGGTTGATGGGGGGTGGGAGGGAGGGGAGGGTGGGTGATGGGCATTGAGGAGGGCATGTGTTGAGATGAGCACTGGGTGTTACATGGAAACCAATTTGACAATAAATTTCATATTAAAAAAATAATAAAATTAAAACTGAAAAAAAAGAAAAAAAAAGAAAGTGTTTCAGCAGCTTATTTTCACTGAGGACCTACTACATGTTAGGAATTTACTAGGGTAAATGTGCAAAAGACATTGGCCTAAAAGTTAAGAAGAGAAACTTTTTAAAGATTAATGTGGGAACCATTTAAAGAATGCTTTAAAAGGAATTGTAGGGTTGACATCAGATAAAAGTAACTGGACTATTATAATCGTTTCACTTTAAAAGATAAAGTAAGTAAACAGCAGACAGAATTGGCAAGAACCTCAGATTTGAGAAGCATTCCAAAACTAGAATGGACAGGTCTTACTGACTGATCAAAGACAGGTGAAGAACAAGGATTTCTTCATGCTCAGGACAGGGATTATCACACAATGACATATGTTCTTCAGCCTACCAAAAAGGGGGTGATATAAATGCCTGAAAAACATAAGAAGGATAGATTTGTGAGGGGTTGAGATCGACTCACAGTTTTCTACCTCTACTTTTTGTTAATACAATCCTATTTCTTAAGTATAACCTAACACACAAAATAGATGGTAGAATATTTAATAGTATGTGTCTTATATGTCTTATATGCCTTCAAATTTGTTTAAAATAAACTCAAAGATTTAAAAATTTTGATTAAAATAAATTGCCAAACTGGGGATTATGGTAAGAACTGCTATGTAACATCAACTGTGACATTAAATTTATTTTGTATTTAAATCCGAGTTAGTTAACATAATAGTGTAGTAATGCTTTCAGTAGAATATAGTAATTCATCATTTACATACAATACGCAGTGCTCATCCTAACAAGAGTTAATTTCTATATTTTGTTTTGTTTTTATAATACCAGAAAAAATTAATTCACCAAGATAAAGAATTTTATATGGTAACAGTATTACTAAAATCTCACTTTGCATCAGTTCAACTTAGCAGTGATAATAGGATAATCTTTATTATGAATTCTAAAGAAAAATAAATTTATTAGAAGGATTTAATGTGGCTTTGGTCTTGATGTACTCAAATTAGATATATAGTATATTTGTGTTGTACTTATCAGTATTTTTAAAGGATTTTTAAATACTGTCATGTTAATTTGATCAATTTGATGTGGAATTCCTGAAGAACTTATGTAGAAATCAGTGATTCTGTGGGATGAGACTTAAAACAGAAATTAAGTCTCTTGCTTGTCAGAGATATAAAGAGGGGTTCATTCCCTGTATCTCTCTATGCAACCTATCATTATTTGGCCAACAAGCCTGTGAGCAGTGGCTTCACAAGGCAAAAGCACAAAAAGCAAACAAAAATCATTTTAGTGGTCCCTACATATTATGCAAAGTATTTAAGCTATAGTTTCTTTTTTTAATTATTTTATTTAGTTTTGGGGATAGCACAAGTAGGGGAGGGATAGAGAGAGGGGTAGACAGAGGATCTGACGTGGGATCTGCACTGAGAGCAGTGAGTCTGATGTGGGGCTCAAACTCACAGACCACAAGATCATGACCTGAGCTGAAGTCAGATGCTGAACTGGCTGAGCCACCCAGGGGCCCCTAAGTTATAGTTTCTATTATAACAGTAAATTTTTAAGAATAAGGCAGATAATATTTATTTTAAAAAATGTGGGCACTTTTTTTTTAAGGGCACAAGGAGGTAGAGAAATGTTTAATTAATAAAAATGGCACTCTGTCAATTCCAGCTTCTGATAGTAGCAAAATAGCCTATATTGTGCTACCTGGCCTGCCATAAATAGTTGTAACAACTATTTCAAAGCCCTGGAGAGTTACTAAAAGCTTGCAGAAAATGAAGGGATTTAACCCTTGAAAGATGGAAAATATAGTGGACGAGATCCACATTTATACAGATTTTTCCCATGGTGATATATCCCAGCTAGTTGTGAAAAACATAGTGGAAGAAGGCAGCCAAAACCTACTGAATTAAGAAATCATACCCTAGAGTTGAGGCTGTAGAACAGCAAGAAATGGAGAAGAGAGTCCCGTAAGAAGGGAGTCACCACAGAGGAGAGAGAGCCCATGAACATTAAGAGAATAACAAAAATATTACAACCTGGACCACTTTGATATATATTTTGATCCTTTAATGGTTAATATTTTCATTGTTAACCCTATTAGGGGAGGCAGAATTCTAAGATGGCCTCTCCAATTCCCATGCTCTGATGTACCCACCCTCTCTATGATGGATTTTGTTCCCATGATTAGTCTGTTGTACATGTACAACTGAATTTAGTCACATGACCTCTTTACATCTGAGTCTAGAGGTCAGAGATGAAGTCAGAGACTCAAAGTGTGAAAGGGATTTAATGCAAGAGAAAAGTTCAATATTGTTGGCTTTGAAATGTAGTCACATGGAAAGGAATGCAGGTGGCCTCCAGGAGCTGAAAGGAACTCTGGATGACAGCCATAAGGAACTGAATTATCACAACCCCATGAGCTTGGCAAAAGACCCTAAGCTACTGATGAGAATACATCTGGCTGATATCTCAATTTTAGCTTTATGAAACACTTAAGCTGACAACTAGCCATATCATGACAAAACTTCTGACCTATAGAACTGAAAAAAAAATGAGTCTATCATTTGAAGCCACTAAAATTGTTGTAATTTGTTGTACAACAATAGAAAACTAAAATACTCCTATTCAATAAAGAAGTCAAGATAAAACTGTCAAAATCAAAGATCCATAATGAACTCATGGAACCAGTATTGATGGGCCACCACTCTACTAGATCAAACTGTTATGACCCATTTGTTTACTCAAGTGAAGCCCTTGAGACAGTGTGGAGAGGAGAAAATTTGACTTTTAAACATCAAGTACAGGAATTAAATATATTCTGTTCATAAATGGAAGTGGAGAATTTATAAAACCCAGCATAAAGTCTAGGTTGTCATTAAAGCTATTTATTTTAAATTTTAGATTTTGCTAAGAGGAATAATATAATTATGACGTAAAAATTTGGAAAATAAAGGGAAAAGGAAAAAACACATGGGAGCTAAATAGTATTAACTCAACAGTAGTCTGTGACAGAATGTTGGTCATTTCCATCAGAGATTTTTTTCTGTCATATGATTTATATATTGGGGTGTCTGGGTGGCTTAGTTGGTCAAGTGTCCAACTCTTGGTTTCAGCTCAGGTCATGATCTCATGGTTTGTGAGACTGAGCCCCGCATTGGGCTCTATACTGAGTGTGTGAAGCCTGCTTGGGATTCTCTCTCTCTCCCTCTCTCACTTCCCCTGCTCACTCTCGCTCGTTCTCCCTCTCTCTCTCTCAAAAATAAATAAGTGAACATTTAAAAAAAATAAAAAATAAGACTTATATATTGTATCCACAAGACCTTATAGGCATTTTTTTAGAGTTCCCTTTTTATTTTTATTATTATTTTTTTTAATATATGAAATTTATTGTCAAATTGGTTTCCATACAACACTCCCAACAATAGCCAAATTATGGAAAGAGCCTAAATGTCCATCAACTGATGAATGGATAAAGAAATTGTGGTTTATATACACAATGGAATACTACGTGGCAATGAGAAAGAATGAAATATGGCCTTTTGTAGCAACGTGGATGGAACTGGAGAGTGTGATGCTAAGTGAAATATGCCATACAGAGAAAGACAGATACCATATGGTTTCACTCTTATGTGGATCCTGAGAAACTTATAGGCATTTATAATGAAGAATCATTACACACACCACCCCCAATACCTACACACACACACTCACACCTACAAAATTAGAAATCCTTTTTGATTTTTAATATAATGACTGTTTCATGTTACTTCACTAGCTTCAAAATAATTGTGTTAATGGCTACATCATATTTTATTGATTGTATGAATAATATTTTACTTAAACACATTTATATTGATGAGTTTTAGCTTTTTCTAACCTTTACATTATTAATAATGTCAATTTAAATTACCCTACAAAATATTATTTTTCCATCTTGGGGTCAATTTCCTTAAAACAGACACCCAGAAATGAAATACTACATCAAAATATCTAAACACTTGTTTTTCAAAAGGGATTCACAAGTAATAATTTGTATTATCATTTCTATGAGAACAGTGGGCATTAATTTTTTTAAGGTATGAGTAAATGATTGGGAAATAATAACTAACAAATATAGCACTCTGGAAATTCTAGCTACTAGAAATGGCAGAAGAGCCCCTCTCAGACTGTCTCACCAATAATAATCCCACACTTCAAAAAAGGGTGCTGGGAAAAGGACTGTTTACACCACTGGAGAGTTACCAAAAGAAGGAAGAAACCAATAGGAATGTGACTCTTTAAAAAAAGGGAACTGTAGGAGGTGAGATCAACATTTTAAATACATTTTTTCCCTGAGAATATTTCCTAGAACCATGTGAAGCAAAACACCATGAACTTGTTGGCTTGAGAAGTCAGAGCCTGGAACCGACAACTACCAGAGAAGCTAGAAATTAAGGGAACAAATCCCAGTAAGACAAACAGAGAAAAGTGCACCACAGGCATATAAACTCACCTCAAATTCTAACACTGAGATGTACATTTTATTGGGCAATTTTCCAAGGAGCCCTGAAGGAAAACAAGAGCTTAGGAAGGCTAACAGAGCTTAGGAGGGATTTCCAGAGCTGACCACTGCCAAGGGAGACAAGGTTTATACTGGTTCTTGCCAATTACATGAAAACCTAGAAAGATTAATACCACATCCCAAAACTGTGGGATATACCCTAGGACAATACTAACAAAGCTTAACACTAATCATCCACAAGATCAAGGTGATCATTTCATACATTAATTTTCTGTTACAATAAAACTCACCATGTTTCAGAGGAAAGTAACAAAACCCAAAATCTTAAGATGTTCAGTATACAATGAAATAATTGCTACACATGCAAAACAAGTAGAAAATGGCACAGTCACAATAAAGAAATCAATAAATAGAAATAGATTCAGAGATACACAAATGTTGGGCATAGCAAATGAGAATTTCAAAATAAGTATGAAAAAATATGTTTTTAAAACTCCATAGAGGAAAATTTATACGAGAAAAAAGACTAGAAATTTCAGGAGAGTTATGGTAACTATTAGGTAGTAATAATCCTAGAACTGAAAACAATAATTCCTAGAATCAAAATTCATTAGGTGTAACTGAGAGTATATTGGATAAAATAAAACAAAGTATCAGCAAATTTGAATGTTAGTTGATAGATATCCAGACAGAAGTAAAACGAGAAAAAAAAACTGAAAACAATAAGGAGATCCCAAATGGCCTGTAAGATTGTCAAGCAGTCTGATTTCCAGAGTCCTAGAAATGAGGAAATAAGGAAATAAGGAAATAAGAGCAAGGAAGAGGCAGAAAAAAGATGATAATTAGTCAAAGTTTTTCCAAACTGTAAACAAATGGCATTGACAGATCCATCTTGAAGGCAAGATAAAAATAGAAAACCATGTGTAGAAAAAGAGCAAACCTAAATTGTTAAATGTAAATACAGCAAGTATTAAAAGTAATCAGAGAAAAAAAAAAAAACAAAAACATACCTAAAAACAACCCTAAAAAGAACTGAAAAATACAAAACAGCTTTTACATACAAAAAAAAAAGAAAGAAAAAGAAAAGAAAAAGAAAAAAAAAAGAAACTAAAAATCTAAAGTTCTGTATCTACAGAAACTATCTTTTTTCAAAATTAAAGGAATCATGGAATAATTTTCTAATCAATGAAAACCAGAGAATACATGCTGCCCAGAGAAAATTGCTAAATGGTATTGTTTAGGCTTAAATGAAAAAGATCATCTCACAGAAACCAGGTATAAAGGAGGAAGGTTACCATGGAAACATCAAGTGTAAAAAAGCTGATATGACTATATTAGAATCAGGAAGGTAGTGTTTAAAATAAACTGTATTACCAGATTAAAAATCATCCCATACTGACAGAAAGGGCAGTACATCAAGATCTAACAATTCTACATTTTTACACACCTGATAGAGTCTCTGGGGAGCCTGGGTGGCTCAGTTAGTTGAGCAACCAACTGACTTGATTTTGGCTCAGGTCATGATCTCCTGGTTGTTAAGACTGACTGAGAGCGCTAACAGTGCAGAGCCTTCTTGGGATTCTCTGCCCCTCCCTTGTTTGTGTGAGAGCATACACTCTCTCAAAATAAATAAACTTTTTAAAAAAGTAGAGTCTCAGAATGTATGAAACAAAAATAAAGGGAAAAACAAAATATGCAATCATATTTGAAAATTTTAGCACTTCATTCTCAGTAATTGATAGAACAAGTACCTTTAACTCAGCAACTATTTAGATTTGAATAACACTACAAACCAATTGTAACTCTAAAATACTCCATCGGGTAACTACAGACCACAATATTCTTTTCAAGCTCATGGATTTTTCACAAAGATAGACCACATGCTGGGGCATAAAATAATAAAATTCATATGACTGAAATAGCATATTTTAGGGGTGCTTGCCTGGCTCTTGACTTTGGCTCAGGTCATGATCTCATGGTTCATGAGTTCAAGCCCTGCATTAGGCATCATGCTGATAGTACAGAACCTGCTTGAGACTCTCTCTTTCTCTCTCTCTCTCCCTCTCTCCCTTCCCTTCCCCATTTGTGCTCTCTTTCTCTCTCAAAATAAATAAATAGGCTAAAAAAAAGCATATTTTATAACTACAAAAATCTTACATTAGAAATAAAAAGAAAAATATAAAGCCCAAATATTTAAATACTTGTTATATAAGTAAAAATATACTTTAAAAAATAATATTCATAAGTCAAAGAGGAAATCACAAGGGGAATTTTAAAAATAATTTAAATGGGGCGCCTGGGTGGCGCAGTCAGTTAAGCGTCCGACTTCAGCCAGGTCACGATCTCGCGGTCCGTGAGTTCGAGCCCCGCGTCAGGCTCTGGGCTGATGGCTTGGAGCCTGGAGCCTGTTTCCGATTCTGTGTCTCCCTCTCTCTCTGCCCCTCCCCTGTTCATGCTCTGTCTCTCTCTGTCCCAAAAATAAATAAAAACGTTGAAAAAAAAAATTAAAAAAAAAAAAAAATAAAAATAATTTAAATGAAATGATAATGAAAACAAAATAGAGCAAAATTTGTGAGATGCTGCTATAACTGTAATAAATTAAGATTAATAGTTTTAAATGCTTCTATTAGAAAAAAGAAAAGGTTAAAAACAATTATCTAATGGAGGAAGGGAATACTACTCAGTTGATTTTTTTGAAACCATCATAATACTTGTTCTAAATATTGTAAGAGAAGATTATAAACTAATATAATTCATAAGCAGAAAAATAAGAATCTTTAAAATTTTATCAAATAAAATATATTAAAAATTAAAAGATTAATATATTAAGTAGTAGTATGTATTATTCAGGAATGACAGTTTAACATTTTAAAATCAGTGTAAATTAGACCTCAAGAGAACAAAAAAGAAACATATGTTCACCTCAGTAGTTATGGAAAAGGCATTTGTCAAAATTCTACACTCATTCAATAAAAATTTCTGTGCATATAAATAAACGTCCTCAACCTACTGAAAAGCATTACACTACTGGAAATATACTAAATCTTGATATAATGAATGACTGTCTCCTAACATCAGGATAAAGGTGAGGTTACCCATTTTTAACACACCTTCCCAAGGTTGTAATGTAGATCCTAAAAAATAGAAAAGACTAGAAAAATACATTAAAAGCAGCATAGAAAAGAATACACATAGAAGTACATTTAAAGAAAAATATGTAAGTTCTCTATACTTAAAGTCCTAAAACACTGATCAAAGGAATTTTAAAACACCAAAAGAAATGGAAAGATATGGATGTCATTGAGTGGAAGAATCAATACAGCTAAGATGTCAATTCTCCAAATTTGCCTACAAATTCAATGGAATCACAGTTGAAACAATAGTGTTTTGTTTGTTTGTTTGTTTTTGGTAGATATTTCAACTTTAATCTCACATTTATATGAAAGTGAAAAAAGTCCTACAATATCAGCTCTAACAGACATGGAGCAAAACTTCCCAACTCTTAAACATAGCTTGCATTTACTAACTTCCTTCCAAAGAGCACAGTATGGAAAGAGGAAAGAAAGAATAACTTTACAGTGGAGAAACCTGACAATCATTACCTCATCCAGGTGATCAAAGTTAGCATCAACAATGACGAGTCATATTAAGAGCATGTACTCTTAATATAATGTGATGAGAAGGGCACTTAATCTCTCTAATCTGCCTCAATTGAATGAATGAATGAAACCCTGTTCTAATCATGGGGAAAGCATCAGACAGCCCAACTGAGGACCATTATATAAAATATCCACCAGAACTACTAAAAACTGTGAATATCATCTGCAATAAGGGCAAAGGAAGTCAGAAAAAAATCAGCCTACAGGAGCCAAAGGAGACATGACAATTAAATGTAATATGGCATCCCAATATTATTCTGGAACATAAAAAGGAGAGTAGGTAAATCTAAGGAAATGAATAAACTCTAAATTCTAATTAATAGTAATGTATCCCTTTTAGCTCATCAGTTGTGACAAATGTACCATAGTAATGTCAGATGTTAATAATTGGAAAATTTGTGAATGGCATATATGGGAAACCTCCTTTACTATTTGCAACTTTTCTGGAAATACATAACTATTTGAAAATTCAAAAAGCTTATCTTTCAAGCTTAGAATAGTCATAATAATCTTCAAAGAGAAGAACGCTGTGTGGGATTTCAGGGTTTAGTATAAAGCTACACTAATTACATCAGTGTGGTACTGGCATAAGGATAATAGATCAATAAAACAAGTACAGAGTACAGAAATATGTCCACAGAAATCCAGTCAGTTGATTTTTGACAATGGTGGCAAGGTAATTAAGTGGGTAAAATATAGTTGTTTCAATAACAGTGCTGAAACAACTTGTTATCGACATAGGGGAAAAAAGCGCCATCATCTCAACCCCTACCTCATAACATTTAGAAAAATTAATTCAATATTGATTGCAGACCTAAATGTATAAATGTCAACTATAAAGCTTTTGGAAGAAAATATAAGGAATCTCTTTGTGAACGTGGGGTAGGAATATATTCGTTAGAAATTCAAAAAGCTCTAAATGTAAAAGGAAAATTTGACACATTCGACTTTTAAAAATCTAAGCCATCAGTTTTTTTTTTCAAAAAAACACTTACATAAAAGAAAAATCATCTGTAAACTGACACCAAGTACCTGTAATATCTGCCTGACAAAGAATTTGTATTTAAATTATGTAAGAACTCCTAACAGTCATTAATAAAATGCTAGACAATAATAAAAAAAAATGGGCAAAAATCTTCAATAAGTTACAAATGACAATACAGAAATGGCTAGTGACTACATGAAAATATGTTCCACAGTTTCAGCCATCAAGGAAAATGCAAATTGAATCCACAATAAGATGTAATCAAACCCACCATAAAGGTCAAGGTTTAAAAGGTGAAAATAGTAAGTACTGTTGAAGATGTGAAACAATAAAAACTCTGGCTATGTTGTTCGGCAGTGTCTCATAGCGTCAAACACATACCAACAATAACCCAGAAAGTCCACTGCTAGGTAGTTAACCAAGAAGAATGAAAACACATCAATGTATAGAGAAAGTTTATTCATAATAGTAAACAAAAAAACCAAAATGGCTATTAACAGGTAAATGTATAAAAAAAGAAATTTAGATAGATCCATAAAGTGGGAATAATATTCGGCAATTAAAAGGAATAAACTATTGGGGCGCCTGGGTGGCGCAATCGGTTAAGCGTCCGACTTCAGCCAGGTCACGCGATCTCGCGGTCCGTGAGTTCGAGCCCCGCGTCAGGCTCTGGGCTGATGGCTCGGAGCCTGGAGCCTGTTTCCGATTCTGTGTCTCCCTCTCTCTCTGCCCCTCCCCCGTTCATGCTGTGTCTCTCTCTGTCCCAAAAATAAAAAAAAAAAAAAAAAAAAAAAAAAGTTGAAAAAAGAAAAAAAAAGGAATAAACTATTGATGCATTATTTTGAGTAAAAGAACGTAGGATGGGGGTATGCATACAATATAATCCCTTTTGTATGAGTTCCAACTCAGCTATGGTGATAAAACAAAAACAGGTGTTGCCTCTGAGAAAGGGAAGGGATTAATTAGTAAGGGACATGAGGGGACTTTTCTGGGGCAATGGTAATGTTCTATGTTGGTTGGGATGAGACTATCACATGTCATATCATATCACATGTCTAATCACAGTCACAGAAAAATTTGTAGAATTTGTCAAAATATATACTTAAAAACCCTGTGTATTTTACTGTATACAAATAATATCAAAATTAAAACAGTACAACTATTTTAAACAGTACCCTTAAATGGCTTTTACTTGCATTTATGTAATTAGGTTGTGTCAAATATTTCAACTATATTTGTGTTCCAGTTTATTTGTTAATATCACATTCCTATCCTTTCTACATACATCCATTTTCCTTATTTAGCTCTATTTCTTCATATTTACTATTTAAATAATTACACATAATTTCCAAATCTGTTGTTTACATTTTTAACTTTTTAATGATGCTTTAAATCTTTTGGTTCCTTTCCTCTGATTTCTTCTTTTGCTTGTAAGCCTAGAAAGATTTTTCTACAAGACACTTGGTAAATATCCTTCCCTAATACCTTCTTGCAATTCAGCATTCTTTTTTTAAGTATTTTTTAATGTTTATTTATTTTTGAGAGAGAGAGACACAGAGTATGAGCAGGGGAGGGGCAGAGACGGAGGGAGACACAATCCTAGGCAGGCTCCAGGCTCTGAGCTGTCAGCACAGAGCCCCACAAAGGGCTTGAACTCACCGTGAGATCATGACCTGAGCTGAAGCTGGATGATCAACCCACTGAGCCACCCAGGCGCCCACTATTCAGCATTCTTTATGTCAAACTTGTTAATATCAATTAGCTTTTTGTTGTGATTTCTAACCACTTCTAGCTCTTATCTATTGATGAATAAAGCATCCTGAAATAAAGTTTATTTCTGGGTTATTTCAACTATTATAATGAAAATACCACATATTTTAGCTATTATAATTATATAATGTATTTATACAAGAAAGAGTAATCCCCTTTTTTTAATTTTTTTTTACATTTATTTATTTTTGAGAGACAGAGAGAGATAGAGTATGAGCAGGGGAGGGGCAGACAGAGAGGGAGACACAGAATCTGAAACAGGCTCCAGGCTCCAAGCTGTCAGCACAGAGCCCGACACAGGGCTTGAACCCACGGACCATGAGATCATGACCTGAGCTGAAGTCAGACGCTTAACTGACTGAGCCATCCAGGCGCCCCAGAAAGAGTAATCCCCTTATTACTCATTTCTGGTCAGAATTGACTTCTATGGTCCCACCTCTTTACTCTTTCAGAATGATGTTAAAATCTTTTTATCAAGGTAAGTAAATGCCATTGTAAGTTTCTTTGAAACTTAGTTTTAAAATTGCCTTACATTTAAAAATTAAAGAGTACTATGGATTTATTGATATGAATTCAAAGTGTTTATTAACTTGTGCTTTCACTGCACTTTGTGTTGTTCTTTACAATATTTGTACAATGTCTGCTTTCAAAGAATAGTTACTTGAAGTTTGTTCAAAGATTAGCACATGATGTTGTGGCATTAGATGCCCATATTCCACCAAATGCTCAATAATAAAATTATATTTGTAGGACAGAGTTTTAATAATTACATTTTAATAAAATGGAAAAAACTCAAAAGTTTAGATTTTATTTCTCTCCAAACCTCATTCACATGACTAGCACAACTAAATACAGTTAGCTAAGAAAGTCTAAGAATGGGAAGGCCGTACTATAAGAATATCAAAGATTTTGAAGTTTCTATGAACTGACATACAGATAGGTATCATATCGACTGAAATACTGCAACACAGTGAATCTTAGCTCAGAGCCCTGTAATGATAAGGCTGTAGTCAAGCTGGGAAAGTTTTCATTGATGGAGATTCCCCAAGAATCTACAAGTATAGGTGAAAAAAGAGAGGGGGAAGAAATTAGTGACTTGAAAAACCTGATCCTGTAGCCTCCCAAAGCCCTTTCCATCCAACCCTCAGTGGTGAGGTTTGACACTGGGCTGAAGCTAGAGAAATACATTATAACAAATCGGGAGAAATTTTCCTAGAAATCCCTGAATCTGCAGATAGGGGGTCCTCCCAATTTTGGCAATCAGGATGTGAGAGGACTGAGTGCCTGTCTGCCTGAGAAGAAACATGCCTTGTGATGGAATCCACCCAGAGACACCCAGACATTAAAAGGAAGGGCCAAGAAAGGCAGATTAAAAACTACCAAGCCACCTATGTTAATCAAAACCATCATTCATTACAAGTAGGAAATTGAAGGGAATTAAAAGTTTCCAAAAGAAGAACCAATGTAAACCTGAACGAAATAAAACATACCGGGAAAAAGAAGTACTTGAAAAGATTCTAACTAGTATCTTCAAAGAGATTATTTTTAAAGATAATGCTCATGTTGGGGTGCCTTGGTGGCTCAGTCAGTTAAGCGTCTGACTCTTGTTTTCAACTCAGGTCATGATTTTATGGTTCGTGAGTTTGAGTCCTGCATCCGACTCTGCTCTGACAGTGCAGAGCCTGCTAGGGATTCTCTCTCTGCCCCTTCCCTGCTCATGTTCTCGCTCTCTCTCAAAATAAATATATAAACTCAAAAAAAAAATTAAAAAAGATAATGCTTGTATAAAGTAAGAATTGGCTGGTTTTAAAAAGGGGAAAAATCCTTGGCAATCAAAATTATGATGGCCAAATTTTAAAAGTGAAACACTAGAGCTGTGATAAAATTCAGGACTTCTGTCAGAACCTATAGAAAAAAAGGACAAAAGAGGAAACATAGGAAAGCAAAAGTAAGAGATTGAGGATAAATTCAAAATGGCTGATATCGGGGCACCTAAGTGGCTCAGTCGGTTAAGCGTCAGACTTCAGCTCAGTTCATGATCTCACCCTTGATGGGTTTGAGCTCCACATTGGGCTCTGTGCTGACTGCTGGGAGCCTGGAGCTTGCTTTGGATTCTGTGTCTCCCTCTCGGTCTGCTCCTCCCCTGCTCATACTCTGTCTCTGTCTCTCTCTCAAGAATGGATAAACATTAAAACAATTTTTTAAAATGGCTGATATCAATCAAAAGCCATAGCCCAAATATAATGTCACCAAACATAGTAGGATTTTGAATATTTGGAGGAAAGGAAAAAGGGAATTATTAATAATGAGATTTTAAATATATTCATGTTAGATATATAAACTTTGATGTATCTATGTCTTCATATGGGCTCAATTTAAAAAATACTCCTAAGGTTAGTGATATTTATACTTCCAATATATTGTTTAAGCTTTATTCATTGGTATTAAGTTTTCAGAAGTGAATAAAGGAGGAAAAGCATAATTAGGTTTACCAACAAAATGTGGTATGGAGATCTATGGAAGTTTACATGACTTAAAACACTTTCCCATTCAAAATACATAGCAGGGAGCCTGGGTGGCTTAACCGTTAAGCATCTGACTCCAAGTCAGGTGATGATCTCATGGCTCCTGAGTCCGAGCCCCAAGTCAGGCTCTGTGCTGACAGCTTAGAGCCTGGAGCCTGCTTCAGATTCTGTCTCCCTCTCTCTCTGCCCCTCCCCCACTCACACTCTGTCTCTCTCTCTCTCTCAAAAATGAATAAACAATAAAAAAATTTAATTAAAACAATTTTTAAAAAAATTTTTTTTCAACGTTTTTTATTTATTTTTGTGACAGAGAGAGACAGAGCATGAACGGGGGAGGGGCAGAGAGAGAGGGAGACACAGAATCGGAAACAGGCTCCAGGCTCCGAGCCATCAGCCCAGAGCCTGACGCGGGGCTCGAACTCACGGACCGCGAGATCGTGACCTGGTTGAAGTCGGACGCTTAACCGACTGCGCCACCCAGGCGCCCCAAAACAATTTTTAAAAAAAGCAAAATACATAGCAATACTGTATAAGACAAAATCCTCACCCAGGCAGAACTGAACTCAGAAAAAAGAAAATTATTCAAACCAATGCATAAGAGGGAAATGCTAGCCAGAGTCATAAGATGACTTTGAAACTGCAAATGCCATCAGAAAACCTGCAGAAAGCTCTAATCAAACGGCAAGAATTTTAACAAGGCCTAACAAGAGAAAAGATCTTGGCCCTGCACAGTATGGGGAGACAGACTTAAGATTCTGAAAAATTTGGAGACTGACAAATAAGTAACTGACAAATAACTTAAGTAAAAAATGTAGGCCAGAGGCCATCTACAAATACGTACAGAAAAAAAAAAAAAATGTTGACATGGGACATGAGTTGATATACAAGTCTTCCTTTAGTACCTGTAATCAAAGAACTGGTCTTACATGGATTTGGAGTTTGAATTTACTTTATTTCATGACACAGAAGCCTACAGAAAGCAAAAGCAAATCCTCACTGTAGAGATACACTCTCAAACCCAGCTTCTAAGAGTTCTCAAATACAGAGTCCAGATGAGCACTGTGTTACATCCACATTTAAAACAAATACAAGGAAATATGTAGTGCAAAAAAGATGACAACAGTAAGAATTTCAAATACTGAAAATACCAAACATAGCATAAGAAAATAAAGTATTACAAAATGTTTAATGACACACATATTTTTAATGTTTATTTATTTATTTTGAGAGAGAAAATGTGTATGCATGTGTATACATGCACAAGAAAGCAAGCAGGGGAGGGGCAGAGAGAGAGACAGACAGACAGACAGAGAATACCAAGCAGGCTCTGCACTGTCAGCACAGAGCCTGAGAATTCAGGGCTTGATCCCACAAACTGTGAGATCATGACCTGAGCTGAAATCAAGAGTTGGCAATTTAACCAACTGAGCCACCCATGAGCCCCTAATGACATAAAATTAAAAATAAAAATACTACCAAAAATTCATTGCAGTTTTGAAAAAAGAACATTAAAGTACTGCTGAAGTGCAAGATGAAAGTTCATGCATTTCTGGTAGGAGTAAAATCTGGTACAACCATTTTGGAACACTGGCATTATCTAGCACCTAAAATAAGTGAAGACTAGGGCACCTGGGTGGCTTAGTCGGTTAAGCAGTCAACTCTTGATTTTGTCTCAAGTCATGATCTCTCTGATCATGAGCTCAGTACCACGTAGGGCTCCTTGTTGACAGTGCAGAGCCTGCTTTGGATTCTCTCCCTCTCCCTCCCTCTCCGCCCCTCCTCTGCTTGTGTGCTCGCTCGCTCGCTCTCTCTCAAATAAATAAATTTGAAAAAATAGGATGAACACAGTATGATCCAGCTATTTCTATCCTACATATAAATCTTAGAGAATCCTTGTACCTATCCACCAGAAAAAATATATAAAGATGTTCAGAGTCACATATTTTCATATTAACCAAAACATGGCAACAACAAATAACCAAAACAGAGTTAAAGGAATGAAAGCTAGGCAGAGGTAAATTGATACACAATTTTAACCCTTGCCAGTCATTATGACCTTGAAAAAATAACATAACTCAAGTACTCTTATTTTTTCTTATCTGTGAAAAGCAGAATAATGATATCATCATCATTTGGAATGCCTTATTTATGTATTCCATTAAACATTCACTCAATAAATATTTCTTTGAAGAGTAATGCTTTCTTGATACTGTTTTAGGCATTAGAAGTACATTAATAAACACCAGATACAAAAATCTTGCCTTGTGGAGCTAATACTTTTTTGATAGTGTTTTATTTTGGAATTAGACATTGATTGGAATGGTATGATTTGGGTGATAAACAATGTGCAAAAGAAGACAAGCCCTTTTCAAGAGGGTGATCAGGAAGACTTTCCTGTGGAGATAGTAACTGAGCAGAGACCTGGCAGATGAGACCTGAATCCTGTAAAGATTTGGGGAAAGATATTTCTGGAAAGAGGGAGCAGGTATAAAATCCCCAAAGAAGGGGGTTGGGACAGTGAGGCCACAGTCTAGTGAGCAAGAAAGAGAGTAGTGGAAGTTGAGGTCAGAGAGTTAAGCACAGTCCAGGGAATCAAGGATTTCTAGACATGAAAAAGTAGCTTTGATTTAAAACTAAGCTCAATGGGGAGAAATTTGAGGGTGCCAAGCAGGCAAAACATTGAGAGCTGCTGAAAAAAAAATTATTCAGTGTCTGAATTTAAAAGAGATAACACATAATTGCTTAACCCAGATTTTGGCATAGAATAAGCACTGAGTGATCAATGACTATTACTGTTGTTAATTATTTTTAACTGCTTGTGAAGCAGACCCTGATATGTCAACTATTTCTTTGTTGTCTTATCTTCACTGGTCACGTCCTCTCTGACAGTTGGACCACAGACTCTATTTTCTCTTCACTTTCACAAATGTATTGTGTCTCAAGACTGAAAGCAGAGTTGATCTGAAAGTTTTCAGTGGACAATAGGGAGAATTTTAGCTATAAGAGACTAGAGCATTAGCTAGTCTCCAGAGGGTCTGAGAAAACAAGAGTACCATATTGCCCAAGCACAGAGATTAGTGATTCCGGGGATGAATGGCTACATTACCTTAAAGACAACATCCATTGAAGCTACTGTGCCCATTAAACTCAGATTAATGGCATGAGGCTAGCAGAATGAGGGGAGACAAGAAGAGAACTAGGCCTATTGATTTCTTTGCAAGATTGTAAATTGAATAAAATACTAGAGATGAATGGTTCTAAATCGCCCCTGTTTACTTACTCAGCATCTCTTCACATTCAATAGAATATCGCTTTGCTTACTTTAACCAATGCAGAAATAAATGTCAAGTGCTAGGCATTTTTAATTTCCTCCTTCATATCTAACAGAAATTGTTTTGTTTAGAGACAAGTCTGATTACCTATGGTAGAGGCCAATTCCTAAAGCTTCCTTTTTGACAGTTTATAAAAGGCAGATTTGCTCCAAGGTGGAAAAAAAATGGGTTTTGTTTGACTGTTTTGTTTTTATTTACCATTCACACTCTTTGTCTCTCACCTGAAATTATGCTTTATATGAAAGCATTTATTCTCACACTTCACAACAATAAAGAAATTTTGATCAGTTGCTTTTCTTGAAATCTGCTATTACCTGATTGGTCTTATAAGTAAGCCACCACATTAAGGATTTGTTTTAAAATCAATATAATATAAAAGATATCATTTCTATTCTAACTTTGACAAATGAATTAGTTGTGATACTGAAATTGTCACCATCATTTAAGCATATTTAGTGAGGACATGCTAGACACATAATGCTAGCTAGCATAAACTCACTGGCTCATAGGTAAAGTTTAATTTTGTCTTAAGTTTGTAACAAGAATCCCAGGCACAAATTTCCACTTAGCAGTGATTTTCATATTAAGCTCTAGGGGTTCCATGGAACAACCCTAAATATGGATGCATAAAATGAGTAAGAAGCAAAATTCCATTTTATTGCCTATGTCTAAGCCAATACAGCTTTCCCTCAATTCACTTGAAATACTGGGATTCAAGTAAGATTCTTCATGAATAAAAGATTCAACACTATTAAAAAATGTATAGAATTTAAACACTAATATTATTTACTATTTTGCAGAAGCTAATTAGGATGATTAACAAGAAATCATCTTTGGGAGTATGCAGACCTAATGAAGTTCCTTATGTGATAAGACTGTCATAGACCTAAAAATGACCTTGTTAATTTTAGCTTTGTCTTCAGCTTGGTCAGATTTTTGCTAGGTCCCTTTAGCACCTTTAGTCCCTTTTCTCTTTCCTATACACATACCTGACACACACAATTTCCCATAAGAGATCTATAAAACTATATTCATGTGGCTTTAACAGTAAAGAAATTCATTATCTCATGTAATGTATACCATGCCTGGATAATTAGCCCTAGAGTTGGTGAGTCCAGTGACTTGACATCATCAATAACCGAAATCCTTTGCACTCTTCACTGGATTACTATCATACCATGAAAACCTCAGACTAATAGTCCCCATATTGATAGATGGCTATTGCAATTCCATACACCACACCATATTGGAAGGAGAAGAGAACACCTCCTTCCATATTTCTTTTTTAGAGTAGGAGAGGCATTTTCAGAAGTGCTCCAAGATTCCCCTCAGACATTAATCTAAACGTTTTCAAATACCCATACCTAGACAAAGCATTAGTAAGGGAAACAGAATTGCCACGGCCTAATGAAGCGTATGATCATGTGAGAGTGGTGGATTGTCAGAATAAAATGAGAGTTTTATTAAAATTTTAAAAGGTAGACTGGAGGAAGTTACCTATACTAAGTAGACAAAAAATAGCCTACCAAATAAATATAAAAGTAAAATTTAAGTCATTACAACTTTCATCAAGTACTAATAGTCCATTAAAATAAAATAAGGATATAGAATCACAGATCTCTAACCTAATACCTAGTCTGTCTAAATCAGTTTCAAGAAGGCCTAAAATGCATTTCTCTGCACATAAAGTTAAATAAAGACATGTACACGAGGGGCGCCTGGGTGGCGCAGTCGGTTAAGCGTCCGACTTCAGCCAGGTCACGATCTCGCGGTCCGTGAGTTCGAGCCCCGCGTCAGGCTCTGGGCTGATGGCTCAGAGCCTGGAGCCTGTTTCCGATTCTGTGTCTCCCTCTCTCTCTGCCCCTCGCCCGTTCATGCTCTGTCCCTCTCTGTCCCAAAAATAAATAAACGTTGAAAAAAAATTAAAAAAAAAGACATGTACACGATTAATATCCATTTTAAGTATTATTTATATTCTCCAGAATAAAGAGTCACTTAGAGTAAATTTTACACACACACACACACACACACACACACACACACACACACTAGTTTCTTTGGAAATATCTTAATATTTTTTCCAAAGATTGTATTCCCTCCATGACAATATTGATGCTGCTCCTCTCATAACACTAAAACATACCTGATACTACATAAAACCTATTGGCAAATATATTTTCAAAAATCAAGAATAGTAGAGAAAGAAACAAAACTTAGCATGTGGTTTTGTTAGCTGTTTGTTTTGGCTGAATTTGGCTTCCTAAAATAAGCTCTCCACTGAAATCTTCAGAAGCTACTTCTTCATTTTCTTACAAATATTGTCAAGAATTGTGAAAATTCTTGATCCTACCTTACTTATAATCGCACAAGATAACCTGTCAAAGTTCCATAGAAGAAACTGGCAGAAGAAATAAGAGTCCAGGAACGGAAACAATAGATTTTATTTCTTATGGTACAACAAATATCATGAGCTACAACTTACTTCCATTCTTCACCCCTAAATTCTCAGGAACAAGAGAGACAGATCCAGATAAATGCCTGTATACTCACTAGGTTGCATTATAAGAGAGGAATCCTATGCACAGGAAACCCCAAATTTTTATAGTAGGCAGTAACATGTCAACCCTGTGCTCTAGAGACAGATGTTTTTATTATACTGGACAATAAGCA